>NC_087569.1:6139728-6750839 GCF_036250125.1 Pseudopipra pipra | reverse complement strand
AAGTCCTTTTCTCTTAATTCCCCTTTTTGCATGGTAAATATGTGCTTCAGCAAAGTCCAGCTGGCACCTTGGAGCAGGCAGTGCTGTGGGCCGTGGCAGCTTTGGGCACAATGGGGAGATCAGTGAAGATGTCGCGTTGCAGGGCTGTGTTGTGGGGATGCTGAGCATCTGCAACCCTGTGCTCTGTTGAGAGCAGAACCTGAGGTCCCTCCAGCTGCCCAGGGGACTTGGTTTGCAGTGCAAACACAGCCCACTCGCTGCAGGGAGGCTGGAGTTGAGCAGTTTGGTAACTGGCTTTCTCCGGGTGCTGGGGCTTCAGTCATCATACAAGTGTGGGCTGAGGTGTCTGTACTCAGGTCTCCAGCTGCACTTGGCAGTCACTGTGTGACTTTCCCTGTGAGACTGGGCGGTGCTGTCAGTGAGGTGGTGTTAAGCCATAACACTTCCTAAGGCCTTAAGTTTTGAGGAACTGGATGTTTAATTCATCCTTCCTCTCCCTTCACATTGCTGCTTATATTTGCTTTGTGTTTGAGTTGTAATCAGGAGAGGAAACCCAGAGCAGGGCTGGCTGGTGGTGGTGTCCATCCTTCTCTGTGCTGCCTGTGTTGCAGAGATTCTCTGGAGCTATCAGGTTCTGAGATGTCACTGCCTGGGCAAAGGGCTTTTTCACTTAACCTGTTGTCAAGTGATGTCTGCTACCAGCTGTGTCCAGACACAGCCCAGACCTTGGATGTGTGAGCAGCAGGAAGGGTTGAGGTGGTGTGGGGAGCGATACCTGCATTGCTTATCTCAGGAGCCACACAACTTCCTGTGCTGAGCCTCCTGAGGGACATGTACGTGTCCGGAGGTGGCAGCTGACCCTCCAGGGTTTCTCCTTTGAGGCATTGGGAATGTTGGAGGTTGGCACAGTTGCTGGGAACTGTCGGCGCCTTTCCCTTCAGGGAAGGAAGCTGTCTCGGACTTGAGACACATCAGCAAAGTTCAGGTAAAATAATTCTGGCCCAGACGTGTCTTCAGAGTCTCCCTCTTGGGCTCTTGAGGCTGGTGGCAGCAATGTTTAGACCAAAGTCTTCCTTTGCTTATTCCCCTCTGTTTCCTGTTTAAAAGGCAGATTGTCACATATTTGGGGATTTATTTACCGTAATTGGAGTTATTTTCCTGGCTGCTGGCTTCTGCCCTCTGATGCAAGACTCCTTAGTGAAACGTGTGTCCAGAAAGCCATGTGACTTTTTTTCCCCTTGCCACAAGTGCCAGCAGGAGATGTAATAATCAGCGCGCTGCAGGGAATTTCCACTGGCAGTTCAGGTTTCTGAAATCTAGACGTTGGCTTGGGAGGCAAAAGATTGAGCAGGGCTTTGTGGCAGGGAAGGGAAAGGTTTCCAGCAAAACCGAGTGTTGCTAGTGTGTCATAGTCTCCAGTCCTGCCCTCCAGCCCAAGTGCAGGATGAGCTGGCTGGGGGCTTCTGCCCAGTCTGCCTGTCACACAAGCACATCCTTACATCTGTCTGTGAAGCTGTTCCACCAAATGCAGGGTGATACCGAGATCTCATTTCAGGGCAACAAATAGAGGGGAAATGATTTGTAATCACAAAGCTTGAGTCTGCTTTAGAGCCAAGCTTCGGCAGCCCGAGCAGCAAGTCAGGACAGAGCCGGTGACAGGCAAGGTCAGGCTGAAGGGACTTTGCTGTGGTGCCACCAAGGCATGGCCAGCTAAATCCAGCCCACTATTTCAATGAAGAAGCAGCGTTGCTGTGTAGAATGAAAGGCAGGAAATGGAGCATTGGCACTCTGTGTCCATCTGTCCTGCTGTAAAATGAGAAAGGAGGTGCCTGAGGCAGCTGTCCCAGGGTTCTGCATCACCCCTGCGCTGGTGGTGGAGAAAGAGGGGTGCTAGGGAGTCAGAATGGGGTACACC
Organism: Pseudopipra pipra; assembly: GCF_036250125.1. NCBI lineage: Eukaryota > Metazoa > Chordata > Aves > Passeriformes > Pipridae > Pseudopipra > Pseudopipra pipra. Next base: position 6,748,924 of record NC_087569.1, on the reverse strand, counting down.
AGGTGCAGCAGCTTTGGTGAAGCTTTAGATGTTTGCAGCATGACAGGAAATCCTCTTGCTTTTGAAGAGATGTTTCTGATTCTTTAATGTGCCTTGCACCTTTGATTTCCTCGTGCTTCTGAGCAGCACCGAGTCAATTACTGTATTTCTGTTTAATTCTCTGAGAGAACACTGTATAATTAGGCTAATTATGGTGCTTTGTGAAGTTGTAAAACTCCTGATTGAGCTTGCGGGGCTGTTTTATAACCTGCCAGGTGTAGGCAGGGAGGGCTGCCCGCCCCGTGCCCTGTGCAGGTTTGAGTGCAGCCTGCCAGCTCGGTGAGGGAGCTTTCTCCTGAGGCCTGCCCAGTGGGCTCATCCTCTGCCAGCTCCATCCTGCCTCCATCTTCTCTCAGGCTGTAGCCCCTCAGTGAATCATGTGCCTGGTGCTGGGGGGGCTTCAGCTGAGAGCAAGTACCCTTGGCATCTTGTTGAGATCTCTTGCCTTAATGCTGAGATCAGGAATGGCAGCATAGCCAAGATTGTGTTTCTACTTTCAAGTGCATCTGCAGTGAGGAGGTGACCCCACACACCTTTTATGTGTGAAGATCTTTTATTTTCCCTGATTGAGGTTTCTGCCCCAGGCTGCGTGTGCTGTGCAGCAGGTTCTTGGCAGCACAGCACTGGCTCTGCCTGTGCTCAGTGATGGTCAGGAGGAAGGTGAGGACTTGGTTGGTGTGACCTTCAGGAGTCACCCTGGCTATGTGATGCTCAGTCCAGCTTCATAGACCAGGACAGTTTAACCCTGGCTGGGTGGACAGCCCTGAAGGTACATGGTCCTTCTCTAATAGAAGGGTCACTTTTAATGCTGGTTGATGTGGCTTGTGATAGCTGTGGTTTAACGTGGCTGTAGGGGTGGCTCGTAGGTCACAGTCAGAGGGCACGAGTGATTTGTCTGTCCCTGAGGGTCTCAGGTCCTCCAGCCTGCGGGATGGGATGAGAGGCAGACAGGAGCATATCGTCATGGGATGGGAGATGCCCTGTGGAGATGGCTTTGGCTGTGGAGTTTCTCCATTCCCCCTTCTCCCCTCCCTCCCAGGAGCATGTGTGTGTCCCCTGACCCTGCCTGGGTGAACTCCCAGTGCTTCTCTGTCGGCCCCAGGAGCGGAGCAGGGGCGTCTTGCGTAAGCAGAGCCTGCTCTCCGGGTAATGGCACAGGGATGGAGAAGGAGGCGGCGGCTGCCAAAGGAGGGTTTGGGAACAGCATAAACCCTTCAGCACGGGGCCCGAGGAGCCAAGGGCTGACAACCCTCATGCCTGGTGCTGGGATCAGGGCTCGTCCCGCCCAGGGGGCCCCAACCGTGCGCGGGGCCGTGGCGGGGAGCGGCGAAACGCGGCCACATGGGCTCGTGTGGCTTTAAAAAGCAGGCGCAGCGGAAGTGATGCTCCAGGGCCCATCTGCACGGGGAGCGGGAGACGCGCCCCAGCTGGTGCGAGGCCCTGGCAGCCCCGGGAGCTGCCGTCTGTTGGGGTTTACTGCTGTCTACATTGAAACACGGCTTGGGAAGGATGGGAGGGGGGTCGGTGGCATGGTGCCAGTCCCGGTTCGCCTGGCCTTCTCGTTCCTCTCTCCTCCTCCTCCTCCTCCTCCTCCTCCTCCTCCTCCTCCCCGCTCCCTCCAATGCTTTAAAGTCACATTTCCAGGCCAGACATAGAATTAATCTCTGGGCACTTCACATTGCTGGCAGCGCAAAGCAGGATGTGGGATCTTTTTTTCTCTCTCTCTGCGTCTTGGCTGACTTTTTTACCTCTCGAAGAATTTGGAAGGGCCGTGAGATTCCCCCCGCCCCCCCTCGCCTCAGTGCCGTGCAGTTTTTCAGCACGCTGATCACCCTGCTGTGGCTTCACCCTAATAGATTTCATATGCTGACACAGTTGACATCAGTACCAAACTATTTTACATGTGATCTGGTGTATTTCCTGAGGAAATCTGCAAGATATTTATTAAGAACTAATAAAATAAACCTCTCCATGAGCTTTTAGGTAGTTTTCAATTTTTCATGTCTCTCTCGTTTCCTCTTATCAATGAGTTTCTATTTTCTCCCTCCTCTCTGACCATTGCAAAAGGAAACAAAAATAAATGTTTTAAACCGTTCCTGAATGGACACTGGGAATATTTCTGTAGTGATGTATTAGCAAAGTCGTATTTTTAGGGCTGTATTGTCAAGACTAAAAATACCCTGCTGCAGTGCATCCTTTTTATAGGGCTTTGTGTGTGTGTTTGTGTGTGTGTGTGCTGAACGTTGTACAAGTTTGCACCAATGTGTAAAGGTCTTTGTACTACTGCGCCGTTGCCTCCTCATCACAGCTGGACTCCATTAGGCCTTGGAAATTAGTGTAATCCTGCTTAAGAAAGGAAAAAAAAAAAATTAATCAATCTTGCAGAGCCGCGTTTCCCCAGCTGAGCTGGGATACCTGCGTGGCAGCCCCGCTCTGAAGGGCTCCAGCAGCCCCAGCTCACATGAGCTGGTGGGTTCCTGCCACGGAGGGTGTTCCCTGATGGAGAGCAGCAGCTCTGCTCTCCCTGCTCCGTGCAGAGCAGTGGGGTTAAGGGTGAGCTGGGCTGTGGGCTGCAGTCACCCAGTGGGTTCCTGGTCATTTTTCATGCTCGGGGAGCCCTTTGGGGCTGCGCTGTGCTGGCAGGCAGGAGCATGTGTGTGCGCAGTTGGGAGCAGGCTGGATACTTTGCGTTTTCAGAGGAATTTTCTACTTTTCTGCTATTTCCGTCTCCTTCCCTTAGCTGTGTTTGGAACGCAGAGAACCAAAGGTGGGAGCTGGGCTGAGAAGCCGCCTCCCCTCTGCCAGCGCGGGGGGGGGGGGACCCCCTCTCCGAGGCTGCTCCCCCGAAGCCGCGATGGGAGGCGACTCTGCCTCTCTCTTGTCACGTGTGATTGATGCAGAGCCGTTTCCAGATATAATTTTCTCGCCGGCTCGCGTCCGCAGACCATCCCCCGGCGCAGCGCCGCGGCCGTCACTCCTGTCCCCAGGAACAGCCTTGCGTCACAGGTAGTGGGTGCTGCGACTGACGGGGGGCCTGACGGCCGGCCGTGCGCATGGCACACGCAGCGCTCCGTGGACCGCCGTGTCTCACGCTCCAGCCAGGCGAGCGCTCCCCCTCCGCCCGCCCCTCCGGCTCCGTCTCCTCTGAGTCACTCGCCGTTTACTCGCGGGTGCCTTCGCTTGTAGCTTTTACTGTTCTTGCTGCCGTCTGGAGAGCCGCAGCCTCCCGGCTTCCTGTAGAGCGGTTCAGCGAAAGCAGTAATTAGGGCCCGTAAAAATTTATTTTATTAGCGAGAAGTGTTGGTGGGTAATTGGCCATAATTTGAACCCAGCCAGATTGGAGATTAATAAAAAAAATATTATATATATGTATATATACATATATATAAAAATCACAGAGATCTTTTTACCAGAAACACCAGGGGTATTAGTTGCAAGCCCTTCCTGAGGCGGGTGGGACGGGGTGGCGGCTGCAGAGAGGGCGGCCAGCAGCGAGCGCCTGTGCTGTACCCGTCCTTGAGGGTGTTTGACACTGGCATGGGAAGAAAGGAAACCTTGTTTTCCAAGAACTCTGCTCTTTCTCAGCTTGATAAGCATTTAAAATAAAAGCTGCACAATTGGAATTGGCAGAGCATCCTCATTCTTTTGTCTGTCTGTTTATTTTTTTCCCCTCATCCCTCGACATGTGTGCTACAGCCCAGGGTTACTACACCCCGTGGAACCACAGGCCTGGAGCTCTGCAGGCGCGCGCCGAGCTTTGCCCACCCCCAGCCTGGCTCTTTGAAGCCTGGCAGAGCAACAGAGATCCAGCCCCGGCCCTGGCAGCCTCCTGATGGCCGGGGCACTGAAGCCTGTGACAAAATGTATGTTTTGAACCCCTTTTGGTTCCCCCTTTGCTCGCAGGGCAGCAAACCCAGGGCTGTGCCTGGAGCTGGAGCGGTGGTTTTGGAAGCGGGCTGTGACCGCGCTATATGGACCCAATTGCTTTGGTATTTATAGACTTGGTTAGAGTAGCTTGAGCGTGGCCAACACAGAGCAGGAACGGTCTGAGGGCCGATGTTCATCTCGATGGAGGGTGTCAGTGATTGGAGAACTCCCCGCTCCACTTGGGGAGGACGGAAGAGCCAAGCCCCTGCACACATGTCACGCGCGGTTGCTGCTGGTTGAATCACACCAGGGAGTTACTTCAGGTTACTAGTCTTGATTGTTACTTTGGTGTAAGTTACTTGGGGCGTTACTTCAGGTTAGTAGTGCTTGTTTTTTGCTTGGCAGCCCGGGCTGGAACCTGATTGTAACCGTTTCCCAAAGAATATTTTTGGTTTGAAAACTGAAGGTCAGCAGTTCGCAAGGGCTGCACTTGCAGCCAACTCTGTGGTTCGCTTGTGCCACCGGGCCAGCAGCACTTGAAATCCTGATCAATTGATCTGCAACAATATGAAACCACGAAGGGCGACTGCCAGTTAAAACTCCCCGTCTCGCCCCATTTTCCCCACCCAAAGTGTCTTTCTGCCCATATCCCCTTTCTTGCCGCCTGTCTCCCTCCCTCCCTTTCGGCTGTGTATTGGAGTTTTTGTCTATCTTTTTCCATCTCTCTGTCTCTTTTCATAACAGTTTTTAATAATGTTTTAGTTAGTTCCAGCCTTTTCCCTCAATGGATCCCATTGGAAAATGCATTTGAAAGGAAACAGTTATACACTTCCCTTCCTTTGAAACTCTGTTGGCACCTTTTCCAGTGCAGTAAACCATACAACATGGATTTTCAAAGTTTCCAAACACAGACATGCTGGCGTTAAATTTATGAAAAAATATTTTATTCGGCTGTATAGTAACTATGAGTCTCTGAGCTGCTGGTCACAGTGAAATCGAAGCTCGCTTTGGAACTGCAGCAGGTTTTCAAATCTCTGCAGGAAACGCAGCGGCGCTGGCTGTATGGGAGCCCACAGCTCCCTCACGTCCTCCTGGCACGAGACACAGCAGCAAACAAAAGGGGTGCTGGGGCACCCCAGGGTGAGCCCACCACCCTCCAGCGCAGCCTTCCCCTCCAAATGGCCGTGCTGGGAATGCTGCAGCAACAGTAGCTGCAGAGAACGTCGTGGTCATGCCAATCCTATCTCAAATCACAGGGGGAAAGAGGAATTTGGCATAAACCCGTGATGTCTTATGCTTGTTAATGAATGTAGAAGGTTAAGGCTCTCTGGTTCCTGAGTGCCGTGGCGGGGGCTCGATAGCCGGTGTGAGCGCGCGTGTGCCGCAGTCTGCACGGGGGTTTGGGACCTGAGGCTCCGGCTCCATGTAAGTTGTTGGAGCACTGAGATCATGTTTTCTAATAGGGGGGCTCGGATGTTAAACTTCCTGGAATGGTTTCTTTGCGTGCTGTGGGTTTGTGCCTGTGGTTGCAGCCCTTCCCACAGGGAATTGCTCACTTGACACCTGAGAACCTCCCTTTGCATGGCACCGCTCGGAGCAGAATTTTTTCCAAATTTCCACAGAAGACCACAGCCCCCAGTCACCACGAGAGGTCTGGGGGTTGAATCTGGCTGTATCCTTGTGAGGAGCATTGCGAGGGGTTGTTTCCAAACAGAGTCAGCCTCAAAGCCTGCGCTCAGCAGCACTTGAGGGGTGGTGTAACACAGATAACGCCTCCTGTGATAGACAAGACGATGACATGGCAAAGAGATCCCAGGCTCAATTTTCTTGTTACAGTCCTTTTGCTTGTAAAATTCCTTTCCTCTCGCATGGGAGTTTTCCAGAGAAGCCGCTGATTAAGTGTTATCATCATGCTCAGTGCCACATGGAGCGTAGGAAGAGCTAGAAGATTGAGGTCCAAATAATTGGATAGTGTAAACTCACTGGTTTGTGCTTAAAACATCTCGGATTTGGGTGTCTTTTTTCTTGGTACCTGTAACAGGTACCGATGGGAAACTGAGCTTGAGGAAAATACCAGGTTTTCTAGCTCCTTGACTGCTCAGCTTGAGATGCAGGAGGTGGAGTTCTCCTGAAAATATAATCCTTCAGGAACTGCCTTTGATCCTACTCAAAGCAGAGTTGCCCAGTGTCTGCAAAATCCATCCCCTCTGTATCACTATGGCCAGTCAACAAGTGAGTAACACACAAATACTGACTGTGCATTGGAAGGGAGGGCTTAAGGGGACTTCTGGATCCCCCTGGAAGTTCAGGACCAAGGCAAAGAAGGCATCAAGTTCTCCATCTTAATCCTCAAACCATGGCTCTGTCCTGCAGCCTCAGCCTTACTGAACACATACACATTTCAGCACATCAGAACACCCTGCAGGAGGGTCTCTGCTGCCTGTTAATTTTCTGTGTTCACTGAAAATGGTACCTTGAGGGGAGAAAAAGTGATGTGTTGTTACGACAACTTTATGATGAGTAAGTGTGATGAAGTTGACTTGAAGCTGCATAGATGCCTCCAAGTCTGGTGTTCTGAGCATTTTTTGGATGTGTAATTTCCATGTATTTCAGAAAAGCGAGCTCCCCCATGGAAGCAGACTGACTGCATCTGGGATCCTCGACTGGCACGTAAATCTAGTTACACCACACAAGCCTCTGCCATGGCAGGAATGCTGGATGTGTGGAGCTGTTACCCTCCTGGGGAGAGCAGCCACTGATGGTGCCAGGAGAGCAGTGAGGGGGGTGGAGAAGGGCTGCTATGCTGTCACCTCCCTTGTGCTACTTCAGCCCCCTTTCGCACCTCCCTTTCCCTCTCCAGTGTCTCACCTGGCTTGGTTCTTTCTTCCCTTGTCTATCCAAGCAGATAAACCAGCTGCTGCTTCAGTTGGAGTGGCATGTGAGAGGTGTCTGATAATGAGCACCTAGATTTCCATAGGCCCCCACCTTGGCAAAGCAGGATGGAGGTGGCAGAAGGCACACCCCGACCCTGCCGCCATCCCCTGCCAAACTTCTGGTTCCTGCTCCGAAGTGTGAAGGTGCTAGGGATTTTGCTGAAATGGTCAAAGAATTTTTAACTTCAGAAGAACAATATATTTTCCCTAACCTCATTCTGGCAAATGGCTGAACCTTTGTAGTTGAAATTTTCCCAATAAATTCAGCTCGAAGAAAGCTTTTGGCATGAAGGATTGCAGCCTAAATGGTTAAAGTTTGGCAAAGTTCTTAGGAACTGAAACCAGGGTCTTACAATGGAAAGTGTTAGGTAAGCATCACTGTAGGCAGAGTGGCTGGGCTGTGCCCCTCTTGGCAGTGTGTCCTGGTGCTGGGGGACTCAGGGTGGCACTGCCATTGGTCAGGGAGGCTGGAGGGACCAAGTGGGTGCTGGAGCAGGAGGTGAGGCAGCAGTTCAGGCCTGCAGGCATTCAGTGAAGGCCCTGGGATTTACTGGGAGAGGGGCATGGATTTCACTTTTATGTTTTGGCATTTGCTTTGCAAACTGACACACCGGTCCCTCAGGAAGCTGTAAAGAGAAGAGCAGCAAAGGAGTGAATGTGTTGAAAAGGAAGCTCCACACTTTGCTGTTCCTGCCCCATCAAAGTCGTCTTTCTCTGAATGCTCTTGTCTGCAGGCACTTGCTCTCATTAACTTTAAGTCCAGGCTCAAAGTGCTCACCAAGGTTCACCCCCAGGGAGGTAAGTTCCAGGCTGTCTGCTCACATTTGCTGCCAAGGACATGCCCACCTCCAGCACGGGATGGGGGGTGCAAATGCTGCCTGTTATTTGCTGTGATTGTCCTGGTAAAACTTCACTGGGGGCTGGAGAAAATCTCTTGGGAAGCCCTGTTCACACCTCCTCCCTGCTGAAAATAGCATCTAACACAACTGTGGCTGGGCACATGGAGCTCCTGGGTGGGATGCTGGTAGCACTTACCATGCTGCTGTGTACAGATAGCCAGGCTCCCTGGCAGCTGAAGAGCTCCTTACCAGCCCTTTTGAGGTGAGGTTCAGAGCTCTGGCTGTGCAGCTGGAGTCTTCAAGAAGGGCTCACAGATCTGTGCAGACAGAGGATAAGATGTCAGGGGGTCTCTTTTATCATTCTGCATCACTGCAGTGCCCCTAAAACCTTTTTTCATTTCTATCATCCATGATTTTTCTTCTTTCATGCAGTGTTCTCTGTTTCATCCAGATGCTCTGCTCGCCTTTGGGCCCTGTTGCCTTTGCAGTCACTTCAGTCCCATCCTGCTTGTGCATCTGATGGTAAATATTCCCTCTGCAGGAAGAGAGCTGGTGCCAGGCTGGTCTGGAGCTATAGATATGCTGATGAGCCGACGTGCCAGCTTGAAGGGACATGCTCACTTATGAGCCAGCCAGGAGTTACGTACATTTGGATTTACCAGCCTTTTAGCTGCCAGATGGGTCAAATTTGTGTTGCTGTTCAGTTGTTAGTAGCATAACCTGTGGCTAACATGGGAATCTGGGGATCATATGGAGCCTCAAGGCAGTGAGGACTTTGCTGTCCTTGTGTCGTAAGTGCCAGTGTCAGCTCACATGCTCAGAGTGGCTCCCGTGAAGGCAGTGCTGAGAAATGAGTTTCTCTGGCAGCTCTCCAGATTTGCCAGTGTGGGTGAAACTAGAGGTGCCTTTGCCCCAGCTGTGATGGTTGAGGACCTGCGTGTCTCAGTGTGAGTGTGACTAGTGAAAACTGGGATGTACGTGCCTCCCCGGGCAGGAGGAGTGTTTGTGACATTGCATGGGCTGTTTCACATCCAAAACTGACTCCCACAGCCTCGCTGGGGTCAGGGGTGCAGAGCAGGATCCTGGCCTTGCCAGCTGGGTCAAGCACCCCAAGTGTGGAGGGAGAGCTCCGAAGTGCTGCTTAGTGCAAGTGGAAATGGCTTCAATCTGTGTTTTGACTGATGGGTCTTTTCAGGAAATTTCTGAGAATAACATTTCTAAAAATGGCTGCTTCTTTCCACTGATATTTCCTGGAAAAGGCTGCAGTTAATTTTAAACCACTATCCTTTTCCCTTTTCAAGTGGAAATGGCTTTGTGCTTGTCCTCAAGGCTAATGTCATTCTTTCTGCCCTCACCTGGGTTGCATGCCATTGCCTCCTCTTGCAGGTCCTGTTGGTCTCCCTGAGCTGCAGAAATTGGGGTGTTGGGGGCACTCTCTGCACGTATCTACTTTTCCCGTGGAAAATAATAACCATCTCTCCCCAAGTCACTTCACAATGATGTTCTTTGTCGTTGATTCCTGGCCAGTCCTGAGTACACAAGAAAGCTGTCCCTAAAGTCATTCCCTAAAGCTTTGTTCATCAGGGTCAGGAAGGATATACTGAGCTGGTTATCGCACCCCAGGTGCAAGGATCCAGCCCTGCCTGGGCTTAGGGACAATCAGAGCCAAGATGAGCCAGAGGGAGCTGGCAGCACAGAGCTGTCCTAGGCAGGCAGCCCCTTCGTGTCGGGCAGAGCATAGCTTCCCCTGTGGCTCTTGGGCAGGCTGGCTGCTTCGGGTGGGAATATGTCATTAATTTTTATACCTTCCCCTGTAAACCATCGACCCTTTTTATGATGTCATGAGGGATTCCTTAATTTTGCAGCTGCTTCCTGGTTACGTCAGAGAAGAGCCTCCCGTCCTAGAGCCCAGTGCTGCAGTCCAGGACGGCTGGAAACAAATGAAGTGTTGAATATCTAATGGCTTCCACAGGGAGAGCTGCTCCATCCTCCCCAGGCCCCCAGCATTCCTCACCTCCTAGGCCTCCCTCCTTCCCTCCCTCGGACAAGTCAGGGTTTCAGTGTGGAGCAGAGGGAGCCGAGGGCTCCTGGGCGGCCCCAGCTGCTCTGGGAACACGTGCAGCAAGTTTCCCAGTGCTGCTGCGTGTCTGGGCCCTGTGACTGAGACCCTCTCGGGACCTTCCTGCCTCTCCATGATATGGAGAGGTGGATTGGGGGCATCCAGGTTATTAGTGCAGTCTGAAGGTAACTTTGGGAGAGGTTCAGCCCTGTGTGCTGCAGGTGGTGATGTTCGGCTCAGCCACAGCGCTGGGAGGGCTGGGGCTGCCATCGTGTCTGCTGTCTGCAAATTCAGAGTCAGGGAGCATCCTGCCAGGAGAGCTGCCCATCTCCTCCCAGGCTCTTTGCCGGGTATTAGCCGGGGCTGAGCGAGTGCCTCCATGTTCCCAGGCTCTTTCAGGGGGCAGATGAGTGTGTGTGTGTGTGTGACTCGCCAGTTCCCAGCGAAGAGCTGGGAGTGCCAGTGACTCACAGGTCCCCTGCGAGGGGGTGTCGGGGAAATGCCCCACAGCTGTGAGCATCCCCCTCCCTTTGCTGCTTTATATTCCCGTCGGTTGTGTGCGGTCTCCACCAGCGGGACCAGCTGCCTGGGCCGGCAGCACAGCTCTCCTTCCCCGCTTCCTGCAGACAGCCCCATCCCGGTGGGCTGCCCTGTAGCCCTGCCAACGCTGCGTCTGGCCGAGAGTGACTCACGGGGAAAACACTGTGTCTGAGTGCTAAGAGGGCAAGTGAATTGCCTTCAGGTGGTGTCAGCTTGGAGGTGACCAGCCTCTGCCTTCTTCCCCACAGGGTAGCAGCCGGCTGGTGAATCAGTTGTCTGTGCCTCCGAGCTGCTGACACATCAGCCGGGTGCCTCGGGGTGTGCTCGCCCCCAGCCCTGCACTCACCGAGCTCCTTCAGCTCCCGCGTCCCCTGGCCAGCCCGTTATGTCATCCTTGGGATTGTGTCCATAGACCTATTTGTTCCTTTGACTGCCTTCCCGTACGGTCACTGGGGAAGGTGGGTTCAGCTGTTGCTCCCTGGGAGCAAAGCACATCCCTGCTGGGATCACCTGCTGCCAGCACTGCTCTGGGCTTCCACAGCCACAGCTCAGGTGAGGACAGAGAGGCCAGCATGGAAACTGTCTCACTGGAGCCCTCTTGACCCTTGGATGGAGCAGTCTGGTTGCTTGAATCAAAGGAGCCTGGTCTCCTTTGAGACTCTAAGGCTTGTTGGCTGGTGTTTTAACTGTGGAAGGTTCAGCATTCCTTGTGTTGTGTTTAGCTGGATGGAGGATAGATGGAGGAGCATGTCCTCTGCTTACTTGCAAGACTGGGGGTTGCCGTGGTCTCCCTTCCACTGCAGCCAAGGGCACTCTTGGAGTGGAGCAGCTGGGAGGCCTCACTCCCAGCCCCCTGACCCATCCCTGCAAGCATCCCCCTGCCCGAGGCTACGTGTCTGAGCTTGCTCTGCCCCAATTGTCCCTCGCAGGATTTCCTTCGGCACATGGCACTCAAGTGGCCGAAAGAAGCTTCCTCCAGCAAATCCCTCTCCTTGGAGGCGGCTGTCCCTTGCATCGCCTGCTCTTTTCCCATTCCCATTTCCTGTAGCTGGTTGGTTGCCCTAATAGAGGTTTGGCATTGCTGTTTTGCACACCCTAGTGGGAGAGGGGATGTGTTTATCACTTTTCCTGGAGATTATCTGTTTAAGCACTCTCTGACAGTTACAATAACAAGGGCAGCGCGTTGTGTTTCCCAGCAAAAGGACACTCGCTGCTGAAAGATGTATAGCACTAATTAGAAATACATAACATCCGGCCACATGGCAGCCTTCTCCCGGCCGCTCCATTTCCTGAGCTCAGACGACTTTGACGACAGTTGGTTTATGTTTTCCATGAATATAACGTTCTTAGAGAAACACAAATTTTCTCCCCGTTACAAAAGTCCCCTTTCTCTCTGTCTCTTTCTCCCCCCTCCCCACACACCCTTTCCCCTGTGAAACAGGTAGATTTATGGCTGCAGAAATCCTGGGTTGGGCTCTGCTGCCGGCTGGGTGGGAGCAGAGCTCACAGCCCTGGTGTGGATGCAGGGAGAGCCCAGGTAGGTGCTTGCAGAGGGCGCTGTGGCGGCTGATCCGCCCTGCTCCCAAAACAATCCCTGCAGAGGAAACTGCCTCCTGGTAGGAAAACAGTGCTCTCCGTGCAGCCCCAGTACCCAGCTGGAGAAAAAACCCTCTGTCCTACACGCGAAGAGGAAGGACTCTTCTGCAGCTCAGAGGGTTTTTGTGATCTTCAGAAAAGCCACCTGTCCCTGGTTCCCAGTTGCTTTCTCTGTGTGCTTGCAGTCTGATGTTTGTCAGCTCCCCTTTTTTCCATTCCATTCCATCCCCTCCCCTCTCCTTCTCTTGCTTTTGGGCTCTGCTTCAGAGCAGATAGCCTGGGCTCCAGTTGGAGGGATCTGGGTCCAATCTCCAGCTTGCAGCAAGCAGCAGTGACTAGTAAGAGGACATTTTTTCAGAGGTCCCCACAGGCTGGATGGGAGCAGTGCAGTTGCTCTGCTGCCTGTAACACAGGTTAGATGAAGAGAGGTAGGAAGATGGAGCATGCTCAGGGAGGTGAAATCTTAGAAGGTTTTAACTCCTGAAATGAATTCCTATTGAATATGGAAAAACTGCTGTCTTTCAGATGTTTATAGCTTGGCCAAGTGTGGACAGATTTCTAGTAGGACAGGAAAACTCTCTGTTAAAAAGGTTATTCTGCAGCAAAATCTCAGATCCCCGTTCCAGGATTTGCAGTTGCTAGATTAGCTCAAGGAAAAGGTTGTGTTTTTTTTCAAACAGGGGTAAACCACTGTCTTGTTTCATAGCCTTATTCTCACAAGTGGCCGAGCTGTTTTGGCTAAAGATTTCCGGAAGAATTCGAGCTAAGACAGGCACCCAGTATGGAAACTTCAGCTCCAATAGTTAAAGTCCGAGCCAGCTGGAAAAAGGGTCCCTTGAGTGGCTGGTGTCAGGCAGGCTTAGTAACATGGGGCTCACAACTGTCAGAGCTCACGTCCTGCTGCTGCTCCAGCCTCTGGAGCCCTGACCTCCACAAGGGCTTACAGGGGACTGCAGGGCTTTTGCTTTTTCTGGTGCAGAAAGACAGATCTTCCAGGCAAATTCAGCCTGTGAAGCGTGGGGCAATGCAAATTACCATCATTTCAGGCTGCAAAGCGTTTGATGACACATTCCTACTTTAAAACACTCTGCTTGCTCCTTTCTAGCCCTGTGCAGCATTGCACATGCCTGAGTTTTGTTGATGTAGTTGATGTGGGGCTACAAGTGGCCAAGAAACAGCTCCAGCCTAAGGGAGCACCCAGAAGGAGGGATTTGAGGCCAGCTGAGCTCCCTTCTGTGACTTCAGTGTGTCTCCACGGGCTGTGTGTCAGTACAGCATGCGACAGGGGTATGGATTTACCTTGAGTCAGTCTTGGCTGCGAGTCCTGAAGCCCTGACCTTAGGTTGTGGTTTAACAAGCAGTTATTGAGGTAGCGGTGCCAGCTTTGCTCACCCGCCTCTCCGCCCCCGCAGCACCTTTGATGGCAGTGGCACAGCTGAAAGGTGACATTTCTAACCCCGCTGAGCTGCGCCATCGGGTTCACAGGGTGGCTGCACAGGCGAGAGCTGAGAGGTGACGTGGTGACAGGAGCTGTTTATCCAGTGCTGGCATTAACAGGGACATTTGCCGGGTTGCAAGGGGAGAAGGTAGAGGGGGAGCGTGTTGTGGTTGTTGGTGCTGGATGATTTCCCGCGGAGCGTCACTGCTGTGGCTGCTGGTGGCACATTGGAGCCACAGCTCCAACCACCTCAGGACTTGTGACCTCCTGCCAGCTTCTTTTGCATGTGATTTCTCTCCATAGTTTGCCTGACACCTCCACACTGTGCCCCAGCTGCACAGCGTGGCTGGGTGTGAAGTGGGAGGGTTATCTGATTACAGCCTGATTTGGGGTTTCGGGGGAGGAAGTGGATTGGATTTATGGCAGCTTTAGCTGATGGAGTGCCATCGATGCCACCTGAAGTCTCTGTCACCAAGCTTTTGGTGACTGCCTGCAGGAATAGGATGCAGGGTTGCCTGTGGACCTGATGCTGTCATTCTGCTTCTCTTGCACCCACTGTGGATCTGGGGAAACAGATCTGAAAATTACAGGGTTTGCCCTGACCTGGACAGTCAGGATCTCTCTGCCTGCTCTTGTTGGTCTGTGGCAGCTGCTGTCCCCAGGTTTTACTAGTGCTGTGCAACTGCAAGGACAAGAATGACCTAAGTGTCACTCCACCCTCCAGGAACATCTCTTTCCAAGAAGTTTATGACTTAACATGCATTACCAGCAGCTCAGACCATTGTTCAGCGCAGAGGTAATGACGCCCTGTGGGCTCCAGAGCAGTTTTGTTGCTCCAACTTTCATTTCAGCATATCTTCTACAAAGTGTTTTTCTCTTAGTGCCAGGGTAAGCTCAGACAATCCGTGGTGTATGTGAGAGACCTCGCTGTGGGTGCAGAGAATTGGTTTCCTTACTGCCCATCACTCAAAACATTCCACAAGTTTCTGTGTAAACACCCCAAGTGCTTTGCCTTTTGATTATACCCTCACCTTGACTGTCTCCTGTGGCAGGGTAGCCTGGGGTTTGCTACCTCACAGCCTCACACAGTCATCTCCACTGGCTCCCAGCTCCCAGCTCAGGGAAAGCCGAAGCTCCCAGCCTCCCGAGGAAAGTGGTGAAAAGGCACAAAGAGAAAGTTTCTCCTGATTTATGGTGCTTTCCTCTTTTGTCCTACAATTAAGCTCTTAAGAGCCTTTGCTGGCAGGACTGGGAGCTGGAGTGCTGGTGTATGTTCAGGGGTCTTGAAAAAGCACCCACCTGGATGCTTGTCCTTCCCTGCTGGGGGAGCCTCCTGGGAATGAGGCTGATGAGCTTGACCGGGGAGTGAACTAACAGGACTGAGGGAGTTTAGTGTAATTTAATGATGAGCTAACAACACCCAGAGTAGCTGAGCTGGAACTGTGAGGAAACAGCCCTCAGATCTGGGTGTCCTGTTCCATTTATTTGCACAGTGGGCAGCTTTGCAGGCTGTATCGAGGCTGAGCATGGTTGCAGTACGTTGGAGCAGTGTGGCTTTATGAGCTGGTGGGCACATGGTTCACGTCTGCAGCAACACAAGATGTCTGATGGAGCTGTGGCCATAGTGCTCAGCTTGAGTGAGCAGGTTGCAGACGGCTGTACCTGCCACAGCTCACGTGCAAGAAACTTTTTACTGTATTTTGGTTGTTAAATGTTGTGTGGGGAACTTGTAGCCTGCAACAAGAGCAGTGGGAAGGGCTGAGGCCCTGCAACTAAGCCTGGCTACAGCCACCACAGAACGTTGCTCCAGCACTTGGAGCCAGTCTCTGAAATACACCCTGAAATACAGGTGCTTGTCACTTTCAGCATCACAAACACCTTTAAGCTTTGAATGTTTTGGAGGGGGGGGATGTAGCTTTTGCACCAGCCCAGTTTGGAAGTCATCATCAGTCTTGTTTGAGTGCAGTGCCTGGAGTCCTGGGGGTGCTGCCCACTCAAAGTGTGGGGGTTCTTGCAGAAATACCTGGAGATTTTCACCCCCTGGGGACTTGCCAGACTCAGGTGTGGCAGCTGGACCACTGTGGTCTTGTTGTGTGTCCATTTAAGACAAGAAGTGAAGACAGTCCAGCATCCCACCAGAGTGCAGGAGGAGGGAGCGCGGGGAAGACGACTGTAATTTCTTGGGCTGGACTGCGGCCAGAGCACTGGGACTAACACTCTTAATTGTGGGAAAGGCTTCATGAAAGAGATTTACTGTCCCAGAGTGGTCACATCTTTAGTTTTATGTTTCCTCCAAAAGCTGACAGCCCCTGCAGTACGGCACTTCCTACCATTGCTCTGCGGCACCAGCTCAGCCCTGACTCTGGGAGCAGAACACCCTCGTTTGGCTTCCAGGCCCTTTTGGTGCCACCCTGGGTTACCCTCAGTGATTTCTCCACTCAGTGCTGAACTTATTGACAGCTGAGGAACTGGCCAAATGGAGCCTGCAGATCTTCCTCCCTTTTTTTTCCTGTATTTTCTTGGTGTGTTTTAGTCTTTTTCTGGTTGTTTTGAATCTCCCACCCCACCGCTCTGAAATAATTTGCACTTAAGACCCCACTGTTTGTTCTCTGCACCACAGGTGTTTTGCTAGCCCCTGGCTGAAACGGGGTCTCAGTGTCTTGCTCTAATCCTCTTGGCCTTTGCTCAAAATCCCTGCTCTGCCACATCAGCGTAGTTCAGCTTCCAACACCTTCTCCATGCTGACATACAGCTGGTGCTGATGTGCCTGGGAGCCAGGGTCTGTGGGGGCTCTCCCTCCCCACCCCAGCTCTGAGGCTTCACTCATGGACACCCGTTCAGAGTCAGTACCTGCATGTTTGTGGTCACTGTGCAAATCCTCTGCCTGGCTTGGGGCAGCTGTTCTCAGCAGGGAAGCCCTGGTCCTGCAGCAGGTGATGCATAAGCCAGTGAGAAGCATCCTGTGCAGAGCAACCGGCACAGGCGGGTAGGAACCCCCTAAGTGGTGCGGGTGCATCCAGTCCCGCTGGTTCTTCCCAGCCAGCCACTCCCCCACATCTCAGGAGAGGATGTGAATGGAGGGCAGAGGGGATTGGGGGCCAGAGGCTGCCCATGAGGCTTAAAACCCTTCTGGGAGCAGCTGGTAGTGCCTGAGCGCTCGCAGGCAGCCTGGCATTCCCCACGAAACTTTTGGCCTCGCTCTGCGTAACCCACGCCCGGCTCCAGGCAGTTCCCTCGAGCCAGCTCCCCGCTGCTCTCAGCAGCCTCAGAAGTGGTTTCTGGCTGGGTGTAGATGTGCCGGGGGGATTTGCTCTCACTCCGAGCCGGCTCTGTTTGGAAGAGCTGTGGTCGTGTGGCATCTACTTGAGTAACAGTTCCAATTAAGCTCTCTTGACAAGCTGTTGTGTGACTGCTGAACTAATGGGAGGAGCCCCCTCCTCAGCTGCTGAGGTTAAAACTCCAGCAGGGACAGAGATCAAACATGCAGCTAATTACCCTTTTAACACTTAAACATACCCCCTTCCTTCAGGGAAAGGCATCAGCTCCAGGCAGCAGCTTCTGTGCTGGGAGTCCTGAGTGCCAGCTTGGTGCTGTCTGGCTAAGCACACACAGTGGGGTTGGGCATAGTGTGGGTAGTGTGGCTGCAGCTTCTTCCCACTCCAATTTGGCTACTCACCACCTTTTTTCCCCCTACATGGAGCAATTGGGTCCAGGACAGGTGTGAGCTGGAGAATTGCTCACCCCTGCCCCATGTGTGATGTGGAAAGGGAGGCTGTGAAGGCAAAGCAGGATGGAACATCTGACTCAAACCCTCTCTGTCTCCTAGAATGCATCTCTGAAGACTGTCGCTCCGTCATCCAGGAACAGGCCACGGCCCTGGGGCTCTCCATGTTTGCACTCCTGGTGAGGAGGTGCACCAACCTGCTAAGGGAATGTGTGCCAGGTAAGGGGTTACCAGCAGGATCCATGCAGGGGCCCATGAGGCAGCCTGGTGGGGTTCAGGCCCTCGTTCCCTGCTGTTTTGTACACCCCTTCCCCTCTGCTGGGGCCCATGGATTCTCTCCAAGTATCACAAACTCTGCCCGGGTTATGGCTGGATCATCTGCAGGAAAGCCCCTGATGTGTGCAGGCAGAAATGTTTGGAGGAAAGGGATAGACTCAGGGTATGCTTTCTGCCAGCTATTGGGAAACTTCCCAAAACTAGGACCTCGGAATCCTACCTTTATGACTGTTGCAGTGACACCCCACTGCCCTCAGTGAAAGGGATCACAGACCCTCAGGCCAGTCTGTATAGGGAGAACAGATCTGTCTTTGTACTTGCTGTGGGTTGTGGCTGTTCCCTTGTGTGTCCAAGGCTGAGATGTTGGGATCATGTCATGCATCCCCAGTCCCTGCCTGAGCCTGATCCCTGACTGTGGTGAGCTGGCTCAGCTCTCACATCTTGTATTTGCAGTTCAGGCACAAGAGATGGAGCAGGAGGATGAGGAGGACGACATCAAGGTCTCTGCCTTGCCCCAAGATCTGAAGGAGCTGCTTCCCAGCGTGAAAGTCTGGTCGGACTGGATGCTTGGCCACCCGGACACCTGGAATCCTCCTCCGACCTCTCTCGAGCTCCCCAAACAGTACGTGCATCCTCTGTTTTGTCTTCTGATGTCTGTTCCTTGGGCTCCTTATGCCACCTTTCCCTCTTGCTCATGCTTACTGCTGGCTGTGCTACTCTGACCTGAGCGCCCAGGCGAGGTTTGCTTCCCAGGGAATATTTGGGGGTCACTGGCCACCCTTGGTGACACAGTGACTTCTTCATTGATGTGTGGGTGGGGCTGGAGGGCCTCTGAGGGGGCCTGAGGGGTACCTGTTGCTTTCGTGTGTTTGAAGATGGATCATGAGGTGGATTTTTACCTTCTGCTTTGGATTTGTGTCTGGTTTGGTTGGGATACCCCTGTTTTAGGTGTTCCACTGGCTCAGCCAGCTGGACAGGCAGGACCTTCCTCTCTACCAGAGGGAACTCCATTTCCACATAAGCGTTTTGTTGCCTTTTTTTGACTGAGTCGGGCCAACCTTGGTTGGGCTGGGCTGGCCTGGAGCAGCTCGCCTGTTCTGGAGCTCCAAAAGTCACCTCCCCTCTGCTTCAGAAACCGCTTTTCTCTACCCTGCAATGCACAAAAGGGTTAATTTTCTAAACTGGCCTATTTCAGCCCATTAGTCCATAATGCGGACTAGGCAATTTGCATATTTTTGGACAGAAAATCGAGTGAAGGGGCCAAGTATGGAGTATGCGAAACAGTGTCTGAGCATGCTCCGTAGCTGCTTTCCCGCAGGATTTTCCATCTGCCTCCGGTACTCCGGATCCAGAGCCTGAAATCACGTCTTATTGTTAATCCAAAGGAGCCAGAACCCAGGGTGATGGGAAGGCGCATTAAGAGTAATCCAGCAAAGTGGCTTAACCATTAATGGGTCCTCGCTCCGTGCGTCAGGTCCAGTCCTGCTCTCCTAGTTTATTGCCTCTTACTCCAGTTCTTTTTCATTTGGCTGAGGAAATGGAAATCTCACACAGGAAGTTCTGGGCCTCATTTTGTGGAGATGGAGTCTGTTTTCTGTTTGTCGGCTGCTCGGTGTGGGACCGCTGCCTGCTCATGTGAACTGCTGCCCATCTTTGGGCAGGAACTCAAACTGGGATCCGTCACGTGAACCCGCCTGCACCAATCCCCCCTTCCCCTCGCGCTGCCTGCGCAGGGAGCCGCTGAGCCCTTGGCCACGGGCAGCCTCGAGATGGAATTTCTGATTGGGTTCATGCAGCCAGCACTCGGCGCCTTCCCTGGGATGAGCTGCTTCCCCTCCTGCGGGGCACAGGGCTGTGTCCTCCCGGGATCATGGAGCAGGTGTGGGCTTCTGCTTGCCCAGTGGGGTGGGAGAAGGTGGTAGTGGTGGCAGCCTCCCCTGTGGCACATGGCTCTTTCAGATGTAATGGGTGTAGATTGAGGGGCTCTACTTCACCAGTCTGCTCTGTGGAGGAATGAGGGTCTTCATCTTGCAGCAGAGGCCCAGCTGTTTCCCCGCTGTGCCCTATCCATGGAGGGTGGCTGAGCAGCCCCTCTTATCCCACCATGCCCTGGAGCACAGACAGCCTGCCCGCATGTTGGCTCCTAGCTCCTCCACTCTTTGGCTCACCCAGAGAATCTGTCATACCCACGATGAGGAGACTGGCTGCTCTTTTAGCCCAGAGCTCTTGCATGGAGTGGTGTTGGTGGTCCAGGGCTCTGGGTCAGCAGCAGCTGAGCTTTCCTGGAGATGAAGATAGGGATGAGTAGCAGGGAGCCAGCTCCGCTATTGGGCATGATCTGGGATTTGCAACATTTTCCCCAGGGATAGGAAAGGAAAAGGAGAGCACTGGGTTAGTGTTTCAGCTCTCTATTGACACAAGCCTGCTGGCTGCCCTGGGGCTCTTCACTAACCAAGTAGAGCCACCGAGTCCAGGGGTTTAGATAGGAGCAGCTTCAAAGAAGTTTAGAAGTAAAACATGGGTCAGAGCAGCAGGCGAGGTGGAGTAAGCCAAGGTTTATGGGCAGGGTGAGCTCAGGAGCAGGGAGGCATGTGAGGAACAACCACAGATGCCAAGTTGAAGAGCTGAATAAGGGGCCTGTGCCGTGTCACTCAAGCTCCGTGCCTCTCTCTGGTGGGCTGTGCCACGAGGTCCCACCACTGCCAATGGAAGAGCGGGTTGGACATGCTTAAACCACTTTTGTTGCCCCTCGTGATGGCGTGGGCACAGAAAAGGGACAGTAAAAATCCCCTGAAGCGCAGAAGCACCCTGCAGGGATGCCATGAATGTGCTAAAGCTTCTGGAAAAACCAGGCCTCATACCCACCTGGCAGCCCACTAGGAGCCCAGAGCTCGCATCAAAGTGCAGCTCATCCGGGGCCAGCGCTGCTGCCAGAAAGCCGGCCTGGGCTCGGGGCCAGCAGGGCAGCTTGTCAAGACTCCACCAGAGCCTCGGGCCCGGGCTGCTGGGGCTGTGTGTCCCAAGGCCTCCGCTCACGCTGCGTTCGCCATGTTCACAATCGCTCGTTCTTCGTATGGGAGAGAGCTGGGGGACTTTGAGAACGTCTAAACTCAGCCCAGCTGTGGCAGTTGGTTTATTGCTTTCAGCTGGTACTTGAACCCGGGTCCTGGTCTTGGAGTCTTTCCCAGGTTTAATCCCCGGAGCTTTCTCTGCAGCTGTATGACACTGCGCTGACCCCGAATGAGGATAGGAAAATAGAAACGGTGCCAAGCCAGAGTCTCTTTTTCATTTGGAGTCTGGCTGTCTGCCCATGACCAGGGTTACATAATGGGAAACATAGCTGGGGCTCTGGAGAGCCCGCGTTTCACCACGCTGCCCAGACCTTCGCATTCTGATGCTATATATCTTCCTAATTGTAGCTCGGATGCATTTATCACACTGCTGGATTTGAGTCCATACAATAAAAAAAAAAAAGCCAACCCCACACCAAATTCCTCAGCTCGCTGCTTTCCCCCTTGGACAGAGGTGGAGGGAAAGGTGTGAGGGGTGAGTGCTGCTGAAACCCGGCATGTGGATGTGAGCCATCAGGAGTGGGCTCTGTGGAGCAGGATGGGAGGCTCAAGTAGGCTGCGTCTTCAGAGTCCTTTGCTTGGTGGGAGCTTGGGAATGAACCCTGGTTCCTGGCAGGCATCCTCTGGGGGCTCAGTAGTCCCAAATTCAACGTGAGCAAGAAGCTCTGTCTTTCCCCAAACCACCCTCCTTGGTCTAGTGTACTCATCCAGCTCTTGGCCACACTGCACGGTCACCATGGCTCAGGGAATGTCCTGGAACAGGTTTTTTCAGGTGATGGACTATGTAAATCGCTCTCTTGGGGCCACTGTGTGTATCTGAGAGGTGAAGGGTGTCCTTCCTATTTTGGAAGAGGGACTCAGCAAGCTTTCCGTGGCTCTTTCCACATGTGTTTCCAGAATAGGAGCTGTCCAGGTGAATCTGTCTCCTTTTGGGCTGTGAAGAGGGCTGCAGAGGGGAGAGCAAAGCTGCTCCTTGCTCTGCTTTGCTGCCACAATTAATCCATTGCTAAATGAAGCACAAGAACCGATGGGGAAGCCACTGGCTGGACAGACACACTGCTGCAGGGCTGACCCTGGCGAATCCATGCTCCTTCCGCGCTGAGCGAAGGGCCTCTCAGTTTGTGGAGACTGTCTGCAAGCATTTAAAAATGGTTAATTTAAACCAAGTATTAAATTAAATCCAAAAGCTGTGAGCACATTCTAGAGCTTACCTTCCCAGAGAGATCTGCCAGATCGCTCTCATCACATCGCTCTTGCGGAGAAGTGTCACTGAGATGGCAGCTCCCACTGGGAGAGATGGACAGAGTCTTGGACACGGGTGCCAAAACATTGCTGGAGTCTGCTGAAGACTAAATGGAAAATCCCTTTTGCAGATCTCAGCCTCAGTAATGCTGGCCACCAGAGTTTCCCTATCGAGACATCAAAGCGAGTATTCAGAGGTGTCTCTGTAGTGTAAACCTGGCTGAGAATGAAGGTAAAGTTGACCAAAGCAGAAGCCAAAAGTCTCCATGGAGAAGGGGGCTGTGGCGAAGCAGAGGCTGGCTGAGAGGACACTGCACCTCTCCTGGGGAGGAAGTTGTCCCTTGTTCCCAATGCAGGTTCCTGGGAGAGGAATGGGTTTATGGATGCCCGGCTGGCCAAAGGGACTGTGTGCAGAGCAGGGCGGGGGAAACCATTGGTGCAGAGGAGCTGTGACCACCTCACCCTGCTCTGTCTGAGCCTAGGACAAGGTTGGTGAACACCTTTTGGGATGAGCTCCCATGGCCAACCCTTTTTGCTCCTTACAGAGGAGCTGCTTTTAATTCAGCCTTCCCTAGTTCAGGAGAGAGGAAACCCAGGGGGAGGATGTGGATCACCTCATCCGGTGGGCACTGGGAGCCGGCGGGTGCGCAGTGCCTGGCCCCGGGAGCTCACAGCCCCGAGGCGTTTGCCATCTGCACGGCAGCGCGGCTCGGGCCGGCTGGGAACACAATGCAGGGCTTCTTCTGCGCCGCGCTTTCCGGGTTTGTTCTGCAGCTGTGGAGTTTGGATGTTAGTGTTTAAACAAGCTGGTATTACACAGGAAATGGCCACCTCCACAGGCCCCCGCAGGCTTGTAACATGGGGTCATTGTGCTTGATATTAATCACCAGGCAGCCCGCGCCCCCGGTGAAGATGGTGGCTTACACCGGAGCGCTGCGCAGCACCGTGGCCGCGGGGATTCGGTGAGCATCAGGCTCACTCTGGTACCCTCTGCTCTCCCCACACTTTAGTGTGTGCCTTTTGCCTTGTGGTGATGCCCATAGGGGCATCATCCTTGCCAGGAGCCATCCCCAGCCTCGCCGGGGCCACACTCGGCCCCGGGGCTGGGGTCCAGCTCTCCGCGCACTTGTGCGGCTCTCACCATCGCCTGGCCGGGCTGTGTCCTGTCGGCGTGCAGCTGGGCTGCGCTCACACTGACAGCTACATTAAACCTGGAATCCTGAGGCAATAAAAAAGAAATTAACTCTTATTTTTTTTTCCCGTCCTGGTGGAATAAGCAAATGTAAATGTGTCTGTGGGGAAGTGAATGAACCCCCGTTCTGAGGAAAGACCTCGCGCTAACCCCCTTCTCGCTTCCTCGGTTAAAAGCTCTGGGAGCCTCGTCCCTGTACCTGGGAGCTGTGTGCCTGGGCTCAGTGTCAGTAATTCGGGGCCTCCCTCCGCAGAGGGACAATGAAGCTGTGGCACTGTGCATGCACAGAGCTTCCAAGCATCTGGGCCTACCTGGGCTCTGCAGAGGCTCCAGCATTGCTGCACTGTGGGGTGACATAAGCCAGAAATGTCTGGGGGTGGCCAGGAGGTGGTCCTGGGCTGAGGCAGCGGGGAGAAGGCACCTGACAGGGCTCCTGAATGTCGTGCAACCTTCCAGTGTGAGTGCACATCCAATCAGGAGATCCACAGGGCCCTACATGTCAACATGAGGAGCTGTTTGCCCTCACTGGCTTTTCCAGCAGGCAGCAGCTGGTGAATGGTATTGGTGGTGGCAGTGCTGGGAGATGTGCTGCAGAGGAGGAGCTGCACCCGAGGGGATGGCAGAAAATGGTCAGACCTGATCTCTGCAGTGTTGTCTCTGTCATCACAGGAGACAACCAGAGCAGAAATGTCAGCACCCTCTTCTTTGTTGGCTTTTTGAAGGCTCTGCAGGCTGCTGCATGTGCGAGGGGTGCGGGAATTGCGTTGCAGGGAGATCTGGCTGCCCGGGTAGCCAGCACAGTCTGAGGTTTGAAGCAAGCCCAGGGTGGGAACCTGTCACGTTCAGGGCAAATAGCAGATGTGGCAAGGCACTGTGAAGCTGTAGATGAAGGATGAAGTGACAGGGACTGCTCTCACACTCAGGGGTGGTGAGGAGTGCCCTGCTTGGCAGTGATGCAAGGGGAGAGAGACAAGAGGGGACCAGTGGGCTGGGTGCCTGCAAAGGCATTAGCAGTGTCAGCTCGGTGACTGTTCACGTGGCATTTTTCTGACTTTGGATGCCAAGCCCCATGGAAAGAGATGCTCGCTATACTTCATCTGTTCTGCTTCTTTCCCCCCCTGCCCTGCTTCAGATCCCAGTCCAGCCCAGCATCCTGCTGCTACCCTCTGCCTCCCTCCCACACTCACTGCTCATCTCCATCCCCTGCCTGCAGCTCTGTTTTTTGGGAATACAGGCGATGTGTTTCTTTCCCTTCTCCTCTTCCCTGGCCTCATGCACCTGGCTGTTCCAGCCCCCTGGGAGTGTCCTCTGCATCCGTGCCTGTCCCCAACACCGCTGTGCGCTCATTCCCTCGTGGTTGCGGGCGCTCTTCCCGTTCCTCTCCCTCATCCCTGCTGATGCCTCTGCACCTCCTTCATCCCAGCCAAGCCCTCGTGGCAGCCCAGCCATGGGGCCCCACCAGTGCTATGTGACTGGCCGCAGGCAGCCGAGCCCAGTTGCCAAGAGGGCACTGGGGGAGGCTGAGCCTCCCAAGCCCTGTGCATCTCCCATGGGCAGAGCTCGCCTTGGAGGTGGCCCAGAGCAGCCCTATCACATCCGGTGCTTGTCTCTGCAGCCTGGGCCGGAGGATAAACTATCAGGGCTGTGGGGCAGTGGATCATTCCTCTTATTATTTTCTTCTTTTACAGATAGGGGTCGTGGAAAGTTCAGTTCCTTTTAACCCTCGCAGCTCTGTTTATTTTCCAGCTGGTAGCACAAACGCAGCGTTTCCCATTACATCACAAAGGGCCTCGGACAGATCCCTCCGAAAAACGTGTTGCAACTGTTTATTTTTTTCCATATTTAAACATTTCTGACAGCCAGACCTGGCTGAGCCAAGCGATGGAGCTTTGTGAATGAACCCAGCTCCTGGTGTCTGTGACCAGAGGGTTTTGAAGGACCTCTTCTCCTCTGCAAAACGTGGGCTAGGGCTGGCTCAGGGACGTGGGCGACTCTGCGTTACATGTGTGCTGATTACGTGCCGGGCTTTGATTAATGGCTCCTCATTCTGCCTGGCTCCCAGGACGCTCTTGAAAACAAGATGTTTCATTTCAGTGTGCTTTCCTGGTACATTGATTCCCGTAAATAACCGAGTGCAGACTCTGTCCACCTGGAGCAGTTCAAAGAGCAGGGGGCCTCCCTCCAGCCCTGGGCTGCCTCGGCCCGCACCGGTCACTGCTGCACCCCTGGTGATGCTGGCTTCCCTGTGCTTTTCAGTGCTGCAGAGGTGTGGGGTGGAGGAGCAGCTCTCCTTACTGCCACCAGAAGCAGATCAGCCCCAGTTTCTTCTATTCCCTGCTTTCATCCCAGTTTATGCACTTAAAAAAACCCAATCTGAGTGTTTTTAGAAACAGGAGGAGGAAATGCAGTGGAAGACAGCCTGGTCAGCTGTAGTACCCCTGTTCCTGTTGCCTGCTTCCCTGCTTTTCCCCATGCTGGCGCTCTCTGGGGTGCTGAGCCCTCCCCAGGGTGCTCAGCCATGGGGATGTGTGATGGGGATGTGTGGAGAGCAGTCCAGGGCTGCTGGTGGCCTCATGTTCGCACCCGGCTCCCTGCACATCACTTCCACTCTGGGAAGGTGAGACACGGCAGAGGCAGCTTTGCAGGTCACCTCGTGAGTGTTGAAACCCTTGGCCAGAAGCAAAACATGACTTTAACCCCCGAGTGGGTGGGGTTTAACTGAGAAAATCTCTGTGCTGTAGAGCGTGGCTGCAGCACGTGGTTGCAGCAGGTAACAGCTGTGCGAAGGAGAGAGTGCCCCAGGCTGGGCTGGAGCCCCCCGGCCTGGACTGGAGCCCTCCAGGAGCCCCTTCTGCCCTGACAGCAGTGCGGGTGTCCGGTCTGTCCTCCCAGTAGGCTTTAAAATTGAGTAACAAACATCACTTCTCCCGTCTGGAATGAGCTTGGTTCCTGCCGGCACTGCACGGGGAAGCTGCTCCCTGCGGATGTGCCGGCTCCAGAGCGGGCAGAGGTGGGCAGAGCAGTGGGAAGGGCTAGTTCCCGGGAACCGGCCCCGTCCAGGGGGACGGGTGGCGGAGTCAGCGCTGGTGGGTGAGGGTTACAATCCCTCCTGGGTTCGGTGCCAGCGCAGCTGTGCCGGAGCCCTCCCGTGGGGCAGGGCAGCAGTGGTGCCGTGCCTCGCCTCGCCTCACCTCTCTGGTATTCGCTGCAGCATTGCAGGCAACTCCCAACGCATTCCAGCCCTGAATTGCTCACGTCTCTCCTCGTTCTCCCAGGGTCTCAGTAGATGTGTGGGCGACGCTGGCTGACTTCTGTAACATACTGACCACAGTGAATCAGTCGGAGGTGCCCTTGTACAAGGACCCAGATGACGACCTTGCCCTGCTTAGCCTGGAAGAGGATCGGCTGCTCTCGGGCTTCGTTCCCCTGCTGGTCGCCCCCCAGGAGCCCTGCTACGTGGAGAGGACCTCGGACAAGGTCAGCAGTAGGCCAAACATCCCCCCTCAATTCCTCCAGACTTTTATTCTTGGGAAGTTTTCTGTGCAAACGGAACACGATTAAGTCATTGAGAAGGGTGTTAAGGGAAAATATCGACCTTTCAGCCGCTGACATCCAGCTCTGTGTCATGAAAACCCCTCTCGACTTCCTCTGGTGTGTGTGTGCTCGCTGGCATGTTGTATATACGATCATTTCCTCACTTGTTTAAATAGTGCAGCTTGTGTTGGCAGAGCTCTCGGTGCACTCCAAATGGTTTGCATCATGCTTAAAGCACCCTCCCCCTCCCCCCGGCCACAAAACTCTGCCTTAGGAAGGCAGCCAGGACTTTTTTCCTTCTCTAAAGAGGAGAGTGATAAATAGGTGACTAGAGAGAAGCAGACACCATGTGTTAACGTACAAAAGGCTTTTAGGAATATGAAGCATTCCCCACTGCCCGCTCTCTATTTTCCTTTCTTTGCTCTAGGAGCCCATTCTAGCCTGAACTTTCCTTTGGCTGTTTGTTTTTAGAATAATGAAATCAGTTCCCTTGTTGATGTGGGGTTTTGGGTCTGCTCTCTGCCACCACCTGGCCAGGAGGGATCTGGGGGCTGCACTTGGAGAACGTGTTGGAGCCTGATGGGGGATGGATGAGGCACAATGGCATTTGTTTTGCACGCCCTTGGAGGCACGGCAGGATAAGAGTGGCTCTCAACAGTTTCCTGCTTGGAGGCAGAATTGCAGCTCCAGAAACGCGGCTCATCTGGGAAGTCCCGGCGCCTCCTCCCCGAGCCGTTGGTGCTACGGGAGGAGAAGTGGGGATGCAGAGGGCAGGTTTCTGTGGAGAGCCTGTGTGTGACAGGAGCAATGTGCCTTCCCTTGTGCCACTTCTTCTTGACATTTTCCTGAAATGACGGTGAGAAATTTAGGACCTTTCTCACAGAGGGACCCAAAGGTGCGAATTTCTGTTTCACTTCTCTGTCTGCCCAACCTGTGCTCACAGCACTGCCTGCAGCAGAGGAGCACAGGGTAAAAGGGTAAAACCGAGAGCCCTCCCAGTTTGGGGAAGCGCCTTCGTCCAGGAAGTCACTGTGGAAACATGAATTTTCGAGGCTCTACTTGATGGGCTTAATATTAGAACCATGTGGTTGCCATTGCTGCCCCAAGGTAGCCTGTTTGCCCTGTGTGTGCCCCATGGGGGTTCTGCTGGGGACAGTCCCAGTGCCCTACTCTCCTACACGGAGATTCTTTTCCCAGCAGCCACAAACCAGAGCCCCCAGCAGGCAGGTGAGGCGGCTGAGCAGCTCTACCTGGTGCCCCATAACTTGTGGGAGAGGGTCAGAATTCCCTGAACTCTGCCTCTTCTAACCACACACCGGTTTATTCGGAGTGCCATCTACCTGCCCTGCCAGGCACTTGCACTCATCTTTGTGAAATAAGAGACGTGTCTTTGTCCTGTAGCTACACCTGAGCTTCTGAACTGAGTTATCCCTGTCCCAGCTCCCTTTGCTTCTGGTGCTTTATAGAGAAACTGCACAGCTCCTCAGGTGGGAGTTGGTGCCCTTGCAGCTCAGCACCAGCCACCCAGGCATCTGGGAATATCAGGCATGGTGTTAGCTCTACCAAAAAGGCAGAGGGAAGCAACTAGACCTGGCTGTGCCTGTACCCCCTTTATTTCTTTCTGAACAGTGTTTTCATTAATGGTCAGACAGGTGAAACAGCAGGTGTGTATGTTCACTGTGCAGAGGACACCTAGGAGGATGAAGGGGAGGTCAGTGAGTTAAAGCAGAGAGCTCAAAATCCTGACTTCCAAGAAGATCTTGGGAGAGCTGGGGCTTTTTAGTGTAGTGGAAATTCGGGGAAAATGCAGAGAAGAGGAGAACAAGCTGTCCTTCAGCTCCATGCTGAAAAGCATAGGAAGGAATGGGCATAAACTGAAGCAAAATAGATTAAGACGACACTTTAGGAAAGGCTTCATACCTTTGGGTAGTTAAGCACTTGAGACTAGCCTCGTTAGCAATTCTGCAGAAACTCTTCAGCCTTGGAGATTTTAAAAGCAGGCTGGGTGGCACTCTCAGGTACAGCTTGGGTTGAAGTAAACACCTTGGAATAGAAGTAAAGTGTCCTCTTTGGACATTCCCACCCCGTTTCCTGTGATTTGGTAGCGCTGTAGAAAGGGACTGGAGTGGCATCTGCGTCATTACAAGCAAATGACTACCCTGCTCCACAAATCTTCTCCTTCTGCAGTATTAGTAAAGGGAATTATTTGACTCTGCAGAAGTGGGGTGTTGCAGAAGGCACTGCAGACTTAGCCAGGATGGTGTGACTGAGGCATGAACCCATTGTGCCTTTCACAAGTGACTGTGAGCAAAATACAGAAAGGCAGTTCCCTGTAAAGAAACCCCAACCCAACTTAAACAGGGGTCCTTGTGTCCAGGTCCCAGTCCACCATCTGCTCCCTGCCCTCCTTGTAGAGTGCAGAGCCCAGATGAATCCAACTCCTCAGCAGTTCATCAGTTCAAAGAGAGGTTGGATGGGGCTTTGAGCAACCTGGTCTAGTGGAAGGTGCTCCTGCCCATGGCAGGGGGTTGGAACTAGATGGTCTTTAAGATCCCTTCCAACCCAAACCATTCTGTGACTCTGAGTCTATGAGATGTACCTCTGGGTTGTTCACGGTGGAAGGGCGAGTGTCCATGTGGAGCATGGTGGCGTGATGGGATCTGTATCCCTGTGCCTCACTCAGCAGAGCAGCTCTCTCTGGCACTGGTTTTTTCCCATACTGATTTTTCATTGTTTTTTAGCAGGAGTTATTTTTTGCACCCAATTTCTTTCTCTTGTGTTCTCAGTCTTGGCCCAGTTTTCAGCCCAAATTCTTTGCTGGAGAGGCAATGAAAATGTACTGCTCTTTATATGGCACCCTGTGAGTGTCTTGTGGGATGGGAGGAGGGTTCTGGGAAGCTCACTGTGGTCCCTTTTCTATCACTTGCATGGCTAGGAAGAGGCAGTTGGCTTTTTACTGCAAGGGTAATATCTCACCTTGCTTGCTAATACTCCAAATCCTTACCCTATGCTTTTACCCACTAGTTTCTTAATTAATTTGTAACATTTCAGAGAAAAAGAATCTGTTGAAAGGCAAAAGTGGAGAGAATTTGGCTTAAAATGGTGTTGTGTTATTGGCACTACCAAGAGGGTGTTTTGTGAGCTATATAGGACAAACACTGTGCTTCCCACTCCTTTTTGTTCTCCACGTCCCATTTAGCAGATGGAGTGCAGAATTCAGCCAGAGTTTCTCAGCAAGTTTTTGAGCATTTGGCCTGGCTCTTATTTTGAGTGAAAATGTTCTGACTCCGTTCGCTGCCATGAAGCCGCGCGTTCGGATTCCTGCTGGAGCCAG
Source organism: Pseudopipra pipra (assembly GCF_036250125.1). Lineage (NCBI taxonomy): Eukaryota > Metazoa > Chordata > Aves > Passeriformes > Pipridae > Pseudopipra > Pseudopipra pipra. The sequence goes on along the minus strand of NC_087569.1, from coordinate 6,719,240 downwards.
TGGGACACTTAGAGCTTCCCATCATCTCTTGCACTGTCATTGAAGCTGTAACCAACAAAAGCTGGCTCCGGGGTGAGCATAACTTGGTGCTGTTTTCCTGGGCGTATGTTGGGCAGATATCCACTGCAGCTTGTGTGATGGAACACCATCGAACGTACCAGTCAGCAGCAAACTATGCAGCCTGGTGCCTGAGCTGTCAGCTGTGTCTGCAGCCTTTGCAGCCCAAGGAGACAGTGCCAGGACCTCACTCACCCAGCCTTGGACCCCCAGGCAAGAGCAGGGAGCAGCAGCATGGCTGAGTTAAGGTTTGGGAAGAAGGAAGGTAGCAACTGCGGATTCACGGTGCCACTGTGGGGGACTGGTAATGGAAAACACTTGGGTTGTGTTGAGGTTAAAGCGAGTCCTAGTGGTGGTGCATCTGAGCTGTGCGTGGGTGCAGCCCTGGGATCCTGGGGCATGGCCTGGATTCCTCAACTCCCTCTGAATCCTGTTGTCTCGGGAGCATCCTGCTCTGCAGTGACCCCATGGAGCTACTGGCAAGGCTGGAAGAGGGCTGTAGATCCCTAACATGGAGCAGAGCAGGGATATTCTTCTCTCTGCCCTCACATGGCATCACTGATTGTCCACATCCCTGCAAGCTCTTCATGGGCTAAACATGTCCATCGCCCAAGGGGTGCCTGCAGCACACCCTCTGCCACATGCCCCAGCCATGGGGAGACATGGAGGAGAAAGTGTTAATGTCCCTTCCCACAATAAACCTCTCTGCATGGGGGGTCCTGAAACCTGAGCCTGTCTCTCCTCCCCCAGCCCTGACACACGTTAATAAAAGGTTTTTAAACGCCAATAAAAAGGCAGCAGCCCCAGCTCACCAGGTCCGGGGCCCGGGGTCCTTGGGAAGGCACTTCACAAATGTGTTTTTTGCATTTTCAGGCTTTTGGCTGGTGAATAAGATTGAGGAGAAATACTCCTTCCCCTGATAACAATACAGTGAGACGCAGGATCAGCAGTGTGTGGATTAAAACCAGACGGTGCATGATTAATACATGTGCTTATAGGGCCAGTCACTGTGGTTCCCTCCTCTCAAACAGAAAGGCACTTTTTTTTTCCCTCATGTGCATGCTCATGTGTGGAGTGGACTGTCTCAGATACTCACCACTCAGCTAGTCTCAACCCTGTCTCACCTCACCAGGCAAATGAAAGCCCTAAAATGCAAGGCTCTGAAAAATAATTAGCAATATTTTACTGCCCCAGACCTACAAGCTGGGTATTGCTTGGCTCCTCCAGCTCTGGGGTGGCCAGTGAGCTTCCCACACTTGTGCCATTTCTTATTTCACTCACCTGTCGGGGCGGCCCAAACCCCCAGTTTCTCCTCAGAAATCCCAAATCTCTTTCCTCTGCACTCCTGCCCAGGGGGACAGTCCAAATGTGACCCTCTGTCTAGTTGCCCTAACATGCTCTAGATTTGCAGTAGCCTTTGGATTAGCTGTTTAGGAGCTAATTATTATTTAGACTTGGGCTAAAATTAGTCCTGTCTTGTTATTCACTTCACTTATTTATGGTATTTCAGTCTTCCTAAGACTCTCAGAGATCTCTTGGCAGTGTGTAGTCATGTCTGATGCTTCTTGGAAAGGGAGCCTCAGGTTTAAAAGCTCAGGAGGAGTAGCTGTTGGAGTGACTGGGTTCTGTCATGCATCTAAACACCAGATTTTTTGTCCTTTCCAAGACCTAATGGCTCCTGGAATGCCAGGGATTAAATCCACATTTAAGCCATTGGAGTGGCCACACTACAGTGATTTTGGGAGGACTTCTTGCAAGACATCAGAGGAAGGGTAGCAAGACCAGGACTCTGAGAGCACAAGCTCTTTGGAAGCAGAGAGAAAACCCCAGTGAGCAAATATAACAGTTTTCTCAGCATCCTTTCCATATTCCCATTCCATAGCCTTGGAGCATCTCCCTCCAGCTGGCCAGCAAATGCACTCAGCCCATGAGTGTGAGAGCTTCCAGCTTGGAGTTTGCTCCAGAGAGGAAAAGGGAAACTGTGAGCAGAGATCGGAGCCCCAAGTAGGAGACTCCAAAGAGGAGTCATCCTTGAAAAACTCCTTCCATTCCTGCCTGCCTCGGTTTCCAAACAAGCAGTGAAAGATCCCTGCCACAGGCAGCCCTGCTCGGAGCGGGGACTTGGCAGGAGCTGGCAGCCCCGAGGCGGCAGAGTTAGGGATGTTTACATTTTCTGACCAGTATCTGAACTCCATCCCAGCCTCGACCTTCCCTTTCATGTGGTGCCTTTGGATTGTAAAAGGCAATTAAACTAAATTATGGGCCATGTTGGGAGATGATGTCATGGGGTGATGGAGGAGAGGTTGAATTTTATGCCACCACGAAGGTAGCGTGGAGAATATCACCTGCTTTGAACTCCTTGTCTGTCCTTGGCACTGCCTTGAACCACGAGTGCCAGGGGCTGTGTGGACACCACAGGAGCCTTTCTCTGCCTTTGCCAGGTGCCATTAGTGGAGTGGGAAGTGCCAAGCTGAGTCTGTATCCCTGGGTCTGGGTGGCAGAGGAGGGGACACTGGTGACTGTCGTGCTGTTTTAAATGTAGCCCCATAGCAATGGGCACGAGTGCTGTCCTAGTGATTTCTGCTGCATCTCCCAGGGCTGTGCTGGGCATCTTCCCAAGAGGAATCCTGTTCAGTTATCATTTGGTCTTGGTTTTTAATCACTCTTTAAGCTAAGAGAATTTTGAGGATATCCTTAAAACTGCATTTCTGCAGCTGAAGGTAAAGGAAACTGATGGCAAACAAGCACTAGCGCGGCATGAGGACACTGAATCCAGCCCTGGAGAAATCCGCAATGTGGAATAATAGTTCAGGCTTTTAAAAAGGGGAGGGGGGGTGGTTTTAAGAAAAAAAAAAACCTGCAATAAATCTAGCGAGTGGAATCTGCGGGAAATGATCCCATCTGGAAAACTCCAGTGCTGGTGCTGCTGAAGGCTTAAGGAGCGATGCAGATCGCAAAAAGCAAAGCCTGCAGTCTGAGGATGACAGGCTGCTTAATTGATGTCCATTGCAACTGGTACTCTGCCAGTTTATGTTGGCCACCTGCCAGCGTGCTGTAATTTTGGGGCCAGGTGTGAAGCGTTTCTGTTCCATCTTGTTCCCAAGCACCTACAGAAGCCTCACACATCTCACTTGAGGCTGCAGCCCTGTAGGAAACAGCTGTACAGGTATAGGTGAAAGGAAATGTCACAGCTGGCTTGGAGTACTCCCCCGTGCCTTGCCCAGGGCTGTGTTTGGGGGGCCGCTCCCCCGCCGCCCCCGCGCTGGGTTTGGGGAGGTGGTCACTGTCACAGGCACACCTGCCTGTCTGTCAGCAAGGTGCTTTGAACATCAGGGAGCTTCTGGGAAGAATGTACAGGTCAGAAACCCCCTCTTCAAAGAGGAGCCCACAGTGGTGTGCGTCAGTCCTGGAAGTGGGGAATCCAGCCTGGGAGAGCCCCGGATGCTGGGAAGCTAGGGGAGCTGTGGACATCTCCACTGGTCTTTTCTTCCTCAGGAAACCACAGGGAAATTTCCAACAGTGGGTCTTGTAGAAAGTACAAATCCTTGATTCTGAAAGGCTGAGAACCCATCAGGATCCTCAGGAAAATTGTCGCAGGAGCCAGTTCCAATCTCTGTGAAAAACGTGCGTTATTTCCAGGCTGAATTTGCTTCATTTCGGTTTCCACTAATTGAATTTTGCTGTAGGTTGGGAAGTCCTGGGTTGCTGCTCTAACCCTGATATACAAGTGTGCCTCCTGATCTCCATGCCTTTTCTGTAAGCTGAATAGATGGAGTGAGAGGCAGGAGAGGTGCTCTCCTCCATACCCACCAGTATCCTACAGCCTTTGCTCTGGAGACACAACTTTGGATTTAACTGTTAAATAGCCTGAGGTTTGTTAATGAGTAGGTGACTGAGCAATTCCGGGTTTTTGCCTGTTAGTGAGTTGCTCTCTTCAAAGCTTGGGAGGGTTTGAGACGGTGTCTAATCTGCTGGCTTTATCAGCAAAGGTTTTCTTTGTCCAGGTCACTGAACCTATTGTTAAGCAGCATAAGCCCGAGCAAGCTTCCCTGCGGCCCCGCCAGCACTGCCCTCCTGTTTACACTGACATTTTAAGACCTCTGTTGACCAGATTTTAATCCAGTCCATATCCTGTGCACTGCAGTCTCTGGGGCATACGAGCTTTTCACGTCCTCTCGCCCCGGCCGTGCCGAGCGCCTGATGACGCACAGCCGTGGCATCGAGCTGTGAAATGGTGTTGGAGGCAGCAGGAGTTCAAAGCTCTGCAGCCTCTTTGCCACAGCCAAGAGTTAACAGGTCCTGTAGCCCTGCCCAGGCAGGATGGCAGATGTAACAGCAGCCCCAGTCCAGCACCTCTGCAGAGCTGGGGTCCTGCTGCTCTGCCTGGTCCCGAGGCTGAGAGCTGTGTGTGGGAACTGCAGTCGCGCTGCGAGGTGAGGAACCACCTGCCAACGTGTTAAGATCCAGTTACACGTGTTCTCTAAACGCGCCTGTCAGTGAGCACCAGAGTGGCTTTGTGGTCTGGACGCAGCTTGCAGGGAAGTATGAGGTGCTGCCTTCCAGGCAGCCCCATCTCCTCGGGAGGAACTGGAGAGGGAAGAACCAGCAGTTGGTGGAAACAACCTTCCCTACCCCTGAAATGCCTCTTTCCTGGCATGTGGAGGGAAGGAGTGCTACTCTGGTGCATGGGGAGGCCGTGGGGAATTTTCTCAAGCAGCTTATGTTATTTCCATCCCTTCCTCCTCTGCCTTGGATCCACCTCTGCCTCTCCTCCAGGCTCATCTTGGACAGGGCACTTGAGCCACTGCTCCAAGTGAATCAGGCAGCCTGGGTGTGAGCTGTGCACGTGTACCAGCATGTGTCAGGTCCTCAGCCAGCCCTGCACAGTTTGGCTCTGGTGTCAGCTAAAGGCTGTTTTAAAGTGTTTGCTGGAAGTGTGGTGTGATCATCAGCTCTAGGCAGAGACTGACAGGATAAATCAGCCTTGTCCCATGCCTGGCATTGGATCTTTTCATGGGGATCAGGTGACAGTCGCTGTTGAACATCCTCACTTCTGTCATGGTCAGGCCAGATTTATGTAATGAGATGGAAAACTTATTTGTGTTTAGTCCTTGTGTCCTAAAAGCTGCTTCCAGAGGTTCAGCACAAACTCTTGGGAAATGGGAAATGTGCTATTCAAGAAACTCACTGACCGTTTGTTCCCGGAGTCAGCAATAGTGGAGTGACCTAGGAAAGGAGAGTCAAACCATGAAGCCTCCTGTGCAGCACCTCCTTGAAGCAGGCTGCGTGCACCCTTTGCTTCCCTTGGGGTTTTTCAGCAGGAAATGGCCTCGTTTCTGCTATACCAGCACCCAAATGGCACAGAACCTGCCATGTCTTGGCAGGACTCAGGCCCAGAGAGTGCACAGCTCTGTCTGTGAAAAGGTATTCACCATGGCTTTAGTCTACTCAGAATGACATATTAGAGCCCAGACCTCATGGAATTTGCTGATTAGTCTATAAGTATATTGAAAGGCCTCATTAAAACACCATTTATGCTGGATCCCCTCCCAATGAGCCATCTCTTATTGCTACCCAGAGAAACTCTGAGGAAATTGAAAGGCTGCTCTGGCTGGCTGAGCTGTTCCTGGGCATGAAGCGTGGCCTCATCTCAGACAATCTTTGTGATGCTCAAGTGTTAATGTGGTGCTTCGGATTGCACAGGGGGTCCCTGGGACTCAGGGTTTCCTCTTTGCCTCCGACTTTCCCAACTGGATACTGCTCAGACTCTTCACTCTTGCATTATCTCAGTCTTTGACCTGACTCTTGGTCTCTGCCTGTGGCTCGGTTTCGGGGTGACCCTGTTTCATGGCACTATTTTGTCTTCGACCAACTGAAATGCTTAAAACATCCCAGCTGAAGACGACAAAGGCTGTGGTATACACCGGCACAGCTATTGGAAGGACCTCAGGAAACCTGAAAAAAGACCGAATTAATAACTCCTCATTGTTACCCTGAATAAGAAAGATCCACATCCTGGGAAGCCTGCCAGAGAAGTGGACGGGGTGGAATGCAGGGAGTGGTCAGCCCAAATAACAGATGGGGATCTACTCTGTCTCTACGGGAGACGGAAGGTGACCTCTGTCGTTGAGCTTGAAGTTTGCTCCCCACGTTTCTGCTCCCAGCTGGGCCTTGTGTTGTTTTTGTGGATGCCAAATCCGTTTGCCAGCTCTGGGCTGGGTCTGGGCGAGGATGCAGAGCCCAGCTCCCGCAGCAGGCCAAAGCTGTAACCCTCAGTGTCCTCATGCCATCACATCCCAATCAGAAAGAGAAGATACCACCATGGTCTTATTTATTGTTTTCTTTTCTCACTGTCATTGAAGTCAAAGGCACTTCCCAGGCATTAATGAACGTATCTCCACAGCACGTTCGGACAGAAGGAAAAGCAATTTCCTTGTTAGAGATTGGCAACAGAGGTACACGGGGCTGAGGGACTGACCAGGTCCCACAGGAAGCCTTTGCTTCAGGATGAGAACAAACCCCTGATACCCAGGATTTCAGGCCAGTGCCTCAGCCCCAGGCCACCCTGGTCCCTTAGGAAGATGAGGGGGTACTAAGGGAAGGTTCACTGGAAAGCGTTAAAATTCTTCCCAAACAAACCTCACATGAGCAACATTACTGCTGCTGGCCTCACTGTATCTGTGGTGGGACATGAAGAATGCTGGATAGTTACTCCAGATAATTTATTCACATTTTTCCTCATAACATATTTGCATATATTTCCTAAAATATAAGGTAAACCCCATAATTTATTTAAATTAACAAAATTTGCTTTAACATTTTGCATTCCAGCATTTTGCATAAAGCATTTTCTGTGCCGTATGTAAAAATATTTGTCTATAAGTTTATATATTATGAATAGCGACAACAATAGTATTTATTTGTAGTCATTTTGTTGATTTATTTCTTTAAACTTCCCCAAAACTCCTCTGTACTTGGAATAGGTAGATGCACATATAAACACAAATTCTCAGTATGAAGACAAATGTGTTTTCTGAGGAGTTACTCCTGCCTGGTCTGTGAACAACAGAACAGATTTACATTTTGGTTCCGTGTTTATCTTAAGCATAAACGATGTGATGTTTATTATAGCAGCCATTATTATGGAAGGAGGAAGATTTATGTCTATAGACAGAAGATGGAGCTGGCTTCCAGTGCTGTGTCACTTCACCTGATACCTGATCCACACGTGATGTTTCCCATGGAGAAGTGGCCTTGGAGCAGCATTTCAAGGGTTCATTGGGGATATGGCTTCTGCTGTTCATTTTTGGAGTTGATACAGTGACCTCCCAGCTGTCAGTGACGTGCCACATTTCTGGTGCTGAGGTCACTTCTGAAGATCATTTTTGCACTCTTAAGTCACCCAGATGCTTCTCAAACTTGTACCTGTTGCCAGCTTATATTAATAGCTCCCTGTAGTACCAGCAACTTTTTTTAGTCCTAATGAGCAATGATTTGATCAGCACTGATCTGAGCTTTGCAGAAGCTTCGTGGATGAAATGCTCTTATCAGTCCAGGCCATGGGAGCTGAATTTACTCAGCAGTTGCCTGTTTTTACACTCGTAGCTGCAACCTCCTTTTAGACCCAAGAATCCTTACCAACTTCCCTGTGACTTGAGTAAGGGATACCTGACATGCCCAGGTATCATCATGGGGGGACACCTCATATTTGGGAAGTATTTAGTACCTGCTAAATATAAATATGCCTTCCTTCCCAGGAGTCTCCATGGGAGCATCTCCAGTGCTGAACCTGTGCAGGTAACACAGCCCTTGTTGTGGCCACTCTTTGCTCTACATCCTCCCCTTCTGAGGATAAAAACCACCACTTTGGAGAATGGTTTATTTAAATTAGTTACTTTAATTTTTATGTGGTTTTTTTGTCCAAGATGAAACATCTTGGCATGGTGAAGTGTGAGGACAGGAGAGAATTTGTTGGAAATTCTGAGTGACTTAGCATGCATGTGTTAATGGGTTATAATTTCTATCCTGCCATTTCTCTCCTCATACAGACTGAAGGGCATGGGCTGTTCTTTCTTGTGATGAAATCCTGGAAGACTGGTTTAGATGGCTTCAGGGCAGCCTGGTGAGGAAGAGGAAGCCTGCTAGCCTGTTACCCCTCGGAGATGCCCCACATGCTCCCATCCTGTCTTGGGCAGTGCCGCCCCTTCCTGCAGGCACCTTGCTCCTCCTATAATTCGTGGGTCTTCTGTTCCCTTGGGCAGGATTCCCACTTTTCAGCTCTTCCCAGATTTCACCTCGGTTTCCCCCTTTTTAATAGGAATGCTTGGCCTCTTGCACTCGGGCTTGGGGAGGAGCAGCTTGTTTCTGTAGCTGGCCTGGTGCCAGATGTCATCACTTCAGGCAGTGCCACGCTGCACATCTTCAGCAGTTTGAAATGGAGAGACAGAGAAAGACAGATAAGATCAGCAGCTTTAGGTGATGGCATTGTTTCAAATAAACCATGCATGACCCAAAGCTTCCACTTCAAGTGGGGAATGAAATTGCTTCATCCTTTGACAGCTTGCTCCATGAAAGAAATTTATCTTCACTTAATTGCTTTAGATCCCAAGAGGCTGTGTACAGTAATTTCTACGAGATAATTATATCAAATTAAAAAAAATATGTGACTATCCGACTGCTGAGCATGAATGCAGTGGCCAGGGAGCAGGGAGGAAAGAGGCACCATAGCTGAGCCCTGCTCCCAGGGCATCATTCCCTCTTCTCATGTCCACGGGCATGGCACTTGGAGAGCACAGGAGGATCTGCCTGCAAGGGACGGGGTGCTACGTGCTGAGCAGCGTGCTTGGAGCTGGGAATTCTGCTCTCCCAGAGCATCTTCAGAATCAGGGAAGCCCATCCCTTGTCCCTCGTGGACAGCACGCCTTGCCAGGAGAGCTTGGCAGTGCCTCTATCCGGTTAGTTCTCCCGTGTGGTTGTACAGTAGAGCTGAGGAACAAGAAAGCTTGTTGATTTAAAAACATGTATATTTAGAAGCAGAGTGTAAACTTCCTGCCCAGGCTGGGATTGGATTCTTGACTATGTTTGAGTTTCCAGTTTTCATTTCCTTTGCCCTCATACTTAACATTGTGTATCTCCCAGAGTGTGCCCCAGACTAATCTCTCTCTAACCCTCCCTTGCCCCACATTTTTTCTGTCATTATTTGCACATCAGTTCCAGTTCTTCCAGGAAGCAGCATATCTCCTGATTGTCACTCCTTGCCATGGCTGAGCCTGGACTCCTGCAGGTCTTCTCTGTCCCTCTGGAGGTGACCTCAGACCCCAGCCAGCAGCAGATCCGAGCTGGGGACTGCAGCAGGGACAGAACTGCTGGCAGTTGCCATCCCTCAGGAGAAGATGTACTCTCTTGGCACGGGTTGGAATCTGAAGGGACATCCATCCCTCCTGGTAGCTCGTGGGAAACAATCACTGACCAGTTCCAGGAGGGATAAATTGCTCCACCGTCTAAGTCTTCTTCTCTTTCTCTCCTTCACATCAGACTTCATCCCCTCCCCAACTGCTTCATGTGACAGCTCCTGCCCTGCCATTGCCTTTACAGCCCATATCCTGGGGACAAAGAGAAAGTGTTCCCCCTAGGGCTGTGACAATTATTGTGTGTGATCCTGCATGGGCTTTGAAATGGTTGTCAACAATCCTGAGCCAGAACTGAGCTCCTCCCCAGCCCTGTGATGTGCAGGCTGGTTTTTGAAGTGCGATGCTGCTTCAGCTGTTCCCAGGAAGTCTGGAGGGGAGCCGTGTTTGTACTAACGAGGTAAAGTCCCTGTGCGTTTCTGGAGGGGATCTACTCAATGGGCTCTTTGATGTCATCTCAGTTTTTGGACTTACATCAAGTAAATTTAAAAAAGAAAAGAAATGTTTTGGCTTAGCCCAGAACATTTGCACCTGAGCAAGATGACCTGTGGCTGTCCTGGTGTCTAAGGAAGAAATCCATGGCCACCAGTAAAGCTGTGGCCTGGAGCAGGGAGATGGAAGCTTCTGGTCTCAAAAGCTGTCAACCCAGACAAGCTGCCTGCCAGGGTTGTCTCAAGTGGTGAGGTGGGAGAGTTGTCACGTGTAAAATGTCACCTCAAGGCAGTCCTCAAATGTAGCCCTGTCCCCACATGCTGATCAAGGTGCCGCTGGTTGATCTGATACTACCCTGGGTGCAGGCAAAACCATCCCCCTGAGGTGCTGCCTGGTGCACTGTGTAGTTCAGTCCACATGTGCCACGCTGAACAGCATCTCCCATGTCCCTGTGTCTCTAGAGCCTAAGAAATGTTATGTTGGGATGACCAGCTTTAAATATCCTTGTATTTCATGTATTATCTTCTAGTTTAGACCTCACAGTGCTGCCTCAGGGCTTACACTGAATCATGGAAGTGTTCGACTGCAGGGGGTTTAGAACTAGATGATCTTTAAGGTTCCTAATCCAGACCAGTCTGTGACTCTCAGGCCTGGCTGCTCAAGCCCAGGTCACACATCCTGATCTTCAACTGTAGCTTGTTGTTATCTTTCTCTTTTTTGTATGAGATGTCCTGACAAAGCTTGGCATATTGCAGTGGTTAGCAGCATCCGCTGCTGTTCCCAGTGACCTCTGCAGCCCAGATAGCCTTTGTCCCTTTGTGGAATGGCAACGATCCTGGGAGTCTCCTTTCCTCCAGCACGGTGTAGTTGTTGTGTGGGGACATGCTGTGTAGCTCTGTGACTGTCCTGATAAACCAGTTCCATCACAGTTAGCAACTAATCAGCTGGAAAGAGACGCTCTGTTGAGGACTGCAAGGAGTGGGATGTGGTCGGAGGTGAGGGACCAGCTGGGCACGGCACTGCACGGCCACACCAGCCTGGTCCATGAGCTCAAGCCAAGGCCTCCTGGTCCCTTCTGCCACAGTGGTGTGATTCTGTGTTTTCCTATAAAAGCTGTCAGCAGCAGTCACTCCGTCTCCTCTTATCTTTTTCCTACTTTCTTGACATACTTTTTCACTTACTCTTTTTTATTTCTGTTGGTGAAGAACATTTCACCTAAAGCTATTTGAAACACAATTCCTGCTCTTCGTTGTTTCAAAGCCTGGCTGCCCTGAGGGCCAAAGCCTTGGGGGACAGGTGAGGGGGCTGCCAGGAATGGGCACCCTATGGCAGAAACTGGCAGAAGAGCATTTGAGAAATGGAGAATCCAAGGAGCTCATCTGGCTGGAAGCTGCTGTTCACAGTACAGTCGGCATTTTTGTTTCAGAGGCCACGAGTGAACGAGTTAATGATGATCCCAGATGGCTTCAGAGTTGCCTCTTGCCACCCCTTCCTGTTCCCCCAGAATCTCAGATGGTGGCGGGAGATGAAGTAAAATTCTAGAGTTTATTGTAAAGTTCATCCCTCTCCCTAAATCGTGCTGGAACTTGTGTGTGCTGTGTTGGCAGCTTCAAGGGGATGCTACCTGGTAATTAATTAGTTGTCAAGAGACAGCCCAGAGCTTCCAAGTCTTTATATTCTTGCTAATAGAAATTGCTCTGATTACATTTTCCCCCTTGGCTGGAGGGCTGCAGAGCGGGAGCGATGGTCCATGGGCAGCTGGAGCACGCCTGCCTGTCCTTTGTTGGGACTCCTCGGAGCGTGCTAGCACACGCTTCCATGAGCACAAACCCTGAGGGAGCCCAGTCCTCAACCATGTCTCTGCCAGCCTATTCTGCTCGTGTTTCTCATCACACACTTCCCCTGCCTTTGCAGGTGAGCCCTGCCACGATTTCCCTTCAGCTCCTCCATCGCCCTTCCCGTCGGCCCTTCCCCTGCCCAGACAGAGGTGCTTTGCATGTGCTTTCAGAGCCCCTTTTCTGGGCTAAGCTTAGAGAAACATTCGGTGTCTGCAGAGATTCCTGGTGTTTCCCTCAACATCACTTCTGGTTTCTGCTTTTCATTTTTACCCCCACACTTCTGCAGTTAGTTGTCAGCAGATTTAGGTTTTTACCTGCAGAGAGAGGAGCGTGGTCAGGAAGCAAAGGGTGCCTGGATTTTGTGCTCAGCCAAGCAAGGCACCATGCACCCAAAATGATCTGGAGCTGGCTTAGCCAATCGTTTGTTAAAGGACCATTTGCATTTTTGTGCACTATTTTATGTTTTTCCCATCTTTTTGCAGAAATTCTCTGCTTACAGATGACAGTTGCCCCTCTCCCCTTCTCTGGCCAGTGTCTGTGTGCCCCCAGCAGCCTCGTTGTGTCTGACACCTTGAGCAGCCTGTGCCCAGTCAAAATTAGCATCTTTGGAGCTGAACCCCGTCATCCATTCAGACTCTCCTCTTTACACTTCTCGGTCAGCACCACCATTCTGAGGGGAGCAATGTACGACATCCAAAGTCTTTGGGAGATGTCACCCTCCTCCTCCCTTTGCAGCAGGTCACAGTTGTTTTCTGTTGCATCTCTCAGTGAAGTGATGAAAATCAAACCTTCCCGTGGCCCCAGGAAACATGGGAAGGAGCTTTTTGGCTTGGCACTCTGGAGAGAAGCAGCTTGGCAAGTGCCCACAGGCAGGGATGCTCCAGCTCCTTGAAGCCCATGTGCGCTGCCTTAGGGAGCAGCTCTGCCCTGGCTGATCCCAGGAAGCATCCCGTCCAGCATCCCTCTGGATGCAGCGTGGCTCTGCCGGATGCTCTCACGCCTGCCGGGGCCGTGCCTTCCCTTCCCACCCCCGGGGAGCCTGGGGAGCCGGGCTCCGACCCACCTGACACGGCCGCCTTTGCAGACATATGGTCCCTTCTCTTTGTGTTTAGTTTAGTGTGGGAGGACTCCACGCTGAACTCCTGGAGCTTTTAAGCTATTGTTAGTGCCGACATGGCCCCGCAGCAGCCAGCAGCCGTGGCATTTTACAGGCATGGCCCCATCCCTAACAAAGGCAATTAGGATGCTATTCTGTTGGAGCTTTGGGGATGAGAGATTTCTAGTGCCTGGAAGGAGCAGTCTGGAAAGGGCATAATCTAATGCAGAAGGTGAAGACAAAGGCATTTTGGAGGCAGGATGTGGTGGAAACGGGGGTATGAGATGCTCAGAGGGCAGATCTGCAGCGGGAGTGGGGGTGCAGGAGCCCAGCAGCTTGAGGTGCAAGGTTGGAGCGAGCAGGGGAGCAACAAAGATGCTGCTCTGGGTAGGTACAGGGAGAGGCATTGACTGGGGCTGGGAGGAAGGAGATGGGCTGGGGAGAAGAGGAAGGGCTGGGGAGAAGGGGAAGAGTTGGGGGGAAGGGTAAGAGTTGGGTGCTCTGTCTTTGGGCAGGAAATGGTGGTTCTGGTGAGAAAGGTGTGGGGTGGAGAAAGCCCCAAGGTGTGATAACCACTGGGGTGTGACCCTGCAGAGCAGTGAGCAAAGGACATGGAGGTGACAGTTGGAACAGGAGGGTCACAGGGCTGTCAAGTGATCTTGGAGCTGCGGAGGCGGCACAGGAGAGCTTGGAGGAGCAGGAGAGGGTGGTGAGGGCCACCACCACGATGTGGTTTGGTGCAGTTCACTCAGGGCGAGTCAGGAGTCCGTTTCCAGTCACAGGGCTTGAGTTGTGTTTCGTGCTGCTGGCTCCTTCCTCGTTTGGCTTTTCCAGCATCTGATCTGAGTGTTTGTTTGCTTCCAGTGATTTCAGTTGTTTTCTATTTTAGCTCCTGACCCCGAGTGCCTGGGCTGGGGCAGGCAGGCACCGTTTGAAAGCCGCCACTTGGCGGCAACAACTGTTCAAGCCGTGGAGCAGCACCCATCTAACCCCTCATTTCACACACTCGGAGCTTCCCAAACATTAACCTTTGGATTAAAATTTTCCATGCTTGGTCTCTCCCCAGATGTGATGTCTGAGCTTTGGTTTGGGTTCATGTTTTTCATGTTTGCTGGATTCGTATTATGGGAGAATGAAAGAAATACTTTTCCCATTTAAAAAAAAAAAAAATTATAGTCTTCATTTATTTGTTTGGCTTCTTTTTTTTTTTTTTTTCATTCGGGGATTCACCAAAAATGGTTGAAGTTTGAAGCTGAAAATAATTAGGTTGGCTGCAGCAAGCTGGTGTTGCAGCACTCAGGGAAGTGCTGTGGCTCCAGGTGTGCAGCACCGTGGGTATCACCAGCACAGCCTGCACAGCCCACTCCAGGTACGTGCAGGCGCTGCCGGCAGAGCCAGGAGAGCCTTGGTGTGAGTCAGGCTGAGTAACTCCAGATTTGGAAGAGGGCGTCTGGTTTTTTTGTTTTTTAGAAAAGGGAAAAAAGTTGTTTTTCAGGCTCCACATGCAGGATCACGATGCGCCGGGGCCGCGCAGGCTCCCAGGCCGCGGTGAGTCAGGCGCGGGGATTGCTGCGCTGTTTTCAATCCTCTGCTCTGCGTCGCAGGTCGTGGCATCCTCGGGAGGTGACGTGCTCTAGACAGGGCGATACATTCGCCCCGGGGTGGGAGTGCTGTGGCACAAATCCTGCCTCAAAGCCCCCGAGCAGCATGGCTGTTACTCCCCTCTCCTTTGCGAGAGAAGCTCTGCCTTGTTTCATGCGATATCAGCTGGTGGCTGCACCTTGCTTTGTCCTGAAGCCAAACACTCAGATCCCACTCTTGACACTTCCTTGTCCACCTTGGACATACTCAATGCTCTGCATTTCCTTCCCTACATTGATTTTATTTTATTTTTTTTTTGCTGGCTGCTGCACCCCTCCTCTGTGCTCCAAGTCTGTGTGCTGCTCATCGGGTGGGGACCTGTGCTGCTCACACCAGCGCTTGTAATGTCTGGCTTGCGGCTCTGCCAGAGGCCAAAATTGGCTCTCGGTGCACGGCTGGATCGCGAGGACGGTGTTAGATGGAGGGTGGAGTGAGCGAATACCCCTCTCTTCCTACTGTGCTTTCAGGAAATGTCTCTAATGCAGCTGTAAGTGTGAATGAAGTCAAAAGGATGGATCGGTGCCCCTGCTCCAGCCCACCCCACTTGTCGGGGCCCATCCAGAGTCCCCACCCTATTGTTCTGGTTCAGCTCCTCCGTTTCAGGGCAGGGGCCCTGCTCTGTGCTCAGCATCCCGCTCCCGGGAGGAGGAGCTCTCCCGAAAACAAAGACGCAGCGAATAATTTTCCTTTCCCCGACAAACCGCTGTTCCAATTCCTCCTTCCCTTGCCTTCCCTAGGTGTGTTTGCAGCTCTTGGCCCGGCTGGAAGCGAGCAACTGCAAGACTCGGGCCATTAATCATTTGCCAAAAGAGCTGAGTATTGGGTATAAGTAGCAGAGCTGTGCTCGCTGCTTCCTTTGAGCAGAGCAGGATCCGCGTGGGCCGGAGCTCTCATCCAGTGCAGAAAGTTACCTCTCTGGTAGGCTAACAGAGTGTCTCCTGCTTGGAGCAGCCCCTCCTGGAAGAGGACATGGGCTCTCAGGCACAAGAACGTCATCGGGAGTCCCCTAAGTGGCAGCATTTCACTGTAAAGCAAAATACAGTGTTTGTCCCTCCCTGAAGTGGCTGCTGGAACTGTTGTGAGCTGCTTCCCGCCCTGCCCCGAGCCGCCGGGAGCGCACTGCCAGTGTGGTTCTTGCGGGCAGGGGGAAATGCCAGTATTGCTA
The DNA here is from genome assembly GCF_036250125.1 of Pseudopipra pipra. Lineage (NCBI taxonomy): Eukaryota > Metazoa > Chordata > Aves > Passeriformes > Pipridae > Pseudopipra > Pseudopipra pipra. The sequence goes on along the minus strand of NC_087569.1, from coordinate 6,703,604 downwards.
ATATCTCTAGGGCTGTGGTGTCGCAGCCGACAGAGCTGTGGTGGCATTTTTCTGGTGTTATTACATTGCCTGCTGTATCCCCACCCTCTGTTTTCAAGGGAATTTAGCATTGGCCCCAACAGAGCAGCCAACGGTTGGAGGAGCTCCTCCCTGCACACGGCAGCCCCAGCCCCGCGAGCTGCCCCTTCATGAGGGCTTTGCCTGCTTGTCAGTTCAAAGCAAAGCTGCTTCTCAGTTGAGGAGAGCTGGAGTACCCTGAGCTTCCCAGAGGCATGCAAGCAGCAGTGGGGCAGCTCGGCACTGACGTTGCTCAGTCTGGCTTCTGGTTTGTGGAGTGGAGGTTTCTCATCGCATGGCTCTGACTCAGGTATCTGTTTCCTCTGATGTGGGCAGCCGTTGCTGGAGCTTTTGCCCTGGGCACACAGTTGCTTTGTGTCTCCCAAGGGATGGTGGGACTTTAGGGAGAGCTCCCCGAGTGCTGCCATGACCGGCCAGTGGAGTGGGTCCCTGGGGTGGTAAAAACAGTGTTGCAGGAGCAGCATCTACCACACCACTCCATGTTCTAAAGTTCCCCTAAAATTGGTGGAACAAGCATCCAGTTTGTGTCCTAGAGTAAAAAGTCTGAAGGAAATGAAACACACACAACTTGATTCAAGCCGGTGTGTGCACGTTAACTCAGATTTTGGGCTGCTGCTGCTTCCCGTAACTCACCCACCCAGCTGGGTGTCAGCTCAGGGACTCTCAGCTCTTCGCTCCTCATCCAGCTCCGTGTAACAGCAACACCAAATTCTCTTGGCATGGGGTGCTGAGGAGGGATTTTTTACAGTGTTTATTTTGTTGTGTTTCCCTGGCCGAACAGCCCTCCCTCAATTCAGTACGTTCTGCCACTGCCACTGACCACTCCAACCAGTTTCCCTAGAGCAGGATCCCAGTTCAGCAGGTCAGGATTGTCACCCACTGAGAATTGCTGGTGTTTGAGGAAGTGAAAATCCCTGTGGGGAGACTGCAAGCAGTGGCCAGGTGGGAGCTGTGATGCTTTAGGAGGTTTTAGCGGTTCTCATTAAAACAATCTCCTGTAGACTTGGTTTCCTAAAAGAAGAGGAGAAAATTCCGAAGACTTTCATCCCAGTTCAAGTATCCACCAGGGCAAAGAGCTGTGGAAGTTACAGTGGGATCTCAGATGACATTCTCTGGAAAGCAAACTTAATAGAGTGCAAGTATGAAACGCTCAGCCCAGAGCAGCTGTGCCCTCTGCAAGGGCTTGGCCAGTGCCTGCATGTCTCCCTTGCCTCTGCCTAATAATGAAGGGCAGAGAGGGGGAATCAGGGGTCTGCCAGAGGAGCCCCCCCCCACTTCTGAAGCCTTTGGCACCTCCAAGAGATATTTAAATGACAGACAGACATATAGGGATCTGTAAATACTCATTTGGTGCCAACTAAACCACAAAGAAGATACAGCATTTGTGGTCCAAGGAAGTTTAAATATTTGTGGTCAAACTTAAAATTCGACATAAAACTCTCATCTGCAATGGAAGGCGGCCAGGAACTGCATGGAGAACGTATAAGCTGTGTAAACTCACAGAAATGGCTTCCCAAAAGGCTCTGCCAGCACCAGGCAGAATATTCCAGCTCTTACCTCTCCTCCCTCACGCTGCTGAGGTCAGGAGTCAGGTTTGTGAGGGACGGGCAGCCTGTTAACACCTCCAAGGGTGGAATTCCACCATGCTATGGGTGTTACAGGCTCTCACTGTGGTTTCCTCTCTGCCTGAAGCAGAGGTGACACTGGAAGGGTGAGAGGTGGGTGTTGTGGGCAGGGCAGGTGGAGGCTGTCAGGGTGAGCTCTGGTTTGAACCTTTTTTTGCTATTTTTTTTATTGTAGATTCTCATCCTGCTCCCCCATTCCTGTGTTGTCACACTTTTCCTTCCAGCCCCCAACATCTTAGCACTCTGCTACCCCAGACATCGGTGGCTGGTCCTGTGGGACAGGAATCACCAAGTTACTCTGTGGGTCAAATCACGAGGCAGTTTCTAGTTGTCTCCATGGGGAAGTCCTTGGGAAAGAGCTTGTGCTGTCAGTGAGAGCTGTTGGTGAGGGCTCTACGCTGCTACAGGGCACAACACCTCGATGTGGGGTGGGTGTAGGGTCTGGAGGAGCTGAGCTGAACCTCCACGGAGCACTGCTGGTGTGCTGGAGATGGACATTTTTAGCAGGAATTGTGCATCTTCAGACTTCCTCCGTGTGAGCCCCACAGAGACGCCAGGTCCCTCCTGCTGCCAGTCATTCTGGGAGGCACATTCTGGAATGGGGAGAGTGTGAGATAACCACAGCACTGTCCCCACAAGCTCGAGCAGCCTGGACTTGGCTCCTGCCCTTCTTTTTTCCATGTACCCTGCAGAAAGGGCTCTCGCTGTTGCAAGAGCGCACGGAGATGTCGGATTGAACATTCATCAGCCGCATTTCCCGAATTCCACAAGACACAGATCCCAGTCCTGGCACAGGAACAGCATCTCTGGTCACCAGTGTGGCCCCACAAGCAGATGTACCCGAAAAACACACGGGGGTGAAGAGGTGTTGGGATGGCCTGTCCCTGTCCCCAGCACCAGCATCCCCCAGAGCGGTGGCCTCAGAGGAAGGGCAGCGTGTGGTTGCTGAGAGCAGAGCAGTCCCCTTTCCCTTACTAAGCAATCCTCCCTTCCTCCACCGAAGAGCCTGCTAACCACTTTCTTATCTGTCTGAACTCTGCAAAACAATCTCTGGCAAGGCAGGCATCCTCCGAAATGGCAGAGGAAATAAATTCCCCCAGTCCCTGAAAAGGAAAAGCCTGGAGACTCCTGCAGCGGGGAGAACAGCCCATGCCCTGCGAAAGCTGTCGGTGGTGCCATGTTGGCTTTGCTGAGGATACGGATCTTGCCTTCCTCCTTCCCCAGCCTGGGACCACGGGCTTGGGGCAGGATTTTGAGGATTTGTCTTCCCAGGTTAGGATTCCAGTAGGATCTGCAAGGGAGGAGCAGAGCGGGCTCCTCTGGACTTGTCTTGGCTTTACTCTGTGGCTTGATTTTTTTCTCTTTGTTTCCCCTGAGAAGATTAGGGATGTGCTGGTAGCTGGGATGGGAGAGAGGAGGGAGTCCCTGTGTGTGATTCACTGTTTGTCTGGGAGTCATCTGCCTCTTTCACAGCCTCTTTCAAAGCTGTGATTTTTTTAGCCCCTTCTTCACACCACAGACAATTGAAATGTGTGGTCCTGTGCTCAAGACTTCACCTCAGATAGCAGAAATGCCCTGGATATATCACTGCTGTGGGGATCAGCACTGGGACATGTGGCCATGGGGGGTGGAAGCAAATGCTTTCTCCAGTGAAAATTCCGGCAGAAATTCCTTTAGTGTCTTGCTGGAGGCAGTTACACAAGGAGAACCAGGCAGGAGCCACACTCACAAGCCACATGAAACATCTCCATCACTCAGTGGGCATCTCCTGTACCCCATCATCTTCCCTGGGACTTCTCATCCAGGCTAAAGTCATGCTTTCCTCTTGTTTTGCTGCTGCCCAGTGGGAATGGGCTGGTGAGAATAAAATTAACTAAGCTGATGACCCATCTCCTGTGTACGAGGTGTTGAATGAAGCCTGGAGCCAACTGCTCCCTGCTGCAAATGCTGCTGCTCCCTGGATCTGACAAAGAGGTTCTTTAGCACATTTAACAGGTGAATAAGACATTAGGGCAACTCTTTCCAAGCATCAGTGAAAGCCAAAAGCTTCGTTTGCAATCCATCAGGAACTTTCCCCTCTGGGATGTGTAGCCCCAGGGAAGCAGTTTGTTCTGGGCTGTATCAGCCTGGGCTGTTCTGGGTTGTTTCAGCTGTATCAACCCTCCAGGCCATCCTGGGCTCAGGAACTCAAGAGGGATATAGAGGATGGTTTTCCATCCAGAGCATCTGCTTCAGGTGGCTTTAGTGTTGACTCTTCCACAAAAGTCATGAAAAGTTCCTGCTGCATCTTCAGATGTATTTTGTGGTGGAAAAACAGCTTTCCTCAACCCCATCATGAGCCATCACCAAGGAAGGGAAGACTTGAGAGCAACTGTGAGATGTTCTCTTGGGCAGTGCCAGGGTGTGCCACAGCACAAAGGGTTTCAGGGACATAGGCTGGGACCTGTGACAGTGTAGGGTTTCCATACAAAGTTTCAAGTGTCTTCTGACCTAAATCAGTAAACATTTGGTCTGTATTCCTGCTCCACAGCCACTGGGTGCCAGTCAGGGAAAGAGAACTGGCACCTTTATATCACCCGTGTGTCTTCTCTACATCTCTGCACTGGATAAACAAGGCTGGTCTTATCCTGGCAAACCTTGATTATGGTGGGTAGTTGTCTCCCTTTCCATGATGCTTTCCAGCTTTAAAGGCCAGTTGTGGCTGAGCTATGTGGCCAAGGTTGGAAAGACAGAGGGTTTGCCAGGCCAAAAAGCACATCTGCTCCGATGACTCGTCTGAGACCATGTTGCCCCAGTGCAGAGGCTGGAGCTGTGCCTCTGAAAGGCTCAGAATGCTGGGAGAGAGGTTTTGGGTAAGACATGGCCACACCTTCTCTTTGGGGAGCCCCTGCAAAGCAGGGAGAGTGGTCCTCCAGCAGAGGCCATGGGGAAGAGCAATTAGAGTGATTCTTCTGGGCTTATCTGTCTTCCCTGGGTGTTTTCTCATGCTCATCTCTGCTGTGATGGAGCTTCAGGCATGGATGTGGTGGATCCTTTCCCCAGCTGTGCTCTCTGTTTGGTGCCAGGCACTGCCCATGCCGGCACAAGGTCCTGCAAAGCCAGGGCAGCAGCAAGATCCATTGGAGCCAGTGGTGCCTTGATTTGGGCCCTGTTGCAGCCACAGTTGCTCTCTCGGGTCACACACAGAGTTGCAGCCATGTGGGAGCCGCATCCACCAAACCTGGTTGTGGGATTAGTCAAAATTAGAAGTTTCTCTGAGAGACCTGTGGCTGCAGGCAGCTCTCAGCTGTCAAAACCAGGGTTGCATTCAGCTGTGAGCACTGCTGCCCAACCTCTGTCCTCCCTACCCAGGTGGCCAAACCCCTTCAATCTGTATTTGGTGCTTGGCAGAGCAAGGAGATCCTCAGGTCACACCCTGGCTGGAGAACGAGCCCAGAGAAGTTGGGCTGTGATGAGTCCAGGGTTAAACCCAGCCCAGCTTCTGTGCGAGCCTGCGAGATGAAAACCCAGAAGGGATGAGACCAAACCAGGCTCTTTCCTCTGTGCTCCTCCTCCAAGCTGGATCCCCAGGGATGGGAGGAGGCAGCACAGGGCATAGGGAGGCTTTGAGCCACAGTCTGCCTTGCCTGGATGTTTTAGCAGGGTCAGTGCAAATGTTTCAGCTGGGCCATGTAGTCGCTGCGTGGTTTAGATTGTTTGGGGCTCACTTAGTTTCAGCATCATTCAGCTACTTCAGCTAAGCCATATTTAAACTGATGTGGCAAAAACAGTGTTATCCCCACGCTGGATCGTGCTGGAGCTTGGCTCTGAGTCCCGGTCCTATCCCGTTCCCATCTCCGAATCTGGGATGGGATCTCTCCACGCTATGACTCAAACTTCTCATGTCCTTTTCCCCTTTTGAATCCAGCTGTCAGGATGTACTGGTGTCTCCCCCTCGCACATAGGAATGCAGAGCCGGCAATGGCAGCCTGTCCTCCAAGCAATCCCCTCTCCAAAGCCGCTGCCTCCTGTTTCCTTGTGGAGTCTAAGGTTTTGTTGAGGGAGAAGCTGCCAGGGTCCCTCCACACACCGCTGGCAGCAGCGTGGCATTGCCAGAGGCTGCCATGGGAGTGGGGCAGCCCCCTCCGGACCAAGTTCCCCCCGGGATGTGGCAGGTCCCTGCGGCTGAGCAGGGCTCCCCTGGCCAGCTGGCTTGGCTGCCGCAGGCTCTTTGGACTAGCTGAAGGAGTCTGCATTCCTGCCTTCCAGTTATTTGCTCTTTAGGACGCTGCGTAAAATTAACAAGTTGTAAAAGTTGATTGAAGGCGGCGGAGGGTGTGACAGCGATTTGCTGAGCTGCGGGAGAGCCGTGTGTGGAGCAGCGGGGCCGGGGCGGGGGCACAGCCACTGCCCCCCCGGCTCCAGGCACGTCTCTGACCCAAAGCGAGACCGTGGCTGGTTTCTGGTGGTGTCACCCTGCCAGCACCAGGTGCAGGTGTCCCCTCGGGCACAGCGCTCACAGCTCTCCGAGCGAGGCCCTTCCCTCCCCCTAAATCTCCTGGAGGACACGTGGTGATGTTGGGGCTTCATCTCCTTCGGGCCAGGTGCAGGAGTTCTCTGCCTTCCACAGCACTGAGGGAAGCTTTTCCCTTCTGCCTGTTTTATCTGCAGGGGGAAATAGCCAAGACCATAGAGGAGATCAGCTTCATTAGATCTGGGGATCCCTCATTAGACTGGGGAACGCCACTCACTGGTGGCAGGAGGTGACACTGGCACTGCAGAGTGGCTTTGAAGACCCAACAGCTGGTACAGTTAATGTGCAGCCCAGTGGGTCTCTACAGGCAGTTAGTGTGTGTTAATGTGTGTCCTGCTGTGTCTTACTCAATGATCAGTATGTTAATATGTGACCCATGAATTAGCAGTTGGCTAATGAGCCTCCTCAGTGTGGCCGAGCAGCCGCCAGCCCCCAGTGGGTGGCTGGTGCTGGAGCTGGTGGTGAGCCCGTCTGATGGAGAAGGAGATTGGAAACCTCTCCCCTCCAGCCCTGATGAGATCAGGCTGGCAATCAGGGCTGCTGCAGCCAAAGCCACCTCGGTCCCACGACTGGTCCCCAGCCACGTGTCCCCGAGAGGCACCGCGGTGGCGAAGGGCTCTGCGATGCCTCTGGGGAACTGAGCCCAGGTCACGGACGGGGGCACCAGACCACTTCAGCAATTCTCGGTTTCGGTTTTCCTTTGAGAGCGGCTGTGTGCGTGTCAGGCCTATTTTCATACCCAGCAATGACTTGAAGCCAGGCTTTCGGTTCCTGCTGTCGCACTGCACGGTCGGAGGGGGAAGGGCTGTATTCCCCACTGGGGCCAGGGTGTCTGCTGCCACATCACCAAATGCACTGACACCGTGTCATTTTGTACTCCCCTTCCTTCGGGAAGGGTGGGCACAGCTCCTGGTGTCCTTACCATGCTCCACTGGAATCTCCACGTGAGCTGGCGAGCGCCTTCACAGCCATCCCCACTGCCCCAGTTATCCTGGAGCTGCCACGGGCACTCGGGTCTCCACTCCGAAACAGGAAGTTTCTGACAAAAGTGGGTTGCTCTGCAACACGCAAGGTCCTGCTCTGCCGTTCGAGAGAGACCTGGGTGCCAGTCACAGGTCACTTCTTTCCCAGCACTGCCGAGGCTGGGCTGCCCCACGGCAGGGCCAGCCTGGCTGCCGACAGCCCCAGGCTGCTCCTCGAGCTGGGCTGCACGTGACAGGGATGTGCAGAGCATTTGCTCCTTCCCTGTTTTTCATTCATGTGGGCTGGAAAAATGTGTTCATGAGACGAGTTGCTGTGGCATTATGTCATGGGCCTTCATTTGGGCTCTGTTCTCCCCAGCAGATGAGCTGGATTTAAGCATGTGCTGTGCTGGCTTGGCAGGAAATCTGGTGTTTCCTACTGGTTTCTTCTTCGGGGGAGGAAGGAGTGATCCCACCTGCCCTTGTCCCAAGCCCCAGCCATGGGTGAAGGGAGCTCTTCTGCACTATGCCTGGTCATTCCCAATCCAGGAGGCTCAGATTTAAGCCTTTGCTGTGCAGTGATGGCTGCGCTGCAGCTGTGTCAGCACCCAGCCCCTCCTGAAAACCTCATAGGTCCTACACTGGATGCAATGGCTTTTATTTCTAAAGGTGTCCTGAGAAATCCCTCAGGAATGGTGTCAGGATAGGGCGCCTATCTCTTCCGCACCTAGACAGGCAGTTCCTGCATCCCTTTCCCCAGTGCTGCTGCTGTTGGCCACATCCTGGCACCCCACAGCATGTGGCTGGTGGTGGTGGGCACTCTGCTCACCCAGCAGCCTGGGCACAAGGGAACTGCAGGTACCCAGATTGGAAAATCCCTGGGTTGAAGTCACCCCATGTGAGTCAGGCTGGGTCTCCATGGCATTAGCCCGTCAACTGAGGGTGAAACTGGTGGTGAGGTTTCCACCACTTCCCTTGGGGCTGCTGCAGCCCAGAGCTCTCATGTTGTTTCCCATGACAGGCATTCCCATTTTGCTCTTGTTCTCTTTCCTTCTGACTTTCCTCTGCACACAATCGTTCCTGAAGGAGAGCCAGGAGGATGGGAATGTTCCTGTGGTGACACTTGCAGGGGTTGCTCCTGGCTGGATGTCACAAGCAGCAAAGAGCTGTCCTGGGACAGATGGTCCCCAGAAGCCCAAACTGCTTCTGGGGCTGCTGGGCCTGTGTCACTTTGTTCTTGCTAACCTTGGTCCCACAGGACACATTTTTTAGGAGCAGAATCAATGATTATGGGTCCTTTGCTCCCCTAAATATTAACTCTTGTGATCAGCCTGCTCATACTACCTTTCTGCAGCAGCAACTGCCTCCACAGAAAGGAAGGGGATTCTCTTCCCCCTCTGCCTGTCTGTCTAGGTACAGGGGGGACACGGGATCCCAGGGGGGATCAAATGGAGGCAACCCCAGCTGCGGGCCCACGAGGGTGCTTCGCTCTGGCAGTAGCTGGGGTGGGAGGTTGGAGGTCAGAGGAGGGTCAGGTTTTTGACACGCACTACAGCAACACGGTGGTTAAAATTAGCCCGCAGAGAGGAAACTGGCAGCTCTGTGGAAGAGCAGAAGTTTCCTCTCACAGCAGCTTGGTGTGGCTGGGCTGATGCTGCTGCCAGCCCTTGCTCACCGTGGCACAGCCCCTCCAGGGCACAGCATGGTGACGAGCCGGTGCGCGGTGACACCGGGGTGTGTGGCGTTGGCATCGCACTGTGTGTGTCCCTGAGTGTGAGGCACCTGGTTGAGTCACCTGTATGGGGTCTGACCCTCTCCCCAGCTTCAGAATCTCGGTCGTGGGAGCCTGCAGGGACCTTTTGGGACAGGGGTCTGTGAGGCTCTGTACGAGCAGAGCAACACCAGGGTGGTTTGTGCGGGGCAGGAGAAGCTTGGGTGTCAATGTGGACTTCGTGTCTGTAGCATGTAGCACTTTTAGTCCTGTTTGCTGACTTTCTCCCTATAAATCTGCAGCTCCTGGGGGTGACACCGGTCAGCAGGAAGCACCAGGGGAGAGCTGTGCAGGTGCAGAGCCCTGCTGCAAGGGGACAAAGGCTGAGCCGAGGCCAGCCCTGACGGAGGTGCCGGCAGAGGCTGTGCCGCGCGGGATGGGGCTGTGGAGGCACCGGGCTCCCATGCTCTGGAAACTCCATTTGAGAGCCTCATAAATTGGATAATTACCCAAGCTATTGAGTTTCCTTCTGGCCAGATCCGTCCCAGCCTCCCTGACGGGGCTCCCCAGTGGGTCTGTGAGATGGGCCCATGGGATGGGGTCGGGCTGGAGGCAAGGAGCTTTTCTTAAATGCCCTCACCCACCCGTTCTCACACCTGCATCCCTCCCCAGCTTTTGGGGGGGAATCTGGCGATGGAGCCAAAACGAAAAGTAGGGACAAGCCACATCATTGATCTCTCATGGTTCAGCAGTTCTTTCCCCATTTGGAACTGAGCAGGGGGCTGGCTGTCCCCTGGCAGTCCTGCAGCCCTGGAGTGCACAGAGGAGGCAGGACAGAATACGGATTGGTGCTGGGTGTCCTCACTTTGCCTGCCTCCCTTTCCCTGGGGACAGTGGGCTGCAAGGCAAAGCAAACCCCTTCCATCCCTGTTTAGAAGAGGGGCACCCCGCACATCCCTGCGGTGCTGCCTCCATCCCACTGGGCTTTCTATCCCCGAACATTTCCCCCTGGTCATTACTCATCCACTCCCCTTTGCACTGACTTTGTTTTCCTTTCCCTCTCCCCAACCCCCTCGTCCTCACCCCGTAGGTTATTGCAGCCGACTGCAAGAGGGTCACAGTTCTGAAGTATTTCCTGGAAGCCCTTTGTGGACAAGAAGAGCCTTTGCTGGCATTCAAGGGTGGAAAATATGTGTCAGTGGCACCCGTCCCAGACGCCATGGGAAAGGAAATGGGAAGCCAAGAGGGAAAACAACTGGAAGATCAGGTACCGTGCGGGAAGAGCGCGCCTCGGTGAAGGAAGAATCACCCCTGTGGGGCCCAGCCTGTGCCTGCCCTGCAGCTCCCGCTATTTATAGCTGGCGTAGCTGTGTGTGCATTTTATGGGGGGAGGCGGGGGGGCAAATGGTGCACAGCCCTTGTCTCCCGAGTGTGCTTCACTCGTGCCCTTTCCTGCCAGTCCAGCCCGCCTGCCTCTATCTAGCACTCTGCTATGAGTTCCAGATGCTGCTTTTTCATACCCAGAGCGGGGGGGAGCTTTAATAACGTGCAGCACCGAGGCCTCGGGAGAGGAGGTGGGCGAGGGGGTGTCAGGGTTCAGCTTCAGGATCAAGTTTATAGCCGTGGAGCTCGTTGCAGCGGAGGCCTGAGCTCCAGCCTCCAGCACACGTACAGGAAGAGCTGACATTGGCGCCCCGTCCCTCCCCTGCCTCTCACATCCTGATGTGATTAAGGAATTCAGCTCTTGTTTTTCTGCCCTTGCTTGTTCCTGTAGGCCTTGCTTCACTCCAGGCTCCGTGTGTGTGTTTAAGGGCCCTGCCAGCCGCTCTGCAGGTTGACTCTTTTCTTCTGTTTAATCTTGCAGTTGGAAAGGCCAGGGAAACAGGAGAGAGGGGCAGAGGCATTGGGAACGGGAAGCTGGGTGGCCCGCGCTGCCCAGGCTCACTCTGGCTCCCCTCCCTGTGCCGAGGCCAGGCGCTCAGAGCCAGAGGGGTATCACCCCCTATGGGGACAGCACCTTGTCTGTGTCCCATGGCTCTGTGTGCCCCAGGGAGCTGACAGCTGGAGGAGCCCAGAGCAAGATTGTGCTCAGCACCCTCTTTGTCCCATCATCCAGATCCAACTGAGCAGGGACAGATTTTAGGTGATTTGTTTTTGCACTGAGGGTCAGAGCAAATCCCCAGACAGCAAGAGATGTCTCTGTAAAGGTGAGAGACCTGGACCTTTGTTCTCTTCTGGAGAAGGTGCTGGAGGTTTTCAAGCTGACTTATGGGGTATGGGAGGATCTTCAGGTTCTACCCAGTGTCATGACAGGGATGGTCCTGTTCTCGGGTCAGTCCCACCAATTCCTGCTGTGAACAAGCACAGCATGAGGGTAGCTCACTCCTGCCCTGTCCCCACAGACTCTTCTCAGCTGTGGGAACCTCTTCCTGAGCTCATTGTGCAACCCTGGAGCTTCCTCCTTTGGCTCTGATCTCAAGGGAGCTTCCAGCTCTCCAGCGTGACCACCACCACACTGGGCAAGCGGGTCCCGACCCACCGCAGCAGATCTGGCAGACACTTTTCCCCGAGGCCCTTCCCCGACGCTCTCCCTCTGGCAGCATCCCCCCATCCCCTGTCATCCAGACTGTCCCAGCAGAGGGAAGTGAGCCTGAGGGCTCCGTCTTCCTCCTTCCCATGCCTAAAAAGTCACAGGGAGAGAAGAGTAGGTGGTTCTGTGGCCAGGCGGGTGTGCGGTCCTGGTGAAATGATTGAGTGTGAGACTGTGCAGTGCTGGGGTTGTTCTAAATTAAGACCACGAGTCCCTCCTGCTGCCACATGTCATGGCAGCCTGCACAGGGCAAGGAGTGTAGCCATGCTCTTATCCCTCTGTGCAGGGTCTGTCCCCTCCCTGCAGCCCTCTAGGGACTCAGAGCAGGTCTTTCTGCCCAGGTGCTACTTGGGAACTCTTCCCAGCACCATCACAGCCCTTGGATTTTGTGCAGGGAAGAGGAGATGGGCAGTGGCAGGGCTTGGGAAGGACTGTGGTCACTGCAGTGGGCAGCAAGGGGGCCTGGGCGAGACAAGGGGTGGCTGTCAGCAGGAGTGGCAGAGTTGGGCTCCTGGGCAGCACGTGTGGGACACTTGTTGAGGAACAGGGACTTGTGGGCTCCCCTTCAGACCTGAAGTCACTGGGGAGAGCAACAAAGCTGCAGCCGAACTTGGTTGTGACTGATCCCCAGTTAGACACTGGCCACCACCTCCCACCTTCCTGTGTCCCAGAGATTTGGGTACATGGGGAAAGGCCAGTGTGTCCTTCACCTGGAGAGGGAACAGCATGGCTCTTTCTGGGGTCTTCAGTTTAGACAGTGTAGGTGTCCTGGGAAGGGCCTGCAGAAGTCCTGGTGGAAAGCCCCAGGGAAGGGTCTCTAGGAGAGGGAGAAGATGCAACATGGTCTAGAAGTGCTTATGTGGGCAGGAGGTTGGAGAACCTTGAGTTCATATCGAACTTAAAGTCAAGATTCAGTGTCTCCTTCTGAAACATCTGTTCCGAGTCAGATAGAAGTTTTGTGGTGGGTGCAGTCATCTCTCTGACCTGTACCGAAATGAAAACAGAGAAGGGCAAGAGGCTCTTTTCTCTCCTGGGTTCATGTGTTTGAGTTTCCTGTCAAGATGACCACCCTGTGTTCCCAGCCTGGGATGAGGCAGCAGGGTTAGAGCAGCCTTGTACAGCCTCATAAAGCAGCATTTGCTCCAAGGGATGTGTCATCTAAACAGCCAGGCAAAGCAGAGAGACAGGGAAATACCATGGTTTCACAGCATTGAAGGCTGTAAAACATCAGTGACTCACCCAAGGCTGTGGGAAGAGTTTTCCAAGGTGAGGAAGAGGGTGTGATTTTTAGAACAGAGTGTTAAAACCGGGCTGCCCCTGCCCTGCCTGGTCGCTGCCTTTCCTGCCCCGTTACCTCCTGTCTCACCTTGTCATTTCCTGGATGTTTACTATTAATTGGCTTCTTTTGGATGTTTAGAAATAGTCAGTCACTCATCAGCAAGGGGTGATGGACCATGCCTGACAGGGATTTGTCTGCTGGAAGAAGGAGAGCAAAACGAGAATGATCCGTGTCACCAGCATCCCTTACAATGACTTCTCTCCTGTTTTGCTCTCTTTCTGCATTTCCTGGAAGAAGGAGGATGATGTGAGGATTGAGGCATTTGAAGACGATTCGGAGACTGAAGGCAGTGGAGGAGAGATGGACATCAAGGAGCTCAGAGCCAAAAAGCAAGCCCTGGCCAGGAAAGTTGCTGAGCAGCAGCGCCGTCAAGACAAGATTCAGGTATGATGGGCTGATCCCACCTCGCTGTGCTGATGGTGCACAGCCGTTATCCTGCCATGCTTCAGCAGCCTCTTGGGATGTCCCATAGCACCTTGACCTCCCTGAGTGTAGGTGCCCTATGCAGTCTCTGTGAAACCCAGCAGCAAGATCAGCTTTGGCCCTCTGGAAGGGCCATCGGGGTTGCTGTCCCCACCCTGGGTAAGATCTGCTGTCTCAGCCCCTGAGGTGAATGTTCTGGGGACTCCTGGGACCCTCTTGAAGGCAGACATAGCTTCCCTACAGAGCTGTCAACACACCCAGGAGCTCTGGCAGAGCTGTAGTGCTGTGTGTGCCAGGCAGTGAGCTGTCCCCCCACCCAGGGCAGAGGCTCCACGGTTCAGTGAGAAATCGGCTTTCCTGTGTAGTGGGGCACAGGCAGACAGGGAGAGGGTGGGACGAGAACGGCAGAGTTCATGCAGGAGCCAGCGGCGGAAAAATAGTCTGTGAACGGCTGCTGCAGCCAGAACGTTGCCATCGTTATGGGGACAAACAGAAGGGATACAGGTGATCCTGGCCTGGCCCTGGCCTGATCTGAGCGTGTTTCCCAGTGGGAGCTGGTGAAGTAAACTGGTTGGACTGGGAGCAGATCCCTGGCAATGCATCCTGTTGCTTTAAGAGCAATCTCACATGCATGGCTGTTGGCTGCCTCCTTGCTCACAACCCCTCTTCCTCCAGCCTCGCAGCCCAGATGAAGATTTCTCAGCAGAGGAAAAATTCTCCCTGGCTCCCCTCCCCCTCACCTCCGCCCTCTCTAATGCCCAGGGCCCTTCACTTCCATAATTCTTCATTTTCCAGCCTTGAACGTAAGCCAGACACATCTGTCTGGCCATATGCGTGAACTCTGCAGTGTGTGCCGAGGTGGTTGTAAAACAGGGCTGCTGAAGGCCCTACTGGGAGAGCCTGCACATGTGTACCCTCCGGCTACTGGCGCCGGGCCCAGAACCACTGCGCTTCGCTTTTCCAAACCCACCCCAACCTTTTCAGATTTTGCCTTTTTTCTTTTTTTTTTTTTTTTTTCATTTGAATTTGGAGCAATTCATATCAAGGCGAAGGTAGAAGTTGTGCCGGGAGGGAGGGGCCCGCCCCCGCAAGCGAGTCCATTATTGTTGGCAGGTACCTGAGTCACGTTAATACAAGGAGGAAGAAAGCAGCAGCGAACGAGTGAGAGATTGGAGAGATGGGCTGTAAATTAAAGCGGCCTGAAGCCTTCCAGCCTCCCAGGGTTGTTAAGCGGGAGGTGTAAGTAAATTCCCCACTTCCCACTGCCTTGTACAGACACAGCAAACAGGAACTGCACATGTTCAGGGAGGGCAGCATGCAGCAGATCCCGGCCCCGGCGACCAGCGCAGCTGCAGCAGGGCCCCCCGGGATGGCCGCTGCCCATTCTGCGGGGAGAGTGGGGGCTGCCTGATGTTGTCAGGGGCTTTCTCCCCCCGGCGTGCTCCTCCCTTCCTCCCCGGCCGTGCTGGGGCCAATGCTCGCAGGCAGAGAGAGGTCAAAATGAGGGTGTGGGCAGCTTCAGGGGCTGCACAGCTGAGAGCTGAGGTGCAGTTGGAGTCTGACGGCGTGGGGCGGAGGAGAAGTCCTTAGGGCTTCAGTAAAGTCATCCAGTCCATAGCTGGCTGGGAATGGCCTAGAGCAGAACATGTGTGCTTGCCCCAGTCCTCTCCCTGCCCTGGTACTGACCACGCAGCTCGAGGAGTGGAGGAGCTCGGGTGGAAAATGCTGCCGGCAGAGGCCAGGTTGGAGCCAGCTCAGCATCCACCCCCTCCACTTTCCCTCTTAGCCTGTGATCCTTGACCTTTCTGCTCTTCCCAAGAGATTTTATGTTTCATGAGACTTGAGGACCTTCTGCCTACCCTGTTACAGCCTCTCATTCACTGCCCACCTAGGGAGCATCAGGTGCTCTCCGAGTCCCACTTTCATTATCCTGGGGACAAGCACAGATACATTCGAGTCTAGCAGATGTGGCTCCTGTAACAGCACACTTGAGAGCCTCAGCTCCCCACGCAGGGCTGTGTGACTGTGCCTGCATAGCAGTGGGGGCTCAGATCCAAGTGCTGTGGCTGCCCTCTGTAGAATCTGTGATGGTGTGTGCAGGGACCCAGGGTGCAGGGCAAAGCTTTCATCTCTTGGCCATCTGGTTTCTTTCTGTACCCAAGGGGAGCGTGGTGTCAGGGTCTCAACTGGGACCTGCAGAGTTGTGCTTCTCATGGGTAAAGTCACTGCCTTCTCCCCAGCAGGTTTTCCTGCACTGTCCCTGCCTTTGCCCTGCTCCTCGCCTCTGGCAGCCCAGCTGTGCTGCTGGTGGAGATCACACACCCGACACTGTTCCAGGTTCACTGCTGCTGCAGGACAGCCCTATGGCTTCTCATTGCAGCCTCCATGCTGGAGTCACATTCACACCTCAAGGGGAATTTGGACTTCACTGAGCTCCTTTAGTCCCTGTCCGTTCTGGGTGTGTGCAGGACTGTGGCTCAGGCTGCTGGGGAGCACAGGTCCAGGCAGGGTACATGACAAACAGGGTGACCCTTGGCCGGCACCAGCTGTAGAGAGAACAGGAGAGCTCAGCTCTGTTCCCCTACATGACCTTGGTCCGCAAAACCATTACTCTGAGGAGGAAAGGCAGGCCAGAGCAGGGTAAGGTCTCTTATGTCCTGGGCAGCCCTTTGCTGCCTGGCCCTGGGTGATGAGTTGGCTGCTGCTCCCTTGCTCCACTGCCAGCCTGTCTCTGCCCTCACAACATGCCTGGACTGGGACAGAGTTGGTGACAGCTGGTAGCAGCAGAGATTCATTGGGACAAGGTGAAAGACCAGCCAAATCCCTGGGTGCTGCCCAGTTATCTGGAAGGAGAAGAGTCCGAGCAGGCAGGTACACAAGAGGAGGTAGCAGCAACGCTGCTGGGGCAGGCAGCGTTCTCAGTCAGGGCTGTCCCCAGCCCACGCCAGGTCGTGCCCTGCTCTCCCAGCCACCCCTGCTGCTTGGCCAGGCCCTTGGTCCATGCTGTTCAGCGTCCCCTGTCCTTTGTGCCGCCGCTGTGCGCTGGGAGCGGTCGAGTTTCCTGACCGGTTGAAAACATCCCACCTGAAACATAACAGGCTCTTCCTCTGGATGCTGCTATTGTTTTGCTCAGCATTACAGAAGCAGCTTAACCGGGGCGGCCAATTATGACATGTCTTCCCAAAATAGCCGCTCTCCTGTCCCTTCTGAGCCCACGGAACGGCTGCCCCCTTAAGATGCAGCCGCTCCTTTGTGGCGGTAGTGTGAGTAAGTGGCTAAATATAGCCGTGTCCCATTCACGCTCTCCTCGGCGCGCAGGAACAATGCCGCGGGCGCACACGCGCCGACACGCACCTGCCTGGGAGCGGGTGCCTGCTGGCTGCGGAAGGCGCACACCCACCCACGGCGGCTCCGCCACGGCGGCGGCCCCGGTGAGCTACCAGGCACAGGGCACGTTTACTCCTGAGGAAGACGCTGGAGGACGAGCCTTGGGAGGAGGAAGCTCTCGAGCGGAGGCTAGAGAGGCATTGTTCTCGGCCCTGGAAAATCCGCCTCCGATCCCCGCGGAGCGCGAGGGGATGGAAGGGGCAGCGGCGCCGGGTTTCCCCACGGTGGGAGAGCAGGTCGTGGCAGGAGAGGCGGTGTCGGGATGGTGATGGCCCATACGTCCAGGCAGAGCAGCGTGACCCCATGTGACCTGTCCCAAAGGCAGCAGGGCACTTGTCTCTGCCAAGCTTTGGCTCCAGGCCTTTCCACCATCCTGGCACTATGGGCAGAGGAGCTCTGGGGTCTGTGTGTGGAGCCTCAGGGATCCATGTGGAGATCCCCTCCTATTCTGTGCTAGTGGTAGAGACCCACGGGTCAACCCCTCTCTCTCTGCATGAAGTTCCTCTTGGTGGCCTGGCTTTTGGAGGTCCTGCCCTCTGCCCATGCTGGAAGCCCTCACCCAGGCAGCGCCTTCCGCCTTCCGGGGAATCCCCCAGGTGATCCCAGCTGATGGATGAGCTGGGAATTTGGGACTGTGTGTGCAGGAGTGTCTGATCTCAGTGCTGCCACCAGCTGGGGCAGCCGAGGGAGCCACCTCCGGCTCCAGCCCAGCTCCTGGGAGAAGCCCCCATGGCTGGAGCAGCAGGATGGGCAGGGTGCTGCAGGTGGGAGAATCGCTGAGGCCACAGGGTGTGGGTGCAGGAGGCGAGGTGGGGGGGAGCTGTCAGCCCAAGGAGAGAGCACGAAGCTTCCAGCCTCAGAGGTCCCCTGCCACGTCCAGCACTGTGGGGTCACCCTGCCACCGAGCCGGGCAGTGTTTTTAACTCAAATAAGCCAAGGCTAAAATCCGACAGTCCGAAAGCACTTGGCCAGGGTGAGGCTGTACCTCCACTGTTCCATCTGCCCCACGCTCCCCAGGGTTGTCTCCAGACTCCACCTCCCAGCAGGACACACAGGCCAGCATCTCCCTGTCCTTGGATCAGGGAAACTGAGGCACAGTGGGACTGGCAGCCTGTTTTTGGCAGCAGCACAGAAGCTGGGCCCCAGACACAGGCACCCTGATCTGCATCCCCATGTTCCCCTTCCTCCCCATGGGACCGTGCCCCACGGGCCAGCAGAAGGGTTAAGGCAGAACTCGCCTCCCCAGTTCTCCACACATGGGCTCCCTTTCATCTCTGGCGTGGGGCCAGCCAGCGTCCGCATGAATCACAGGCCACTCCTCTCTCCCCCAAGCCCCTTGGCCAGAGGCTTCTGCAGCCTTTTACTCACACAAACAAAAATAAATCTCGCTGCCGGCCTCTGAACTCTGCAAAGGCGAGTTTCCCTCTGGCTCCCCGAGCGGCCCGGAGCTGTGCGCGGGGACTTGGCACGCTCCCCGCCGACCTCGCTCTTTCACTCCCGGCGCATCCTGTGTCCTTCTCTCACCGGGCGGCCCGGCGAGCGGAATGGGACGTGACGGCCGGCACAGGCGTTGCTGGCGGCTGCCAGGAATCGGACGGGTACAGCCCACGAGAGCCGCCGGGGCAAATGCCACACACGAGGGTACTGCCCTACCCATCATCACCCCCGTGCCCCCAGCCCCAGGGGTAGGTGAGAGTCCTGCTCACGCTCCTGAGGTCACCTGCACGGGCTGGGGCAAGTCACGGGGTCAGGATCTGTATTGGGGTGCAGGTGGGGATCCCCTCCTGCCAGCAGCCCTTGTTCACTTGAGACTGTTGCAGTTCGTTGAAGACTGTGTGGTTTCACCCACCTCTTCCTGCAACTTTGGAGCCATTGACGTCTTTGGCCACCTCACAAGGGACATGCCACTCTCTGGGCTTCTGCGTTGGCTGATGGGGCTTTTCTCTGTCTCCCCATAGCAGGGGGAGCAGGGTCTATCTGGTGCCTCCCAGGGGTGAGTGTCTCCTCCCACACCCCAAAACCCTGTGGAGACACCCCACCTCCTGCTCTCCTCATGGTGAGGCAGCAACAGCACCGTGCTGGAGTTGACTCCAGCTTGTCCCTGGCTGTAGCTCTTCCTGTGCCACTGGTGAGTGCCAACACCTCTCTGGGTGAAGGCAGAGCAGGGATGGCATCCGGCACATGGCTGGTGCAGAGCATCAGTGTGGAGACATTGGTGTGTCCCTTGTGTGATGGGAAGGGCATGTCCTCACACTGGCATGCAGTAGGCAGGACCTGGCATGCTTCCCACTCTGCCTGCCAGCCCTCGGGGTCTGTGGGAGCCATATCCCCAGGACTAGCACTGCAAGAAGGAGGGTGGGAGGCACGTGGTGGGGTTCTGTTTGCTGCCTTGCCTGGAGACACTTGTGGGAGGTGGCAGCATCAAGCTGCCTTGATTTAAAGCCAGATGACAACACTTGGAAATGAATTAAAAACCACTTCTTTCCATGGCCACTGCTGGCCCGTGCAGCTCGTCGTTCCAGGGCGCCTCCGAGGCTTTGGCATGACTGAGCGAGGGTTGGGATCCTCACTGTGGGCAGGGGGAGCTCCCCATAACACTGGGCAGAACAGGGTCGGTGGCCCTCATGTCCCTGAGGCGCATCTGGGGGTGTGAGCCCAGTCTCAGAAGGGTTTGTATGGTGGATGTGTTCCACAGCAGCACTGCTGTGCTCCTTGGGTGACCGGTTCCTATTAGAGGCAACAAACATCAGTGAGTCCAGGGAAGCTATTTTTAAGTAGAGGAAGCACTAGAATAGCATCCTGAGTTTTTTAATCCTGTGACTTACTAAAGAGCCTGAGTCCTTCGAGAGCCTCGAAAGTCATACGTGAGCTCTGGGGTCCCATTTTGGCAGCTGGCATTGTCCAGAGGTCCAGGTGCAGCCCCGGAAGGTGGGCAGGGAGCCCCAGCAGACCCTCTCCCTGTGGGTGTGAGCACCTTTGGTTTCAGTGGGTGCAAAGGGCTCAACTAAGGACAGCACTGTGAGTTTTCAGGGCTGGAGTCCACCTGGTTTCCCAGCTGGATGGCAACGGAAAAGGCAAGGCATGTGCAGGAGGTGGTAGGACAGTGAGGGAGATACTCAGCCAAGGATCCCCACCCCACAGACCTCTGGCTGCCTGCTCGGGGTCCCTGTGTTAGCATGCTGTTGGCAGGACTTATGTGTCCCAAACTGGTTTGTTTTGGCTGTTGTCGCCTTGAGCTGTTTTCTCTGTGGAGCCCCAGAACTCCCATCCTCCCATCCCCTTTTCTCCCTGCTGGTCTCTGTCAAGGTCAGTCTCTTGGCACTGGTGCAGATGGTCCTGGCAACTGCCAGTCTCAAAAATGGGACAGTTCCCAAAACCCTTCCATTTTCAAGGCTGGTCCCAGTTCTTCACAGAGCCTGGGCAGGGCTGTTCTCCTAGAAGAAGTGCTCTCTTGGAGGTTTTTGCCATCCTGCTGTGTACTGTGGGCCTGCCTACAGAAAACCCTGTGTTTGGGGTGTGCAGGTGGGATGGATGCAGCCTCCTCCCAGTCTCCTTCACATGGATGCATGCGTGTCAGCCAGGCTTACCTTCTGCTTTCAGGGTTCATGGGTCGTGGGGCTGACATCCTCCTTCCTCACCATGTGTCTGTCCTTCCTTCTCCTCCAGGCCGTGCTGAAAGACCAGAGTCAAATGAGGCAGATGGAGCTGGAGATCAGACCTGTTTTTTTGGTCCCAGACACCAATGGTTTCATCGACCACCTCAGCAGCTTGATCACACTGCTGGACTGCAGGAAGTTCATCCTGGTGGTGCCCCTGATCGGTGAGTAGGCCAGTGCTGTGGTGGGGGCTTCCCCTCTCTCCTGGCATGGTCTGTCCCTCCATTCTGTCTCCCTCTCTCGATGCCCCATGTGCCCACAGTGCCTGTGTGGTCTGGAGCTGGTCGGCTCATGCCGTGGGACTGGACTTCATCCTGCCCTGTCTCATCCCAGTCGTTGTTGGCATTCCTTCAGCCCCAGTCATCCTTCTCCCTTCCTGCCAGCCTTCTGCCCACAGCACTCAGCAAACTCCTCTCCTCCTGGTGTTTTTTGGGGTGCCAGGGGGCTGGGAGAAGCAGTTGGGTGTTAAATGGGATTTGGAGGGAATTTTGAAGGGAGCAAGGAGGAGGGAATTGTTAAACAATCAGAACAGATAGCTTATCCTAGCTGAGCTGAGGCTTAGGCAGCCTGAGCAAATGGCCGGCCTGTGTCCCAGCGTCTCGGAGCTGCTGAAGCCCAGCCCTTCTTTTTATCCTTATAAAGCTCGCAGTAAAACAGCAAGCTGGTTCCCGTTATTGGTAAACACTCACCCTGGCAGATAACGGCTGTGCTGCTGGGTGGTCTCCCAGGGTGGCGGGAGGATTTGGTTAGATGCCTTTGCTCTGATTGTTTGATCACACTCTGGGCTGGAGGTAATGTTCCTCCGGCCAATGTCACTCCGGCGCCTGGCACGTCCCGGTGCCAGCCCGGCACTCAGAGGATCCCTGAGGACAGCAGGAAAGGCCAGGGCAGGAGTGGGGCTGAGCCTCACAGAGCCCACAGGCTGCCCCATCCCATCCACAGCCCCAGGAGGCTGAAGGCCAGCTGTGTCCCATGGGCATCTCCAGCCTCCAGGCAGTGAGGTGCACTCCTTCTGGCCCGCTGCACGCAGGGGTGCTGCCCTCCAAGCTTCCTTCTCAACTCCTGATGTCCAGCAGACATCTCTGCCTGCCCCAGGGCCAACATCCAGCTGCCACCCTTCCCCACAGGGTGAGCAGCCCAGATCAGAAGGGATTCCTGGGGCTGAGGATGGGACCCCTGGATGAGAAGAGCAGGGTTGGATGCCTGCCCAGCTCAGCACAGGAGCTGCCAGGGAGCTCCATGGCTTGGCACTGCAGTGCCAGGGCTTTGTGTGGAAGCAGAGGGAAGGCAGTCGGCAGCACCTGCAGAGCCTGGGTAGCCCTGGGGCTGTGGAGCATATTAACACCTGAGAGAGCTGTGACCTGCCTTGGAGCCGTGGCCCTCCCTCCCAGTGCACTCCTGTGGTTGCCATGAGGCTTCTCCATCAACCCCCAGCCAGGGGCAGCAGGAGAGCTGAAAACTCTGGTCCTGTCCCTGTCCAAGATGCTGCTGCCTTCAACCTGCAAAAGGAGCCTGGCCTGCCCTACCAGAGGCAGGATTGAGCACCTTCAGTGCCCTCCTGTCCTGCTGCCTCCTTGCATGGCCTAACATAGGAGGGACAGAGTAACTTATCTCCCACTGCTGCCACCTCCCCAGAGCACCCCGAAGACACAGAGACCCTTTCCACACCGGGTGTTGGTCACGTTTCCCCTCATTCCTCAGGAAAGCCATCAGTGTGGGCAGGAGGAAGCCATCCCCTGGGGTGAGCCAGGGGCCCATGGCTGTTGGAGACAGAGACCTTGGTGCCATGTGCCATCACCAGGCTGGAGATAGGCACAGTGCCCTTCCCCTGGTATTCCTCCCTGCTCTTCCCGGGGATGCAGCAAGGGGTTAAGCACTCGGCTTCTCGTTGGGTTTGTTTCTCTTGCTCTTTAACCTGCTCTGTGCTCCTTGAGCCTGACCCCGCCATGGAGAAGCCAGGCCTGGTGCAGAAGCACAAACAAGCCTCCCCTTTGAAGCCTGTTTAGCTTGGAAGCAGGAAGGCGGATTTCGGGAGGGAATACCAGCTTTTCCTGTTTGATGTTCCGTTCTTGCACGGCTCCCCCCACCCCGGGCCCAGCCGTGCATTGTGTGGAAATGGCAGCATCAGGTCGGTAGCAAGAAGAGTCTCCAGCCAGGGAAGAGCAAAGCAACTCCATGCAGATTTAATTGGAATACCCAGACAGTGAGTGCCAGTCTCACCATGGAACAGAGCGATCACGCAGGCTCCCCGGGCAGTGATTCACAGCACTGGGGAGAGGCCTCAGACCCCGAGCTCTCTCCCCGAACCCCCCAAGGAATGCATAGTTCCCACTTGAACTCAGGACTTGGCTCCAAGCTCGGAAACAATCTTCAGAAATGAAGCCATGGCTAAAACACACACACTGTGCGCGCAGAGGCTCCGCCGCGCACACGTGCACACCAGCTCTCTCGCGCGCACGGCTTCGTGCACACGCAGCCCAGCGCACGATCACAGGCAGGGACACTTGTTTGCACATCTGGATGCACGTTTGTGTGCCCAGCCTCGCCACCAGTGGCAAGGCTGGGCACACAAGGGTGCATCCAGATGTGTGCACGAGCATTGTTGCTCGCACACACATGCTCACTCCACAACAAAGCTGCTCTTCCAGCAGCCTCAGCACCCGAGGGTCGGTCCCTCCTGGAGCTCTGAGGTCCCTTGGGCTTAGGGGGCTGGAGCAGCTGGAGTTCCTGCCTGCTTGGCAGCAGTACAAGAGGTTCCAGTTAAGGTGAACAGGCTGGGAATCCACCTGGATTCCAAGCTCATCTCGAGTCAGGACAGATGCACAAAGCCAGATGGGTGAGGTGTTGAAAGGAGCGTGTTCCCTGCCAGGAGCATGGAATGGTGGCTTCAGGTGGGAAAACAGGACTGGAATTTGTGTGGGAAATAGTGCCAGGGTGGGAACTGCCTGCTTCCTGTTCCCATATGCAGCAGGGCAGAAGTTTTCCATGTGGGACAGTGCAGAGCCAGGCAGTGCCACGCGGGCAGGAGGCAGGGTGCCACCAGCCATCGCTGTGCACAGAGGTGGAGGAGCAGGATGCAGGAGTTCAGGGTTTCCTGACACCCACAGGCACGGACGTGCCGTTGATCATGATGCAGGAGCGTGGGGTGGGGGGCACAACAACGCTCCCCAACATTTCACAGAGCAGAACCAGTTGGAGCAGAACCAGTTGCCCTTACCAGTTACACTGCGGGGGCGAGGTGCCTGCGCTCTCGGGGCCGAGCCAGGTGACCCACAGAGGTGGAAGGCAGCAAAGCTTTTCCAGACCCACAGCCAAGTCCAGGAGCACAGGGACACTGCGGCAGCTGAACCCAGATTTCCTGAGCCAGCTCCCAGTGCCCCGGCCCCGAGGCCTTGGCAACTTGCATGCTCCAGCAGCAGGTCATGGGAGCACCTTGTCCCATGGTAACTGTACCTCCTCTTCCTGTTTGAAGTGATAAACGAGCTGGATGGCCTGGCCAAGGGCCCAGAGATGGAGCACCGGGCTGCGGGCTATGCCCGCCAAGTGCAGGAGAGAGCCAGGAAGTCCATCGAGTTCCTGGAGGAGCGATTTGAGAGCAGGGACAACTGCCTGAGGGCTCTGACCAGCCGAGGCAACGAGCTGGAGTCCATCTCCTTCCGCAGTGAAGACACCACTGGCCAGCAGGTAAGGGGCATCCTGGACACTGAGTTATTTGCCACCACCTCCTTGGGGAAGATCAGGGACCCTGGGGTCCAGGAGGTCTGGGCAGGAGGTACCTCTGTCCCCCTGTTTGCAGATGACTGAGCTCTTGTTTCAGGTCAGAGTGGCCCTGCTCTCTACTGAGCTGTGTTGGGGTGTCTCGAGGTGGTGCAGCAGTCAGAGTGGTGGGGGTGCAGGGTTTTCCCTGCCAAGGGTAACGTTGCCCTTTTTTTTTCCAGGGAAACAATGATGACCTGATTCTGTCCTGCTGCCTCCACTATTGCAATGACAAGGCCAAGGATTTCATGCCCTCCAACAAAGGTAGAATATCCTCACATCTTCTTTGTCCCTTCTCTGTTGCATTCCACAGACTCTTCCAGTTTCTCTTTCATGACTCTTGGATCTGTTCTCTCCTGCATTTTGCCTCTTTCAACACCAAGGTGCCACCTCCTGCCTCCGGTCAGCCCAAGGCTGTGGCCCTCCCACCTCATTGCCAAATGTGCACCTCACAGCACTTTGGGGATGCCCCAGCCTGTGACAAACCCACCATAAATGTCCACAGAGCCATTTTTGTGGTGACAAAGGGCCAGAAAGCGCCTCCTCCCCACACCCCCCGATGCCTTCTGTCCAGGGCTCTTTTCCCTCCTAATTCCTGGTTGGCATCGGCCACGTGTGCTGGGACCAGACAGCCCCCAGGCTGTTGCCAGGGCGGCAGGGATGGGAATCGCATCAGCAGCTGCCCAAGAAATCAACCCGCATTTGTCAGTGCGAATTCTTAGCAGCTTAACTTGTCAGATTCACAGAGAAACCGTCACCAAATGTTTATGTGCAAATGATGCTGAATTTTGAAATCATGTGGATTATGGGGAATGGGGCCTGACAAGCTGACAGCCTCTGGTTTGTAACAAGGAGGCGCGTCACCAGCACGGAGCAGAGGATGTTTATTGTTAAACATTTCTTAAAGTGTCCGCACAAAACCTACCAATCCTGCTTTCAGCAGCCCTCAGTCCCCAGCCTGCCTTCCCACTGATCCCCCAGTCCCCTTCCTCCTGGCATGGGCCAGCCAGGTGTTGACCCCACCATCCTCAGCCCCAACACTGTGACCGTAGCCCGCGTTCCTGGCCACCCTCCCCTTCCCCTCGTCCTGCCGCTCCCTGCACAGCCAATCTGGGCCCATGTTGGGCTCCCATAAACTCTGTTTTTTCCATTCCCGTCCTGGCTCGGAGGCACTGTGTTTCCTGTGCTCATAGGAACAGTACTCTGGTCACAGGACCCAGCTGCTTACACATACCCCATATGCTTCCCCTGCCTCGCACACACGTAAGCGTGGCTCCCACATCCCCACCCGGCACGTTGCGTGCGGGGCAGCTCATCCATATGGGGGCAAGATCCCTTAGGATATTTCTCAGGCATCAACTCTCTCTGGCTGTCTGAGCCCCATCCAGAAACGCCTCAGTGTCAGTGGCAGCTCCAAAAAAGCTCCACAAAAAATAAGGGGTGGCTTTAGATCTTATAATGAGATCAACAGAATAATAGCACCAGCTTCCTGCTGGAACCAGGGTCGCGGGCTGTCTTCCTGCCCTGGGTCAAGCAGAGACCTCCTCTTCCCAGCCTGTGGCCGGTCCACCACCCCGCGTGGGCAGTGGGCAGCAGGCAGAGATCACAAATCATCCCTGGGGCAGTGTGGTGAGGGGAGCAGACAGCCTTTGGGATGAAGGGCAGTCTCTGAGCCACGCCAGGAAGCCTTGGCAGGGAGCAGAGAGCTGTCAGCAAGGAGGGTGGGGGGACACACCGTGGGAAGGGTGCAAGGGCTGAAGCAGAGCAGGCAGGTCTGCACTTCACTCTCTCTCTCTCTGTCCTCGTTGCAGACGATCCCATCCGTTTGCTCAGGGAAGTGGTTTTGCTGACGGACGACCGGAACCTGCGAGTCAAAGCGCTGACCCGCAACGTGCCGGTGCGGGACATCCCCACCTTTCTCAAGTGGGCCCAGGAGGGCTGAGGGGGCCGAGCGGGGCCGACGGCCCCTGAGCGAGTCACGCAGCCTGTTACGGTGGGAGCCCGGCTTCAGCAGCGGCCTCGCCGCGCCGCCACCGCCGCCAGCCCACCACGAACAATAAACGCCACGTCTTCAACCCACCCCAGAATGGCCGTGCTGCGAAGGGCCCCCCGAGGGCAGACCAGCTGGGAAGGTCATTGCTGTGGATGGTTCACGTGGAGGCTGGGCCGTTGAGGGTCCTGCCAGCCTTTGGGCAGTGCCAGCGCGGAGCCGGCGAGCCCTGCTGGCGAGGGAAGCTTTGGGCGAGCCCCGTGCTGGATCGCCAGCCTTTTGCTTGGTTTGCTTGGGTGCAGAGAGTTCGAGTCACACATTGGTGGCTCTTTGGGTTAGTAGGCTGCGTAGGGCAGAGATTGGGGACACACCGCCACAGACTTTGGGATTGCTTAGTCTAGCCTGTGCCCCTTGGAGAGGCCGTGGACTTCAAGGGCAGGTTCCCTCCTGCCCCAGCCTGTTTGTCCTGCGTGGCCCAGACAGCCCCAGGCCTCCAGCCCCTTCCCCACTTGTGCCACCCCACGCAGGGGTGCTGCTTGCAGAGGGGCTTGTCCTCTCCCTCGTGCAGGATTTGCTTGTTGAGTTTCATTTCTTCAGTGTAGGTTAGTTTTCAGGTGTGTGCCCTGCCTGCTTTGCTGGGAGAGGCTTTGAACACCCCTAGTCTCCCACAGCTGCTTTGTTCTGATCTCCTGCCCACCCCAGCCGTTACCTGCCCCTTCCCTTCTCCCCCAAACCCCTTAGTCCCAACCCTCATACCTTTCGGCACGCTTTTGACCTAAGACGCAATGTGAAGCTAACAAAGTTCTGCAAGGGCCCCAGAGCCAGCTGTCCCACAGGTTCTGTGTCTCCTCTCATTGCCACAGGCTCCCCTTCCATGTGGGATCCAGCTTCTGCCCATGGCTGTGGGGCTGGGCAGAGCTAGAGAGAGCCGGGGCAGCACTCAGCCCCTCATTACTTGCCCAGCTGAGAGGATCCCCTTCCAAGATGCCCCATGGATGGAGCCATTGCCTTGTCCCTGAGTCATTCCGCACTGGGATCTGGGGTTCGGGTGCTGCTAAGCCCACCACACCCCATGTTGTCCCATCACCAAGTGTCCCATCCCCAGTGACACACCAGATACAGAAGCTAAGAGGGAGCATTAACCCCTGAACTGGAGCCCCTGGAGCTCTGTCAAGTCCCAGTCCCATGAGTCGAGGGTGGGAACGACCCCAAGGCCGTCCCCAGTCCCTGCTGGGGCACCGCGGCCGTGGGAGGGAAGCGTCAAAGGTGGCAGAGGAAGCAGCAGGACGGAGCCCAGCGTTTTTCCTTTCCTGCGTGGGTGGCTCAAGCCCGGTGTCTGCGTCAGGAAGCCCAATTACCCCTGTGCCAGCTGCCCAGCCTCACAGCAAGGGCCAGCACTGGGGTCGGAGCCTTGGCAGCGTGATGGAGTTGTGCTGGCTAACCTGTGCCAGAGGAGTGCCCCAGCCTTGGGGCACCAGGCAGAGGGTCTGTGCTGCAGGGCAGAGCCTGACCCACAGGGACTTTGGGGTGCCCACGGCTGCTGTAGGGCACACGAAGCCATGGTGGGCCCACCCAGAGCCATGGTACACACAGCACCCATGTCCCAGTTCCATGCCCGCAGCTGTCAGCATGGCAGAGACTTTGCCTTCTCCTCCGCGCTGGTTGTGTTTCAGTGTTTGTTTTCTAATGGTGCTGCCCCAGCACTGCTTTCCAAGGCCCTTCCCGCGGCACCACCAGCTTGGAAGGCCCTGTGGCTCTGCCAGACACTGATTCCTTTCACTGTGTCATGGGTTCAGCTGTGAGACAGTCTCGGTGCCACCAGACCAAACTGGCACAACAGCAAGTGGAGCCCATGCCTGGGGCCACCCCTGCCAGGCTCCTCGGAGCCCATGTCTTGGGGCAGCATCCATTTTCGGGCTATTTTGTTAAGTTGGTTTTAATAATTTCTATTAATAAAGACGTGTCTGTGCAGCCTGGTGTGTCATTTGCTGTTGGCGGGCAAGTTGCTGCTGAAGTTGGGGTGGGGGCCACCAGAGAGGGATGGCAGTGGGACACATTCCTGCTTGCAAGGATGACAACAGCTCCGTCCCACCTGCAGCTGCTGCTGCCCCCCAGCTGAGGGGCTCTGAGCAAACCAGATGCACAACAAAGCCCCTCAGGTCACCCACAGACCCCTCGGGGTCACCTCTCATACCTGCTCAGCACCAGCCCTGCACCAGCCAGGCCTTTCCCCAGAGAAGGACGTGAGGCCACGCATGTTAATGTCACTTTATTGCTCATTCCATTTCGACTATAGAAAAAAAAAGGGCGAGGAGCCCGTGTACAAATGGACGTGATACAGGGGGGCCGGAGCCCTGCTGGGCATTGCCAGCTGTGCTTTGGGTGCTGCCACTACCACCAGTCATCCCGCGGCAGCTCCGGGGGACACTGCCAGCCCTGGGGGACCAGAACAGGCTCAGGGGACAACTGGGCAGGAGTGGCCAGCTCAGGCTAAGGCACAGTGGCTGCGAGGCCGGGGACAGTCGGTGCTGGCGGCCGCCCGGGGCCTCGTGTGCAAAGGAGAGGAGGGGGCTCGGGAGGAGAGGGTGAAGCTTCACATTAGCCCCAACGGAGGGGTCAGGGCACGGGCCGGGGGGGTCCAGGCTGGGGGGACTTTGCCCACACCGAGCAGAAGGTGGGAGAGGGGGTGCGGTGGTGGCACGGGGTGCCTGGAGAGGACTTGGCCCAAGTCACACATTCCCCCTGGGCTCTGCCCCCCGGCCCCCTCCCGCAGCCCCTGCCCACCTCCCGTAGCTGACAAACCAGAGACCGCTTTGTCTTTGTCATGGACCCCCCGGCCCGGCCCGGCCGCGCTGGGGACGGGCGTCTTTGGCAAAAATAAAAAAATAAAAAAAATAATCAAGGCGAGTGGCCGCCCGAGGGCGAAGCCGCCGGGTCCCGGGGCCCCCCTGGGTATCCCTGATGGTGTGGCGCCAGCCGGGGCAGGGCCCAGGGGCTCAGTCTGGGGCAGGCCCTGCCCCACCTCCCGAGAACACGGAGGGCCGCCGGCCGAGCCCCTGGGCTCGGGATGGAAGGTCAGTGCTTGCCCCGGGGCGAGGAGCATCGCGATTCCTCAGCCTCCCCAGCATGGATCCGACCGCCACCCCCCGCCTGCTGCTCAAACCCCACCGTCCCCGTCCGTCAGTCTGTCCCCGAGCCCCCGGCGTGGCCCCGGGGGGGTGGTCCGGCACACACCCCCCAGCCCAGCGCTGGCCGCTCCCGCTCAGGACGGAGGCGTCGCTCCGGCCACGACGGATGAACTACTTACAGTCCGGGTCCCGTCACGGCAGAGCCGAGTGCCGGCGGGTCCCACCGTGGAGCCGGGGTGACGCGGCGGCTGCCGCGGGTGTCCCCTCGCCCGGGGGCAGCCCTGAGGTAAGGAGCGGGCTCATGTCCTCCAAAGCCTCGGGGCGCAGCCCGGCCTCACAGCTTGTGCGTCGCTCCCGCGCGGTGCCGGGGGCCCGGCAGCCCCCCTCGGCGAGGGGCGGACGTGCCGCGAGGTCAGTCCCTGAATTATCGGCTTCTCCCAGGCAAGCCGGGGCGCTGGTCGCAGGACACGCCGTCCATCCATCCCAGAGCAGCTGTCACGGGACCTTTGTTACGAGCGAGTTCTCCGGGGCCGTCGGCAGCGCCAGGGGACGAATGCCCACGGCCTCTCGCCCCCCCCAGCTCCACGCGGGGCAGCGAGGGGAGCCCAGCGGTCCCCCCAGCCCCCCGGCCGGGCCGGCGCTAGGGGGGCGAGTATCGCTCTATGGTCCGGGCAGCCTCGGCGTGCAGGTGCGGAGCCTGCGCCAGCACCTCAGCCGCCTTGTCCTGGCTCAGCCCCAGGTGCTCGGCCGTGAACTTGGCCAGGGGGTAGAGGCTCTCCATGGCCTTGGGGTCGCTGAGGAAGTGTGAGGTGTGGGAGAGCAGCTCAGCCGCCTTCTCCTGCTTGAGCCCCAGCTGGTCAGCAGTGAGGCGGGCCATGGCGTAGACACTGTCAGGGAAGTCCAGCTTGGCTTTGCCGTCGGGGCCGGCCGCGTGCATCTTCATGTGGCTGATGAGGTTGCGCTGCTGGGCGAACTTCCCGCCGCACACCTGGCACTCGTAGGGCTTCTCGCCCGAGTGGATGCGCATGTGCTCAGTCAGGCGGTACTGGCGGGTGAAGCGCATCCCGCAGGCGTCGCAGGCAAAGGGCTTGAGGCCGAGGTGGCTGCGCATGTGGCGGGTCATGGTGCCGCGTTGTGTGAACTTCTTGCCACAGATGGTGCAGGGGTAGGGGCGCGTCAGCCAGTGCGTCTTCTCGTGCTGCCGCAGCGTGGCCGGGTCCTTGTAGGACTTGTCGCAGGAGGAGCAGCGGTAGGGCCGCAGGATGTCACCCAGCCCTGGGCCACCTTTGTCCAGGAACGGCACGGCCTGCTCGGCCGCTGCCTTGTGATAGAGCTCCTCTTCGTTGTGGGCCTCCACGTGGGCATTGAGCTGCTCGGAGCTGGGGAAGCCCTTGCCACAGGGGATGCAGACGTACAGATTGTCGCCCAGGCTCTCCGGCTCATAGCCCAGGTGGTTGCAGTAGCGGTCCAGCGCGTCACCAGGTGAAGGGCCCTCGCTGCTGCCCGTCTCCTCGCTTGTGCTGTTGTCAGGCTCCAGGTCGTTGCTCTCCACACTGGGGTAACGGGGCTGTGGTGCCGCAGGTGGTGACTCGGCCTTTTCCTCCCGCTCCAGTTCCTTTTCCGCCTCCCCCTCATCCAGGTAGGGGCCCAGGGGTTCATGCTTCATCCAGCGGTACATCAGCTCACGCCCGTCAGCACGGGGCAGCGGGGGCTCTGCACAGGGCGGCGTGCTGCGGAAGGGGTCGGGGGCGTGGGGGTGCCCCCCTGGCTCACCGCTCGGTGGGGAGTCCTTGTAGGCAGCGGCGTGGCTGGCCAGGAGGCCGGCGCTGACGGGGGGGCTGTCATGCCGTGGGGGCAGCGAGGGCTCGCGGGGCTCGCCGGGCAGCAGGCGGTCAGTGGGCAGGAGCTGGGCAGAGGGGCCGGTGGGGCTTTTCTTGGAGAGGTCGAGGCCACAGGGTGGCGAGCAGTGGCGCTCGGGTGGGCACAGCCCGTGGGGGTGCAGTGGGGTGCCCTGGGCGGCCGAGGCGTACAGCTCCCCACACTGTGTGTTGAGCGGCGCCGTCGGCTCCACGGGCGGCAGGTCCACGGGCCGCGGCGTCCCCGAGTAGCAAGCCTGGATGACCGGCGTGGCGGCGCGCAGCCCACGCCCCAGTTTGTAGGGCGCGTAGCCCCCACGCAGGTGGCAGTACTTGCCGCTGCGCTTCAGCTTCTTCTTGCACAGGGCCACCAAGCCGGGGATCTGGAGGTAGCTGGCAGCGGCCAGCACGGCACCCAGGCTCTGCTCGCTGCCCGGCTCACACTCGGCCAGGCGGCCGGTGTAGATGAAGTCGAGGATGAGGCGGAAGATGCCGGGGCTCACCATCTCATGGTCCAGGTTGAGCAGGTTGTCGTGGACCACCAGCGACTTGAGGTAGGCGCTGCTGGCTGCCAGGATGTTCTTGTGTGCGCGGAAGAGCGCGTTCTGCACCACGATGATCACGTCGCACAGGAAGCCCTTGGTGCGCTGCGTGTTCAGCTGCAGCAGCAGCTGCCGCGAGTGGCTCGGCACTTCCATGGCGTCCAGCATCCCGCTCCTTGCCCGCCGCCCTGTAACACACCGGCCGCCCCGTCAGCGCCGCAACCGGCCCCACGTGCCCACCACCACGCGTGGGGGGGGATCGACGTGCACGTCGGGGGGTTCACCCGCCGCGCGGGGTGGGTGGGTGTGGGGGGGGTCGGGGCTCAGCCCCACACGCCGCTGCGTCCCGGCCGCTCTGCGCGGCCGCCCGGTCGGTGCCACCGCTTATATGGGGGCTCGTTTCTCGGCGGGTCGGGGGGGCGGGAGGGGGGCGAAAACCCCCGGAGGGTTTTTGGAGAAAGTGACATCACCCGCCGCCGCCGCCAGCGCCGCGCCCCGGCCCCGTCAGCCCCGGGACCCCGCGACCCCGCGCCCACCTGCCGGGGAAACGCGAGGGGGAACACACCGACCCGGTGCCCGCCACCCGCCCGCCGTTCCCTGCGCCCCGCCGCTGCCCCGCTCCCCGCCGCGCCTTCCCGCCTCTTATGCGCCCCGGTCCCGGGAGGCGGCCGACCGGACCCCCCGGGCGCCCCCCGCCCCCGTTTCCTCTCCCCCCCTCGAGGTGAGCGGGAGGACGCTCCGGGGGAGGGGGAGCGGGACCTCCCCTCCCCGCCTCCGTTCCGGTGCCGGTGCCCCCCGCCCAGGTGCGTAAAGCCAAGCGCCAGCGGAGCTGCTTTTTGGGCTTATTTTCCCCACTTTTTGGGGTGTTCCCCTCCTCTTTTTTACCTGGGCGCCCGGTGGCCTCCGCCAACCAGCTGAGGTCTCGGTGAACTCTCATGGCTCAGCCCCTGGGGGGCCGCCGCCGGTTGCTGCTCCCCTCCACCCTCCTCTTCCTCTGCTGCTTCTCTTCCTCCATACCCCGCGCTCCCGGCCGGTCCTACGGAACGGGAGGAGGAGGAAGAGGTGGTTGTGGAAGAAGCAGCAGCGGTTCCTCGGGGTTCCCGACGCCGCCAGCTCGGAGGTGAAACCCGGGCTGCGAACTCCCCCTGACCCCGGCCTGAACTCCGAGCAGCGCCGCTGGCTGTTAAAGGGACGGCGGGAGGTTTTCCTCCTCCCATCCCGGGCGGGGCACCGACAAGCCGGGCCCCCCCCTTTACACACCCCTCCCTCCCCATCCCGGTCTCCTCCTCCTCCTCCCAGCCTGGTTTTTCCCCCCTCCCGGTCTCCTCCCGCCGCGCCACGACCGCCCCCTCGGGGGTCTCCATCCTTAGGACATCGCTCTTTGCCCGGAGAAACCCCGGGGGGTGCCTGGAACCCTGAAATGGGGGGGCCCCGGGGTGTCCCCGGGCCGAGTCCGAGGTGTCCCCCCCGTCCGTACCGCTCGTAGGGCGCCATCTAGCGGCTCCCGGTGCGCTCCACCCCCGCCGGTTACCGGAGGCGGCTCCTCCCCGCGCAGGTGGGACCCGACGGGGCGGACGGTGGGCAAGGATAAAGTGGAGGGGGTCCTGCTCGCTGCCCCACCCGAGAGATTGGTGCTGACACATAACGGGAGGCGGGGATAGCACCCAATGGGTGGGAGAGCTGAAGAGGGTGCTATCATTTTGGGGTGCCTAGAGGGGACCCCAATGGGTTGTGGTGATGTCGAGGAGGGTTTGGAGGAGGAGAGGAGAAGGCAGCCGGCCCTAATTTTCTGGTGGTGGGGGAGGGCAGAAAGCGGGGGGGCCCGCAGCGCTGGCGCCCAGATGTGCAGTGGCGGCGGCTCGGGGTGGGCTGGGGGCTTGCGGTGGTTTGGGATGAGGAGGTGGAGAAGAATGAGGAGGAGGCAGCGCCACGTTTCCCCCTCGCTTCATCCCTCCCGCCGCCCTAGAAAATGCTGCTGGGCTGGGGGTGCAGCCTGGGGTACCCCCCTTGGCGCGGGGGGAGCCGCCTCTCGCTTCACACTTTCACTTCTCCTTTCTCACAGCCGCAGCCTCTTGCACAACCTCCTGGTACAGCAAAGCATCGTGATGGGCTTCTCCGGGACGGCCGCTAGTCCGGGGAGGTCCTGCTGGCACCCTCTGACCTGAGCAAGGCACCCCGAGCACTGGCCATTTCTCCCCGCTTGGGCCACCCCTGATGGTGCTGGGGTTTCACCCCATAACCCTGGTCCCTTAGTGAGAGGGAGCCAGTGTGAGGTACCCAGTTCCTGGGACAAGGTTTGGCCAGCCCTGAATTTGGGACTAAAAAGAGTGGGTGCTGGCAGAGAGGGTGCAGGGGGGTGGTAGTCGTTGCCCTTACGGCTCAGCATCACTCACCTGGAACTCGCCCTCAGATTCCCATCGGATCCAGGGTGTCCCAGCTCACTGCGGAAACACCACTCTCGGGACCGGGATGGAGTGTCACTGCCCATGGGGACCCTGCTGTGGGCTCATCCCAGGCATCAGCTCAGAAATCCCCCTCCCTGCTCCCCATCCTGGGTTTGTGCCCACAGGAAGCACAGAGATCCTGGGAGCGGGACGTGGGCGACCCTCGTTAGAGCCGTAGTTTAATCCCAACTCCCCGGGCACTAATTTCTCCCCCACTCCCTTTATTTTTTTTTTTTTTCCTCTTCAATTAACGGCTGGAAGTGTTTCAGGTTCTGGCAGCGAGCTCTGGACGTCGCTGTGAGCGATGGCTCCCGCGGGCTCCGTCCCGGTAATTTATGGGGCTGAGCTGCATAAATCACGGCAGTGAGCGGCTCCCAGACAGCTGCGTCCCCCGGGGCCGGCCGGGACCCCGGGCTGCCCCAGCTACCTGCTGAGTGACGCCGAGCCCTGGGGGCAGCGACCGAGGCGGGGGAATGGAAAAACCTTCACCTTTTCCACCCTCTTTTACAGCTCCTCTCCCATTCCCGGCCTCTCCTAGGAGCGGAGGGGCGGATCGGTGCCCGCAGGGGTTTGGGGCAGGTGGAGGAGGGTTGATTGCACTAGTATCCCCCCTCATGTCCTGCTCAGTCTTCTGGAGGGGTCCCAACCCGACAGATTGACCCAGCGTTCTGCATCCAGAGACCGCAAAACCTGCTGAATCTCCCCAGGGAGCTGCAGCCGATGTCCAGCTCTGAGGGACTGGCCGGGACGGCCGGGCTGCGGGATCGCAAGCAGAGCCAGCGCCGGCGACCGGGAGCGCTCAGGGAAAGGGGCATTTTCGCCTCAATGTGCTGAGCAGATTGGAACCAGCTCTGCTTAAGTCATTGGCTCTGTTGGGAGGTCTGAGCTGGAGCGTCTCCCGCCTGTGCCCCCTCCCCACGATCAATCAAAGTTGCAGCAAATTAGCCCAGATGCTGGGAGATTCGGTTCAAATCCAGCTGTGGTTTGGATCGCGTTCGCATGCCTGGCTTCATGTGGGACCTGGGCTTTTGGACAGGATACAGCCCCCCGGTCTCTGCAGGGCCCTGTTTCCCAGCGCAGCCTCTCCCCAAAGCCCACACACATGTCTTCGATTACGGCGCGTTGGCCAGCCGGGCCGCATCCGGCACCGCCAGGAGCCTGCAGCCCCCGCTGGCAGCTCGCACTTCATTTCCCCGGCGGTGCCGGGGTATGGCAGCCCCCCGCGCCCCAGCGCTGCGCCCCCTGGGTGTGCAGGGGGATGCGTGTCCCCTCCACCTTGGCTGGGCTGAAGCCGTGAAACTCGTGACAGTGCTGAGCTGCTCCGGGCTGAGAGTGGATCGGTGCTGCCCACCTCCAGTGCTGCTCCCAGAGTTAGGCAAGGCTGTGGGGGAGTCTGCATGGAGCCTTGCCCGCTGTGAAACAAGGTTGGGGGTAGCCACAGGACACTTCCAGATGCTCCCAGGGTGCCCAGTGCCTCCCAACATGAGAGGACCTCTGCGAGGTGGCAGGAAAGGCAGAACCTCCCCAAGCACACCACAGTCTCCCCCTTCAGTCAGGGTGGCCAGGCTGGAGGTGGCTGTTCTCTGCTGCATAAACTGGGTGGCAATACTGGGGTGGTCAAGGGGACCCCTTCCCTTTGGGGTGATGTTCAGGTGGGTGGGGAGCCCTCTTCTGTGTAGCAGTGCTTGATGGGGCAATGGGACCCCTTCCTTATGGGGTGGTGCTCAGGGGACCCTTTCTTGCAGGGTGATACTTGGTCAGACAAGGGTACCCATCCCTGCAAGGGGATATTTCACAGGGATAGAGGGACCCTTCCTTGTGGAGGGGTGTTGGAGTGCACAAGAGACAGAATCAAACAGGGGTTGAAGTTCGGAGGGGCCCCAGGAGGTCATCACCTGACCCTCTGCTCCAGGGCCACCCAGGACTTGATTGCCCAGGACTGTGCCCAAATGGCTTTTGGATATCTCAAAGAACAGTGACTCCAGTACCTCCCTGAGCAGCCCGTGCCAGCGCTCCCCTCACAGTGGAAAAATGTTCCCTGATGGCCAGAGGAAGCCACGTGACTCAGTCTGTGCCCATTGCCCCTGCTCCTGGCACTGGGCACCACGGAACTGTGCCTGCCTCTGTCCTTTCCATACCCTTCCTCCAGGGATGTGTATACACTGATCAGGTCCCGGGAGCCTTCTCTTCTCCAGGCAGTCCCCACTCTCTGCCTCTCAGCATTGGGGAGATGCTCCAGTCCTTTAATCTTCTTAGTGGTCCTTCACTGGACTCTCTCCAGTATGCCCACATCTCTCTCATACTGGGGAGCCCAGCACTGGACCCAGCACTCCAGGAGTGGCCTCCCCAGCACTGAGCAGAGGAGAAGGATCTTCTCCCTGCTGTTAATGCGCCTCCTAGCACAGACCAGGACACCATTCACCTCCTTCCTCACAAGGATACGTGGTCAACTTGGTGACCCCCAGGATCCTCAGGGGCTTTTCCACCAAGCTGCTGTCCAGCCAGGCAAACCCCTGGATATCCCAGAGCCCAGGGCTCTTCCTCTCCAGGAGCAGGACTTTGCAATCCCCCTTGTTGAACTTTGTGAGGTCCCTGACAGCTGGAGAGGGGCAGTGGGACCCCTTATGGGGACATGTTTGGGGAGACGAGCACTCATCCCTGAAAGATGATTTGTGGAGCAATGGGATCCCTTCCTTGTGGGGTGACGCCTGATGGGGTGGTGGAAACCCTTCTCTGCAGGCAGGTGAGGATCCCATCCCTGTGAAGTGATGCTTGGTGAAACCATGGGACCCCTTCCCTTATGGGTGATGCTTCATGGGGCAGCAGGACCCCTTCCTTGTGGGGTAATGCTCGGGTTGGGTGAGAGACACTTCCAGTGGGGTGATATTTGGGGGAACAGGTGATTCCCTTCTCTGTGGGATGATGCTTCACGGGGCAATGGGACCCCTTAATTGTGGGGTAATTCTCAGTTAAACAAGGGGACCCACCCCTGCAATGTGATGTTTTGTGGGACAGTGGGACCCCTTCCTTGTGGGGTGATGCTTGATGGGGTGATGGGACACCTTGCCTTTGAGGTGATGCATCAGGGGGCAGTGGGGCCACTTCCTCATGGGATGATGCTCATAAGAGTGAGGAACACTTCCAGGGGGATGATATTTGGGGGCAGAGTTGATGAGACCCCTTTCCTTTGAAGTAAGACCCCTTCTTTGGGGGGTGATGCTCAGGCAAGTGAAGATCCCCTGTTCTATGGAGCGATGAGGCACGATGGGACCCCTTCCCTATCAGGTGATGCTTCCTAAGGTGATAACACACTTTCCTCCTTCAATCCCCCTCAGCGACCACCACCTTCCCACCCACCACCTTTCCAAGCCCCACAGTTGACCTCCCCTCCCCACCCACAACACCAAGCCCCCTCCATACCCCCTCCCCCGCCACAGGGACGCGGCTGTAGCCACTAGTGGGAAGCCCACGAGATGGCAGCAACGGGCCACGCTCTGGGATGCGACACCCCCCCCCCCCCACTCCTTCCCGGGGGCCGCGACCCCCCCAACTCCCCGTCCCGATCCCCCGGCACGACCTTGTGCGCGTCGAGGTACCGGGACGGGGAGTGGAGGGGGTCGCGGCCCCCGGAGGAGCGGCGGAGCTGCGCAGCCGGTTGCTGGTGGGCCGGCCCCGGT
Source organism: Pseudopipra pipra (assembly GCF_036250125.1). Classification (NCBI taxonomy): domain Eukaryota; kingdom Metazoa; phylum Chordata; class Aves; order Passeriformes; family Pipridae; genus Pseudopipra; species Pseudopipra pipra. The sequence goes on along the minus strand of NC_087569.1, from coordinate 6,665,927 downwards.
TGCTGACTAATCCCGGGGCTGAGTCACGGTTGCGGCGGGGAGCGCTGCGGCAGCGATTCCCCCCCTCCCCTACCCGAACCGGAGAGCCCCGACGGGGCGGGCGCCGGTGCTGCGTGGGAAAAAAAAAAAGGGAGAGGAGGGGGACACCCCTATCTAGCCCGGGGGGGTAAGGTGTTTTTTGGGGGATTCTAGGGGGTGGCAGCAACTTAAACGGGGTGGTAGGAGGAGGATGAGGAGATGCTGGTGGGGTTGGGGGTGTTAATTGCCTAAAGCTCTCTGCAGGTACTTGGGGGTGTAAGTGAGCAATAAGGGGGGTGTCAGGGGGGGTTGTGGCTTGAGCCCCCCGTAGCAGCGTGTGGCCTTGCAGCAGCGTGCGGCCTTGCGCAGCGGCGGATGCTGGCGGGCGCGGATGCTGCTGTCAATGACAACGCCGCTGTTGCTGTGGCGACCGGTGTGATGCTTCGCCAGAGCAGAGTGAGGTCAGACGGCTCCAGCAGGAATGGGGGGGATGCATGGATGGATGGACGGGACGGACGGATGAATGGGGGGGGAAAGGATCCCTCCCCACATCCCCCTGGATACAACTCTAGGCCCATCTTGGGGAGGTGCTGACACTTGAGATGGGGCGGGGGGAGGCCAAATTAATTCAACCACGAAGCCACAACCTGTCTCTGTGGCACCGATGGCTTTTGGGGGATGCAGCCTTGGTGGGAGTACCTGCCAGGAGCGAGGGGTAAGGGCAGCAAGGTGCTGCAATGGGGTGTCACCCCATGTATTCTAAACTCACCCATTACCATCACTTTTTGCTGTCCCATCCTCCTGCAGGACACCGGACTGGCACCCATGGGTGCTCATGAGACTGGAAGGACAGAGGTTCTTATGGGGGGTCATGTGGAAGGTACTGCTCAGGACATTGCTGTAGGTGGGGGGTGCAGGTGGACAGGGGGCACTCCCAGGCTGGTGTCCAGGTATGGGGACCCCTGTGCAAACCCTTCCCACGATGGGGCCTCAGACAGCCCCAAAACATTAGCCCCGTGGTGTCGCCACGAGGCTAGGATGGGGGCACACTCTGGACCAGTGGAGTGGTCTTGGGGCAAAGGGGTGCCTTGGACTCCCGTGGGCGCCCGGATGGACACCTCGGGATGGGAGCAGGGGGCGGCCCATGCTGCAGCCCTCAGGGACCCTCAGGGACCCTCAGGGACCCTCTGCTTGTGTCTCAGTGGGTGCACGGCCCCTGGGTCTGGCGGCAGATGGAGGAGGGATGTGGGGTGCTTGGTGCTGCTGCACTGTGCATCTTGAGGATGGGGCACCGGAGGCGGGGGGCCGCGGGGGAGCCGGGGGGGGGGCCGGGGTCCCGTTGCATCCCAGACCCCCTGCCCGGCTCCGGGCCGCTGTCCTCCCCCCGCGCCGATATAAATAGTAGCGTCTTCCCGTTCCCTAAATTTCCTCGCTGACGTAGCGCTCACGTCATTGTGTAGGTTGATGCTTTTCTATGAATGAGCCGAGATCCCCGTTACTACGAGCCCGATCCTATAAAAGCCCCGCGCGCTGCGGACAGCGCAGCACCGACACCGGCGCCGGCCCCGCCGGGAGCCGCGGGGCCCCTGCCCGGCCCGGCAGCCGCGGGGGCCCGCAGGAGGTAAGGCACCGGCTGGGCTGGCCCCCAGGTAAGCGGGGACGGAGCCCGGTGCGGGGCCGGGAGGGGGCAGCGGAGCCCCGCGGCACCGGGCGCTGCACCTGCCCGCCCCCGGGGGGGGGGGCGGAGCAGGGGGGCACCGGGACACCGGTGCGGGGGGGCAGTTCTGCGGCGGGCGGGGGCCGCGCGGTGCCGCCTGGCGCAGCCCCACGTGCGGGCCGGGGGCGGGGGGCGGCGGGGGCGGCGGGGCCGGGCGCGGCGCCGGCGGGGGCGGTGCGCGGGGGCGGGCGCTGAGTGCGGGGCCGCCCCGGGGGGGTGCACGGCGGGGACCGACAGCCTGCGCCTTGCGGGGGCTGGGGGGGGGGAGGCGGGGAGAGGTAGGGAAGCGCATCCCTGTGTGGTGTATGTGTGTCCCGCTCTGCGGTGACACCGGTCCCTGCTGTCCCCCCTTTCCGCATCCATCGCTGATGGGACCCCCCCAGCCCTGTCCCGCCGTCCCGCCGTGCCCAGCGCCCTGTACCACCACCTCCCTCGGGTTCCCTCGCACCCCGGTCCCCCCCGCTCGAGTGCTGCCAGCTCCGCAGCCCGGGGGGGTCGATCGCCTTCACCCTGGTGCGTCGAAAGAGCGCGGAGATCCCGTCGAGGAGAGCCCGAGTCAGCGCGTCGGCACCTTGGCTCTAGACTGCTTACTGCTGCGTAGGGACAGGACAGTAACAGTCTACAGTCATGGCTACTGAAGCATGACCCACCGCCGGCACCGGCACCGGCCCCGCCGCAGCGCTGGGGGGACGGGCGCTGTCCGTGGTGCTGAGCCGTCGGGGAGTGCGCCCCGACGGTGGGGGGTGGAAGGCGGGAAGGGGCGAGGATGGGGGGCTGTCCCGGTGCCCGCCTGACCGCGCTCTCTCTTCCCCCCCGCAGACACCGACCCCCCCACGGCGGACGCCCCCCCGCCTTCCCGCTGCAGCCCAGGTAGGGGGGGACTCCCCGGCGGGGTGGACACGTGTGGGAGGGCAGGGGGCGGGGAGGGGCGTGGGTGGATGCTACCGATGCTGCCGATGCTAGCGACATTCCACCCCCCAAGCACCAGGTCCCCCCGCCCCGCGCCGCCGGTGCGGTGGCGGAGCCGCCTCCTCGCCGTCGCCAAGGCACCGGCTGCCCCCCAACCCCTCTCGGTACCCCCCCCTCCGACGCCGCCCGGGCGACCGTGGCTTTAGATTGTTACTGTGCCGCTGGGGGGGTAACAGTCTACAGCCATGGTCGCCGGGACAGGCGGACTCGCAGCGCGGGCAGCACCGGCTCCCCCCCCGGCCCCACCCCCGGGGGTCCCCGAGGCGGCGGAGGCGGGGCGGCGGGGGTCCCGTCGGGGGCGGCCCGCCTCCCGGGGCAGTAGGAGCTCACATGCAGGATGCAGCTCGCCGCACATCAACTCTTACTGTTCGGGGGGGCGGGCGCCGAACGGCTCCTCCTCGGGCAGTGGGAACGGTGGGGACCCCCCCTCTGATCCCCCCATCCTGCCCCCTGCCCCGCAACCCCTCACCTGCCCTCCCGGCGGGGCCGCCCCCGCCGGGCTCATCCCGCCGCATCTGTGCGCTCGGCAGCCGCGGTCCCGTCCCACCCTCCCGTGCCCCCCTGTCCCGCCGCCGGTGTGCGGGAGGAGCACGGGACGTTCGCGGAGCGCAGCGGGGCCGGCGCGGCGCGGACTGAGCGCGGCCCGCGGGGCCGGGGCGGGGGAGGCCGGGGGCGGTCGCAGGTTGCACAACCCGCCCGTCGCGGCCAGGAGATTCCTGAGCGGCGAAGTCAGAGCGGCCCGGCCTGCCCCGACACCGGGCACCGGGCCCTCAGCAGCCGGCGGCGACCGGTGCCGGCCGGGCAGGGCCCCTCTCGGGGGGCACCGCGGACCTACAGCCTCGGAGATGGGGACAGAGGGGGCTGGAAGGGGCGTAGTGACCACAGAGACCCCGGAAGAGAAGTCGGATGCCTAATCCCGTGGGGACACCGGGGAGGGGGGGTCAGGCACGGGGAGGGTAACAATGGCAGCGCCAAGAGGACAGGGAGAGCCCCCAAACCAGAACCTCTGGTCCTGGGGTGCAGCTTCAGCATGGAGCTCCCGTGGGTGTCCCACCTAAACCGCATAGGGGCCACACAGGGTCCTCTGCCCACACTCCTTCTCTCCAGAGAAGCACCATTAGGACCCTTACCCACCCATAGGGTCATGCACCTCTGCCCTCACCCAGATGGGCACGAGCCACCAGGTCCCTGGGGCCAGGAGAGCCACGGTGCAGCAGGGGAGCCATGGGCAGGGGAGTATCTCAAGTACCAGGTACCCACTGTGCACTGCCCCATCTCCTGCCTATCCCCTTTGACTCCTGCTTTTCCCATCACTGCTGCTGGTGACGGGCCATGCACCTCACACCTCCAGGAAGGGGATTTTTGGGCAGTCCCATCAGCGCTCAGGTAAAGCTGCAGCTGCATTTGGCACATCCACGCTGCAAAGGTGACACCCTCCATCCCCTGGGAAATCACCCTGCATCCCCTGGGAAACCACCCTGCATCCCCTGGGAAACCACCCTGCATCCCCTGGGAAACATTTCCTTGTTTGTCCTCCATCACAGTGAGGTGGTACCTGTGTGTCTTCCAGGGTATCCCTGGGGGAGGGGACACATCCCACAGGCAGCACTGTGGCCCCTCAGACCCCACACTCCAGCCTGGGAAGGCTCTGGCTTTGCTGTTGTTGTTTTGAAGGCCAAGTCTCTCCCGCTGACACCCTGGAATTAGTTTTTCTTCCAGAGTCCTTAAAAATATCCTGGATTCCTGACACCGGGACTTGTCTTCCAACGGTGCTTCCAAGCCACCGGGCCTGGGGCCAGCTGTGAGCGCCGAGGGACAGAGGCCGTCCAGCTCTCGTGCTCCTCCGAGATCACAGCGGTGCTGGGAAGGAGTATGGTGCTGAGGAAGATCACAGCCCCTGCCATGGCTGAGTTGTTACTCGCCACTTCCACGGTGGAATGGTGCTCAGCAGGGCACAGGCAGGGCACAAACACTGCCTTGCCTCAGCAATGCTCCCAGTGGCTTCGGCGCGTGTTCCTGCGCACAGCCAGGAGCGTGGGAAGGGTCTTTCAGGGACCTCCAGCAGCCGTGACCCTACAGAACCCCACAGCTGAGGACTGGGCAGTGGCGAGGGTCCCAAGGTACTGTTCCAGATGGGATTTCCCTGTGCATCCCCAGGACAGCACGTGGTCCCAGAAAACTTCTGGCTGAAGCCTGTGACCCACTCCTGGCTTTGCCAAGAAGCATGCTGGCACCGTGGGAATTTGGAGTGGTCCGGGGTGGGGAGGGGGGGCTGAGCCAGTGTGGCTGGTGGGGGGTGCAGGGAGAGGTGCTGCTGCCCCCCCAAAGGCCGGGCAGCTGCCCACCGGTCGCACACACTGCTGTTGCCATCTGACAGCTCTTGGCGAAACGGCCTTTTGTGATTCAGCCGTGTTTATCCCAGCCCGCGGCCCGGCCCAGCGTGGGTTTCCATGGAAAACTTCCATCCAAAACAAGGAGAGAAGGAGCTACAGCAGGAGTGACTCAGCCACAACTGGAAGCTTCTGCGGGTGAAGCAGGGAAGGGGGGGCTGTTCCCAGCGGCTTGGTCCTGCTCCGGCAGCAGGGCCTGGGGCTGGTCCCTGGCTCTCCCCTGCCCGTGCTGCTGCCTCCTTGCAGGCAGGAGCCAGGCAGCTTTGGGGGAAACTGCGTGATATGACAGTCTGCAAAACACATCACCCTCCCAAAGCGCCCCCTCCCCACGCCAGCGCCAGGCCCTGCTGGTGGAGATGGGAGGAAGAGCGTGAGATGAGTAAGGCTCAAACCCTGCACCCGGTGCCAGGCTTGGTGGGACGTCTCTTTCTCCAACGCTGCCCACAGGAGCCCCTGCCTGTGCCTGGTGTGCCCCATATGGGTGATGGCAGGGTGGGCAGCGGAGGAGACCCCGAGCTGACGGTGACACAGGGGGAAGGGGTGCGGAGAGCCAGGGAAGAGGTGGTGGGAGTTTGTGGGGAGGCAGCAGAGCTGGCAGAGGCTCTGCTTGTGCTGGTCTTCTCCCACCCTCCCTGGGATGCTGGGAGAGGGCTGGGGGCTCTGCTCACCTGGGAGGGGAGAGCAAAGCCCTTCCCTGCCCAGCCTCAGCCCCCGTAGCCACGGCAGGCTCCTCACAAGCAGGGCCATAGGCAGGGCCCATCCCTGGGGTCACCCAGGTGACTCTGATGGCTGTGCTGGGGTATGGAAAGGGCCCACCTAGGGAGAAGAGGGATGACACTCCCCCTGCCAAAACATCCAGGCTCCCGGTGCTGCTGGGTAACACCAGTGGCTATCCCCAGGGCCCCCTTGTCCCAAGCCAGTGGCATGGCTGCCACCCAGAGCCTGGGCTCGCTCCATTACCCCCTCATGCAGCAACAGCAACTGCTCCAGACTGTTCTGGGGAAAAAACCGACTCCCCTGGGTGGGTGGGAGAAGAGGAAACCCCCCAACAGCAAAGTGAATGAGGGATGGGTGGGCATCAGTCAGTCTTGTCTCCAGGCAGCTGAGCGCTGTGGCTGCATCCCAAGGACAGACTTGGATCTGCAAGAGAGGCAGAGGCCAGCCCGAGGGCATCTCGCCAGCAGAAAAGGAGGGAGAGGGAAGGATTCCCAGGGCAAACCCCTCCGTCCGGCAGGGACACGCAGTGACAGCCGCGGGAGCCGCTTCCCTCCTCCCATCACACCAGGGCCCAGCAGGACCTCCCTCCGCTGCTCACACAGGCACCTCTCGCGGACAAGGGTCGCGTTTCTCTCTTTTTATTAGTTTATTTTAACCCGGCACAGGAGCCAACCGGCAGAAGCCATCTTTAAGCAGACCCTGGGAAGAGAGAGGCAGGTACTGCAGCACCCCAGCTCGGGTCACCCCTCCCTCCCCAGCCCACCCGAGGGAGCCGCCCGCAGAGCCGGCACCGCGCTGCTCACTCACCGCACCCTGGGCTCCTTCCCCATCCCGCCGCCAGCGAGCTGCCAAGTGCCTCCCTGTGCCCGGGAGCTGCCGGGGGTCGGCGGTGCGGGGCCGCAGTGCGGGCGGGCGGCCATGGCTGCGGTGCCTCCGCCGCGCCGGGCGATCGCCGCGGGGCCGGAGCTCGGCGGTAATTAAAGAGCTACCGGTGGGCTTGGCGAGCGCGGCTGCTGCCGTCCCTCCACAGCTGCCCAGGGCTGAGGAGGCAGAGCAGAGAGACAAAAGCGCCAGTGCTTTGTCCCAGCTGGTCGCTGTGTTCGGCCGGAGCTGCTGCTGCTGCAGCCCTCCCCCCAAAACAGCCTCTCCGATGTGGTCACCAAGGAGTGCAGACATCCCACACCTTAAAACGAGCTGTGATACAGCCCAGCTGAAGTGGCCAAGCCGGCCACCACTGCCCAAACTCCCCCAGGACATCAGCCTGGGGCTGGGCTGCAGAGAAACTGCCTCATCCTCCTGACACCACCACCATTGTGCTGCTGAGTAACCAGCAACAAAACAGAAGGTAAAAACCTCCCAGGGCTGAGAACTACTCATTTCTGCTGCGTTGGTTTAACCTGTGGCAGCTCCCAGGCCTGTTCCCAGCTGAGGGAACATGGGAAGGGCTTCAGCCCTTGCCCCTCTGCCTGTTCCTGTTGTCCTCTGGCCCTTGCACGGATGACATTGCACTGCCCTGCCGCTCAGGCAGGGGGAAAATGAAGAATTTACACCTGATTTCTCTCTTTTGCCAACCAAAAACCCCTAAGGAAAGCTGTGGTTAGAGAAGACCTTGAAGCACGGCCCTGGCTTGACCCTGGTGCCCGGCCTGCCCCAGCACTGTACTGGGCGGCAGCCAAGCAGGGCACCTTCACCTGTAACAGCAATAAAGGTTCCCATATGCTTCTGGAAAATATTATCAAAGCCAGAAACAGAGTGACAAATTTTTCTCATTCATGGAGGCACTTCGTACAGGGAAGATTCAACACATGTACTGAACCAGCAGACACTTCACTCTCGAAACAAACACCAGCCAGGGGTGAGAAGGTTTTCCAGACCCAGACCAGCTGGAGGCTTGGTTTAATAGATATTAAAACCCAGGAATCTTTGGGGGTAACAGCTGCAGGAGCTCTGTGACCTACAGACACTTCATGTGGCTGAGCTGAGGGACTCTGATTTTGAGCAGCTATTCGAGTCTCTGAAAGCACTTCACACACAGAGCAGTGTCACCCTCCTGCCCTCAATCCCCCCGGAGTCACACTACATCTCATACAATGTCATTTAGCTGGGCCCTGGGTGAACACCGCAGAGCACAGTGGTGTAGGGAGTGCTGATGACTCTGGGGGCACTGAAACAGTCGTGGGTGTCCACACATGGCTCACCAGAGCCCCCTTCATTACACAGACCGTTCTGAAACCTCCCCAGTGCCTGAGGGCTTGGCCTGCCCCTGCCCGGGTCGGAAGCCTTCCAAGAATTCCAGGTAGGCTTTCTTCTGCGCTGCAGCCACGGGGATGAAGTGTCCGCCGGGGTGGGTGAGCACCACCGGTTCCACGAAGCATCGGGCCAGCTCCATGCTGAGCGGGGCCGCGATCACGGCGTCCGTGTCCCCCACGACGTGCAGCGTGGGCAGGGCGATGGGGTCGCGGTAGAAGTGCCCGTGCGCCGGGGCGCGGCTGGCGAACCCGGCCACCAGCACGGCGAAGGCCACGGGGAAGCGCGGGTCGCCGCGGGCCCGCAGCGCGCACACCATGGCGGCCAGCGCCGCGCCCTGGCTGAACCCCAGCAGCCCGTCGAACGGTCCCTGCTCCGCCAGCGCCGCCGCCACGGCCGACAGAGACTCCTCCAGCCCCTCCGGCGCCGCCGCCGCCTCGCCCGCCTCGAACGTGCCGGGCCCCGAGAACCACCAGCCGCGGGGCGGGTCGTCCCCGTCGGGGTCGTCCTGGGCGGCGGCGGAGGACACGGGGTGCGGAGCGTCGATGGGAAGCAGCTCTGCGCGGCCGCGCAGTGCCTTGCGGAGCGCGCCGGTGCGCTGGCGGAGGCGGCGGGCGCTCTGCCGGTACCCGTGCAGCGCCAACAGCCGCAGCGGCCGCGCCTCCGCCGCCATGGCCGCCGCCACTGCGAGCGCCGCTTCCGCCTTCCCGCCGAAACGCCGCGCGCTGATTGGCCGGGGGAGGGGAGAGGGCGGAGCGGCGCCGCGGAGGCGGCAGCGCGCCCCCTGGCGGCGGGAGGCCGCAGGGGTGGGGGAAGACGGGGCGGTCCCGATGTGCCGGGACGGGACGGGACCCCCGGTGCCACCGGGGCTGCAGCACGGCCTGGCCTTGCAGGGGGTCACTCCCCGCGGGCAACCGGGGCGGTCCGTGCGGGCAGCGGTGTCGTCGAGTTACGGGGTGCGTCCGCATCCATTCCAGCGCAGGTACCGGGGGAGTGCCCCGGTGGTGCTTACCTGGCGGGAGGAACCCCCTGCGCCCCCCCGGCCCTGCCCACGCCGGGTCCCGGAGCGCGGCGGCTGCAGGACCGGGTGCAGGCTGCCCTCACGAGGCTGCGGGGTCCCCGGTGCTTGGATTCCCCCCACCCTCCGGCGGGGCAGGGGGCGCGGGTGGCTTCCCCTGTAATGAAAAGGGGGTTAAGGGAAGGTAAAGGGATGTCCCATTCCCTGCCTGACCTGCGATGAGCCAGCCCGTGCTCAGCCCACAGCACCCCGCGGGGCACTTTGGGGGGACCTGACCCCCACCCCTGGGAGCCGTGGGGCCAGGCGGGCGCTCAGCCCGGCAAATACTGGGAGGGGGGCTCTGGTAGCCTCCACAAGCCAGGCTGGCAACGGCCCCGTTCCTGTTCGCCGGGAACGAAGCCACGCGGTGGCGCTTTTGGCACGCGGCACCGGCCACCAAACTGCACCGGGCGCTGCTCCCCCCGCCCGTCCCCGACACCGAGAGAGAAGGGACCCGCTGCCCCGGTGACCCCCCCGCCGCCCACCTGTGCTGGCCGCCCGCGGCGCGGGGGCTGTGTGCCGCCGTGGTTCGCCGTCCACGGCCCCAGGGACTGGCTGGCGTAGAAGTCCATGGGATAAGGCTGCTGCCATTCGATGTCCTGGAGAGCCACCGCAGCCTGTGGAGGGGACAGGGAGCCGTGACTGTGATGGGGAGGCTGGCAGTGCTGGGAGAGGTCTCAGCACAGTGGCTTGGTGTACCGAGCAGGGCATTGCTGGAGCAAAGCTCGAGGCACAGGGAATCCACTGTTTTCACAAGAGACTGGATATCCCAGCAGCCTGCCTGGACTGTGCAAGGAGCACATATGGAGACAGGAGGGGATGCTGCCTGGCTGCAGGGACATCCCCAAGCCTGCCCCAAGCCAGGACTACCCCCCCCCCCCCAAAAAACAAGAGCAGGGTGCTCACCTCGTAGGGTGTCAGCAGGGGCTTGCTGAAGGCTTCTCCCCAGTCAATGGAGAGCCGGGGACAGGCTACCTGCACCCACCTGGAAGGGACACAGGTGACAACAATGGGGATGAGCATTTTGGGAAGAACAAGCCACAGTGAAGCCTGTCAGCGGCACCCCAGAAGGTCTGTGCTGTGCCAGAGCCACCCTGGTAAGGACAGCCATGCCCCCTCCCTGCCCCATGGGCACAGCTTGTGCAGGGGTGCACAGTGCTAACCCAGGTGACAGCAGGACAGATGTGGCAGGGATGGCTTCACGCAGGACTCAGAGGCTTGGACAGGGATGGGGCACCCTGGGGACCCCATGTAGGGGGCTGGAGGAGGGGTCAGCAGCACTCACGCATCCACATCTGGGAAGAGCTGCAACTTGCTGGGGAAGATCTCAGACAGCAGCACCCGCACGTAGGGCCGGCCCAGGGCACGGAGACGTGACTCCAGGTGCTGCAGGGGGAAAAGGCACCCGGGGGGATTAGGGACCCCCATTAAGCCCTCCAAGCCCTGCCCACTGTCCCTTCCTGTCCATCAGACCCTTTGTGGGTCCCAGCTCTGCCCCACGGCCGTGTCCCCTTGGCAGTCGCAGGCCAGGCGCAGTGTCAGGGACTGCGGCCGTGGTTCCAGCTCTCCCCAGCACGTGCCTCAGCCTAATGAAGTAATTACTGCTCAATGACAACAATCTGTTCTCGTTAGCGGCTGCCTGCCCTGGGACACCCGCCTGCCGTGGGCTGGCTGTGGCCAGAGCCTGCAGGAGGAGGAGAGGGGTCAGGGATGTCCTTGTCCATTGGAGCTGCCACTCAGTGTCCCCTGCCCAGCCAGCCCTGGCCACGCCCATGTCCTGCCCCCACAGAACAGCAGCTGCAGGACCTTGATGCCCTGCTCTGCCCACTGGTCCCTTCACTACCCCAAATCTCACCTGCAGCTACCCCAAAATTTCTAGGTGTGAGCAGGGCACCCCACGCCCATGGAGCAGGATACTGTTGTCCTGTTCCCCTTACCCAGCTGGGGTGCAGAAAGCACCAGCACAGCAGCTGAGCAGGGATGGTGAACCTAATCAGAAGTTCATCCAATTAAAACAAACCCAGGGAATTAATTGCCAACTGTCTAAGCAGGAGGGGATGGTCTCCAAGACTGGCCAGCTCTCCCCAGCAAGGGGCAGGTTTAATGAGCCCTTGTCCGGCCTCCCTCATCTGCTGCTAATTGCCCTGCTCGCTTAGCTTGGGGGCCAGTGGCCAGTGATGCCATTGCTCACCAGTCCTTACCCCCACCCAGCAGCAGCACCCGGTGGCCCAGCAGGGGCCATGGGGAGGAGGGGGCTGGTACCTGCAGGATTTTGGGGGAGCCCTGACGCCCCAGTGTGCCCAGGATGAGCCCCCAGCAGCGGGCAGTGGTGGCAGCGCGGATGGCGTCCTGCCGAGCGCGGTGCATGCGCTCGTGGCTGTAGTGCTCCTGGGAGAACACCTTGCTGTAGGGGTCATACCTGCAAAGCATAGCCAGGCTCACACGCGCCCCATCGCCTGCCCCCCCTCCACACTGGCCCCAAATGATGCCCGTCTCTCATTAGCGCTAATTGCCTCCTACAGCATCTGTCCTCCTGGCTGATGTAGGACCAGCTCATTAGGGGACAAGGACAGGGACAAGCATCTGTCCTCCTGGCTGATGTAGGACCAGCTCATTAGGGGACAAGGACAGGGACAAGTGTCCCACCACAGCACCCCAACACCCAGCACAGCCTGGGCTCTGCGCTCGGCTTCGTGCTCAGCTCCCCCCTCAACCCAGCTCATCAATTATGAAGAAATCTTTGATTTGTTGCTTTGTTTGACGAGGAGAATTTTAATCAAATCCCACTCGGGTTTCGGCAGCTTCACCAGCGCCATAAACCTGACGTGCGCCTCCCGTTTGTAACAAACGACCTACTAGGAAATTCAGATTCCGCCAAATGGGCCCAGCCTTTCACTCCTGATATTTCATCTGCTTTCAGCCGCCTCATCATCGCGCTTTATGGCCTCTGCCTGCAGCAGCCGGGCCTTAATGGCTGCACCTCCACGAGCTTTCACAGGTACTTGTCAAAATGTTTATATTCAGGCAGAGTAAATGGCTCGTGTTCATCTCCCCGCTGCACCTCCTCACCCACCCCGCAGCACCTCCTCACCCACCCCGCGGCCTCTCACCTGCCTGTGCCTGCTGCAGGCAGCTGCCTGCCCAGCCATGGGGTAGGGGGTGCTCCTGGCATGCAGGGTGGGGACAGCTGGTCCCTGGTGTGCTGGGGGAGTTGGGATGCTCCCCACCCATTCACACCCCTGGGGGACTGGAGTGGGTGCCCATACCTGTATGCAGGTATCCCCGGGTTGGCAATCATGATGGACTCCAGGTGGAAGCGCCCGTCGCCCAAATACCTGCGGAGAGGGGAGGGGGAGCTACAGCACATGGCAAACAGAGGCACCCATCCATGTGTCTGCGGTTTCCCAAGCCACAGGTGTGTGGAGATGCCAGGAATCCAAGCTCCCGTGGTGGGGCCCAGGGACAGCAGGCACAGCCAGGGCTCCCTGTCCCTGTGCAGCCCCCAGCACGGTGGGGCAGGAGAGCAGCCATGCTCAGAGCAAAGAGGGATGCTCACCCAGGCACCGGGTGGCTGGGAGCTGCTCCATCTCAATGGCTGGTTCTAGATGTTGCTGCTTCCATTTCTAATCGGATTTCAAGTCAGCAATTACATTTCAAAGCCTTTCATTCAGCTGCCCTAATGGAGTGAGGGCTTGGAAAATGAATTCAGACGTAAAACTTGACTAGATTTTGCCCTTAATTGGAGAATGACATTTTGGGAGATCAAAGCTAATTTGTCTGCAAAAGTTAGCCCCAGAGACGGTGCACAGAAGAAAATAATAACGCAGGGAGGACGCAGGTAAGGCGGCCGGCTGGTACCGCACCGCTGCTCCTCTGGCAGTGGGAAGGACACGCTCTCGCCAACGCAATGCCAGCCTGGCTACCCCTTCCTGCTCCTGATGCCCTTGGAGAGATGGAAAGGAGAGCTGGTGTGGCTCAAGGTGAAGCCAGAGCTCCCACTGTGATTGTCCAGCAATCACAAGCTTGTTTCCCTGCACAGCCGTGCTCAGAAAGGCACTCAGAAAGGCTCCCAGCAGTGTGGGTGAGAAGGAGCTCTTCAGGGCCCAAACCCACACCTGGGCTCCCCGGCTCCCTCCAAGGGTGGGGTCCTTGTATTTATTTATTCTGCAGCACACTGTATTCACAGTACATTAAGCATTTCCATTACCTAAAATAATTAGGTGATAGGAAGCGAAGTGCTCCCTCTAATTTGCTGTCCTTAAATAAAATTAATGTTGCTGTGATGTTGGGCCCCGGCCATTTGTCTTTTCCAATTATCCACCCGCCCTTCCATCTATTATCTATTCTGATATACGACTCAATTATTTCCTCTGTGCTACAAGCACACGCCACTTAAAGCAGCGTGAGGAGCTGGAGGGGGCCCGTCCCAGCCTGTGGATGTCCCCTCCCACCCCCCTGCCCAAAGCTGGGCAGGGGGTACAAGAAGGTTGGGCAGCCTGGGCCAGGTAGGAGGGTCCTGGAAGACTCCAGGTACTTACACAATGGCATCTGTGTCCTTGGCGAGCCGGGGCGATGTGCAGCCCAGGATCTCTCCTGGGGACAGTGGCTTACACTGGGGCACACACACCTTGTACTGGGAGCGCAGCTCCTGTGACGCTGCCTGCAGGAGAGGTGAGGTTAGCAGGGACAGACCCACGGCACAGAGGATGGCAAAAGACCCTTGGAAACACCCTGGCCCTGGCAGTCCCAGCTGTTGCATCCCAGCACAGAACAGAGGAGGGGAGCCAGCCTGGTGGGGGTGGCACTAGTAACAGCCCCGCACAACCGGGACGCTCAGCGAGGCTCAACAAACGTATCAATTAAAAGACAAGGGAAAAGGCTTAACGCTTGGATAGCCCCGTGTTTAGATAGACATGGCTCAAGAGGCTCATTCATCTCCTCCCGTCCTGCCCAGCCGGCCGTTCAGGGGCAGACAGACAGACCCGCCGGAGCTTCCCCGGCCGCTGCCGGCACTGCATCAAAATGCCAAGTGCTCCACTGCCTGCCCTGACATTTACAGAGCAGCTCCTGGGGGAGCTGGGGAGGGGTGCCGCCATGAAACATTGATCAGAGTTATTATAAAGTACTTGATCAACATTACAGTAGCAGCATATTATTGCAGCGACTCGTCAGAGGGGAACCGGCACCACCAGCACCCCAGGGCAGCCACTCCCACCCCGGAGCTGGGACAGGGAAGGACTAAGCCAGGGGCCAAGGCAGGGGCAGACAAAGGCCCCATCCTGTGCCATGCACTGCCAGGGATCTCCATCTCACCTGCAGCGTGGAGACAAACTGGATGGTGCTGACGAGGGCCAGGGAGGCACCTGCCACGAAGTTGAAGCGAATGGTCTCAAGGAAATGAGATGCATCGATCTTTATGTCCACAAACACATAGAGCATCTTCAGCCCCTGAGTGGAGTTGATGGGAACTGGTGACAGGAGGAGAGAGGGTGTGAGTTTGGGCTACACCCAGGGCTCCAGTGAGCCCTAGGCTGTTGCTGCCTGGGGGATAAAGCGTGTTGGTGGGGCTCCCTGCGCCCCAACTGCCCTGGTGTGGGCAGGGTGGGCTGTGCCACCGCTCTGCCTGTGCTGGCACCCTGGGCAGGGGGTGTAGATGGGATCCATGGAGAGCACCCGTTTGTTTCTTTCTGGATAATGGCAGCCTGGGGAATCAATGAACACAAATCTAATTACCCTCGGTGCTAAGAAGCCTTTGTCACTACGATTAAGTGAATAATTAAAGTACACAGAGTCCACATCGATCCGCAGCTCCGCATTCACTTCCCATTTTGGTGCTCTTCACCTGATCACAATTAAGTGCAAATTACTCCCTCCTGCGGGGCACGTGGGGCCGGGAGGGAGCAGGAAAGTGTCTGTGTGCCCTACCATCAGCCACGCCGGTGACAGGAGCACTGGGAACAGCCCAGAAGGAGTCCAGTACCCCCCCAGCACCCTGTGGGTGCCCTGTGACCCACCCAGCCCAGTGAAAGCAAGCAGATGGCAGCTGGGCTGGTGACAGTCAGCCTGGCAGTGCCTGCCTGTCCCTGTAGGGAGCAGTTCCAGAAGACGTGACTCCCATTTCCCAGAGCGGCCCAATAGATACAGTCCCTTCCTCCTCTTCCTATTGTTCATTCATGAGCAGCAGGATACAAACCAGGAGTTTTATATTCCCTGTTCCAGTGGTGCACACAACCCTCCTTCCATAACAAAGCACCAAGCACAGATATTTATCGCCACGAACTCTCTCACCGACGCGACTTTTAGGACAGAGTTCTCAACTGGGGAGTCAGTATTTCACACGGAGCCTGATGCAATTCTTCAAACCCATTTATACAACCCCATAAATGTCCAGGAGGGCTGCCAGCTGCCGGGAGCATGGCAGCAGCAGGGATGCACGCTCCTGCCGCTCGCTATGGCAATTCTGCAGATCCACCTTAAAACCCAGAGCGTCTTATTGTTATTTTTGGGCTGATTCCATCCTGGGTGGACTTCAAAGTTAGCAGCATCTGGGACAGCAGCGCAGTTTCCATGGCAACTGGATCCAGAGTACTGTCCGCCTGGGGAGCACACAGCCTCCTCCTCCCTTCCCCGCCCAGCCTGCACTGTACCAGCAAAGCTCCCTTCCCCAGCCCTGAAGCCAGCGGGACCCCCAGGCCCTCACTCCCCTCTGCCATCATTCCTGACTTCCCCCAAAGCCCACGGAGGTGATGGGGGGGCAAGAGCAGCCTCATCCCCATTGGCAGCTCCTGAGCCAGTGGGGTCCTGCCAAGCCATGGCCTTGCTGCTCTGCTCTTGGGCACAGGGCTGCAGCAGCCGAGCAGGACGAGCACACCCTGCTGTGCCCAAAATCCTGCCCACAGGCAGCCACTCAGCCAGCCTGGCCCAATGCAAAGCCAGCAGATGAGGCTGGAGAACAGAAATCCCTCTGGGAAGGGATAAGCCCTTGGCACTAAGTCTCTGAGCTGGTGCTGAGCAGGGCGGGCAGCCGCTCACCATGGCACAGTGGCACAGCACAGCCTCTGCAGTGCCATGCACGACCACCCTGGCAGTGCCACGGGGCTGAGTGTCACCTACTTAGGCAGCTGTGTCCATAGTGCACCAAGAAGTCAGCGCCCAAGGCCCGGGCCGTGTAGTCGTCCACGCAGCATGCGCCGTAGGTCACATCACCCATCACCACGGCCTCTGCGTCCGTGAACCTGCGGGAAGGCACAGCAGTGAGGGTCGTGGCTGGCTGTGTCACCACAGCCCAGGTCCTGCCCCCCAGCTCCGTGGCACTGGGGGATCCCGCGCTGCCACTGAGCCACGCGCCAAAGAGGACAAGCACTGGCTACTCTCCGAGATGTCAACATGATTAAGCTGGAGAGCGGTAATCCGCCTCTTCAATTGGGTAAAGCTGTTTGCAATTCAGCGGATTATCCACTCATCAAACAATACGCTGCCAGCTTCCTAATGCTCCAGCAGGGAGAGCAGCAGAGGGAGACCCGGCACAATGTGGTGCTGCCACTGTCACCAGCCAGCCCTGGGGACTGGAGCCACCAGGATGGGCAGAACAGCCACGGTGGCATCTCCAGCCAAGCTGGCTGAGCCTGCATCACCCCGTGCCTGGGCACCACGTGAGCCAATGCACCCTAATCTGCGCCTGGCTGTGTCACCCATGGGTGCCAGTTTGGCCAAGCTGGGTGTGCTCCAGGAACAGCTGGTGCTGAAGTGGCACTTGGCAAGGAAAAGCACCAAGCAAACACTGGTGGTGTCCCCTATCCAGGCTCTGGGATCCCAGCATTCCATTGCAAGTCCACCTGGCACCTGCCAGCCAGCGGATAGAGGGGCACACACCAGCACCGAGCAGCAAAGCCAGGGCTCTGGCATGATTCAAAGGCACTTCCTTTGTGGGTATTTTATTGCACCATTTTGGGGGATTATTAGCTTGGCTGCCATCCCAGGGAGCTGCCGTGGTAGCTTATGGAGGAGAGCAGGTATAGCGATGACAAAGCCCCGTGCCTGGAGGGGCTGCTTAAACCAGATGCTAATTCCTTATTTACTCCAGGCCACACCAGCAGCCGTAGCTCGGTGCCAGCGGGGTCCCCCCTGCTGCTGGCACGGGGCTGGGGCGAAGGGGGCCGGGGGAGGAGGGGGCCCTGGCACAGTGTCACCCCCCAGCAGCACCCAGCACTGGCTGGGGGCCAGGGTCCCGCACTCCCCCCAAGCGCCAGGCAGGGAGCGTTACGTCGGCGGCAAGAATAGAAATGGTGGGCAGAACTGGGCAGATGGCAGAAGGTGGAGAAATGGCGGAGCGTGCTGAATATTAACAGCTCCGGCCTATCTGTCACCACCCGGGGACGGGGACAGGGGAGTAGCTCTGCTGGAACATCCCTGGAGAGGGGGCAAAGCCATCCTCACCTCCTGTATCCAGCCTGGGTATCTCCCATTCCATGCAGTTTTCCAAGGGTTGGGGATGCAGCTGGGGAGCGTCAGAAGACGGACCAATCCTGCCAGCTCCCAAATCCCACGATCCCTCGCTGCCAGTGTGGCCCACATGGGCGGATGGCTCCTCCACTGCCTGCATGGCCATGCCGTGGGGCTGGGGGCTGCCAGTGAAGGTTCGAGAAGGCTCTTCCCACCCTCTCAAGCCCTCAGCCCCCTCCTCTAATGAGAGGTGATGAGATGAACATGAATCAGACTCCACACATCTCAGCAAAAGTGGAAAATTATTCAGCTCCTTAAGATTCAGGACGGGGAGGTCTGACTCAGAGCGGCAGCCAGCGCCGCTTAATTTTTTATAGATTAAAATGTATGCAAATTGGCCCAAACCCCAGAGAAAGTCCCTGGGGGTGAAGAGAAAGAAAGTGAAATAGCAGTGGTGGAGGAAGGAGGGCAGAAGTGCCCGTGGCCCCTGCCCAGCGTGCAGGGCTGCAGCCAGGAGGTACATGGCCACTGGCCCACAGGCACGGAGAGCCAGGGCTGAGCCCTGCCCCAGACATGGGGAACATTCCTGCTCTGGCTGCCAGGACAGGAGCCACAGCTGAGCAAAGATGCTGCAGGATGATGGCTGGTGAGGAGGGAACCCAATAGTGCTGCCACTGCAGCCGGTAAGGGTGGAAGGGTGGCAGGAGCCTGGTGGTGCCACAGAAGGGGCACCCGGATGGCACAGCACGCATCGGGATCACCGGCTCTGGCTGGGCTGGATGGTGGAGCAGAGCAATAATCACCTCCCGAGACAAATCAAAGGCAGGCGTGAGGGCCTCCCCTTGATGTTTTAATCAGTTCGGTGTCGCCAGAGTCTTTCATCAAACTACAGAGGAAGGAAATGTCAATTAGCAGCCACCTGCCTCTGACACAGGCTGGGGAGCTGCTCACCAACCAGACGGGACCAGGATGCGGGCAAGGAGCAGCCATGGGAGCGTCCTTGCTGGTGTTTTGTGTCCCTGGAAGTCATCGCAGCCGTGGATGGGTCCCAGCAGCACGCTGGTAGGGAGAACGCGGTGATGGGGATGTCCCCACCCAGCGCAGAGACGCTCACTACAGCTGGGAGCTCATGAATATTGAACACGTGGGGAGGTTATTCATCTTTTACGTCCCGCAAACCCGGGCTCATTCTGAAAAACCGCCTGGCCTTAGCATTTTTCTCATCTTCCCCTAATTCATTATCTCCTTCTTTAAACAGATGGCTCCCAAAATCCCATTTATAAAGCACCATGCTCAGCACTGGCAGGATGTGTGCCCAGGCGGGCCAGGTCCCGGCCCTGACCCCAGGCACTGGGACTCCCAGCCCCACCCAGCCCCACTCTCCCCTGGGCAGCACAGGATGGAGGTGACAGCAACCCAGGGACAAGTTTGGGGGCTGAAAATGCTGGGCCAGAGACAGGTACACATGAGGCCCTCATGTCCCCAAGCATGGGGTGGCCAGACTCTGTCACCTAAGCACAGGCAGTTGGCCGGAGCAGTCCTGATTTATCCCTGCCCCTTGACAGATGAATGAGAGTGTTTGCTGCTGGCAGGAGCGCGAGGTCCCCTGGCAGTGTGTGAATGATACAGTGCTGGTCCTCGAGCCATGAAGCAGAACCACTCTCCCCAGCAGGGAGGAGTCCTCAGCCCCTGCTTGTCCATCATGCTTGGCCCCACCAGCCCTCGGTGGGGAGGGGATTGAGGGGACCAGGCTGAGAGTGACTGGTCGTGGCACCACGAGGCTACCGGAGGATGGCACCAGCACTGCGATGTCGCAGTGCCTGCCTGTCCTGCTGGGAACAGGGACACGGAGCAGACCGCTCCTTGCTTCAGACCCACAAGCACCCCACAAAACACACACCCACTGCCTGCCCTGCACCCCAGCCCAGCCTGTCCCAGGACAACTGTGGATGCTGCTGCCCTGGGCTGTGGGGGCTGAGTGCAGCCCTGGTCGAGAACAATGCGCTTAATTAGCAGAGAAGCCCATCACCAAGCCCCATTACCACACTCCCAACTTCATTAGCACAGGAAGGCTGCACGTAATTAAAGTAATGAGTTTGCAATTTTATTGCAATCGGTGCTGGAAGAGCCCCGCTGCAGCTGGGCAATCACAGGGCCCTGCTGA
Source organism: Pseudopipra pipra (assembly GCF_036250125.1). Taxonomy (NCBI): domain Eukaryota; kingdom Metazoa; phylum Chordata; class Aves; order Passeriformes; family Pipridae; genus Pseudopipra; species Pseudopipra pipra. The sequence continues at coordinate 6,646,206 of NC_087569.1, read as the reverse complement.
GCCTCTGCAAGTGGGTCAGGAGGGGGATAGGTGGGTGTCCCTGCAGCCCCCCAGGAGCAGCCATCTCTGGCTGGGTCCCCTCCTCTCAGGGGACCTCCCTCTCTGTCCTCACTGGTGGTGCCAGAGCTGACACCACCATCCCAAGGGACATGTCCCAGAGTATTCCAGCTTTGTTGGCCCTGTAACTGCAAAAACCCAAAGTAAGGCAAACCAAGGGCCAATGCATGGTGGTGGCAAAGCCACCATGTGTGTTCTGCACCCAGATGGTGCCTGTTCCCTCTTCACCATGGCCAGGCCACAGAGCCCTGTAGGATACAAGGAGGTGGCACGAAGCATGTAGTGGTGGGCACCACACCTGCACTGGCACACCCCAGCCCTGGGAGGTGCCAGCCCTATAGATCCTACATATTTTCCCCTGCCCGGTCCCCCTCGTGCAGTCACCACCCGGGTAGAAGGTTTTAAACATGTCCAATGAAGTGCGAACTTCATTCTTCCTAATGATGTTGTTGTGTGGTTAATGATGATTAAATTCCCCTGCACAGCGTGCACCACTTTGCCAGTGTCTCCAGGTTGTGCTTAAAGGACAAGGGGAGAAGGGAAGGCAGCACTGGCCAGCAGAGCTGCAGCACTGTGCAGCTGAGGCCGGATCCTGACCTCTCAGTGTCCCAGGATGGCACTTTGGGACCTCCTAGTGATGCTGCCAGCTTTGCCACAGCACTCAATGCCACATGGCAGACCTGCCTGGCACTGGAACCTGCTGGGCACATCAGCCATGGCACCAGGGACTGCCAGGCACAACAGCTATCAGGGACTTTTTTGGCCTGGCCATAGTGGGGCATTTCAAGTTCTGCCACAGCTGCTGGGCCATGTGCACAGATGTTTAACTCTTTACTGCCCAACCAGAGATGATTCAAGGCCCCCTGTCACTCTGAAAAGTCCCCATGCACTCCTGGGCACACCATGGCACAGTCACCAAGATGGTCTGCACCCCTCCAGCACTGCCTCACACGGATGCTCAAAAGCCATCAGGATTTGGGAGGTTTTAAGGCTGTGGCAGAGCAGCCTGTGCAGGCACCAGGACACCCTTGGCCTGTCTTCCCATCACCCTTCCCTGCCACGAAGCCATGGCTGATTAGCAGGAACCACTCTCACCATCGTGGCACACAGACAGAGGGATTAGCAGCTGCAAAGCCTGACAGCCGACTTTATTAACACGGAATCAAAAGCCCAGCTGAGAGCCCAGCTGATCCGTCTGCTCCAGCCCCAGCAGGGAGGGGAGCAGGCGTCCGCTCCCGGCTACACAACCCCCCTGCTACAAGCCGGAGGTGCGGGGGGCACGGCTGCCGCCTCCCCGGCACGACAGCGGGTGGGCTGGGGGCTGTCCCCTCCCTGAGCCGCGGTCCGAGATCCCCCCACGCGGCTCTCCATGCTGCCGCCCCCCAGCACGAGTTACCCTCTGCCGAATTACATCAGCCGTGACAAATGGAGCCAATTTGGAAGGTGCCGTGAGAGCGTCGTGATGCGGTGCCGGCAGCGCGGCAGACCCCAGCCCTGCCGCCCCCCCCCAGCTGGCCGCTCGCCCCGGCACAGCTTTGACAATGACAAACCTATTAACACTAATTAACTGGGCCTCACACCGGTCACTGCTCCAAGTGCACTCTGGATTTCAAAGGCTCCAGGCTAAGAACCTCACCGGCCTTCCCGGTGGCAGCAGCTGTGACACTTCGGCTACATCTTCATCCCTGCAGCCCCTCGGGGCTCGGCAAGCGTCAGTGCAATGCTGGGAAGCCCAGCCAGGCCCCACCTGGCAGCCCTCTCCTCTCATTGCCCCACCAGGGCTCCACAGGGGCCTGCTCGCTCCCACATTGCAGTGAGGGATGCAGTGACACTGCCATCCTCCTGCATGGGGACAGAGGGAGGACTGTGTCCTCCCTGAGCCATCCATGCTGCAGCACCGTGAGCCATGTCCCTGCTCTCGGCTCTCCCCAGCATCACCAGGCCACAGCACAAATATTGTATTAAAAGGCAGCTCTGGCAGAAGGGATAAATATTCTGTCTGAGCGGCAGCTGACACAGCTCTGGCTGAGCCGGAACACAAGAGGTTGGGCATTGTCACCCCAAGGGCACCAGCCTCGGGCATGGCTCTGCAGCCATCAGCAGAGCGTGAAGAGGGAGGGGGAGCTCGCTGGCACCCCCAAACCCCAATTCCCACTAGCAAGGATGGGGCAGGAGGCTGCAGGGATGGGCTGGAGAGAAGAGCTGCTCACTGAGCAATGCCCCCAGTGGGGGCACAGGTATCCCCAGCACGCTCAGCCCTCGCATTCTGTCTGTCACCAGAGGGAAGTGGACATGCCAGCCCAGGGCTGATGGTGCCCCAAGCCCACGTGCCCAGACTGGCCACGGCAGCCACCAGCAGAGCACATGGCTGCAGCGATTCCCGTCACGTCGGAGGCTCGTCCGGCCCCAGTGCCGGGTGAGGAGGGCCAGCAGGAGCGGCGGCCGAGCTGCAATTCCACATTAATGCTGGCGATGAATATTAATAGCAGGAAGAGGCAGGCACTAACGAGGCCACCTGCCGACTCACCTCCGGCAGTGGAACTGGGTCCCAAACGTGTCCCCAAGAGAGCAGGGACAGGGCTGGGCTCACTCCTGCCCACGGCCACAATCCTCCAGCTGGCAGTGCTGGTACCCAGCATGGCCACATCCCCAGCCAGAATCATGGATGGCACCCAGTGCTCCCAGCAAGGGACCGGCAATGGGGGCGTCTCTGGGTGCTGCATGGTGGCAGAGAGGAAAGGATACAGGCCCCCTACACAGCCTTGAGGCCATCCCCCATCCAACCACCATTCCATCAGTGCTGCCACATCCCCTCCCTTGGCTGGGCACCCCCACCCACACAGCACCCATCTCCCACCAGCACCCCTCACCCTGGCACCCAGCACCCCTCCTCAGCCCTGTGGAGCACCCCTGGCAGGGAGGGTGGGACCAGCAGGGATGCCAGCACCCCACAATCCACCGGCACCCTGGCATTCAGCACCCTGGAATTCACCATCCACCGGGAAGTGAGGCTTAAGGTTTCATTCAGATAAAAGAGCCCCTTAATCCGCTGCCTTTGAAGTCGGAGACATGAAAGCGGCTCGGTGCCAAAGCCGGAGAGGAGGCAGCTCCACTTAAAGGGACAAACCCACGCGGAGCTGCCCACACTCACACCCATCCCCTGCCCCCCACACCCGTCCCCTGCCCACACCCACCTTCCCACCGAGCTGGGGCTGCCGCGTTCCCGCGGGGGAAACGATGGCAAAGCGGGGGCAAAACCCGCGTGCATGGCCGCCTTCCCACCCGGCACGACAGCGGCTGCTCGGCTCCTGGCGGCAGGGAGGCTGAGCCTGCTGGCCCTGGGAAGGCAGCTGCTAATGAGTGCCACGACCCCCATGGCAGACGAGGCACACGGTGCTATTAGCACTAATTCACTGTGCTAAAGCAGAGAGGGGCTGAACAGGGGGCCGGGGGTGGGCAGGGAGGAAGGGAGAGATAAAGAGATCACGGCCAATTTCTGCAAGGTGCCTGCATCCACTGTCACTGCACAGCCCAGCTCCTCTCCGGTGCCTCAACCTCAGCCCCAAGCAACACCGAAAAATCCAGAGAGGAGCCGTGGGGAAGGTGTTGCCCAGCAGGAGTCGCTTGCAGTGACCCCTCCTGTGCCATCACCATAGCCTCAAGAAGCCTCCCCAGACGAAAAAAGGCTGCCCCTGAGCTTCTCCATGCCAGGCAGCATGACTGCAGAGACAGGACGAGGAGGACAGATCAGTGCTGCAGCGGTGGCCCCGCTGCCAGCCCTCCCCTGGCTGTGGCAGTGGTGCCGTGGCGAGCGCGGGCACCGGGCTGGCGTCAGCCGGTTGTTGACACGGCTGCTCCCCGGCTCCAGCACCCCCACGGGGCCCCGACATGCCGAGCTTGTCAGCAGCTCCCAGCACAGCAGCGAGGAGAGGAGAAGCCGAGTGGCGAGGGCTGGGCTGGGCTGATGCCGTGCCGGTCCCTGTCCCCAGGGCCGGCAGCAGGTCCCTGTGACCTGCCACAGGGCAGCAGCACTGCCCAGTCACGGTACGGCCCCGTGAGTGCAGCCACACTGGGGCCCTCCACACTCCCTTGTCCATAGCCCTGGGCCTCATCCTGCCCGGCGGTCACCCCACTCCCAGCAACAGCTCCCACCCCCTCGCCAGCCCCCAGAGTCCAGCAGGGAAGCATGGAAAAGCCATGGTCTTACCGCTCAACGATGTCCACGATGGTGCAGGCGAACATGAGGAGCCCTTCCGGCATCTGCAGGGCCACTGGGAAGAGAAACAGCCCTGGGGTTAAGAGAGGCTGGAAGGGTCATCCTGAAGTGGGGGCCTGGGCACCAGCTCCAGGGTGAACACACTCAGCTCGAGCAGCAGCCACAGAACCAACCTCCCCAAAACAGTCAGAAACTGGCCAGAAGTTCTGGTGGCTTGGACAGCCGGGGTGCACATTGTCCTGCTTTAGGCCATATCCACTCTCCCTGCTCACGGCCCCTGTGTACACACCTCATCCCTCTCTGAACCCGCTGACACTGCTGGTCTCTCCCGCTTCCCGCAGTAATGAGTTCCAGATTTTAATTATGTGCTGCACAGGAAAAGGTACTTTCTTCTGTTTATTTTAAACCTGCTCTTAATAATGTAAACGTGTGCCCCTGGTTCTCCCGGTACAAGAATGAGTGAATAATCATCCCCCGTTCAGCCTCTCCACATCATTCACAATTCTACATCCCTATCATATCCCCATTCGTTCACCTCTTTTTCCAGCTAAAGGATCTAAATCTATTTAATCTCTCCTTATACAGAAGCTGTTCCAAACCTTTGATCATCCTTGCTGCCCTTCTCCACACCTCCCCTTCCTGCTCCTCTCCCCATTTTAGGAGGGTGGCCAGCGACGATGCAGCATTGTGCTTAGCAGGAATTTATCCAACAACGAATGATGTTCCTGGTTTGCTCCCTTCTCGCAGCTCAGAACAATCCCTTCCAAAGACCAGCTGGGCCTCCCTGTGCCTGGGGTCCAGTCAGGAGCCCTCCACGGGGTGTTGGGGAGGAGGAGGGACCATGCTGGGGGAGACGAATGGAGGAGGCCCCATTAATCCCATTGTTGTTTCACCTCCCATCCCACTCAGATATCCCAGCTTCAGTGATATCTATCCAAACATTCTCTCCAGATGCCCCTCCAACAAAATCCCCATGCTGCCAGGCCCAGCCTGCTGGCCAGTGTGGAGCTGTGTAAAGACCTGGCTCAAACTGGGCTAATCCCACCCTGTTCCAACCAACGGGGCCCAAGAAAAGCTGCACGTGCTCTGCCAGCCCCTGCCTGACCTGGCAGGGCCAAGAGCTCAGGGTCCCAGAATCCCCCAGCCCATCAGGGACCATTTTGGCCCATTTGGGAACATTTTGGCTCATTTGGGACTGCCCTCCACCTCAGACCTACAAATAGCTTTGCCTTCCCCCACGAGGGGTTGGCAGGAGGTGACTGGGTCACTCTGCACCAGCACAGCACGATGGGGACAGGGGGTGCCACCCCAGCCCCCCTCAAACCCCGCTGCAGGCAGGGCACAGGCAGGGCTGGCTCAGCCCAGTGGGAGGCTGCGTTCCCCCAGCAACGAGCCCCTGGCTGGGCTCTGCACAGGCGGATTTTTAAATCCCAGCACGGCTGGCTGGCTGATGGGCTCCGCTCCCAGCTCGGAAGCCTAAATCCCAGCCGCATATTTACATTTAATTAGGAGGTGCCAAGCAGCAAAACACAGCAGAGGAAAGCCAGAGCGGCATGCCTGGGTTGCCTCGCTGTGTCCTGGTGGGACAAATCCAGCCCTGCCTCCCGCACCACAGCTGGGATGGGCCGGGCAGCCCCCCCTCCGGCATCACAGCCGGGACCAGCTCAGCTCCCAGAACATCCCCCGTGATGCCTGCCAGCCCTGCCAGCTCAGTGCCAGCAGGCAGAGACATTCCCAGGTGGATACAGCATTTCAACCTGGCTATGCCCGGAGCCCCTGGAGCTACACAACCCCACGAGCATTTGAAGGGAGGGTGGGGATGCTGGTGACATCTGGGGTAGAGGGAGAGGCTCCCTGTCTGATGCCTGTAGCTGGTCACACACTGCTTTAGTGGGATGCACAGGCCATGAGGGAAAGCCTTGGCATCACCCCTGAGGCCATCAGTGCCACTCCCCACCTCTCTGGGACTACACAACCCCCTGAGGACCCCAAGGAAGGTTCAGACCAGAGCTTCCCACCAGTTCCATGAGTGTCCAGCCTTGCAGGGCTCCCCCTTCCCAGCCCCAGCAGCATGTCAGGAAAGCACTGGGAGAGAGGCGAGAGGAGAGAGGAGCACAGCAGGGACCTGGCCAGCATCCCAGACACATCTCCAGGCTGACAGGTCCGAACAGCTCAACCTGTCCTGTCCAATGTGATTTTAATCCAGAGATACAGATCTATTAACCCCCCTCGAGGGGAGGGGAGCTCGCCAAGACAGAGCCTAAACATGCCAGGGCACTCCAGACAGCTCGGAACATCCTCTGCCCCGCCCTCATCCACCCCGGGGGGGTCCCAGTGGCACCAACCATCCCCAAAACCTCTCATCCCCAGGGGTCAGTGCTCACCCTTCCTGGCCCGAGCCTGTCGGATCCGCCAGATGGTCTTGGGGATCTCGAAGTTGTAGTTTGGGGGCAGGGCCTTTGCTGCCTCCTGCAGCTCCGAGTTTCCAAGGATCTCCTCGGGGATCTGCTGTGCCACGTGTCGCACGGGGGCTCGGGCTGTGGGACAAACGGGGGGGGGGGGGGAGCTAAAGGAGGGGCCAGGAGAGCAGAGCACCCCACAGCTCACGGGCCACCAGCATCCTCGCTGCCCTCATGCCAATCCCTGGGACGAGCAGGAGGAGTCTCTGTGCTCAAACACCTCGGGACAAGCAGGAGAAGGGGCTTTGTACTCAGACCCTGTGGAACAAACAGGGGAAGGCGGCGGGGTCCTGCCCTTCACGCTGCGAGCAGATTGCTGCTACTCTTTGGGAGAAAAAGAGGGGGTTTTAGCCCAGAAAGCAACACCGTAACCATATGAAACCCTCTGAGTGCACGCCAGCACCCCGGTGACACCCTAACGCACCCCTCCTTCCCCAGCAAGGGGATCCTGCTATCCCCCCGGGAAAAAAAAGCCACCAGCGGCGGGTGATCCATCCCCGGGGAGCCTCATCCTGAAGCCGCCCCCCTCCCAGCACCCGCCCCCCCACATCTCGGCGATGCCAGAGAGCGGCGGGGGAGTGACAGCAGGGGGATTATTCACTATTTCCAGCCCAACACCGGCACTCATGAGCCACCAAAAACCCTTCCCCGCACGGCCCACGGGACAACCGACAGAGGGCCAGCTGGGCCGGGACGGCGGCGGGGGACGCCCGGGACGGTGGCGGAGGCCACCGTCCCGGGCCTCCCCCGCCGTCGGCCCGGCCTCCAGCGTTGAGGCAACGAACAGAGCACCCGGTAGCGGCCCCGGGAGCCCCGTGTTGCCCCGGTCCCAGCGCACCTCTGGCGGGCACCGGGGCCGCGCTCCCGGCCCTCACGGGGGCCGCCATTGCAGTGCCGCACGTGGGGGCGGCCAGGCAGCACCAAGCGAGCCCCGCGCGAGCCCAGAGCAGCCGCCGGCCGAGACATCGAGCGCGGGAGAGCGCACCCGCCGGGCCCCGACGGGACGGGGACAGGCTGCGCGGCGGGGACCGGGGCGGTGGCGGATGAAGGTCCCGGCGTGGTCCCGGCAGGAGGCTGGGCGTGCGGTGCGGTGTGGCAAAGGTTGTGATGGCGGGGTTGTCCCCCACTTCACGTCGGGGAGGCGGCTTTGTCGCGTCTCTCCCGGTGGTGACAGCCCGGGGGCTGCCGGTCCTAACGTTAACACAGGACACCGGGAACGCTGTCATGCTGACGGGTCCGTGTGTCCCCCCGCTACCCGTGTCGTGGGGCAGAAGCCAGGTCCTTGCGAGGGGTGGGGTAGGAGGGACCCGAGGGTAGCGGGGATCTCCGCGGGGGTGCAGTAAGGGCAGCAGCGCTCCCAGAGGGATAACGGGACCCTCGGTGGGGCAGTAGGGGCAGCAGCGCTCCCGGTGGGATAACGGGACCCTCGAGGGGGCAATGGGGACAGCAGTGCTCCCGGTGGGATAACGGGGACCTTCGGTGGGACAGTAGGGGCAGCAGTGATCCCGGTGGAATAACGGGACTCTCGGGGGGGCAGAAGGGAGGAGGCGAGAGGGACCCTCGCCCTCAGGAGGAATAGTCCGGGGTAGCGGGACCTCCGGGGGATGATAGAAGACCGAGGAGGCAGAGGACATCCCCCGAGGAAAGCGGGCATCCCGGCGGGTCAGTGGGGACAGCTGCGCTCCCAGTGGGATAACGAGACCCCCGCTGGTGCCAAAGGGAGGAGGGTCGAGGGACCCTCGAGAGGCAGGAGGGACAGTCCGGTGGCAGCGGGGTCCCAGTGGGGTGTCGGGACCGCGGCGGGGAGTGCGGGGACAGCAGGAACCGGGAGACAAAGGGGACAGCAGGGACGGGGTGCGGAGGGGACAGCAGAGCTCCCGGTGGGGTATCCGTGCACCCGTGGGACAGCAGGGATCCAGTGGGGCAGAGAGGACGATAAGGAGCGGAGGGCATGGTAGGGAGCGGCAGGAAGTCCGGAGGGGCGGCAGGGACCGTGGCGGGGCGGAGGGGACAGCGGGGACAGCAAAGACCCGGATCGGGCGGCGAGACCTCGGCAGGACACCGGGACACGCGGGGCAGAGGGGACGATAAGGGCCATAGGGGACGGCGGGTCCCCGGGGAGCGGCAGGGAGGGTGCTGGGCAAGCGGGACAGCGGGGACAGCCGTGACCACGGCAGGCGCGGGGCGGCGCGGCAGAGCCCCGGTACGATAGCGGGACTCCGTGTCGACGACAACGGCAGAAGGGATAACGATAGGGCGGGGGTGACAACCGGTCCCCGGCGGGATCGCAGATCCCCAGGAGGGCGGCGCTGGGCCATACACAGCGGTGGGGCGGAGGGAGGGCGGCGGCGCGGGGAACGGGAGCAGCGGCACTTTCACGAACTGTCCACGGGAGGCGGGAGAGGCGGCGGCGGCGGTGGAAGGGGGGGCCCCGGGGGGGGGCTCGCCCAGCCCAGCCCAGCCCGGCCCAGCCCTGCCCGCCCCGTCGCTTCTCTGCCCCGCCCCGCCCTGCCCAGCCCTGCCCGCCGCTGCAGGCAGCGCGGCACCGGCACCGGCACCGGGCGCTTCTTTATAGGCTCTGCCCGAGGGGGTGGGGGGCGGCGGCGGCCCCAGCCCCGAGGGGGCGGCTCCCCCCTAAAAGCCGGCGGCGGGACGCGCGGCGGGCAGAGGCGCGGCCGGCGCTCCCCGGTGCTCCGGGGCCGGCGCTCCCCGGTGCCGCTGCGGCTCGGCCCGCCATGCCCCCGCGGGGGCCGCTCGCCCGGGCTTCGGCTCCGCGTTCCCGGTACAGCAGCAGCCGCCGCCGCCGATACCGCTCGCCGCCGCCGCGCCCGAGGCTCTGAGCGCTGCCGCCGCCGCCGCCGCCGGGAGACCGCGCCCGCCCCGGCTCCAAGATGCTCCGCCAAGGTGAGCGCCGCACCGGGAGGGCACCGGGCGCCGCGGGCGCCGGGGGCAGCGGGGCCGGCCCCGAAGTTTGTCTTCTCCCCGCCGAAGTTGGGGCCGCGCCGCCGGGCGCCCCCCGCCGCCACCGCGTTTACCGGCGCCGCCGCCGAGGCTCGGGCATCCCCCGGGGAGCGGCACCGGCGGGAGCGCCGCGCGCCGGGAAGGCGGGAGACCGGGAGGAGCGGGGGGAGGCACGGCAGGCGCCGGGTCCCGCAGGACCGGGGGCGCGGCGGGTCCCGCGGGCACCGGGGTACGACGGGTCCCGGAGGCAGCGGGGCTGCGGCGGACGCGGCGGAGCCGGTGCTCGTCCCTCAGAGCGAGGGGACGGGAAACGGGGCTCGCCCGGGGGGCGCGGGAGGTTCGGCGGGGAAGTTGGGGCGAGCCGTCCCGTTCCGCCCCCCCGAGGAGAATCGCTCCGCTGTGACATCACGCGATTTCCATGGCAACCGCCTGGGACATCATCGGGGAGCTTTGTGACATCACGGCAAGGGGAGCAGCCGGCCCTCCCGGGGGGCACGGGGCGGTGGGGGGTGGGAGGGCAGGACCCCTGGCCCCGCTGCACCCGGGGCCAGTCCCGGGGAGATGTTGGGGATAATGGTGCCATGCGGGGGGATCCCGGGTGGACCCCCTAGTCCCATCCCATGCCCTGGGGAGGGGGCAGCTGCACAGCCCCAGGCCCAGCCCTTGCCATCACCGCCACATACCTCTCCAGCGAGGCTCCAGCAGCGGGAGAAGGAGCCAACACTGTGCCCGCAGCCCCCCACATCGGGGTGTGGAGTCCCGGGCAGGGCAGACCCCCCACTGTCACCCCAGGGATGCTTTTTCCCACTGGAGGAATGTCACCTTGTGGTTGTGGGGCCTCGCGCTCGGATGCTCCTTTCTCTGGCTCCTGCATCAGCTTTGTTCAGTGTATTAACCCAACCAGGCTGGATGACTTGAGAACAAACCCGAGCCCTCGGACTAGTCACAGTTCCCAGCCTTGATTTCCTAGCCCTGGTGCTGCTGGCTGGAGGAAAAGCATCATCCAGGCTGGGAGACTGGGAGCCTGAGGTGGAGGCAGGCAGAGAGGCTGCCGGCAGGGTTGGATCCCACCAGGGGTAGCCTGTTAAGGTCAAGATCTACAGCTTTCATTTGTGGAGCTAGAAAAACAAAATGCAAATTGAACAGCCTGTGGGCTAAAGCAAAACCTATTCTTAAAGTTTTTGTCTTGTTAAGCAAGGAAATAGAGTGCCAAATAGGCTTTGTTAAGTGGCAGTCTAATTAATAATTTAAAATCTTGTAGCTGTCTTTCATTAGAATTTATCTGTACATCAACCACAAAATCAGTCAAACACACTCATTTATAAGTTAATACCATTCCTGAATAATTCAACAGGCAGTTAGAAGAGGCCTCCATCCCACCGAGAGGCTCTCCCCTTTCCACCTCACCGTGGCCAGGTGTCGCCGGGAAGGGGGTCCCGGCCCCCAGCATTCACCCCAAGTGGGATGCAGAGGGACACCCCACATGTGAGATGAGGGAGGATGGGGAGAGCTGCTGCCACGGTGCTGGGCTGGGGCCAAACCTCTCTGTGGGGTTCGAGGGCGGCTGGTTTTGTCAAGGGTGGTGGCAATGCAAGGCTGTGCTGGTGGGAGGCAGCGCAGGCTGATGGTGGCACTGCCACCACCTTCCACGTCCCACTGCCGGGGACTGGGGTTGAGGCTGGAGGACATGGCAGGGCTTGGGGCAGCAGGATCCGAGCCATGGTTGACAGCTCCGAGGGAAGCAGCTCCTTGTGCCTGCTCGCGGGGGAAAAGGTTCGCACGCGGTGCCACACGGGCGAAGGCGTTTGTGGCAGGATGGTGGTGGCGTGGCCAGGGAAGTGCTGCGATTCCTGGGGGCATTTTGGGCCTCCTGCGCCCCGTGAGCTTCATCCGTGGAGACACTGGTGGGAGTCAGGGTGGATTTTGTGCGCTGGGATGTCATCAATGGTGTGGCAGTGGGTGACAGCGTGAGGTGCAGCTCCAGCCTGGGCGAGGGTGTCAGAGCCCTGCCAGAGGTGGCTGCAGGCAGGAGTGCAACACTGGTGATGCAGGAGAAGGAGATTTCCAGGTCAAGGATGACACCAAGGTCATGGGCAGCCACGTACCTGTCCCTGCCATCACTCAGCCCATCGATGGGGCATCTAGCCTCCATCCCTCCCTGCCAGGGGAGCAGCCAGTGGGCAGGGTGCAGGCACAGGCTGGGCTGCGGTTCCTGCGCTGGGGAGCCAAGAGCCGAGAAACCTTTCTGCTTATAAAAGTTTAATTTCCTAAAGAGCTGAGAGGAAGCCACAAGCTCTCTGTGCCTGGTGAAGTAAGGAGGGTAGTGGGGGGGGAGGTCAGGATGTGGCCCAGGCTGTCCCTGTGGCGGTGCTGGGGGGGGAAGGAGGAGGGCTTGGCAGATGAGACCTGCTTAGACCTGGAGCTGGAGCCGGGATGCAAAGGAGCCGTCGCCGCTTGGTGACCCGCACTGATGGAGCCTGGCAGGGTCAGAGCCATGGCCACGCTTGGCTGAATGTTATTCCCACCTTTAGCCTAAAATGCTGCACCCGGCAGCCCGCAGAGCCATCCGGGTGCTGGAGGCTGTGGGTGACACTCCAGGTGGCCTCGAAGCGCTGCCCTAAAAACACCAGTGAACCTGCCGGGGAAACGTAAAAATATGCATTCTCTGGCGTGATTTCACACCCACCTCTCCCTGAAGCACCTGATGGTGCTGGAGCCGGCGGCACGAGCCAGCACCGCGGGCAGTGGGTCTCTGTGGTTTGCAGGATGAGACCATGAGTGGGATGTTGTTGCCTCGGGGCCGGGCAGGGACTTAGGCTGCTGGAAACCACTGGAGCACTGATGGGTTTTGACAGCAAGAGCCAAAATCCCGTTTGAAGGCAAAAACCAGGCAGGGAAGTGTGGGAGCCTGGAGGGACACGGTGGTGGCCAGGTGTGACCAGGACCATCTCTCACCGGGATGTCCCCAGCTCCCGGCAGTGTCCCTGTGGCAGCACGGAGGCAAATCCCCCTTGCAGAGGAATGACCCAGGACACGGCCACTTCAGCCCCACATCACTGGGGGCAGCTGCCCGTCCCACTCTGCCGCACACTGGGACACCCGTGGGTGACACTGCTCCCCATCCTCACCCCAGGGAGCTGCTCCAGCCTCCTCCAAACAGCCAAAAACTTGGGCTTTTGTTTTCAAAGTGCAATTCCAGGGCTTAGCCACATTCAGTATAAAGTCGGGTTATTAACAGGAGATTATGTTTTCAAAGCGCTTTGGTGGAGTGGCAGCAGCAGAGGCACCCGTACCCCAGCAACAGTGGCTGTTGTTTGGGTTCCCAGCAGGTTGGGATGAGTGAGGTGTTGCCCTAATTTAGAACCCACTGAAAGAGGCTGGAGTCTGATTTAACAGTGGAGGCAACAGCAGAGAGCCGTGGGGCTGGGAGCAAGCAGGATGTGGTGGGAGTCAGCGAGGAGGAGCCGGGGGTCCATGTGCTGGCACAGGCAGGCATGCAGGGCATGGCCCCAGGAGCACCACTGGGATGCAGGAGCATCCTTGTCCTCTCCGATGGCAGTGCTCTTTCCCTGCTATTTTGGGTGACGCTGCCCCAGCTCAAGGTGGGATTATCTGGCTCAGCCTTGGGTCCCTCCACCAGCAGCAGGGCTGGTGCTGTCCTCACTCTGGATGTCAGTGCCATGTCCCATCTCCCAAACTGAGGAAGCACCAATCCCACCGATCCCCCGTACCATCCCTGCGGAACAGCATCACCATGGAAACCCACAGCCCTGCGCCTGCCGCCCGGCAATCAGGGGGGACACTTTTAGGAATATTATTTTTACTGATGACAAATGATGGAGGCTCAGTGCTGACAGAGGAGATGCCTGTGCCCAGCTCAGTGTTTGGGAAGTGCCAGTGGCCAGTCTTTCTCCTGTCTGTTCTGCTGAGGGCATGTGCTGGTGGGGCAGCCGTGACTGTGCCCGGGCGTTAAGAGCGGGCAGCAGCAAGCAGCAGATGCAGGATGGGGAGATGCGGGGGGCAATCTTCTTTGCGCAGATTAGGATTGGGGGTTATTAAGCAGAAAATGCTCCATTTGGTGTAGAAAGCTCCTTTTCCTCTTTAGCAGCACATGTGCCCGCTGGCTGCTTGCTTCCCGGCGGAGTTGGCACAGCGGCTCGGAGCCGGCACGGCAGCTTGGTGCCAGCCCAGCCTTGGTGAGCAGCTTTTAGTGGTGCTCCTGCCTGGGCTGGTAGAGCTGTGACCGCTTCAGTGACTCCCGGTGCCAAAACCTGGTTCCACTCAGGGCTGGGTCTCTCCCCAGCTCGTGGCCAGCAGGATGGGGTGGCAGTGGGTTTTGGCCTTGGAGAGGTGGTGGCACAGTAGGCTGTGGGTCCGTGGTGGTCCATTGCATCCCAACAGATCCTGGCTGTGGGGAGAGCGTGGTGCCAGAGCTGGAGGGTGTCAGAGATGCTCCACATGCTCCACATGTCCCAGTATCACCATCACAGGGGGAGGCTGCAGCCGTTGTTTACTGGGGAGCAGCGGCGGGAGGGAATTTGGCTGCTGCTGCTCTGGCAGGGCTCCTCACGGAGCAGCCCTGCAAGCGGAGGGGAGGTGCCAGCGGCTCTGCCAGCCCCGTGTGCCGCACTTGGGAACCGCTTTCTATTTTTTCCAGCTGCGTTTGCACCAACGTTTGCATTGGTTTGCTTGGGGAAACCCCGTCCGCGTGACCACGGGACCCCCCATCGGTGCCACGCAAAGGGTGCAAAGCCCATCCTTGGGCATGGAGGATGTCATGGGACTTTTTGGCCCTTGGTGGCCTGGGTGAGATCGTGTCCATGAGATCTTCACCCAGCCAGGCATCCGTGTGCACTTGGGCATGGGGATGTGCTTGCATGGGGCAGAGCCCCTCTGATCCCCCCGGGATGAAGGCAGAGGGGGACAAAGGCTGCCGGCTGCATCTGCCGCCAGCTCTTGCATTCCCGAGCTGCCCTCCCTCCTTGCTGCCTGCAAATTCGGCATCCCATCGGGTGCTGGATACAGCCACCCTGCGGGGAGCAGAGCAGAGCTGGGAGAGGGGTCGGGATGATCCCCCCTCGGCAGGGATATGCTGGGGTGTTTGTGCTAACAAGCCCAGAGTATTATAATTTCAATGGAATTTAAAAAACAAAATAGTCCTCAGACAAACGACTCTGCAGTGCCTCTGCCAGGGCCTAAGATCTGCTGCTATCTATTTTTTAATAATTGAGGGTAATAAATATGTATTTCTTTCTCCTTTCTCTCCGTACGCCGCAGCTTGTCAGCTCCCTGCGTCTCTCCTCTGATCAGACCCCATCTTTGCCGCGCGGAAAGGAAAAGAAAGGGAAAAAAAGAAAGAGAGGGGAGAGGGAAAAAAAAGATTCTTTAAGCAAAAAGGATTAAAGCCTTGAAAGTAGGTCTGCCCGAGCCACTCGGCTCTCCCTGTTCCCTGCCAGCCGCAGACAGGGCCGGGGACGAGAGGAGCATCCCCAGGTGGCTGAATCCATCCCCGAGAGGTGTTCGTGGGTGCAGAGCCTGGCTGGGCAGCGGCAAATCTCCCGGGAACTGGGCTGCGGCTGGGCAGAGCCACCGGGCAACTTGGCAAACCGCTGTTCAGAGCCAGTTCTGCTTCGGCGGCAGATATTCCCCTGAGTGTTATTCCCTCTGATTTTCAGATGGGGGTGTTGGCTCGAAGGCACGGAGGGGGTTTGGTGGTAGGGCCGAGCACGGGCAGTGCTCCGGGACCCCCCCCGGCCGCGGGATGCTGGGGCGAAGGAGGCGCTGGTGTGAAGGAGGCGGCTATTTATAGCTTCCCTCGGCTTTTGTTCCTTTTCCAGTAGAGCTCCTCTCGAAATAGAAACAGCGCCGGCTGCGCGGCCGCTGCCGGGGCCCAGCCTGGATGCGGGGGGCACCTCCCGGCCCGGGGCAGGGGGATACCCCCTGCCATGAGATGCCATCGCGTTGGGCATCCCCCCATCCTGCATCCCTTGAGATGGGGCAGGCACGGGATGGGAAGTGGGAGCTGCCCCGCTGCAGACTCCCATGTGCTGGTGATGCCTGTCCTGACCCCGGAGGGGAGAATGAATGGCTCTGGGAGGAGCAACTCTGCAGGGTGACAGCACTGAGAGCCCCTGGGGAGCGAGGGTGAATCCCTCGGGAGCACCCTGTCAGGGTCTGTCCCCGTTTTGCAGCTCAACCGTTGCCTCTGCTCTTCCCTGCCAGCATCCGACAGCCGCCCCCCCCCGCCCCTCTCCCCACTCCATCTCTGATCAATATAGCTGGGAAAAACAAAACAAAACAAAGTAAATATTTAATACGATCCAGGGAGCCACGGCGAGCGCTCCCCCCGTCTGTCTCCTCCAGCAGCCGCTCGCAGCAGCTCCCCGGCCCTAATGAGCCTGAGTGCAACAGGGATCGATGGCAAAGGCAACCTCTGCAGAGGGGTCAGGTCTGCCACCTCCCCCTGTGCTGTGCTGGAGCTGAGGCTTGGCCCCCTGCACCCCCCTGCACCCCTCTTCATCATCCTTCTGCCCTGCTTTCATCTCCTGCGTCCCCTTTGTCCTTTCCAGTTCCTGGGAGGGATGAAGATTCTTCTGCTCCAGCAGAGCCATCCCTTGTCCTCTGCCACAAGGGACATGAGCTGTGTCAGGCATCAGCTCTGAGCTGGGGGCTTCTATAGGGATGCAGGACAGGGTATATGTAGGGCTGAATCCAACATGGGGAGCTGGTGTCTGCCCCCACACTCGTGGAGCAGATCCCTGGGGGGACCCCACACACCCCCAGAGCTGGCACTGGCTTCCTAACCAGAGCTAAGACAGGGTCTGCACTCGTGATGTGACCAGACCTGCTACCTCCTCCTCCTCAGCCTCTTGCCCCCTCACCTCAGTTCCCACTGGGGACCTGCATCCCTGTGGTGTCCTCCAGAGACCTCAAGTGCTGACACAGTTTGGGGAGTGCCAGTGCCAGGTAACTGGCAGGCTGGTCCTGGCAATGCCAACACGGGACCTGCGTCATCACACCCCAGCCCCACGTGTTTTCTGAGTTTGGATGGTCCCTGTCACTCTGACACTGACAGAAGGGCATTCATTAACAGGAGCTGCCAAAGTGCCTGTTGTCCTGACCCAGCTGCCCAGCACTGGATGGTCCCTGTTGTGCCCCCCAGCCTGTGCCGTAGGTTTAGGAGAGGGACCAAGCCTTGTCCCCAGCCAGGCATTCCGTCGGATGGACCTGTGCATCCCCACGCAGCCTCATCCTGCCCTGAGCCATGACTGGAGTCCCAGCAGGATGCAGAGGTGACAAACGGGAGGCAAAATGTGAGAGGAGCACCAGGCTGTGCTTCTCTGCCACCACAGTGCTTTGCAAATTGTTTTTTCATGGAAAAGTCAATTGTCCTTGGTGTTGCCTGGGATGAACCCAGGGCTGAATTCTGTCTCTGGGATGGGATGAGAGGGACACCCACCCTGCCTGACCTCTAGCAACTCTGCCAGACCTCTGGCACCGCGAAGCCTCAGCCAGGCTGAGCCTGGGGATGGCGACTGGATTTACAGCTGGAAAACAACATGGTGCGCCCTGAAGCAGGGAATGTGCATCTCATGCCTCCAAGGGGATGCCAAGCTTCTTCCTATAGCTCAGGGTGTCCCAGCAGGTGGAGGGGTGCAGAGGTCCTGGGGCAGGATTCCCCGTGGGAAGTACAGCAGCGGCGGGACAGCGGCGCGGGCCCTGCGTCACAGACGCAGGCTTGTGGCAAGGTGCCGAGGAAGTTTTGCAGCAGCATTAGAAAATGTTGACATGTTTTTTGAAACAATTTCAGATCTGATATCTGCGCCAGATTGAGTTTGTAACCAGCTTTATTGTTTAAGCCTGCTGGGATTTCATCAAAGGCGTCTGCTGTTTACCCAGAACCATTTCATTGGAGAAAACAGCAAACAGACCTGCATTTCTATCTGATTTCACTTTTTCCTTTTCCTCCTGAATTTAAGTGCTTGTGAAAAGCATGGCTGATAAGGCAGAGCGGTGTGGATAAATCCCGAGGACTGGCGCGGTGGATGCTCTACCAGCTGCTCCAGCTTTATTAATAGATGGAAGGCAGTTGCTGGACCAGCTGCTGGGTGCCAGCCTGGAGCGAGGCACCAGCCTCGGGGGCACCTGGGTGTCCCCAGATGGTTTTGGGATCTCCATTCCGGCACGTTGAGCCGAGTCATGACTCCTCAGGATGCTGAAGGCTGGGAAGAGGATCATGCATAGCTTTTTTAGCGCTTTCAGTGTGAATTCAGATTTAAACTATGGGAAAGCCAATGTCTGTTCCTCCTCAGGGAGTGACCCCGGCAGGCAACGTGCTCTGTCACACCATGACAGGCCGGGCCCAGGCAGTGCAGCCAGGGGAAGCAGAGAAAGATGAAGGAGAAACCAAACTAGGAGGGGGCCTTGTGTAAACTGCACCAATCCTTCTTGCGCATCCCTGTGGAACGTGGTGGCTGCCAACCTGGCTCTGACTTATGCCCATTGCTGACCTTGGAAACACGCTGGACAGGAGGGTTGGGGGCTCAAGATAGAGCTCAACAGGATTTTACGAGGAGCTGACCTGGGGGCTGCAGCCCTTTCTGCCGCTGACTGCTTTGCTCCAGGCATCTTCCCATGGCTGCATCCTGGATGCTTCTCACCCAACACCAGTGTTGTTTTCTGCACGGTTCAGCATCTTCCTCACTTTGAAATGGCCTAGGTGGCCGTCCCTACCTTTCCTGGACTTTGGGACAGAGACACAACAGGCTGGGGTCGGTGGAGTACATCCTGACACTTTTCCCAAAGTCTCTTTGGCATCTCCCGGCTGCTCCGGGGGCCGGTGCTCCCTGGGCGGGTTGTGCCAGTGGCACCTCGCCGGCACTCTGAGGGCTTGTCTCTTCCATCGATCACACCTGCACGGTGACAATGTAATTTTTATCTCCAGTTGTTTATTTCTCAGACAGAACTACTTGTAAATTCAGAGAAGAATATATATCCCTGCGTGTGACAGATCCAGCACAGGGCGATTAATCTGCCCTCTTAAGACCTGAATGCAAAAGTGTCCCAATGTCACTCCTAGATGGGGTGTCAAGCCCTGGGGCAGCACTTTGGGGACGTGTGGGGACCTGGTGGCAGAACATACCCCAGTCCAGGTGATGCTTCCCTAATACTTATTACACTCACTATCAGCTCTGGTGATCCCCAGCTGATGTTCCAGCTCTCCAGGCTCAGGCTCTGGCTCCTCTTTTTGGGAGGTTTATGCAAATAGGGCTTTTTTTTTTTCCCTTTTTTTTTTTTTTTTTGTGATTCCTCTCTGCTGCTGCTCTGTTGTGCCCCAGATAGCAGAAGTGCTGAGGACAGGTGTTTGCGGCAGGTCCTGCGGCACCCGCGTCCCGGCCGCCCGACCGAGGGGAGGAGGGATGTGGCGAGGGGATATCCTGGGGAGAAAGGGGCAGAGAGCAGCTGGCAGAGGCCAAGGATGGAGAGGGGAAGATCCTCTAATGGCTGGTGTCCCCTCACTGCGCTAGTGAGGATGGGCACTGGTGCCAGCGTAGGTCTGTTCCAAGCCCAAGCATGGACCTGTCCCCAGCGAGGGGCAGGACAAGGACTGGGTGTCACTTTGGTCTCTGCAGCATCCAGCAGCCCCATCAGCAACACCCTCTGTGCCATAAAGGCTCTTATTTACAACCTCCTACTCGGGAGCATCTGGGAAGCGAAGCGCGTCATTTCCAGAGAGAGCAAAATGCTGCATATTTCAGTGTCTTTTGAATTTTTTAGATTTCCCTGAACTGTGCTAATGGGTTGTTGGTGGTGGTGGGGGGAGGCGAGGGCCCAGCCCAGCTCCCGGCCTGCCTTGCTGCTCCTCCGTGCGGCCATCACTGCATTGCTGCTCTTAAAATATTCAGTGCTGTTGGCCACAATTTCACAGCGGGTCAAAGCGCGCCGAGCCAGCAAGAAGGAGGGAAAGTGTGACAACAAGATTAACCCCGGCCCGGCAGGCCCCGTCCACGCTCGGCAGGCTGAGCACGATGTGCTGCAGCCACCTCATCCCAGGGGACAGGCAGCGAGTCCGGGGGTGCCGCGACACCCACAATCCCTCCTGTTGCCCAATCTTGCTGAGCCCATGGCGTCACCTCCAAAATGCAGTGAAGGGACAGCAGGAGCATCCCATGTCCTGCTGGGAGGACTGAGCATCCTCTCCTTCTCCAAGCTGCTGTAAAGCATGAGCCATGCCAGGCGCCTGGCTTTGTCCTGGTCACGCCGTTGGATGAAGGGCTGAGGATACCCCCAGGTCTTGGGGACATTGCTGAGAGCCCTCAGCACTTCTGCACCCCGAGATGTTGTGGTTCCCAGGCCTTGCACAACCATCAGTTGGTGCTAACAATGGAGCAGCAGATTTACAATGCAAAAGAGCAGCTGCTTGAGCCCTGTTTGCTGACAGGGATTTAGTAATCCTGTCATCAGCCTGGAGTTTGCTCTGGAGTTGCTGGCTTGTCTGACAGGCTTTTCTAAGAAAACTTCTGTGGCTGGGGGAAAAAAGTGAAGCACAGCACATGGCCTATGCCCACCATACAAAGAGGATGGTGGGAAGTGTGTGTTCTGGCGTGGAGCCTGGGGTGGATGGGGGATGCTGCCATAGGGAGAAGGGTCTGTGCCAGTCCCAGGACCCACGTGTTGTCTGGAAGCTGGAGACCCCCAGGAACTGCCTGTTGCATGGGCTGCATGGCCTAGGCCTGGGATACGCTGCATGGCCACCTTGGACGAGGCTTGGTCTTGTGTTTCCTGCACTTTCCCTGGATTCTTGGTCGCGTGCCATGACTTTAGAGCTCACTGATGGCAGCACGGATGGTTGTGCATGCAAGCGTGGTGTCATCTGCAGGAGATGCTGCAGCTCCTGGGGATGCTCTCCTGGGGTTTTAAGGACACTGTGGCTGAGCTATTGGGGTATCTTTGGGTGTCGGTGTCACCCCACCATTCTCCATGGACAAGCAGTGGCTGCTGGGTTGGGTGCTCTGGCAAGGAGTTGCTGGCACAGTGACCATCCCACCATCCCAGGCAGCCACCTCCAACCCAAAGGCAACCAGCCCTGTCACTCCCTTATCCCCAAGCACACCCACTCATTCCCAAAATAGCATTTCCCAAGGGTGCATGGATGCATTGGTGTCTCTGCCAAGGTTGGAGCTGGACCAGCAGTGCCCTCTTTGAGCCAGCCCCGTGGTTGCCCTCCTGCACCCTGTGCCGGCGGCAAGCCAGGCTCTTCTCCCTAATTCTCCTTCATCCCTGTTAATGTACCACCAGATGTTCTCATTATCCATTTAAACATATAATCCTCCCCCGAATCCAGCTAAGCTCCTGGCCTCCCCGATACCTCGTGGCAGTGCGTTCCACAGGTTAATTATGCATTTTTAATTAATCACCAAGCAGAGAATGACCCATGAATAAGGGATATGAAGCTCCTTCAACTGGGAATAGTTGGCAAATTGTCCCCAGGCGGAGCCATGCTGGTGTCATGCTCTCCTTGAATAACAAGACCAGCTCTAAAAATTCCTGTTTTGTGGATCTGACATGACTGGAGGATGGGACCCCCCTGTGCCCCATGTCCCCCTTCAAAGGGGGAGGAACCACATCCCAGCCAGAGCTGTCTGCATCCCACCTGGAAGTGATGGAGGAAGTGCAGGGGGGAGGAGGAGCAAGGCAGAGAGGGGGAAAAAAAATCACATGTTGTTTTAAAAAGGCATTTTTGAGTGAATGCTGAATAGGGTTTGGGAAAATTGCCTTAAAGGCCTGTTCTCTGCAGGGACGAAGCTTTTCATGGAGCAGGAGTATTCTGAAACTTAATTGCACATTTGCACGGGCTAGTGTTTTTATTTCTCTCAGGTCTCCGAGGTGGTCTTTGAAGATTGCTGTCTCTCTGTAATGGTTTTCTTTATCTCAAATAAATTCCGCACACCTGCGAGGTGGAGCTGCTTGAAAGAAATTATGCTGGAATTGGCTCTCGATTTAATAAATCTGCAAATGGAACTGAGATGCAGAGAGGCAAGGTGGTTGGTGGGGCTGGTTGTGCCTCCTTCCTGCTACCCACCTCTCCTCTCCCTTCCCTTCTCCATCAGCTCACTTTCAGCCTCTCCATGGGTCAGGAAGAGTGTGGGGCTGAGCAAAGGGAGTCCATATCCTGCTTCCCCCCCGTCAGCCGCTTCTGGTACATCCTAGGAGACTCCAGCTATACACCCAACAGTGCAGACCCCTCTAATGCCACCTGTTTGCCTTCTTCAGCTACGTATGACCCTGGCACAAACCCATCCATGCTTCTAAAACTGATGGCAAAAGCTGCTGTCAAGTGAGCCTGCAAGTGTGCTGGGCTGTGCCTGTTGGACAAGCTGAATGCCCCAGGAGTATTCCCAAGGAATGTCCCAAGGACCCTCCTTCAAGGACCCTCCTCCAAGGACTCCCAATGCCATTTTCTTTCCTGGCCTCAATTTTGGGGTTGGAAGCTATGGTCTGCTCCAGCAGCTCCTCCCGCAGCCACCCATCACATGCTGCCACCATTCCTCCTTCTCCAGCAATCAGTTCCACAGCTCCCCAGCTCACCAGGGGACGTTTAACCAGCTCTCCATTTTGGAAGCAGAGCAAAGCACCGGAGAAAAGCCTGCGGCACAGTTCTGTGCCGTTGCAGCAGGCAGCCACAAATCCCCGGGCAGCCGGGGCAGCGTGTGCTGGGCAGCCCCGGCTGTCAGGCGGAGAGGAATGGGCGGCCGCGGGAGTACACAGACAGGTTAATGGCAGCCGTGGATGCTGCACAATTGGATTTCGCCTTCCCGGTTCTTAAGGAATCAGCATCTCTCCCTTGCTCTAAAATCCGGCGGCCGCACTCCTCTCCCCGTGAGCCTCGTTGGCAGCGGGATGACCTGTCATCCGTGGAAAGCACCCAAAGGGCCATTTAAAACCCTCCCTCCTCTCGCCGGGCTCCTCAGACACGAGGTTACCCACAGAGGCCGTGCCACCTCCTGTGTGAGCTCCGGCTGCTCGGCTTCAGGTGAACAAGACACAGGGAGATTTTATTGCATTGCTGGATTTTGTTCCACTCTGTTATTCGCCACGATTGAATTTGCTGCTGTGGAGGCAGGAGCTGGCGTAGCTGGAGCTCCCTCGCTGCCCGCGCCGCTCCAGTGGGACCGTGACCTTGTCTCAGTGCCTCTCTCAGCCCTCAGCTGGGTAATGCGGTGCCGGCGTGGGAGCTGGGCATTCATCTGCCTCCCACCGAGCATCCCGGCGTGGTCCCACTCCTATGCCTGAGCCAAATCCTCACTCTGCTCCACTTTTAATCGTTGACCTTGTAAATGCTTTCAGGGAAGGCATTCGCCTTCCCAGCTCCCTCCTTAATTTCCTGTCTGATTACATCCCTCTGTCCCCATCTCCCTGGGCATCTGCTGAGGCTTCGATGCCATAGGCATCGCCACAGTACCTGAACCCCTGTGCAAACCCTCCCCAAGTTTTAGTCACACTCTCTGGTTCATTATGTCAGTTGGGAAACAGCATCTCATCTTCCTTCTTCCCTGTTTCTTGGACTTCTGTAAAAAAACCCTCTGGCTTTCCTAAAACAATGGTTTCTTGGCCTATTTTGTCTTTGGACAGAAAGCTATGCAGCGACAGGGGTGGGAACATCCCACCTTTCAGTGCAGGTGGTCTTTGATCAGTGCAATCCTGTGTGGTGGCCCAGCTCCCTCTCACAGGCACTGGGGCTGGACCAGACCCGGGACTGCGGCTCCATCGCATCCCCAGCCCTTAACAGAGACACGGAGCCTTTCCCAGTGTATCGGGAAATGCATCTGGGAGCTCCATGAGGGGTCAGTGGGCAGAGCCATCCGGGAAGGCTGTTGAAGCCTCGTTCTCTCTGTGTTGACAGCGACGGCTCTTCTTCCCCGCCGCCTGCGCCAGCGCCTCTGCCCCGTGATTGAATTAGGGGGCTGTAACCCACCTCCCTCCCGCCCGGTCCCCGCCGCGCCGGGCTCAGATGCTGAACTCAAGAGCCGTAATTGAATAAGTCTCAGGCAGACAGTGATCAGATAGCCATCAGGATCTCTTGCCTCCTCCCTGCCCAGCCATGCACTGATTTATACTCCTAGGTGACCACTGGGATTTTGCTTGGGATTTTGGTCTTCTGGGATGCATTGCTCTTTTCCCAAAGCACGAAGCTTGTGGGGTGAGCCAGGAGCAGGAGTGGGGCCACATGGGCTGTGGTCGGTGTGATAGTCACAGTTAGACTGACCCTTATTCTGGGGAGCAAGCAGTGATGGGGAACAGAGGGACCCTGTGTCTTTATGACAGTGGCTGCTCTTGGGCTGCCTGGGCACAACGAGTTAAAAGTTGCAATTAGTAAAGTGCTGACGATGGGAAGGTGGGCTGGAAGCGAGCGGCGCTAAATGAAACCTGAAAGGTTATTCCAATAAGCGGCAGCACAGCTTCCAGCTGCGCTCGCTTTCCTGGGAGCTGGGGGACAAGGGATGGGATCCAGGGTGAGAGACACCAGGTGGAATGAGGGATGTTGCTGGAAGATGCTCAGGTGCCAGCAGTGCCTGCTGGAGTGAAAAATATGGCAGGGGAATTAAAGCAGGAGGGGGACAGGCCACCATGTCCCAAGGATGCTCATCCAGCGCCAAGCTGGGGGAGTGGTGGGGTGGGTGCTGCCCATTCTGTGCCCCCAGTGGCTTCTCCACAGGGTCCAAATCCCACCACAGGCATGGAGCCCTGTGCCCATGGCATATGTGTGGTGAGGGTTTTGGGGAGTGCTGGGAGCCACGCTGCCTTTGCCAGGGAATCCTTGTAGCATGGAGAGTGGTCCCTCAGCTGCAGTGGGGGCTGCAGGGGTGAGCGGAGCTGGGAGCCAGGGAGGAGGTTCCTGGGAAAGGCGTTTCTCTTCCAGCTGAGCAGACAGGAGCCCAGGCAGGCGCAGGCAGCCAGTGGTGGCCTCTCCCTGCCAGATGTAGCTGTTCCAGCTCTCCGCTGGTGCGACACCACGGAGCTATTATTAGACTCCAGTTTTCCGTGGGTAGCTCTGAACTCCCTGATGCCTCCAGAAGCTCAGCAGATGCCAGGGCAGAGCAAGATCTGCCAGTACTGGTGGGAACAAGGGTCCCTGGTGAGCTCAGAGGGGGTGTGGGTGGCAGCAAGGGGTGGCAGAGCTCCCCAGAATGGAGACATGTGGAGCTGAGCACCACAGCCTGGGCTGGAGCCACAGCAGTGAAAGGCAATTAGTTGTCTAATGAGAGGTTTGAGTGTTGAGGAGGGCATGGAGCCCCTGGGAACACTCACTGGGTGAAAGGTAGCCAGGAGAGATGTTGCCCTGACAGAGGTGTGGAATGCAGAGCTCTGCATGGAGCTGCACCTCCAAACCACATCTAGATTTCACAGCATCACTCCAAAATGGAGATACGACATCCTTATTGCTGCCATCCTTGGCAGGAGGCATGGGGGAAGCACGGCAGGGCTGTGGCACGCTGGGACACCTCATCCCACACTGAAGGAGGGATGGAGCTGGGGAGACATGGCATTTCCCTGCTCCCATCCTCTCCCCAGCCTGGTTTCCAAGCAGGTGTGTTTAAATGCCTTTTATGTTGTGACTCAAATGATGAAAGGCCCGAAAATGGGACTAACAAAGACGAGTTGTACTTCAGAATAAAAACCCATGAAAGCAGCAGATGCTGTCATAGGAATAAATTGTATCAACAGCGATCAGATGGGAAGCAAAAAGTCAGAATGAAGTTGCTCCTTCATTCCTGTTTCCAGTGAAAATTTCTGGGTCCATGAATTTAGCCAGAATCAGGTAGGATGAAAGGCTTTGTCTGACAAGGCATTTCAAAGGATCTGGGAGCCTCCGGAGATGTGGCCACTTGGACAAGGAAACGGAGCCCCTCAGTTTTAATGAGCATTTCAGTTGCCTTCCTTTATCCTTCTGCCAAGATTCTCTTTTTTTTTCTTTTCTTTTCCCCTAAAAAACCTGATTTCTGCTCTTTGCGATTTGTTTTAACTTTGCAAAACGTGCATTTAAGCAACACAACGGGAGGAGGCGGAGGGTAGAACATCCCTGTCACTCCACACAGCCCAGCCTGTTGCTTCCCACCATAAACCCCTCCTCGCTGTGGCCAACCTGGCTGTTTTGGATGCTGTGGGTCAGCACCGCCATCCTTCAACACCTCCCGTTCCCTTCCCAGCCCTGCAACGATTTCCCATCTCCCCGTCTCCCCTTTCTGCAGCGACAGGATCATACACGGGTTGTAATTAATAGAAATTAGACTGTCGAGACCTTGCAGCCCCCATCCCGTAATTACTTGGCCTTGCTGCGTTGGAGGCGCAGGGATCGGCAGCGGGCTCAGGAGCTGCCGGTGATGGGAACATATCCCGCTATCAAGCTATTTTTATTAAGCTTTTAATGCAGGCACTTGCGTGGCGCTGGGGGATGTGCAGCATCTCCACAAAAGTCCACTCCCGGAGGGACACGCGGGGGGGATATTTTGGGATGAAATGCCGGCATCGGAGCTAGACAAAGCAGGATATTAGCAAAGTGCTGCGTCCTCACCACGTTCGTAGCTTGCACATTTATTCCCGGTATCCAACCGCTCCAGCCATACAGATTTCAGGGGTTTGGCAAAGCATTGGTGCTCACCGAGTGGTGACCTCCCCTCCCTCCCCAGTCCTCAGCTGCCCCACATCCCCCTTCACCCCAAGAGCCGTGTGGGAGAGTGACAGTGCCCGATATCCAACTGGGCACACAGCGTCTTCCATCGGCTCATTAAACCTCCCAGCGGCCCCGCGCGCGGCACAGCTCGGCCCCGGATGCCGAGCAGAGGAGCGGCACAGCACAGCTATTCACACTCGGTTTTCATCACTGTGTTTTTCATGAGCTGGTAAAAAGTTCAGTGCAAAGCACAGGAGAGGTCTCTGAAAGGCAGCCGCCCTCACGACCCAGCGTGCCGGCTCACGGTGCCGGTGGGAATGGGGTTTTGCCGGTGTCTGTCGCACTCGCTTGGCGGGCAACCCGCAAGGATGCTCGTCTGGAGGGCTCGTGGCATCACCCTGAGAGGAGACCAAGGGCACAGAGAAAGGTGCTGCTGCCCTTTTTGGGTGTGGGAGAGAGACCTGAGCCTGTGGGCTGGGCTCCAAATGACGCCATCACTTCTTTTTTGGTTGGGGGGAAGAAAATGTGACAGAGCCGGCAGCTTTGATGCCTGCCTGTCCGTCTCCTTCCCCCCTGCTGTAGGCAGAATGATGTGCTGCTGAATGAGGAAGAAGGTACATGACAGGCTCCAATTTGCCCTCTTCTCCACCAAACACAAGGACATCCAGCAAATGTGAAATGCAGAAAGACTGAAAAGGGATGAAAGGGATCCTACACGGCATGGTACAAAATTGGCTTGTGGATCTCGGTGGCACAGGACACTGCTGGGGTCGGGACCTCAGTAGGATTACAAGTTTATAGAACTAATGCTCTCCCTATTATCCGTGTTAACATAAAAACACCTTCACCTCCCTGTGTCGAGTTTCTGTCCGCTCCCAGCTCCATCCAGGTACATATCCATCCAGCGCATTCCTGGTGTTCTACAGCCTCCAGTTTTTCCCTCTCTTGGGGATGTGGGCTGGATGGGGCAGCCAAGCATGCACTGAGAGCCCAGGCAGCTGTCACTTTGCTCTTCCATCTCATATTTGCTCTGTTTTGGCTGTATTTCTGATCCTAAAGAAACCCTCCGTAGGTCTTGGCCAGCTGCTGGCAGGGAAACTGGTGAATCTGCTTTCGCTACACATGAGCTTGTTCAGCATTTGATACCGATCTGGCTGGTGCTCAGCTGGGGTGGGTTTTGTCATTTCATCTGCAATTGTTTTGCTGTAAAGCACCTCTGAAGGGTTCGCTCACCGGCTGTTTTACAAAGGACATAGTTCTTATTACTGCTGTGAATGAACTACTTTGCATTTCTGTGAATGGGAAGGAAAACTTGTCACCTCGGGACAAAAAGGGAGTGGAAGTATCTGATGATCCCCTGAGACGCCTCAGACAATCCACTAAGCTCTAGTCATCCTCCTGCATTTCTCTTTCCTCGGGGGCAATTGGAATTATTAGTCCCTTCTCAGGGACCTCAAGATCTCCCTGTCCTTTGCCAACTTCTATTCTGGCTTCACTGCAGGCTGCTGGCACATCCTGCCAGAGCCCAGTCCTGTGCTAGGGACCAGCAGAGGATACCTGGTGCCTGCTGGGGAACAGCACAGCAGTGCCAGGAGCCAGTAAGGCCCCCTGTCCATGCCTGAAATTCTGCAGTATCTGTGCATGTCGCACTTGGGGTGTCCTCTGGTCCATGTCATCCTCTCCTTGAGGTGTGGGAGTACCCTGGTTTCCATTGACACCTCCAGCCACAGCAGGACCCAAGGACTGGACTCATCCCTGTGCAAAGGGAAGTGCCATTTCCCTCTGGCATGCCTGCACTTCAGGAAGGTCCCAATGGCTTTTGAAGTGCTGGTCCATCATGCACAATGGGATGAGACACAGGGGAGCAATAAACCCTC
Organism: Pseudopipra pipra; assembly: GCF_036250125.1. NCBI lineage: Eukaryota > Metazoa > Chordata > Aves > Passeriformes > Pipridae > Pseudopipra > Pseudopipra pipra. The sequence goes on along the minus strand of NC_087569.1, from coordinate 6,617,964 downwards.
TGGCAGCAGGAAAGGAGACTCAAGAAAAGAAGATGATCTCTTCTCCCTGGTATCCAGGGATAGGACACATGGGAATGGTTCAAAGCAGCACCAGGAGAGGTTTAGACTGGACATTAGGAAGCATTCCTTTACTGAGAGGGTGGTCAGACCCTGGAACAGGTTTCCTGGAGAGGCAGCCGATGCCACAACACCTGTCAGTGTTCCATAGGCATTTGGACAGTGCCCTTAATAACAAGCTTTAACTTTTGGGCAGCCCTGAAGTGCTCAGGCATTTGGACCAGATGACCACTGTAGGTCCCTTCCAAGGGAAACATTCTATTCTATTATTCTATTCTATTCTATTCTATTCTATTCTATTCTATTCTATTCTATTCTATTCTATTCTATTCTATTCTATTCTATTCTATTCTATTCTATTCTATCCCATCACATCAATTTATCTCCAACTCTGTGCAAGCAGCAGCCCAGCCTGTGATCTACGTAGTCTTCTCTCAAACCTGCACCGAGGTACCAGTTTTGTGCCCCATTCCTGCAGTAGGACCAGCAGCATCTGACTGCAGCTGTACTCCAAGGGCATGGCTGCAGAGGAAGGTGTACTGAGAACTGGGGTTAAGCAGAGCAGATTGCACGGGGAAAACACACTCTACACTCCCTCTGCTTCTCTATATTTTAGTCCTGAAAAAAGCATTTAAATTAAACAAGTTCCTGTAGCTGAGTTTCAATCCCACAGCCACTTCCATCATTGACCTCCTTTTTCCCCCTTTTTCTTTAGCTTGAGAGCGGGAGGAGGAGATGCAGACAGAGAGGAGTGCTAATTAAACAGGGAGTTCCACATTAGGGTACAAATCCTCTGGACTAGCACAAACCCTGCCAATTTCAGTACTTATTTATTATTTTTTCAGTACAATTGTAATTTCCAGTGGTGCCTCCAGCACCAGGAGAGAGTTCAGGGGCTGCTCTTGGAGAGGATTAGCACGCTGGAAGCATTATTACTTTCCTTCGCTGTGAATTCAGGAGTGATTCCCTGACGGCTGCACTCTATATAGAAGTGAATCGGTGCTAATTTGTTTTTGAGGATCACACATCCACCAACATGTGAAAGACAATCCTGCTTCTCAATGTATATTTCAAGCCAGTGCTACAGCAAACAACGGAAAATAAGCAAGCAAAGGAAGCCAGACCTCCCTCGCCCAGAAAGCCAGAGCTGGAAAAGGGCGGACTTTCTTTTTTTTTTTGCTTGTGTGAGTTGGTTCTGTGTCTTTCCAAAAGTATTTTGGGGTTTGGCTGTGCTGCCCATGGTGATGGGCAGCAGGGGCTTGGGCATCTCTCACATGGAAAGCCTCAGGGACATTGTGTCAGACGGGATGTCAGAGAGACTGAGTATAAAAGGCTCCTTTTTTCTTCCTTTTAAATCATCCTGGAGTTTAACTGCAAGAGAGGAATAAATTAACTAATTGAATCTGTAACGATGGAGGGGCTGGGCACCTGGCAGGAGAGCAGCCTCCCTGCCACCCATCGCTCCTCTCTCTTTATTTGTGTGATTCAGAGGGACGTGGTCCATGGGGAGATATCAGAGCCGGCTGAAATGGAAGACAAAGCTATTGTTTCAAACAGAGTTATTGATTTTTACATTATTACACTATGAAATTTATGGTCTGGTTTCAAACTGCAGTAGGAGTTAATGACCACCATCCAGAAACTTCCAGGTGACCTTGGCCTTGACTTTGGTGGAGGAAGGTGAATAGCTCCAGATACTGGGTCAGCAAATGTAAATTGAACTTGCAATATTCTAAAGGACTTGATTTTGGGGTGCTGCTGAGCCCAGGTCTCTGCCCTGAGCTTTAGTGCACAGCAAAGTCCAAGCTGGTTGGCAGCTGTGATGGAGGGGGGAAATCGGACATTCTCATCTCCAGACAAAAGTTTTTCCTGCTATTAAGCCACATTTTGCCCCCAGCCAGAAACACCAGGATGTCCCCAGAGATCCTTGAGCACAATTCTCCATCCTTAGCCGACCTCCCAGCACAACTTGGCTGCCCAAGGGTTTGCTCTGGTCAGTCACCACTGGAGGAATGCAAACCAAGGGGTTCTGGGATGGATGAGAAGCACCAGGGAGAGGAGGAAACACAGCCCAGAGCAGGAGACCCTGTGAGAGGGGAGAGCAAAGGGCAGTGCCCACAGACCAGGCAGCTGCCTGCAAAGGGAATGCTGCCCATTCCTGATTCCAGCCAGCTCTCCCATCTCAGTCGCAGGAGAAGGATTTGCTTCTTAATGTCAGGGTGACCAAGAGGAGGTTTTTTACCAGTTAACACATGAGATACTGTGACACGGAAGGGTTTGTAGGGACTACAGCACTCCCCAGTCTACAACCTTTTCCTGGCTTTTCTTTAAAAAGTACCTCCCGATGCATCTTTTGGCACCAGCCTCTTCCCAAAGCTTTCTTAAGCACTGTTCCTTCCAAATTTCCTTGTATGCTTCTTCCTCTGGGAACTGCCTTTCCACTTGCCAGCCAAAGAAGGCAATTTCCAGCTGCTGGAGAAGGGGTTTTTTTCTTGTAGTACCGTCTCCCTGGAACATCCCTGACGCTGCACCCCGAGCTGAAGTCGTGTGAAGCCAGTAGCCTCCAAGCTCATCTTCTGCCTCGGAGGTCATAATTGCCATTAAATCACAGCTTGCCTAACCAAATTATGCAAAACCGAAATTATCTCCAATGATTTTTATGTTGCTGAAATGTTCCAGAACTGCCGGGGTGATGACTGGGGGATTGGGAGCAGCTGTCACTCCATCAGAAACCATAATTCCAAACAGCTGGGATCTGTCAGTTATTTATGACACCGGTCGCAAAAAAAAAAAGTAATAAAATGATGAAGGTGGATGGGTGGCTGCCACTCTTTGGCTGAAAGGCAGCTCATGCAGAAAGCAAAGCCCTGTGCTGTGTCCTGGTGCTGGGAGCTGTAGCTGATGTTTTGGGAGGAATCCCAGAGAGGATCCTCCTGCTGCTGAGCGCTGCAGGACCATGGGGCAGCACCTAAGGGGCTTTCCAGAGAGGCTGCAAGCAAGCTGCTGCTCACTGGGGAATTTAGGCTATGTAACAATCAGGATTGGCTTGTTTATCTTATCCTCTGTTTTCTAAAAAAAAAAAAAAAAAAAAAAAAAAAAAAAAAAAAAGAAGAAGAAGAAGAGGAAATAAACCCTGCAGCCACTAAGCACCAGTCTGACACTGCTTTGTCAAACCGTCCCAGATCCGGAGTTTGGCTCTTGGCTCATGCCCAGTTGCTGTTACTGCTCTGGCCTTGTCTTTCATTGTCCTTCAGTTGGATGATGAAATTGTGAACGTTCGAGGCTTCTTTTTCTCCCTGAACAACAGTTTCTCTCTATGTGAACATCCAATTCTGAATTTGTCCCCAAGTTTCAAAGTGTACTTTCCCCGGGGGTTGTTGTCATGTCTTTGTGCACTAGTTTGCTCAGGGTGGATTTAGAAAACATCCTTTGATAGAGGCAGAGTGGGAAGGGGCAGGAAAATCTCTCTCTGGAGCTTGCTGACAGTGAGGTGGTGGTGTTACACCAGGTGTGAGTTTGGCCTCAGAAGAGGGTGAGTGATGAGGAAGCTTTTCCCTTTTTGATAATCCCGTCTGCGAGCAGAAGCCAGATGCTTTCTCCCCACTTGTAGCACACTCTGGTTAAGTATTATTATTTATATTATGTAGTAGCTATACATAGTGTTTTATGGCAGTAAAGATACATAAATCAGCAACCAGAAGACGAGGGCTTTGCTCTAAAGAGCTTATAAATCTAACAGCTTGAGCAGCCCCGGTAATGGACACAGTAAGCAGGCAGTCAAGTTGCATGTAGACATGAGCTAAGATGGGTCTCCCAAAGCAGATGGCGGTTTAGGAGAGATTTGGAAGAGAAGCAACCTGCTCCATCCTCGAGAGCGGATTCTCCTGCCGGAGAATTAGAAGGGCTGTGACCCATATAAGCTCGTCCGGGTGGAGAGGTGAAAGAGTCTGTGGGAGAACAGCAACTTGCCAAGAGGGAATGCACAGGGGGTAGTGGGGGTTAGTGGCAGGGCTGCCTTTTGGGGGGGTTCTGCAGGTGCATCCCCCAGGGACAAAGCATCCATCCTTGTCCTAAGTGATGTATTTGCCTTGAGCCTGAGACTCCTAATGAAAAGAAGTGGCACCATGTTGTCCTAAAGAAACCAAGGCTCTGCCTTGCTCGGAGATACAGTAAAGTGTTATAAATCTTAAAAAGCAAGAAAACTGCTGGTGCAGGTACACCAAGCTCTCTGGAGGAAGTGCCACTGCAGAGGCAAGTGTCCCTACTGCCATGGCAGAGAAGTGCTCCAACCCTTCAAACCTTCCCCTTTGATCCCAGGTATCAAACCAAGGTTTTGTTGGTTTTTTTTCCAAATTTCTTCCTGTGCTGGCACCGGCCCGGGAGGAACCTGGTCTGGGCTGGAGAGAGATGTGCAGTGTCTGGCCGAGCATGCTGGCTCCGGGCGTCTGCATTCTTCTGGCTGCTTTCAGCTCCTGCACAAATCGAGGCTTCACGCTAAATGCATTACACTGTATAACAATTAATCCCGTGCTACATATAGAAAGTCCTTACTCATCAATAATGCATGCGGGAGGAGTGATTTTCACTCTCTGTAATAAGGCTAAGACAATGGAAACAAGCAGGTAATGGAGAACATTTATAACGATGTTAATCTAATAATGAGTCTAATGCTGTTAAAAGTAAGACTGCAAACTGGACGCATCCAAAGATGAATTATTTCAAGCATTCATTAACTGATGCCTAATTAATGCTCAATTAGAGGGGTGCTACATGGGAAATGGTTTGGACAGTCGGACGAATTCATTCCAATCACTGAAACCTCAGTCAGAAGCAGGAGGCGGCAGAAGGACACGGCGAGCAGAAGCCGGGGTGACACAGCGTGTTAGTGGGAGAAAGGCAGGAGATAAACACCCCTTTGCTGGTTTTATCCATGTCAGCGGGGATTTGGTTTTACTCACTTCACCAGCAGGTTTCTGTAGGATTTTTCTGTGCTGCTTTTGAAGCTCTCCTTCCTGGTGAGCTCTGACACATAGGCTGGTGACCCTCCATCTGCCTCACAACCTTTACAAGATGAAGTTGAAAGGGCTGAATCAGGAATAACAAGTTCAACAAGTTAGACAGGGTCAGACTATCAGGAGAGCTGGGCTGGAACCTCTTGGGAAGTTCCCATCTTGCTTTGCTGCCTGGGAAGCCCAGTGAGATCAAAGTGCTGCTGGCTGTCTTGTCCTGGTGGGACTAGGCTGCTGGATATTGCAACACTGGTGTTACCAGCTTCAGGAGCTTCATGGCTCCATGACCACAACCTCTTTGCTTCTTGAGGGTCTCATTCCCAAATCTAAACTGCGACCAACACCAGGGCATCTCAGGAGCAGCTTCTCACAGCTCTAGACAATCAGCAGGTTTTACGGGCTTGGAGGGAAAGCATCCTCGATGAGATCATGTGCCTTGTTTGCATCCATGGGGGAGTCCAGACCTTCACAGAATCACAGAATGGTTTGGGTTGGAAGGGACTTTAAAGACCATCTGGTTCCATCTTCCCTCCCATGGGCAGGGACACCTTCCACTAGACCAAGTTGCCCTGAGCCTTGTTTAACCTGACCTTGAACACTTTCAGGGATGGGGCAGCCACAGTTTCTCTGAGCAACCTGTGCCAGGGCCTCACCACCCTCATAAGAAAGAATTCCTTTGTTATATCTAATCTAAACCTACTCTCTCTCCAAGTCCTGCTCCCCTGTTCACCCTTTTTTCCTAAGCATCCAACCTTCCGTTTCCCCATTCTCCTTCCTCATGAGTTGCAGCACATAAGTAGAAACACATCCCTGCCTTTTCTCCCTACCATCATACTCTTGGGAAGCTGACAACCAGCAACAACCCAGGCTATCCCCACCACCATCCATGGCTGCAGGAGTCACATCTCCCTCTCCATAGGACCTCCAGCCGTTAACTCGCAGATGCCTGTTAAATAAAGAGATGGACTCAGTTCCCTCTGACCTTTACCTCTGGAGTTATCCCTGCAGGCAGCGAGCTGTTAAACGCTGTGTTCCCTCTCGGCAGAAGCCTCTACCTTGGCCATGCTCCAGGGAGACCCAGGCTGCCTTCGTCCATCGCCGCGCGCTGCTAACAGCCGCCTGTCACCACCATCCCCATACGTGAAATCGTCTATGCTCCCAGATCCCTGCCCGGCTCCACCTCCCGTCAGTAATCCCGTTAGCCTGGCAACTGTCGTGTCATGGAAGAGCACATAAAACTGTTGTTTGGAAGCAATATGTAATCTTCCAACCTGCTGCGTATAGCTGGGAGATGGTTTATTGATTCAGACCCTTGTGATTTGGTATTTGCAATAACAGACTCTGCATGTGGGAGATCGTCGCAGCACTTGTGCCTGGCAGGATTTTACTAATAAACATAAGACCTGCAGAAGGATTCAAACTCCAGTGTCACCAAGGTAAAGACGGGGAACGTGAAGCCGTCCCACCTTGGCGAAGCACATCCGCGGGTAAAAAAACCCGGCAGAATATATCTGCAAACATAGTTTTATCTTTTCCATCGTTATCTGGCGCTCGGATAATCACAATATCCTCAGGATACCGCTGTTTCCCAGGCGGCGCTTGCACGGTGAGCTGCAGCGAGGGCTCCCGTTTTGGCAGGGAGTGCTGGGTAGTCAGCGCTGGCACGATGCTCCCACCAGCACAGCCCCTCGCTCATCGCAAAGGCACGACAGCAAAGCCAAAATGCTACGGTGGTGACTTGGAGAACATTCCTTTTCCTACACAGCCGTAGGAGTTGTCGCGAATTAAGCGTTCCCGACTCATCACCCCCTTTTTGGCAGTGGTGCAGGGATGAGACATCCCTCTTGGTAGCCGACGCTTTGTTCCTGAAGGGCAGCGCCTGGAAGTTGTCCTCCCCATTGCCATCACAGCCAAGGCTTGGTCCAATGCTTTGGGCAGCAATGCTATTTTTTTTCCTGACTGCCTCTTACTGGTGATTTATGGAGAGTCTGAATAACCCAGTTTATCTAAAATATGTGACAACTTTGCCTTGAAAGGATGGGTCCAGATGGACGGGTCACCTGCTGTTAACTAAATGGTAATAGATCTCCATACCAGGCAAAAGGCAACAGCAACCATGGAGTTATATTTCAAACAGAATTAATAAGAAAACAGTAAGGTTTTTGTGCCTCCCACTTGTATTCGGCTGCAGGCACTGAAGAGAGGGACTGTAAAAGCCCAAGGGGTCCAGGATCTTGGACTAGCTGGTGATAACGACGTTGAGTAATTAGAGATGAACTCCACTTCCACTCTCGTTTTTCAGATTATTACAAGCTGAGTAGAACTCGTGGGCAGGATGGCACCAGCAGCTGTGCGCTGCTCTGCTATTACTCCTTTTCCCCGTAAAGTCCAGAGGCAGAATTCATTAGACATGAGCAAATTTTGCGTATAAGAGGAAAAAGCCAAATCTAGGAGGAAAATCTGAATGAGAAATGACAAGTCTGGTGCAATGAGTCTGAAAAGCCACTCGGCACAGAAGGAATAGCCTGAAAGCAAGCCTGGTGTGAGGAGTGGGAGCGAGACGGGAGCAGGGCGGTGAAACTGGTGCTCTGAGAGCTGAGCAGAGGGAGGGGATGATTCCTGCCTCACTCTCTGCTTCTCTGCTGTGAGAAAGCCCCAGTCACAAGCACATACTGTAGCATTAGAGGATGCAATATGCTTTGCCACAGGACATCCATTTAGAAATATGTCTGAGCATCCCACTTCCAAACGGAGTTTTCGGCTCAGCCTTTCCCACCAACTGCTGACAACATATTTTCCTGCAAATCGCTTGGGTTTCAGGGTGGATGGTGGTGTCTAACAACTGTAGTCAAAGGAGATGGTGGGGATGGGTCTGTGCCTTTGGCAGAGCAGGGTGTGCTGTGCAGATTCGCTGCCCACGTGTAATTTTAGGTGGTTCACTGGGAATTGCTAAATCTCTGTTCCTTTTCCTCCCCGATACGTAAGTGCAGGCGATTTGAGAGATGCATTATAAGGAGGGGTGGACACATAAAAGGGTTTGCATTTCCTCTGTTTGCTCTCACACCACGAAATTTCCTCCGATGGTGCTGCTGCCTGCAGGCAAGGGGCTCTGCTGCCTGCACTGCCAGCGTGAATTCTCACCAATAAAGTTTCTCCTGCCTGCTCTGGGCTGGGAGCACAACCAGCTGCCTGTTGCAGGCAGGGCGAGGAGGCAGGGAGTACTCCATACATCACGTTTTAACTACTGTGGGTGATGAGCCTACTCATCACAGCCGCGTGGGTAATTCATGAGCAGAGAGGAGGGCTGAGTTAATTGGGGGCGTTTTTCACCCAGAATAGCCTCCACAGCAGTGATGGGTGGGCGGGAGGTGCCCGGTTCCCGCTGACGCCGCTCTCCCCTCTCTCCGCACAGGGGGGTTTGCGGAGCTGCTGCTGGTGCTGCTGGGGCTGAAGGTGCCCAGTGCCCTGGGCTGCCCCACCGACTGCGTGTGCTACCCCTCCCCGATGACTGTCAGCTGCCAGGCCCACAACTTCGTCACCATCCCCGAGGGCATCCCCGAGGACAGCGAGAGGATCTTTCTCCAGAACAACCAGATCACCTTGCTGCTGCGGGGCCACTTCAGCCCCTCCATGGTCACCCTCTGGATCTACTCCAACAACATCACCTTCATTGACCCAAACACCTTCGACGGGTTCGTCAACCTGGAAGAGCTGGACCTGGGGGACAACCGCTACCTAAGGGCTTTAGCTGCAGACACTTTCCAAGGGCTGGTGAAACTCCATGCCTTGTATCTTTACAAGTGCGGGCTGAGCTCCCTCCCCAGCGGGATATTCGGTGGCCTCCACAACCTGCAATACCTTTACCTGCAAGACAACCACATTGAGTTCCTTCAGGATGATATTTTTGTTGACTTGGTTAACCTCAGCCATCTTTTTCTCCATGGAAACAAGCTCTGGAGCCTCCATCAGAACACGTTCAGGGGACTAATAAACCTGGATCGGCTGCTCATCCATCAAAATCAGCTGCAGTGGATTCACAGGCGGGCTTTTCATGACCTCCGAAGATTGACCACCCTTTTCCTGTTCAATAACAGCCTCTCGGAGCTGCAGGGGGACTGCCTGGCCCACCTGGGAGCCCTGGAGTTTCTCAGGCTGAATGGGAACCCATGGAGCTGCGACTGCAAAGCCCGTTCCCTCTGGGAATGGCTGCACAGGTTCAGAGGCTCCAGCTCCAGTGTCATCTGCGAGTCGCCCGAGCAGATGCATGGCAAGGACCTCAAGGTGCTAAGAGCAGAAGACTTTAGGAACTGTTCAGGGTCCGAGTCGCTCCATCAGATGAAAACACACACTTTCTCCACAGCGGACAGAGGAGCCTCCAAAACCCACCACCCTCACCACTCCTCCAAGGAGAAGGGGAAGGAGAGAGGGGCTGAGAACAGTTTGCACAGCAGCCAGCCCGCCGGCCCCCCCGGCTCCCGGCCGGGCTACCGCAAACCCGGCAAGAACTGCACCAGCCACAAAAGCCGTAACCGAACCTCTAAACCGGTGTCCTTGGGGCCGCGGAAAAACGGGCAGGAGGTTCCAGACTATGTGCCTGATTATCAGCACAAATTCAGCTTTGGGGTGATGCCAACGCTGTCCCCCAAACGCAAGGGTAAGTGTACCCGGCGGACGCCCATCCGCCCCCCCAGCGGGGTCCAGCAGGCAGCCGGCTGCTCGGGGCTCAGGGCGTCGCTCCTGGTTTTTATGGTGGTGTTGGCGGCCGTCATCCGCTGAGCCCCCGGCCGCGGACAGAGCGGAGCTTGTACTGCCACCAATCTACAAAGGACCAGAGTTTCTTTTCTTCTTCTTTTTTTGTACGTGGCTAGCGTTGGCCTGGCGAAGGGAAGAACGCTGTCTCGGCTTCTGACGGTCTCTCCGTGCCCGGCCGGGCTGCCAACGCGGACTGTGCCGAACGCAGCGGGAGCGGATTAAAAGGCATTATCACACCTTGTCACAAACAGCCTAACCGAGCACCTACAACAACAACAACAAAAAAGCCAACCTTACAAAAAGCAGATAACAGGGACGGTAGCCAATTCGTCGGTGACAGCAACCGGACAAATGGACTGTATCCATGCTCTTGTGAAATCCTGTTCATTTGAGAGCGCTCTGAACGACCCCTCCAATTACTGAAAGGAACATAATTGCTGTAAAAACCATCACCAATTAAGCCTACACTGTTTCTCTGAAAGTGAGTGCAAGGACACTGATACCGATGTAATAAGGACATTGGTTCTCCCATGTTTTAGCCCTTTTGGCTCCAAACCCAGAGGCCAAAGTTGGCTGGGAATCTCTTAGAAGACAATCTCAAACCCCTGAATATCTCAGGCATTACAGCAGAACAGGGCTTGCCTGCTGGGCTTGGAGTAGCCAACAACCAAAGGAAAGACTGATTAGAGGTGGAATTAAACAGAAAAAAACAAACAACAAACCCAACACTTAAAGAAATGAGGTACCCGCAGGAGGTGTGTTTTTTGTAACCATGTTCACACATCCGAAAAAAAACCCCAACAAATGCACAGGCTCTCCCCTTTCCCCTCAATTATCCATATGTATGTCTTACAATGTTTATAAACTATATGGAAACTATATCTTCAGAACTAAGGATTGTATTGTTGAATTTATAGCAGACCAGTATATGATTTTTTTTTTTTTGGTTTTTCTCAAGAAAACAAACCGGCAGCAGTGCCTACAGATGCTGAAAGCCATCGGGCGGGCTCAGTACGTGTGGGGGAACCACAGTGGACCAATGTTCTCAGCAATTCAGAGCACTAAACTTTGGGAGGGGGTGGGTGGGGGGTTGTGTGCGGTGCAGGAAAGTCCGTATCCAGAGAGCCAAAACTCACCCTTACACCCTAATTTGTAACCAGGGGAGAGAGAGAGAGAGAGATTAATTAGCCCAAATAAATAGAGCCATAGAGCTCTGTCTCTGGAGAGTGCTACAAGGCCCCAGGAAGAAAGGGGCTATTTTGGGGCTGGAGGCAGAGAGGGGCTTCCCAGCCATGTCGGTGGCGTGAGGACCTTTATAGCTGGACTAAGGTTTTCACTGGGGCAGCAAGGAGCAGCTCCCAGGCTGGAGACAGTCCTGACAGCGTCAGGAGAGGTTTTGTTTCTTAAAAGGAACAGGTTGTATCATGGGAAGGGTCAGAGAAGGGGGAAACTACAGCTCATAGAGGACCGGTGAGAAACGCAGAGCCCAGGGCTTCTGGTCCGTGGTAGGAGAGGGATATCAATGGTCCAAGAGAGCCATATGAAGGGGGTTGTGGCCCCTTCCAGGTGGAGGAGAGGGAGCAGGTCTGCCTGTTCCCCTCGTCCCAAATTACACCCTGTGGTGGAGGGATGTGTTTGCTGGTCGGGGGCACAGCAGAGCTGGCAGCTTCACTGATGGCAGCCCACAGGCTCGGAGAGGTGCTGCCCAAATTCTGCAGTCGGTGTGAATTCCCTGTCAGCGTGGATGTGTGAGACCAAACAGACACTGAAGTTAATGAAACAAGGGAAATAAAAGTGATCTTGGACAAGAAAAGGCTGCTGCTCATTTCCTAACCGTATCCCAGCATGTTTTGAGCCCATACCTCACGTGTGGGGCTGGAAATCCCAAAGGAAGCGGCTTGTGTTTTCCATCAGACACACCACTAGCTTCAGGAAGAATGGGCCATCTTAGGAAATCCGCTCTCCTAACTGCATTGGGGAAGGGGAGAGGGTATTGAGGGTATTTACACAGTGTCAGATCCCTTGGAGGTATCTGGAAATGAAACGGGAAACTCCTGATGTTAAAAAAAAAAAAAAAAAAAGAAGAAACTTCCCCAATGCACTTATGGTTACAAGCAGTTGGATGGTGGGATGGGGAAGCTGGACGGGCATGACCTCTTCTGTCCATCTTACAAGTGAGGAAGGGCAGAGGCTTGGATGCTTCTCTTTTAAACAGCCTTCTTGGGGAATAGCAAGACTAATTCTGGGAGGAGAAAGGAAGAGGTTACTTCATCAAGCCCTCTGCCTTCCAGCTCCTACCCAAACTTTTGTGTCTACAGGGCTCTAAAGCTCCACTAAAGGGATGTCCAATGCAGCCAGAACAAATAATCCGTGATCTGAAATAGCTCCCTCATGTCCTACTCTCTATAACCAATAGCAACTGAATGAGTCTGGCACTGTCCCTTAGAAGTGGAGAATGTTGTTATGTTGGTTATTTCGTTTCATACTCTGGAAATCAAAGCTCTCAGTGGGAGAATGAAGAAGAGAAGCACTTTATTAATTTTTTTTTAAGTCTGCGTGTAACTCCTGTAATATAGGAGTGAAATGTCAGCACAGGAGATGCTAATGTTTTATAAATGATTTGGGTGCAGCAGGCACGGTGGATAGTCTTTGAGATGAATTATATTAGAACAGACTACGCCTGGCTCAAAACCATAATTGTATTTTTAGTATCTTTTCCTTTAACATGTAGGAAAAATAAAGGCAACTCCACGGTGTATTACAAGCCTTGTCAATCAAGCGCTCTAACTCTTAGTGATAAAGGGACTGTTTAAAAACCAGAAGGGAGACATGATACACTGCTAAATAGAAGATGTCTCTTAACACGGTGTCATGGTTTAACCTGGCAGGTAGCTAAACACCACCTGACTGCAGTGGAATGGGGAGAGAATTGGGAATAATAAGCAACATTCATGGGTTGAGATAAAGATGGTTTAACAGGACAGAAATGGAAGAAATAATTAATAACAACAATAGAATCAGAGTATACAAACCAAATGATGCACACTGCAATTGCCCACCACCTGCTGACCGATGCCCAGCCAGCTCTGACCCCAGTTTATATACTGACCATGATTCCATACAGTCTGGAATATCCCTTTGGTCAGTTGGGATCAGCTGTCCTGGCTCTGTCCCTTCCCAGATTCTTGTGCCCCACAGCATCATCACTGGTGGGATGAGGAGCGGAAAAGTCCTTCACTCAGTGTAAACACTGCTGAGCAACAACTAAAAATTGGTGTGTTATCAACATCATTTTCATCCCAAACCCAAACCACAGCACTATACCAGGTACTAGAAAGAAAACCAACTCTAACCCAGCCCAAACCAGGACACACAAAGACTACAGGTTTCTGATATTCCTCCTGCCTTCTCCTTAGCTGCCATCCCTCCCCGCTCCCATTCTTATTCCACAACCACAGCTCTTTGAGGATAAACTAAATTTTTATGGCATGCTCTGACACTCGGCCTCAATAACGAACTTCCCGTCTGCGTGGTTCAGCTCTACCATGGCCCCTGGTTCACGCTCCTGTGTCTTTCCCCCAATCCCTTCCTACAGCATGTCTTCATGCATTTTGAATGTTGCTCTGAGGCCTGGCAGAAATCCCCTCTTCTCCGAAGCAGCGCTCCCACAACCTCCAAGCACGCATCTCTCCAGTCGAGCAGACACGGGTATCACCGTGACTTGCCAGAGATGGTCTGGATCAGGCTGGAGACGAGCTGGAGAAATTTGGGATTTCATTAGAATTGCTCCCAGACACCAAAGGTTTTGACAGGGAAGTACCTGGGCTAAAGAGCTGAACCCCGAGGTGGCAGAAGGCACCGTGGCCGCTCTGAGGTGATGCTGGGCAGTGGTTCACGTGCTCCCATTTGTATGAACTGGACTGATGGGCTGAGGCCAACGGGATGAGGTTCAAGAAAGCCACATGCTGGTCCTGCAGTCGGGTCAAAACAATCCCATACAGCACTCCAGGCATGGGGCAGAGTGGCTGGAGAGGTGCCTGGACCTGGGGGTGCTGGTTGACAGTGGCTGAACATGAGCTGGCATGTGCCCAGGGGCATCCTGGCTTGTACCAGCAATAGCGTGGCAGCAGGACCAGGGCAGTGATCATTCCCCTGGGCTCAGCACTGGTGAGGCATCTTGAATCCTGGGTTCAGTTTGGGGCCCCTCATAACAAGAAAGACATTGAGGGGTTGGAGCGTGTCCAGAGAAGGGAACAGAGCTTGGGAAGGGCCTAGAGCACAGGTGTGATGAGGAGTGGTTGAGGGAGCTGGGGGGGCTCAGCCTGGAGAAAAGAAGGCTCAGGGGACACTTTCTCACTCTCCACAACTCCCTGAAAGAAGGTTGGTCTCTTCTCCCAAGTGACAAGCAATAGGATGAGAGCAAATGGCCTCAAAGTTGCTCCAGGGGACATTTAGATTGGATATTAGGGAAAATGTCTTCACTGAAAGGGTTGTCACACCCTTGCACAGGCTGCCCAGGGCAGTGATGGAGTCACCATCCCAGGAAGGATTTAACAGATGTGTAGATGTGGCACCTGGGGACATGGTTTCATGGTGGCCTTGGCAGTGCTGGGTTAACAGTTGGACTCAGTGATCTTACAGGTATTTTGCAACCTAAATGATTCTGTGATTCTGTAAACCTAAACCTCTACATGTTCCTATCCCAAGCTCAACCTTCAGACGTGCATTGATCCCTCTCGGGGTTCAGGCAGACAGGCTGCCTGTTGCCAACATGGGCAGACACTCCCAATAGCTCCCCATGAGCTCCAAATGCTTCCCCTGGGAAATGTGTCACTTGAGCATTTATTTGCTCACTGGTTTCCCTTTCCTTTAGTGCTCTCCAGTCTGTGCTGCTCTGGCAGACGAGACGAGTCCCTATCGCTCTGGCTGCTTTTCCCTTCTTTCCATCAGTGAGCTTCAACGCTCTGACTTTGGGCTGTTCGTGCAAATCCTTTCCATTAAAAAAAATAAACACTGGAGGACCCAGAAGAGACCCCAGACTGTGCCTCTGGAAACTCACTCCCGGCAGCAGAATCCCGTTTCCTGAGTCGGAGCCAATTTTCTCTCCTTTGTACCACTTTTCCACAGTTTCATCCCGTAATTGCTAATATGGAGCTTTTCGTACATGCTTTGAAAACAGAAACCACGCAACACTGCATCTCTTTTATCCTCCCAGGCAGGATGAAAACCAAACACCTCTTGGATACTGAGAATAAATTTTCAGTTTATCAGTCTAAACCAACACCGTGAGTCCGCAGTTTCTCCTATATTCCCCATTGCTTCCCAGACCACACTTGTGTCCCCCCAGCACCAGTTCCAAATTATTTCCTTTGTCTCAGAAAGTCGCTTTGTGACACGTACCCCTCTTCAGAGGGGACAGAGCAGAACAAAAGCGTCACTTCACATTTCTTGCAGCTAAATAACACTTTTTGCAGTTCTTCAAGTTCATCCTTCCCTAAATCCCCTGTTTGTGTATTCTTTCCCTGTCTTAGCTTCAACCACTCCTGCGGGAACACCTCCCAAGAGCCCATTTCCCATTGCACTACCAAGAGTATTTCCCTTTCCATCTCTTACTATTTCCTTGAGGTCCTGTTGGTTGGCATTATCCCCTTGTTCCCTCAGTCTTTTTCTCTCTCTTACTGCATCCAGCTCACCACTGCTTTGGTGAAACATGAGATACTGACACCAGTGCTGATGGGAACAGTGATTCCAGGGATGCTCTTGTATTCTTGAGTTTGTGGGTTACAGATGGAAGCAAAAGCAACTATGAAAGCAGGACACAGGTGCTCACGCTTTGCAATGTGTGTTTTTGGGAAGGTGTCACACTGACAAGCCAAAAACATCTCTACCCTCATAAAAGTAGCCCCGGGAGCAGCAACTCTCCAGAATCCCCATCCATCTCTGTCCTCCCCTTTCCCAGAGAAATATCCTTCAACAGGGAGAAGGATCAGTCACCTCAGCGATCACCTCCCTGGTTTCCACCCAAAAGCAACCAATTTGGTGAACAAAAGTGAGCGTTAGAACACCAGTCCCTCGCTACCCAGCTCCCTGCTGTAAGGAGCTGCTCACTAAAATCCATTTTTTCCCCCACCCTGTGAATGTGGGTGAAATTCTCCCCACGCCCAGCCACTCTGCAGATGGATCTTTATATCTCTCTGCAGGCTCCTCATCTCATCCCCACCCTCATCCGCACAGCCCGAGTCCTTTCCGGAGCTGCCCTCCATCCTCTTCCTCCTTTGTGAAAACAGAATCAAAATAACTGTTTAACAAATCAGCCATTACCTTCTCTCATGTCACCAATTCCCTGCTATCATTTCGTAATTGGCCAATTTTCTCTTTTACCTTCTCTCTGCTCTGAATACGTCTCGGGGAGCTCTGATTGTGTGTTAAAATATCCTCCCTAATTCACTGCTCAATATCTCTTTCTGCTCTTCTAATTGCCCTTTTAACTTGCTTCTAATTTTTTTATAAATCTCCTAATCCTCTTCCTGCACAAGTTGTTTACATGCACCGGAGAATGTATATGTATTAGCAGATGTTCCTGGGTAAATAATGCACAAAAGAATATTACTGCTTCACACAAGCTGCAATTACTGCTTTCCTCAGAATAAGCCCTGTTTAACCCTCCTATTTAGGGCACACGCCCCTGCTCTCGCTGCACATCTCCAGGCTATTTCACTCCTGCTGCAGAACATTAACACCACCAGCTCCACCACGGCTCGCTCGCTATCTTCTGAGAGGAAAAAAAAAAAGAATTAAAAAAAAAAAAAGGAAAGAAAGAATCAAATGATAAAGGGAACGGTATAGTTATGTTCCAACAAATCTCTTTTTTTTTTTTTTTGTATTTTTTTTGGAAACACAGCTAGAAGAAACGAAACAAAATAGCTACACGACTCGAACACAGCGGCACTACCCCAAGTAATAAACAAATTTGATAGTCTCGGTGCTTTTGATTTATGGACAGCTTACTGCACTCCCCGCTCGCAGCGAGTTGGCTGTCACAGCCCCTGTGCCGCAGACAGGCAGAGGGTCAGGCAGGCGTTGTTTGCCATCTGCTTTGTAAAACACTTCCTAACATCACTCAAAATTTCCTTCCTCTTTTCCATTTCTCCTCTCCATTTGTTTGCGGTCTCCTCCTCGCAACACACTGCAGCACCCGCCAGATGCTCTGAATCCTGTATTTTCCAGCTAAAAGGGGATGCTAAATCATGGGTTTAAAGTTACACGTCTCATTCGGATGAAAAGAGTCGAGTTGTTTCCCAGGGAAGGCGCCCCTGGCTCCAGGCAGAAGTCAGTGGTTTGCAACCCAACCTTTGATCCTGCTCAGGGACAAAAGGCATTGCTGGTACTGGGAAGCTCTGGGAGATGGGGCTTATTTTGTACTTAGAGCTGACACTTACAGAGGCACCTTGCTGCTGCCCAAGTACAAAATTGTGATTAACAATAATGTTCTGGCCACCAGAACATCTCTGGGCATGGCATTTGTGTCTGAATCCTCTATCCTGCCAAAGCCAGGTCCTGCTACACCCTGAGAGGCTCCTGCACCCACACCCAGCATCCTGCCTGTCTGAACCTGCCTGGGGGACACAAGATTTAAAAAAAAACAGAGTAGGAGGAAAACCAAAATCGGATGGAAGCAGTAAAAGCTCACCTCCTGCTTTTCAGGGGCTGCTTTGCCACACAGGGTCAAAAGCAAAACACTTCTATTAAAACACAAAATTGTTTCTATGACAGACTGTGGATTTCAGAGGCCGTTATGGAATAATGAAACTCTTGGCTATTTGGTGACTTGCCCGGGAAGTTTCTCCCCCACATCCATACACTTTGTCTCCCAGAGAAGCAAATCCCATTCCCAGCAAGTGTTGCTATCCCTCAGAGACTTGCTTCAATTTGAGCTGCACCAGTTGATCCCCCTCCACCCTGCGGTTCCTGGGCAAGTTCTGCAGCATCCCCAGCACAGGACTCTGGGCTGCACCTTCCCCAGTTGGTAGCCAAGATTTAACACCTCTACTTTGAGCCTACCAGCATGACTTGGTTATTTTTTTTTTTCCCACAGACCTAGTGAAACTTCTCTCAGACCTGATTTCTCAATAGTGCATACAAATTGCTCTCCCTGGAAAAGGTTTTCAGAGTTATTCCCTCAGACAATCCTTCTACAGCTGAAATATCCTGTAATCAAAGGTGTTGGCTCCTCACACATCTTCTCTAAGGGAGCATTTCTGCGTGTTCTGTCTCAGGAAGTGCCTTGCGTGACCTCATGTCCTCAGAATCAGCCCTGTTTAGCCCTCCTGGGAATCACAGAGTATCCGTATGATTTTCAACTCATGCCTTAACCTCATTCTGAAATACGCAAATTTGTAAAATAATAATTTAAAAGGAAAAGCAGAGTGACCATTTTGGCACCAAAATGTCCTGAGAAGGACCAAATGTGCAAAATCCACTGGTGCACAGAGTCAGCTGCCTGCAGGGTCCTGTTCCACAGCCCTGTGTGCCCTGGTCCCTCAGTAGAACCATGTCACTGGAAAGACCTTACCACATTTTCAGGGCTCCATCCCTGATAAAAGGAGTCCCTGGGACACTTGTTCCTCTCCAGCTCTCACACTAATGCTTTCCTAAATGCACAGCTCAGGGAAGCAGCCTCGCAAAGAGAACAGAACAAGGAGCAGCGAAACCGCATCCCTGTCACGGGAAGGTTTCTCCACTCTTTCCTGCATCTACTTAGCACGTAGAAAGCAATAGGAAACAAGAGAACACACACATATGGAGCCCCTGTTAAACCTGAACTAAATATACCACGGGTTGCTAACAGCCTGCCTCGACTCCCTGGCACTCCAGCTGGCATGGCAGGACCCCAGCCACCGGCTTCCTTGGGTGGTTGGAAGGGTTTTCTGCAGAGCAAAGATGGGAAACCTCCAAAATCCCCCTCCACGTGTGCTGCTGACACAGCATTGCCCTGAAATGTTGGTGCCAGCATCCAGATAGCAGAGAGGCACGGAGGAGTAGCCCTGCCTGACAGTGTCTCCTTCTGTGATGCTCCATCTCCCTGTGTGCCTGCAGGATCCCCTTCCCAGGTGAAGAGCAGTGCTGGGACCAGCCAAGGACATCTGCGTGAGAGAGCTGCATAACACAGAGGCTGGGGAAGCACTCGCCATCAGTTGAGTGTATCTCCAGGAAGGGAGATGGGAACTCAAGGCTGGAACAGTGAGAGAGGAGGGAAGCACTCAGGAGAGGCAGGAGCAGCAGGAAGGAGATGTGAGGCTGGAGCGGGAGCGTGCAGCCGTGTAAGAGGGAAGGTGGACATATTTGTCTCAAGAGCTGAGAAATTATTAGAGGCAATTATGTGAGCAGAGTACGTGAAAAGTAATCCCAGCTGCAGGGAGCTGGGGGGGGGAAGAAATCATGATGTGATTCAAGGGGGCCCAAGAGGAAAAGCACAAGAGCGGCGATGACCTGGTTTGCAGATGGATCCATTTCTATTTCTGCTCAGATGCTGAAGCTGAGCCTCACCCAGAGCACTCGGCTCTCCGACGGCTTGCGTGACTTCTTCCCTCGCTGGTGCAAGTGTCAGGCACATGCATATACCACACGTCATCTGGGAATCATATTTGCCTTAACAACCTGCACAAATGCAAGTGCATACAAGAACTCACTATTAACATGCACCCTCCCTCTTCCAGCAGAACTGTGTTTTTCAATCCAATTCTGTTCCCAGGTGTCAATATTTGGGACGTAGGCTGATCGTTTTATTTCTATTTTCTCTCTTATTTTTTATGTCTTTGGAAATAAAAGCTAATTCACTGTGCTGATTCTGATAATTCTGAGTCGTGCACTAAATGCAGCAATCCTTAAAGAGATTTTTTCCTTTCCCCCCCCTGCTTTGTAACTTCCCCTAAGTTACACTGTATACAGAAAAACCAACACCAGGGAAAGAAAACAAAAAGCAGCTCCTACATCAAGGCAGATCCCAGCTCCTCAGGCTTCCAGCACATCTCAACCCAGAACTAGAGCAAAAGGGCAGATTATTTAAAGCCATTGCATGTAGGCCAATTTTCACTGCAGTTCCTTTTGGCTCTGATTTTCAGGCCCCAGTGGAGTGGTGAAGTCATGAATAAATGCAAGTAAACTGAGCTTATCCACTCTTATTTTGAGCAGTGGAGTTTACTCACCTCATGCTGCTTCAGATGGAACACCAAAAGGTAAGTTTAAAGGGGAAAAAAAAGCCAGGGGGGAGCGGGGGATAATCTACTGCTGCCCTTGCCTACCAGCTCAGTGAGTCCAGCACAGAGCAAGGGCAGGGCTGGGATGCTGCAGACCTGCAATGATTCCTGCTCTGGATATTGAACATACACAGTTATCTCCTGGTGCTGTGGAAGGACTGGAGTTGGTCCCCTGCTGTGTGATGAGCAGGAGGAGGCTCCCCATGCTCCTGCTGAGTGGGAACTCATCCAAACAGGATTTACAGGAGGTCCTACCTAAACTACTGCACACAGAAAGCTTCACTGGAGGAGGAGAAGACACCCTCGGATGATGTTCTCCATCAGAAGGCAGTGTTTGATTGAAGAGGGCTGGATTTTGACTGCAAACAACATTACAGCTTTCCAAAATGAAAAAAAAATAGAGCAAATATTTGAGGGTTTAAGAGGGTTATCACCAGTCTCAGAGCACATCACCTGGCCAGCGGTGTCCAGTGGACAACAGGACCAACAACCCAATGCTGCTCACCTGGGATTTTCCTCAGGGGCACAGCAAGCTGGAGATGCTTTCAGAGCTGGCCAACAACACCTCTGCAAAGGTTGTGTAACAAATTAAATACACTAGATACCATATTCTGCTGGGACCACACTTGCCCCCTCACCTGGTTTGTACAAACTACAAGTTCCTCTGAGCTCTGCCCAAGAGTGGCAGAGCCTGTGTCTCCCACACAGACAGGAACTGAAGTCTACAGAGATAAATCCATTATGATTATCACATTAAGCTAAAAAAAAAAAAAAAAAAGGAGGAAAAACACCCTGCAATTTTGTCTCCCTGCAAGCATCCCTTCCGCTCAGCTCTGACCATAGTGGAGCGACGGCCACACTTGTCTCCTTGTGGTCTAAACAGCAGTGAGAGCCAGTTTCCTCAAAGTTAAAAGAAAATAGTAATAATGGAGTCCCCACGTTCCTGCTGTGTTTATAAAGAGATGTTTTCTTCCTGAGCTATACAGCATGGCGGGCTTAATCTGAAATTTCTTTTTAATCATAGCGGGAGTCCCAATTAACGTGTCGGGTAATCGTTCAAGTAGAACTGGAGTTTTATGGCTGCAGCAAGGCAAGGAGAGGCTCAGGATCAGGGAACCAGAGGATGGGCAGGGACCAGAAGCCCACCCAGGTGCCACTGCTGGCCTCACACCCTCCCCAAACCACAGATGGGCTGCCAGGGAACCGGGGCAGCTCCCCCCTGCAATTTTAATAGGCAAACAGGTTCCTGAGCTCCCCAAGGATCGGGGATGTAGCAGCTCCATGAAAACCCTCATGGCGAGAGCGACCACACCAGTCGCTGTAAAGCACCAAATTGCTTTTATATGCACCTTCCCAAAGGAAAAAAACCCATCACAGTCACTCCTGCTTCAATCTGCAGGCGTGTAATCCAACACATGTGCTTCCAGCGCGCAGGCGGGGAAGGGGACCTGGCGCTGACCTACTTTCTTTTGTTGCTGGAAGTGCTGATCTCTATGCAGAATTCTGCGAGCAGGCAGAAGCTGTCATTAGGGTCTGGCTTCACCTCTGCCTTACACCGCTTCTTACATCACCACAACCACCAATTCCAGCCCAATTGCTCTCTATTTACACCAGTCCCGGTGACAGGACGCTCTGACCTCGCCCTGCCTGCAAGCACGGAAAATTGCCGTCTGTCATGCAGCGGATTTCGGCCAGACAAGGGAGTTACCTGCAGCCTTGGCTGAACGCTATACTTACCCAGAGGAGGATGCTGCAGTCAGCACACCCTGACAGCCCAGCCCAGAGCAGCACACAGGCCACCTTACTCTACATTATTTTTATTTTTCATTCACAAGGAAGTTGGGTCCCGAGTTAGGCACCGCGCTGACCTGGAATGCAAAGCTCTTAAAATTCAAATGCATACACCCCGGGTGGATCTCACTGGGAAGTGTTATGAAAAACACAGGCACACAAGCTCTTAAAACAAGCTCCTGAACACACAGGCTTCCATCTCCAGGTATAATAGGTCTGGCATGGATGTGATCCTCCTCCAGCTCTCCCCTCATCCCACAGTATCTCCTGTTAGGATGCTGAGCCACAGCCCTGAGGTTTGGGAGTTACAGGCTCCCTGCAGTCACTGGGGCTTGTGTAAATTGGTCTTCAGAGAAAACCAACTCCATTGCCTTATGCAAAAACACTCTTTAGTAACCTACTAAAGAGCCTCCCCAGAACCTCTCTTCCCTGTGCTCCCAGGTACCTGGGTGTAACACACCGCCTTGATTTTGTGGATTTGGAGATGAGAGGCTGCTACGTTAAACTCCCATCCTTTAGACCTTGTAAGGCAGTTATTTGAAACAAGTCTTCCCTTCTGCAATGGCTTAAGAACAGACCATTTTAATTGATTCGTTTGCCCATTATGGATAAGCAGAAGAACAGCCTTGCAATTGAACTTCAGACCTTGAAACACAGAGAGACATCAGCCTGCAGTGCATTTGCAAGCCTCAGAGGCTAATTTCTACCCTTTCTGCTGTTCCACTCCCTCAGTCTGGGATTTACCTAAGCACACAGGATGCATCTCTACACCAGGCGGGGGGGAACTGCTTTACATTGACGTTCAGTCAACAGATTTTAATGATAAAACAATTTCAAATCCGCACTTTGATTAAAATCAGAGCCATGGAAAAATCATGCTAAGGTTCACCTAATGAATTTTTCTTTCCACGACTTGAGCAGAAGCCTACCAGGGACTAAATCCAAGGGGGTAAAGCTAAATCTGATAGTTTGATAGCTGTCTTCACCCCAACTCTTAGTGCAGGCTTAGCACTATAAATAAATCTGGTGTGGCCACCAAGCAAATAATCCCATCTATTTAGTAGCAATAGTCTACTGGGGAGAGGATAAGAGGCATCTGAAGACAAAAACAACAATCTCAAACTGTATATATATGAAATTAAAGGATGTAGGTAATTAATTGTTTGATAAGATAATAAAATCTGTGCTAAGCTAGGGCCATGAGTCAGAGAAATGAGAGATAGAAAATATGTTCATCACTCAGTCCACCTCTTTACCAACACATATTTTCTAGCATTTGTCCAGTGTAGGTTTTGTTTTGTTTTTTTAAGTCAATGAATCAACTTTTTTGATATTCAGCCCAATGCCAAACAGGAGCTATTGGCATTTGCCGAGGATGAATAAATAACTAGTAATGGTACGGTCTCGTGAGATGGGCCAGAAAAATCCTGGGAGAGGTTTCCCCAGGACAGGGCTGGCTCAATCACACTACCCTCTGCTTTCTAAAAGAGCATATATACCTACATATGTATAGCTTCATGTTGTTACACCAACCGCCAACGAGAGCCGCCCATCCTGCACCTCTCCACTGATGCGTTTTTTGCCTGCTGCTCCCATCTCCCCGAAATACCAAGTGACTTGTTTTGAGAAAGCTCATTTCTCCCGGCACCCTTACCTCACTCTTAGCAACCTTCTATTTAAAGTCACAATCTGTTGCAGCAAACCAGCTTAGGAGTGTATAAACAAGCTGTTATGACCCCGCTGCAGGAAGGGGAGGAAATGGCCTATGCTTTAAAGTCAGCTGCCTTCAATAATTAGAAGCAAGTAGACAAACATGAAAGCAACGAGACTTCAATGTTCTGTTATTTAAAGGGTACACCACTGCTCGAGTCCCTCGTTACCACCCAGGTATGCAGCCCCACGCAATTAGTCAAGCAAAGAAGAGTGTCACCTGCCACAGGAGGGGGTCACAAGCTCTTTCACCATCGCTGTTACCGGAAGAAGTACGTGGGGCTTTTTATTTTAATCAGTCTTTGTTTCTTAGCATGCAACAGCAGCTGCTTCTCACATCAGAAACCCTGAAAGGTTTTTATTAGTCCTAATGCTCCACAGAAGAATTAAGAGGTAACAGCACATATGTTCTGCTCTGCCCAAAAGAGTAGGAAAGGCAGGCAGATTAGCTCTTCTGCAGCAGCACAGCTCAGGGTGTATGACTTGCTTATACCCAGAGTCAGCTGC
Source organism: Pseudopipra pipra (assembly GCF_036250125.1). Lineage (NCBI taxonomy): Eukaryota > Metazoa > Chordata > Aves > Passeriformes > Pipridae > Pseudopipra > Pseudopipra pipra. Next base: position 6,593,882 of record NC_087569.1, on the reverse strand, counting down.
TGATGGAGCGAACACATCCATGCACAAAGTATTCCCTTTGCAAAGTAGCAGGCTCTGCATTATTGGCCTCAGAGGGGGAAGATAAAGGTCCCACAAAGAGCAGCAGGAATGATTCTTTTGGGCTTGTCAGTAGAGGAGACAGTCTCCTTGCGAAAGGCAAAGCAGGACTCTGCTTTATTCCATCTCCCAAATGGAAAGTGGAGAAAAAGGCAAAATCAGCACTACTATCACACCTGGGAAGCTTACAGTGCTGTGTGGTTTAAACCTGAGCGGGGCACATATCTCCCATTAGGCTGTCTTGACATTACACTCACAAATAACCCTCAAGTGCTTTTAGTGTAAAAGCCTGAAACTTGTTTGCTGAGGGACTCATTCACATCAGCATCCTGAGCAGGGAGCCGACTTCTTCAAAGCAGCTTTCTTTAGGGAAACACAACACCAAGGAGAGCAGGCACTCAGCAATTCCAGGGGAGATTAAAGGGAAAAATTAGCAAAGCTGCATCTTATGCCCATACCAATAAGAGCAGGCGTTTACCACCACTTAAATAATTAAAAAGATTTTTCACTAGTGACCAGGTTGTCACCAACTCACAGCCACCCATGGATGCAGGCAGCAGAGTGACAGCAGGGCTCTGATCCAAGGGGATTCTGCAGTTCAAGTAAGCCCAGCATGGTGATCTGCAGGGAAGACAGGAGGAAATAGAGAGAATGAAAAAGAGAGGAAAAAAGAGAGAGGAGGAAAAGCTCCCTGCATTTCCCAGGAAGCTGTGCCATGATTTCTTCCGGGATAGGACCCAAGGTTTGTTTAGAATGATTTTTAGCTAGACCATGTAATACCGACTACATTAAAATGCAGAGACTTTGGGAGCAATTATCCCAAAAAATAGCATGCCAGGCAGCACAGTGCAAGTAGGCAATTAGGCTGCATGCTAAGAGGCAAGATCCAGGCATTAGCACCCAAACTGGTGCACTCGGGACACGCACTGCATTTAGTGTATTTACAACACATGACCTAATAGTAAAAGCAATAATTAGCTACTATTAATACTGATGGATGAAAATAGATGGGAAAGGAAGCTGCATCACTAAACATAAGTTATTTATACAGAGGTGGCTATACAAGCCAGGAGCGAAGATGGCACGGTGTTGCATGCTCATCCCAAGCCCCAGACGTGGAAAGAGGGGACAGGATGGTCCATGGATGAAGGAGAGCCTTTGGAGACCTCTGTGGCTGTGTCACAGGCACTCCTGCTCACCGGGAGGATGGGTACTCCAGGCTGAAGCAGGTGGATTTGAATCCCACCTACATTGCCTCTCCGTGTGCCGTGCTCGCACGTAACAGATGCTTCCCGTGGAGAATCTCTCCCAGAATTTCCAAATGGGATTAAGGCACAGACAACCTGTGGAGGATAAACCAGAAGGATGACACGGCCTCTCTTTTTACCTATCCAAAATATTTCCAGGCAGTCGGGCAAGGCAACAACTGCAATGATGCAAAGCAACACTGCACCGTCTCCTAGAACAGGAAACAGGACTTGGCTCAAAGCTTTTGTTAGGGAGAAGAGGGTCCTTTCATAATACAGCCCTTTGTTCTGCCAGAGGAATTCAAATGCTATAAATTCACTCCCCTGGTAAATGCAGCAGTTATCAGGCATTTTACCACAGGATTCCTGGTCTCCTAGTGAAGTTAAATGCAGTGCCATTACAGCAGCACTTTAACGTGTAAATATTACATTCCCAGTTCTTTAGGAGATGTTCATTTAGTGAAATAAAATCCTGCTAGTAAAACACCTGATCAAACCCTTCAGCTGAACTGGCCCAGTAATTGCTCTAGGACTGGAGGGAGTCCAATGACTGGTTGCAATTTATGACCACTTTAGAAAAAAAATCTACCTTGAAGCATCCGCTAAGGACTGAGTTGTAGATGAGATCATGGAGTACATTTACATCGCAGCTTTCTGTAACGTTAAGTGGCCACTAATTCGTGCTGAATTCCTTTGTAATTCTGATGGAATCATATCTGACAATCACATAAATAGCAAAGAATTCCTCAGGAATAATGTTACTACAACAAGGAGTAAAAGGCAAAGGAATGATTCATCTTTCATGGTGAGACATGCCCTTTTCTATCATCTCTAGTCACCCAAAATAATTTGCCCAGCCCAAATTTCACAGCCAAGGCTGACAGACACCAAGTTGCAAAGGGGTCACTCTCCTGAGCCACACAACTCAACTACAGTTGCGGTTTGAGGGAAATACAGTTAAAATCTGAAGCTGTGAGAAAGCATAGAGACAATTAAGCAATGAGATGAGCTGCCTGAGGGAGGCGGCAGGAAAACCTTGATGAAGATTTTGCTGCAGGCAGGGGGCTGCATTAAATGACCATCATCTCCGCTGTTATTAAAACTCCAAGGGTCGTGGTTGGAACCGGACAGAGAGAATGGATGCAAAATACAACCATTTTAACCCTTTCCATTCAGCACAGGAAACCAGGATTAGAAAAGGGCAGAACAAAAAGACCACAACGCAGGAAAGAGCAGAGTCATAAGTGCATCAGAAGACTGTGATCCAGCTGGAGAGCCGTAACATGGCAGATCAGAGTCAGAATCACGTCAAAGACATGGAGGGGAGGAATCTACACAGATTCCAAGAGGTTTGGTGTTTTCTTCTTCCTGCAGAGAGGGTGCACCCTCTCCACACCCTGGAGCCAAGGGGTAAAGGTGGGCCTAGGCTGCCTGCATCCCCCCAGCTCCAGAAGGCTAATGCACTGGTTCTGCTCTGGAAGAAAAGCAGTTTCATCACCTCGAACAGCCCAGCCCCACTCCAAAAGGGCTTTATTTGAAAAGCCACAATCATTTGGCACTTGAATTGCACCGAAATAAAAACACCAGCTTAGCTTCCCAGTCAGGCCTGCACATGGACAGCTTTGGGGGCAGCAGAGTCCCCTTCTGACTCCTCATTGTTCCTAGGAGAAGAAATACTTGGGAAATCCATTGGGACATCTCCTCCTCTTGCTCTGTGGACCCAAGACTCCTGGACATGACCTAAAAAAGCCATATTTTGACTGCCTCAATTAACCAAATAGCTTAAAACTTTGTTATTTGCCTGGCACCAGTAGAAGCAGGGTCCATATGCTGAACTAGAACAAGAACTTGTTTGAGGAATTGCTGCCTGAACCACAAGATGCCAGAAGCCAGATGGGGGATTTATAACAGCGCAAGGCTGGCTCAATGGGCCAGGGCAGCTCCAGCACAGCATGTTCCTGGAAGAAAAAAAACAGTCACCAAGGCTATGGGAAAGGGTTAAAAATAAAAGGGAGCAACTTCCTTATCATGCACTCCTTGCCTTCCACTAAATTAACATCGGAATCAGAAATCAGACGATGCTCCAGGCTGCCTGAAAATTGTTTTTACACTTCCAGTATGCCCGTGGCCAAAACCGAGACAACATACATTCGGTGTGAGGTGATTATTTAATGAATTAAAGGAGCAGACAGACTAGGAGGGGCTGAGGTTCCATTCTGCTGTTGCCCTGAACAAAGACTTCAGGACCAACTTCACCCAAATAGCAACAGCATCACTGGGAAGGTGACTGGCTCTTTTGGAGAGCAAACTCTCCATCTCTCACAGAAGCTTAGGAGCCTGGGTGTGATGTGAGGCTGTGGGATACACAACATGAAGTTGCATTTTCAGATTCCCATTGGGTGCAATAATTACAGGTACAGAGTAACTGCAGCATCTCACCATAAGGCTGTTAATAAAGTTCACCTTCACTAGCTAAACCCATTCCTCTTTCCTAAAGACTGGAAGAGATTTTATAGCAGATTCATCACCTCCACCCTTTAATTCTATTTTTGGAGTCTATTGAACTTTTGCATATGTTGAAATGAAAAGAGTCTATATTAACACAACCACTTTTTTGTTACTGTAATGAGAGCCTTGAAACCACCACAAAGAGAAACATGCCTTTTAGCAGCTGAAACAAATTATTACAGCAACTGAGTCTTAAAAGGAATTTCAAGTAAAAATATAGTATTGCATGAAGTTGTTATGGCAACTGATGTTGTAGAGTAACTGCACTGGGGCAAGTTTTCCTCCTTCATCCTGCTCAGCAAAGTCTAGGAAAAACTTTATGATAAAGTTGTGCCTTAATTAGTCAAATAAGTCATAAATATAGCTTATCCCAAAATCCTTAACATTCCAGCCTCATGCAGTTCTGTGTTCGGTTAGTCTACTAATGAGAAAATATATCTACTAAAGCCCCACTTACCATTAAAAATCCTATCCAATATTTTTCTAATACAATTTATCAATTTAAACACATTGCACAATGTAATATTCTCCGGCATTCCATTAAAATGATAAATAGCTATGGAAAAAACAAGGGATTAAACATACTGTAATGTAATCTAACAGTATTTAAACATAAATAAAAAACTTAAACAGGGATGGGAAATGTACCGTATTTGCAAGCAAAAAGAGCCCCAGTAGCTCTCTGGGTTGGAGCATTAATAGGCCAGAGGAAGCAGAGCAATGAGAAATGACAGTCAACTTCAGAGGATATAAAATGTCCATTAGGCTTTGTTATAAGATTACATCAAAGCAGTTCATATGTTTTAATCTGGGGAAAGAGAAAGCAGCTACTTGGGGTCTGTGCCTGGGGGCTGCCTCTGTGTACCGAACCAGACAGTTTGCATAATGAACAATTTTTATTCAATCAGGATTTCAGCACAGATAGTTCCCACTCAATGGGCTCTAGCACAAATGGGGTTGGATATTGATGCTATTCTTCAAGCTCCACCTGCTGGCTCTGGAAGAAGTGCCGGTGGCTTTCCGAAGGGCCAGTGTGTGTGGGGGACACACATCAAGTTATTGGGATAAAAATCCAAGCTCAGGTTCTGCACTTCTTGCCTTTCTCAGTTTCAAAAAAAAAAAAAATCCCAGCTCAAAAAAACCAACCAAAAGACGCCAAACCCCATCCAAAATAAAATAAAAATAAGTAAAATAAATAAAAATAAAAAAAAAACCAACCAAAAAAATCCCCGAAATCCAAGCCCATGCTCTCCTTGGGTTGTACCCATAATTTAGCTGATTTGTTTAGGCAGATGCATCAGTCGAGCTCCTAAAGCAAAGGTGCATAAGCTGCCAAAACCTGCCTGTTTGAACCCACCTGATTACCAAGAGAGTTGCCTTGTGCTCAGAGAGCAGCCAAAAGGGCAGAGCAGGCAGAAAAATCGTTCCATTTAGCGTGTGCCTCCTGCACAATAATTACTTATTTAAATTTTACTCTGCTGCTTGAGCCATTAGAAAATGCACTATAAACAAAGGTGATTTTATGCAGACAATAGCTGAGCCAGTCATTTTTAAAGACAGGCGCACGATGACTTATCTCCCAGGATGAACAGCTCTTATGAGATAGCTGAAACAAGGTTTATAGCCTAAACCCTATTTCCAAGGGTTATTCCAGTGGCTGCACTGCTGGATCACCTTCAGCTTTAGCAGCAGCACGGAGCTCACTTGCCCCACGGATGCAAACCAGGGTTGGGAACAGCTTTATGGAGAGGAAGAGCCCAGGTAATGCTGTGCTGCACAGAACTGTTTGCTAAATCCTAGCATGAACATTTAAGCGCTTCAAATATACACCTGGTAATTCAGAGTTAATTATTGTGGGCATATTAGAGGTGTTTCTGCCTGCACCTCTGGATTCTGCCTATTGATCAGGCACTGTGGCTGCTCTCAGCTCTGAGAGGAACTGTTGCAGTGAATTTAGCTTCCTGCCTCATTCGGGTAGGCTTTGCTTCTGACTGGCACCAAATCCCTTCTTCCTATTTCCAGAAGAAAAATAGCTACCTTTTAATCTAGGCCTTCCAAAGCTCCTGCCATGCCTGTGACGTCCTGAATGCAGAATTATGGCTTTCCCTGGTTTTTGCTCATTTGTCTGGAAGCCTGTAGATTGTTGTATCTCACTCTCAGTACTTTTTGGCTCCGTCCAGGAATACTCTTTTATCAATTCATCTGACAGCGATCCAACAAGAAGGGTGTGTTGGAAGATGATGCTAATCCAGAGAGACTATTCTTCAGTTGGAGCATTCATGAAGTCTAATGAACTATTGGCAGAAAGAGACTTCTGTAGAGCAATTAAAACTTCCTTCTGTGAGAAACAAAATATTGCAACTAAAAGTTAACGGTGCCAAGCAGGGGAGGAGGATTATCTTGGGGAACATAAATTGGTGAGAGAAGCCACTTCCTTCTTCCCCCCCCAAGCCTTATGCATTAAGCAAAGCTGAAATAATGAATATGTATTGCAAGGTGTTTGCTACAAGCCTACTTATAAAGTGCACAGCCAAGAACTCCTGGAAGGGGGATTTATGGGAGCAGTCACACACAGCTGGCACACTGTGTTCTGCAAGCTTCAATCGGGATGAATGCCCCCACTGTAAGCACTTAGCACCCACCACAATAAACTAAGGTGTATAAGCAGAGTCTAAAGTTTATTTTCAGGAGCATCCCTTGAGGGGGAATGCTAAATCATCCACCTTAGGTTTGGCAAATTCAGAAACCTGAGCTGGGAGAGGGGGGACATGGCACATCTCTTGCTCTGAGACACCCAACGTCCTCAAAAGGCTCAAAGAGGAGGAGGCAAGGCAAGGGAATAGGTTGCTGCTTGGGGACAGGACCCGTCATTAACACCAGATGACATGCCATTAATCATAGGAAATGACACTAACAGGATCATTACAACGCTGTGATCTTCCACCGACTTTGTTAACTGGGGGGAAAAAAATACCTATCAGAAAATAAGTTTTAAAGTTTCAAAAAGAAATTCACCTTCACCACTTTGTCACTTTGCATTTGTTTCCAAACGGAGTAACAAAAATTCAAAATCAAAATACAGTTACTCTTTTTTTAAAAAAGGGAAAAAGTCGCCTTTTTCTTAAATCTCACTTGGCAAGGAGCATGCTCTCCCCAAAATCTGATACAAGGCTACAGTATAATGAGAGCAAGCCAAGCAAAGCTTTCCACAAGGTGAAGGTGGCTCCTGGAGCTTTAGCATCAGCAGGAGCCACCGTGATACAGGCTCCTACTGCAAAGGCTGGCTTAAGGGCTGATGTTAAAGACCATGTCCACTGATAGGTGGGATATTAATGCCACTTCTTTCTTCAGCTCCCCTAAGTCTGCACTGCTGTATGGACGAGGTTTGAAAACCAAGATATATTTTTTGAATTATTAATCTCTTTGCAGAAGCTGTACACTTGGAGACAGCATGGAAAATAGGTTAAGGCTCACAATAAGCTGAATGAGTTAAATCAGAATCAGGCAAGTATGCTGACAGCCAGCTACTGTGACTCTTAAGCTTACAGGCCAAGGTATGAAGGGAACTACAGGATCAAGTCAAACAAAATGAACATGCTGGGTTTGACTAGTCTATAAGGAAGGGTCAAATATGGGCTTGCTGGTGGGACCTATTGCCAACATGGAATGACTGACTGAAGCAAAGAAGGACTGACATTACTTCTCCAAATTATAAATTCTGCTTCCCAATCTATCTGAATGGATTAACCTCAAAACATGAGATCCGGAATTTAAAGATTCAGAATTCAGAAGCTATTATGAGTCAAGAGCAGGAATTAGCATTTGAGTTATAAATATGCTCTAACAAACTGACAGGAGTCGGCTTGCTGTTCCTTCCCTTTTTGAAGATGGTGGCATCATACTCGCAATATTTAGAGATACAAACCTAGAAGTGATTTTCACATCCCAGCTGGATGTTAACAGCATGGCTTGTTGGGAGAACACTGCTCTTCATCCAACCAGTGCTACTGTGCAGGAAGCTGTTACGGCAAGGGAGGGTCTTGGTTCTCAGCACAGGGGATGGGGAGTTGTCCAAAGAAAAAGCACTGTCGCAGGACATGAGGCTGTGCCATGTCACCCTGAGCTCCGACAGGTCCTTCCTTCCCTTATCCAAAAGACAGGCAGGAGAGAGGCAGACACATGCACGCTCTGAATAAACAGGAGCCACTAATATCAGAGAAAGTCTCCAGGCAGTAAGTAATGAAGGCACTAAATAACTGTACCCGCTACTCGGATTTTCTGCCAAACATTAGCCAATTTAAAAGGCAGCAAGAGGCCTTTTACACCGAGAGAATTTCTTTGAGCGCCGACTTAAAAGCTGAAGTTTGGCAGGAAAGTGTCTGAGAAGGATGGGGGAGAGGTAAAAGCCAATTTCACCTGGTAATCTGCTACACTATTTGTGTCCTACCCAGACCACACTTCATGCATTAAGAACACACTGCAGCTCTCCTCTGCGCTGGGGGAGCGGGGAGCTAATGGTTTCTATTACAGGCGTGTGCGGAGGGTGGCTGTGGCATGAACATCTGTCTGCAAAATAGATGTTAGCTTTGGAAACTGCCTAAACACCTTCTTTTCCCCAGCAAACGGGGCCAGCAACGGAGCTTTTTGGGCTCCCTCCCGGCGTGACAGGCGGGGGTGATTGACAGGGCTCGGAGCTGAAAGCCTGCACGTGCTCCCACTGTAAATAGTAATGCTTAAAAGCCTCAGCCCTAACTGAGTATTTCAGACTTCAACTCAGTTACTCTAATGAGGATTTCCACACACACACTCACATACAAAATAAAAAAAAAAGTGTCTACACATTCTCGGTGCAAGGGGAAAAAAACCAACCAAACAGCAAAATAAACAGCTGGTGAAGTGAAATACGAGGTTAGAGCCCTCTCTGATTCAGGAGAAGATTATTAAAACAGCTATAAAGATGGTGTTGGCATCTCTTGAAATGAGTTTGTTACATTCAGAAGAGGCAGTTACACATGACAAACCATTTTGTGTTTAATTAGAGGGCTCTGTGTGGAACACTTCCAGGCGGAGGAGGGGAGCAGATTGTTACCCAGCATCTCAATTATGGGACAGCGCCTTAACGATTCAACATGCAAATGTTTTTAACTGACCGCAGAGGAAAAAAAGAAAGAGGCAAAAAAAAAAAAAAAGAAAAGAGAAGAAGAAGGAGGAAAAAAAAAAAAAAAAAGAGCTGTTCAGCAGGGTTAAGGAACAGGAGCTTTCTCCCAGCCTTCAGCAAAGTTGGGCTTTCTTGCCACACATATTAGTGCTCAAGGTTTATTTCTGCCCAAAGAATGGCTTCTACTTGCTGGCTGAAAAAAAACTGTGGGGAAAATCACAGAGACACCCGTCTGCCCAACCCCAGTTAAAAGCTTTTTATTCTTCCAACCAGGTAAAATAATTCATGGTTCAGGAACAGAGCAGGACCTCAGCATTCGCACCAAAGCTCTGAAAGTAAGCAAGCACAGAAAGGAAATTCTAGCTAATACAAGTTAAATATAGGTTATGTTAGCTGCATTTTACAAGCACTAAGAATGTTATTGGAGAAAGCTGTCATTTTTAATGACAGCACAAGCTCCAATTACCGCATAGCTGATACACTTGGGATTTGGAAGTTTTTTTTAAATCACTTGAAATCTAAAAAAACCTTCATTATCAGCCTCTGAGTTGGATGTAAATAACTTCACCTGGTGCTAAGAAGTTTAACATTTCACAGGGCACACGAACAACTTAAAGCCATTTATAAATGCAGCTTCAGCTTCCTGGCAATCTAAATGCAGTTTCTGGCAACTGAAGCAGCGGGAAAGAACAACAAGGCTGGGCAGCAAGGAGAGGCAGCCAGGGAAGAGGAGCAAGGCTAAGGGAGATGTGTGAGTTACCACCCTGGGGCCAGCCAAAATGGTGTGGATGCAGCACCACCGAACCCTGGAATAAGGCAGGAACACACACCAGGCTGCAGATATCTATCAGTTCAGGGAGAAGACTAAATCTTGCTGCTAGGCTTAAGAAAGGCCATTTTAGCTTAGAACAAAACCATGCATCACCTTGAGCCTAAACCAGAGCATTTGCTCTCTAAGACTCTTTGAAAATAAAAACGCAGCTATGCTGGTAGGAAACCCTCAGTCTGATGGAACCTTCCCAGGTCTAGCAAGATGTCCCTTGGATTCCCCATGCCTTTCATCGCTCACCAAGATTAACAAAACCAGATGCAAGTCGAAAAACTCTGCAAACTTGCTTACAGAAAAGCAGAAAGCTCCTTGGAAAACTCTGGCTTCCCAGCTGAAAACAAACAGCACCGCACGCGCTTCAGCCCCAAAATCTAATGCAAGAGGCAGCACAGCTAAATGCTGGAAATTTTCATTCCCCACAGCTAATATGAAAGCCTTACAGTCAGCAAGAAGAAGGGCAGCCTTCTAACTTGTGGCAAGCACAAAGTGGGATTGAATCATTACTTGAAGAACGTGTTTCAGTGTCTATAAATAAAAACCTGCAAGGCTCCTTGCCAGAGAAGCTCAAGTCAATATCGCTTTTCTATATGCGCTGTCAAACTTTACTTTTAGACAGTATATTAATTACATAGTCAATAATTGCGGGTTTCATTAGTGTATTAAATACCTCAATCAATAATATTTATCCTTCTCAGAGTCAGTCTTCACCAAAAACAAAGGGAGGAGTATTTTTTGATCCTGCAGTTCAAAAAGTCAGTGCAGCATAGCAGCAAGGCTTTAATGGAAAACATAAAACACTAGAAACAGACAAAAATCGGATTATTACTCTTATTTTTCAGCCTCTTGTACAATAAGCCATGAGGGAATTCCGAGAGCTAAACTGATGGCAAAAAAAATTAGATTTCTTTCTCTTAATTGCTCAGCGGTGATGTCAGAGTGGACATGACAAATGTTCACATCTTTCATTTCTCCATCAGATAAACCAGCAACCTGGCTCTGCTCTGCCAACTTTCTGAGGATAAACTCTCAGAGCAAAGAACCCATTTCTAGTGCATCCTCTGCAGTGCAGCTTCTGAGGTGCCTTCCTCCTAAACTGGACCATCCCTGGGAAATATATCCCTATGAAAGGTAACAGATTCACACAGGACCTTAACTGAGCTCATCCCAAAGAATATCACATCAGGCAACAGAAAAGGAGATCAAGAGGGTTTCCTTTTTTTTTTTTTTGTTTCAAATCTCCCTTTAAGGGGCAAGAGCTTTGGGATAAATTAAAAAAATGCCTTTGCAAGTGTCCTGTTTATTTTAAATAACTTGCAAGAAGAGTTATATACAAGGATGGAAAAAGAAAAGCACAACAAGCAGCCCAGGAAGATTCCCAAAGGCATGCTTTTGGCATGGCACGGAAGCTGAATTTAACAACAAATCAATGCAATATAAACAGGAAAAAACTAAAAACAAACAACACCCTACCCCCCCAAACACAGACACCTAAGTATTCAAATAAAATACACAGAAAAATGTGTAACAGGCCTCATGAAAAATCCATCTGGCAATCCAAACTACTTTTTTTTTTAAATATGCATATGATTGAAATGCAAAAATGTAAACATGAAAAACAGACTTAAACTGAGAGAAGGTCTGTGGGCCTCTTGCATCCTCACAGATAATGTATTAAAGAGAATTTCCACTCTCTGTAATAAGATTACTGATATTTACTGCACTACTCCAATATTTATAATGTGTAATGTGCTGCAGACCACTCCTTTCTGTGAACACAGGCTTTGGAAGTAGGCAGCCCGATCCATTTTATGTTTTCCTAAGCCTTTTATATCAAAGTGATACGAAATTTCTCTTTCTTCCCCATGTAAGTCAAGTTAAGCATCCCTGAGGGGCAACTCCTCCAGCCAGTGAGGAGGACCATGGTGGTGGAGAAGCCCTATGGGGTGGCCACTCTTCTCCAAAGTGGCCACTTCAAGGTCACTGGGCTAGAAAACAAGAAGGCCAAAGGAAAGGAAAGATGACAAAACCAGACATGGAAGGAAAGCACGTCCTCCTCCCCCCATCAAGATGTTGCGCTGCATCTTGGGCAGCAAAAGCAAATATCACCGAGAATTAGGAATCAAAACATCAGACTCATCAACTTCCACTCTCACACCCGTTGCACTAAAAGGACAATCCCATCGTGCTGGAACACGGGAGCCCACACACACACACTCATCCAAGCTGCCAGGCATAGCATACACAGCACAAAACAACCAGCTACCAGTCACTCCTGATCCATCCAAGACCACCATTTATGCCTTACCACAGCTCTAAGAATGTATTACTCCTCAAAGTTTTACTTTGGGGAATAAAAAAAAAAAAACACAAAACAAACAAACAAAAAAAAAAAAGCCCCAAACAAACAACAAACCACCTGATGCATCTTAAAAACCAGATCTGACTCAAACAGAATCTCCCCTCCAGGGACTCGTAAGGGTCACTAACAATTAATTTAAAATTCACGCACTGTGGAAACACAGTTCAATCCCACCTGTGGGAATTAAGACAAACAGCAAACTACCTGAACACAGCATGGCAGAGCACGCTCCAGATCTTCCCTCGGCCATGCAGAACTTGATGTTCTCATGTAATTGCCTTTGCACCTGCCTGTTCGAAACCAGCAGCCTCCCAATTTCATCCTCGCTGTGTACATTCAATTTAAAGCAAAACCTGAGCAGCCACGGGAATCCTCACCTCACAGAGATCTAGTTACGAAGAATTCCAGAATCCTTGGAATTAAGCAAATGTACATTCAGCCCAGGTAATGGTTGAAGCCATCCAGCATAACCTGGACAGGAGCAGGAGGAGATTTATGAAGGGAAGGAAGACACAAGCTAGTTTGCCAATAATCCCAATTAGCATTGTGAGTCCACTTAATTAGCACAGTCAAAAGAGCCCAGAGCCTTCTGAAGAGTCCTGTTTTCCATGTCCTGTGCCAGTGGCTGCAGGGATCTACCAGGGTTTGGATGGTGTGGCCACTTGGCAACAAGGTGGGAGGAGAATGGAGACACCTCCACAGCTCCCCTGCCCTCACTCCTCAGCTAAACTCCTTCAGAACCTCACCTTCCCTTGACCGACAAATTTATTTATTAACCAATTATCTCCAGCAGTTCTAGCCTATGATCAGGGGAAGGAAGCAAGACAGATAGATATATGCATATATCTTTTATATAAGTGGGAAATCATATGCCCCTCTCAGGATTCATTTTGCTATATTAGCTCTTCTAGGCCCCTCCTAAAAAAGATCCTCGTTCTCCTACTCAGCGGTGTAGTCCTCCTCTGTACTCGCCCCAGCTGAGTTTCTTTTTTGCCTCTCTACGTAGCAGGCCAGAGCTGTACATAGCATTCGAGATGAGATCTCACAGCAGAGGCTTATATAATGCTATGGCACTTGTATAGCTACACTAGAAATACCTTGCCTCACATAGCTTGATGTTTTTATCTTATACTAGCTGATTAAAGCATGATTAAAACCCTCCAACTCTTCAGTCACTAATGAGCATCCACTTTACAGCAGAGGGTTGTTTTCTATTAGTCCTCAAATAAATGGCTTTTCACACAAACTGTCTTAAGTTGATTTTCTGTTCCAGTTTTCAAGGTCATTCAGCTGATCCTGTAAGATACCTTAATGCTCTTGAGTATTGATACCTTCCATCTCTAGTGCTCTGGCTGATGGCACAGTAAACCCAGCAATATGGATGTACAGCAATTCCCTCTGGGAGAAGGAGCTGCCCCAGCAGAGGCAGGTGTGCAACACTCAAAGCTGCAAAGCCAGCAAACACCTGCCAACACAAACACTTCCTAGAGTCTACGGGCCCAGGAACTGGAAATAGCCTCAAGGAACATTGTGCACTTCCACTTCTTCCCAGTTCCCTAAAACTGGGGAAGGAGGGATAGGAAAGGAGGAGCAGAAATAAAAGACTGGTTACCAGAGTGGAAAGATGGATTATCACCACTAACCTACCATTTGTCAATCCAGAACTGTGCTGAAGACTGTAATTTTCTACTCAATGCTTTATAAGCAAGGTCAGAGGGAACAAATACTTCAATAAAAAAATGCAAGACATCAGCAGAAGAACCCAGTCATGATCCTCAGAATCCAAAAGAGAAGGGGTTGTGTTTGCAATTAATGGGCCCAGAATAATGTGCTTCATGTCCATCAATGGAAATGGCATTTGCAGCACTTAAATATCAAGACTTTAGATGACAAACAAGAAATCACGGGGAATAAAGGGCACCAACTGAATACATGAAGAAACAATGCTCTGTGAAGCAAAATAAATAAATAAATTTCAGTTTTGCTACCAGAGACCCACTGCAGCATTGCCTGGATGCTTGGAGCTGTGCAGCAAATGCCAAGCTGTGAGCTGCAGCCAGGGAACACATAATTAATGTGATTAGGAGCACACAGAGCTAGCATGCTCTGCTGACTGAAAAGCCCAGTAGCATAATTACTGTTTTCTGTACTAGCTCTATGTCTGAACAAATCTCAAAGCCTGGTTAGTTTTAGACTGCTGTGTAAACGTCAATAAAAATCCCAGAAGTGCCAGCTCATCAGCATTCTCAGGCACAGAAATGGTGGAAATATCACTGCATTTCCATGCTGTTAACATCAGGCAAGGAAGTCTTCATTCTTCTGTCTAACCTTAGAGTTTGTAATAAGGTAACATCTCCCCCAAGTGAATGCTTATTATGAAAGCTAATTAATTGCTTTCCAGTAATGAGAAGTCTTTGGTGTTCAAAGAAAGCAAAATTCACTACACAGGAATTAAACAGTGTTTATTGAAACAAAGCTCCCCCCATTTAAAGACCTGTTTCTGATTAACATCATTACAAATAAAACCAAAGAAACTGAATATACAAATACACAAAATACGTATAGGCAGGAAATGTGAGCTGAAAAATCAGTCAAAAATCCATAGTATTAATTGAAGAGAAAACTAAAGCAATGCTTTGTAGTTGCCTGGATTTCCCTGGGGGATGGAGAGTCAATGCTTATCTGCCTTCCTCAGAAGAGACAATTTTGATTAATATCAGACCCATCTGACTCAGTCTATTAAACCCTGAAGGAAGGATATTCTTCAGATATAAGAGATATGTCTTTGATTAATAATTCTACCATATTGCCATTCCAAGCATTAACAACTGCATGGCACCTGTGGAAAGTGAAAGCCTTTGAATTCTATGGAAAGGAACTAACGTGTACTAATAGACCTGTTCTCCTTTGTCCATATCTGAAAGCTGGATGACACTCTTCCTCCTACCCTCTGCTGAACAAGTCAAAGTGTCAAGGTTGTCACTACTCCCTTGCAAAGAAGACAAAATGGTTATATAATTCAACTTTACATACACTAAGAAAGCAAAGTTACTTCAGACATTCTGAATGGTTTGTCTCAAGACCCTGGCAAGTGTCTAGAGATTCCCCTTTAGTGCTGTCAGGAGTTTAACAGACCACAACAGTCTACAAAACAGTGGCCATCAGAGTGCACTCAGACCTACCAGGGGCGTATCTCCAGAGAAATGCATCAAATCACTTAGCCCACTAAACTGGACTACCATGGACCAGGTAACTAATGCAAAATTGTCACACACAGGGTGGGAAAAAGTCAACGAAACGTTATCTATTGCGTTTTTCCTGGAAGTTTTAGGTTCAATCAGCCAGCACTGGCCTCCTCACCCCAGCTGAGCATTTCTCCTGATGTTGGCAATCAACCTCTTGCTGTACTCTCTGTAGTTCACGGGTTTGACATCCATTGCTGTGGCCTTAATACGAGATTCATCCTGAGAAAAGAAATTTAGTATGTAAAAGAAGAACACTAAGCACTCCAGGCATTTGGTTCTAAACTCCTTCTGCCCCAGTAACTTACTGCTCTTGGTATCTGGGTTAGCTGGGAGTGCCAACACGACTCCCAGAGCTGGTATGTTGTTTTCATTTGAAACCAGCCACTCTTGATAAACCTGAGAGGGAGCAGCGTGGATCCCTCCTTCACTGCTCAACACTGACAGTATTTGTGTGATGATCCTTGGAAACTTCTATCACTGTGAGCAAGGGAAACCTCTCCCCACAAACATAAGAGGAGGAAGTCACCTCCTATGGAGACAAGTCGAACTACAAAAGCCACATGCTACACTATTTGCCTTTTGGGCAATACTTACATTGTAAGTCTCCAGTTTCACTCGGATCCTGAACTCATACGTGTTGAAGTTTGCATTTTGGAACACTTCTTCAAACGCCTGCTCGTTCTGGGGGAAGGACAAAGACAGGTATCAGCTGCAGGCACTCCAGGCTCCTGTGAGTACCGTGAACTTTGAGAGCAGCTCAGCTTTTGTGGGGGTTGGCAAAACAGTGGAACTACCTGGACCACACAGGCAGAGCTGAGTCTTCCATCACATTTTAGATGCCAAAACCATAACTTAAAACTTTTAAAGAAAAACAATGAAAGCTTTCTAGCTGCCTAAACAAAAATAACACACAATTGCACCCAATCTGCAACCGGGTGTACGGAAACAAAAATATTATAAATCTACACAAGATTCTCTCGTGGTGCTAAACTGGCTAATTCTGATTTTCTGCTGTGATCACAAACACCAATAGAGCTAACTATTTCCCCATTAATTGCCTTATTAGGCATTCTGGTTTTCTGCTTATCCATCAAGGCTGTGTGTATCCTTCACACCCTGACACAGACCTGCTTAAGAGGACGCTCTATAAAAAACGTGGATGCATGTTTTGAACATGCTTTTATAACCATTAGAAGACTCTGTCATATTTATAACATAAGCTGCTTCTAATTACCATATGAACACTAAACATCATCATCATCATCATTTATAACAGACACTTTGTCAAAACAGTAGAAAAGGAGCAGGCAAGTTGTGGAGACTGTGAAAAAAAAAAAGTTTATTTTTGTAAAAATGAGTTGTAAAAACCTTTGCTGACATTCCAAAAAAAACCCTGCAGCCCCACGATGATGCCGACAAGTAATTATTAATGCATTTATCTACCAGATGCACTTGACTTGATCAGTCACTCCAGCAGCAGACAGAGCATCTGATCTGGAACTGAACCCACCCCAGTTCCACTCACATTCCAAGTGTTACATCTGCTGTTTTTCACTGCGTGCAGCACTATTTTATACTACACAGTAAGTCTCCTAAGGTTTAGAAAAGCACAACAAATGAAGGTGAACAGGAGTAGCTGTAGATTGCAGAATTCAGGCATATCCTTCCTGAATATTAAAAACCCTTTTTCTGACCATCCTATGGATTAGAAGATAAGAGAACTCACTTAATAAAGCATTTGGCTTCGCTTTCCAGCTCAGTCACAAACTGTGTGAACCATTAGTGAGCTGAAAATGCCCTCAGCAAAGCAGTCACTGCTACCCCACATTACCTCCTTTGGTAACTAACAAGCACAGTGGAGAAGCAGATGAAAAACCTTGCACATATATCTGTGCTTAGTGTGGTCACTGGCTGTACATGAACTCAAACCATACTGTGAGCAGTGAAAAGACTCCCACCAATTTCACAAGACACTGCATCAGCTCTATCAGAGAAAAACCACTAAGAAAAGCTTACTGCAAATGCATTGAGTACCATTTTTAAAGGCTCATAAAAGTGTCAAATCAAAACCAATTTCTCCTGGAACACAAAGCATTCCCACTCAAGGGCTCACTCCATATTATGTTCCATTTTCTATCCTCAGCCATTTCCATTAGGCAGCTCTTCAAAAGACATTACATGTTTGTACTGGTACATAGGATCTGCTGTCTCTCCTTCCCCACCCAGTTCTCTCCAGCACGAAAAGTGACTAAGAAATTTTGTTTAAACTCTAGCAGAGATTAAGCATGGCTGAAGAAAGAAAATATTGACAAGTTAAGAATGTCTGAAAATGGAAACGCAAAAGTGCAAGCACATCTAATTAGAATTCCCCAGGAAGATATCTTCCTACAGAACAGAGGTCTCTAGCCTTCCTAATAGCACAGAAACTCAGCATTCCAGAACCATAAGCTTTGTACCCCTCACCTTTAATAGCCAGAGTGCAGGAAATTTCCAAAAACCATTCCTGCATGTAAATTACAGGAAAACTAGCACCACTTTGCAGAGGCAGAGGAGGTCTACAACAGTGTCTAAGGCTAACATCCTCAACAACCCCTCCTGATTCATTCCCCTCCCACAGCCAAGCAATGGGTTAACCAACAACTGGGATATCTGTGGAGTCATGGAATCAACCAGCCTTAGCCTGGGAGCACAGCAATGCTCATATGCAATTCAAGAACTTATCATGCATTCCACATCGTCATTTAAAAACACAACAAAGCCATGCACTTTTTATACAGTAGACAAGAAAAAAAAAATCAGAAAAAGATTATTTTGGTTGGAAGAAAGAAAAATGCAGCAGAGAAGCACAGAGTCACAAAGGGAAGATAATACTGCCTGTTAGTGTTTAATGACTTACGACCTTAAAAAACTGCTCTCATCTGTCAAAGAAAGATCAGCATCTCTGCCAACCACCCATTTTACAAGTCATGGTTTTCGTATGACCCACAAAGTTTCTGATGATGTTTGGTGGGGAAAGAAGAGCCTTAGCAGAAGTGGGCTCACACACATTAGTTCGAAAAGCTTCCTGCCTACTTACAAAGATACATACAAAGTGTTCTGGAACTTTTTGGTTTTGTAAACAAATTTTTGGAACACATTAGGGACAATGTTGTCAGCATTCATTGCTGAACCAGGGTTTTTTTGCAGATTCTTCCAATCCAGGTACAATGATAAAACAGCCTGTCTTTTCTGCTGGAGTCAACACGTGTTAAAGTTGCCAGTCCTCTAAAGGCTGTGGCACTATCAAGTGATCAGCTGCCTCTCAAGGTCCAGGTGATGAGGACAGGCTGAGCTCCAGCTTTCAGCAGCCAAAAGAGCTCAGAGGTAGACAGACTGACTGTGGGAGCAAGCTATGGGGGAAACCAGGCAAATCTCTGTTCTCCAGGCAGATGGCCCGTGGAAAATAATC
This sequence comes from Pseudopipra pipra, assembly GCF_036250125.1. Taxonomy (NCBI): domain Eukaryota; kingdom Metazoa; phylum Chordata; class Aves; order Passeriformes; family Pipridae; genus Pseudopipra; species Pseudopipra pipra. The sequence continues at coordinate 6,575,031 of NC_087569.1, read as the reverse complement.
CTGAGGAGAGTAAACAAGTCCCTGCCAAGAACTTCAGACACAGAAGCAATGATTTGTGAACTTGTAAAAGATACTGAAGTGCAACATCTGGAGAACAACCTCAGGCTGAGCTGGCCTGTCACCCAGAGAATAGGCAAATCAAATTCTTGACAAATGAAACAGAAAACCCCTTTCTTTCATATGGCACTTTTTGTTTTAATTAATGCTCTTAATTTCCACAGCAACTGCATGAACATAACCCACTGCCTTTGCCATGTTTGCTATTCATGCACACACAGGTATCAGACCAGGCTCTGATGGATCAGCACTGGTGTTCCACACCAACCTTACATCTTTCTCAGGGTTGCCTTCTAAGTCAGCATTACAAGAATATTTCCTTACCAGAAGGATGAAAGAAAAGCAACAAATTTGAGGACAGCCCAACACAAGATATGTGAAACATAGTTCAATGTCTACACATACAGGAAAAATGTAATAAGATAATTGACCAACCTTTTCCTTCAGTTCTCCCAGGAAAGCTGCACTTTGCCCCAGAATGAATTCTGCTGACTCTTGGAAACAAGTCACCCACTGATACTCGAGACAGTCTGCAATGGTCACCTAAAATACAACAAAAACCAAAAGGTTATTTTGTCCAGTTGCCTATTTCTCAAGGAAGACAGAAGACAGCACAAAAAAAAATTATTTCACAGTTACAGAATGTTTTAAATTTCCAGTAACTACTAGAACCCTACCTGTTGTACTTTCAGTCACTGAGGGTGAAAGGCAGTGAGTTACTACTTTTTTTTAAGCTCCACAGAATGCCACATAACCTAACACAAGTTAATATTGACAGTAGATTGTGTCACAGGAAAAGGTCAATAAGATCACAGTGGTGCACACCAATGGATATTTAGCTGTGTCCTGCTGTCACTGATGAGCTGTGAGCAAGAACAGGTAGCCCAAAACAACAACTACCAAGGGGGACAACAGTAAGTCTGCAAACTGCATTTACTTTGCACATACCTGAGTACTTGAGCATAAACTATGTTATGTTATGAGGAAACCAGCAAAACATTCAAGGACAAGACAGAGCACTAAAGATCAAGTGCCAGCCTCACACGCATGTCCTGGCTGCTTTGACAATTAGGAATGGGGAAATAGGAGACACACTGTTCTGAAGGCCTTGAATGCACCCTCAGTATCCCCTTTATATTCTTTGACAATGGCTCTGCTATGTAAAGTAGTTCCTAGAAGTTATCTAGAAATTATTCAGAAGCAGTTTGTGTTTAGTGAGACTGCAGGGATAGTTCCCTTTTCTCTGCATGCCCACCTGGCACAGCATTTCTAAGAAGCAGACACAACTCTAATTTATAATATGAAGCAGAAAAGGGTTCAATGCTTATGGTGTAAGTGGGCATCACAATAACAATCCTCAAACAACTTTCTGAAGTAGACTCCATTAAAGCATGAGACAGAACAATACCTACCAAAAAAACTGTACTAAATATAGGTAGCAGCTGTAAAAGTGCAATTACTGCTCTCCAGAAATGCCATTTTACTTCAGTTTATCTTCACTACTGAAGAGGCGGAGGCCATCTGTACTCTGCACTGCATAGTACACTTGGAAACCAGAATCAACTGAGCTAGCATCAACTTTTTGGCAAGGAGAGAAGCTTTTAATTGGAGCACTAGGAAAACAAACTGCTAATCAGCTCAATGAAACATCCCCTCACTCAGGTACAGCTTACAAACCACCTAAACACCCTCTAACCCGCAGGCACCGCAGGCGGGCAGACAGCACCAACGCCCCATTCCCAAAAAGATTTCCGCTTGGGCTGCTCGGGGAGCACGGCGAGACACTCCCTCTGCTCCCATCCACGGACTCACCAGGAGCATCATGCGGTACTTGAAGTTGGGGAACTCGCGGTCACACTTCTCGCAACGGTAGAGTCCATTTTGCTGGTCTATCACTTTCTTGTTGCAATCCTGCGAGGGACATGCCTGGTACATGCAGTTCTCCTTGCGCAGATGTACGATTGTGCCCACACAGCTAAAATAATCTGCCTAGGAGGGGTGAGTGTGCAACATTAGCCTCAAAATACTCAATGTTTTCCAATTCTGAATTAACTACAAAAGCAAGGCGCCCATACTTGGATATTTAGGATTAAAAAGCTTAACAGCTATGGATTACTGGGAAACTGTAAATCAACCCCTCTGTTGAAACAATTTTCAGGCTTCCATTATGTTAATAAAGCCCCTACAGCAAGATTATTTTGTGTTTCCATTGCAGGAAACTCCAATTGCTAGGTTTTTCTTTAGATGAAGCATATTTGATTCTCCATTGTGTCTGTTCAAATCTCCACTTTTTCTCAGGATTAAGATTCTGCACTTTCCTACGCTTCTTTTGGGAACCAATACAAAAAACAGAAAGCCTATTGTGTAGTGTTACAGATAAGCATTTGATTAAACTATAGCCTACAGAACAAAATACCCACTCACCACACTAAAATAATCATCATAATGGTTTAAGACCACGGTCAAGTCTTTCAGCAGAAAAACAGAGGTTGCTCAAGAAGCATGTGCAAAAATTTTTCACAGAAAATAGCTGAATGACAAGTAAAGTGGAAGTGTTCAAGGCCAGGTTAGATGGGACCCTCAGCAATCTGATCTAGGGGGTGGCATTCCTGCCCGTGGTGGGGGAAGCTGGAACTAGGTGATATTTAAAGTCCCTTCCGACGCAAACCATTCTATTATTTCCAAAAGGTTTTTTCCATGGATAGAAGCTCTTGTGTATCCCAAATGAATTAGCACTTAAATTTGAAAAAAAAAAACAAAACAAAACAAAAAAAAAGTTAAAAATAAGCCAAGAAGCAGTATAAGCCTGGAGAGGTTTCTGGACTGGAAAGCCTGAGACCTGGGGTTTATTACCAGCTTTTCTATTGACCAAGTGTGCACCCTTGAAAACCACTTCCTCCTAATGCACCTGTTTCTCCTAGAACACTCTGTTTATATGAACATCTTTGGAGTGAAAACATCCCCCCTCCATTTATACAAGGCTTAGAATTCTCTTGCCAACACAGTATCACGTTGCATCAGCAACAAGCTTGAATTTATTCGAAAAACAGTAAAATTATTTAAAAGCATAAATTCCAAGAAAGTAAGCACATATTGCTCAACACCTAGACCACTTCAATAAGCAGACTACCTGCATCAAGTCTAGCTTTTTATTTTATCCCCAGTACACAATGTACTAAGTGGCCATGCTTTACCTTATCTCCTTGTCCCAAGTTCTCAGATTTGGCTTCGAACAAAGTTTTCCAGTTGGTATTTGCTCCAGCTGCTGGCCCACCCCTCACATCAGAGATCGAGGCACATTCCAGCAGCTGCCCCTCAGAGTCAAACCTGGAACCACAGAGATGAACTTCTATTTTTGGACCATACAGACTTATCAAAAGCCTACGTTTATTTTCATGTACTCGATACATGAGGGATTTTTTTATCAATGATTGCAAAGGAAACAATTACAGTAATATGTGTATATTGCAAACAAAAATAGCATTTCAGAATAAGTTAATAGTCTGACTTAATTAGCACTGTATTTTATAAACCCACAAAAGGAGGACAGCTTTGTTCTATATAACTGCAATTTGTTTGCCAGCTAGTGGTCAAACCACGCACTGCACACTTCTTAGAGGCAGGCAGATAACAAGATTTAAGGGCATCAAGATATTTCCATAATTAAAATTAAATTACATGGTACCATTATCTTCGCAGCAGCTTCGAAAGAAAAAGCAAATAGCATTGAAAAGATTATGCTTCCTCTGTTAAAATAAGAAAGCACAGCTCTTCACCAAAAGGTTGTACTGCCATCCCATTGTGATGGGCTTTGTGATTTCAGAAACACACCAATAAGGCTCAAAAATGGAACTTAATTAAAGTGTGACAGTAATAGCAAAGACCCACAATCAATTTTATCTTCAACAAGCCTCTGAAGCATAGGAGAACCACAGCTCAATGACAAATGGAGGATGCCATTTATTTTATCCATGTTTGGGTGATGTAACCAGAACCTAAAAAAACCCAGGATTCACGAATCTGATGCTGTTGGCACTTAATCTTATTCACACACACCACATATCACCATATTTGTAGTTACAGCAGACAATTAAACAACTACCTACAGGAGATGCAACAAACCAAGAAATCACTTTGTTTTCCTGACAATAAAATGTTATTTTGCTGTCTGAAAAATATCTGGTAAGGACTAGACACTGGAAGACGTCAAATAGTGCCTCCATACTAATGGAGTGCGTATCAGATTCCACACAATGGAAAAGCCTGTGGAAAGAAAATATTTTTCTCTCAGATCATGCCTCAGAAAGTGGAGCTGGTCAGGCCTGATTTCATGCTGCCTTCCAAGGCTTTGGGTCAGCATGCACTACTCCAAGTTCGATTTTTCAAGGTCTGTCATGGAATTAAAAGTTTTTTGAATTGAACAACTTAAGAAGGACAGCCTTCCAGGCTCTAAAGGCTTCCAAGCAAGAGAAGTTTCTATAGCCTTGGAAGCCACATCTTCTGCCACCTTTCCTCAGTGCTATACAGACTGCTCAAGTCCAGAGAAAGAGAATAAAACAAATACTCTCCAGTAGGTTGAAATAAATCAACATAAACACACTCATACCATCCTCGGAGTTTAAAAGCCTCTGGGCTATCAGGGTTGATGACAACTGTACTCGAGGACAGGACAGACAGGCTTCTACCACCAAAATCAGAGACTCTGGCTCCTTTGATGGCAATCACAGGTTGTCTGGAGCCATCAAACTGTTCAGCCTGCATGTGTGAAAAAACAGAGAGCATTAGCAGCACGTTACAGTAAAGGTACCGAACTTGTGGTCGTAATTCACAGATCAAAACCATCTCATAGTATCTAAAAGGTAAAATTTTGAATGATGTCATTAGGAATTTAAGCAAAGGCAGCTAACAATTAAAGGTGCAATCCTAACACCCTGTTTCCTGGCAAAGCAGAGAATCCTTAAGGCACACCATTGGTTTGTTTAAAAGGATTGACCCCTCCATTAGCAGTTTTACACCAGAATTTCAGAAAGGGAGAAAGGTTATGGGAATGGAAGCAGGAGAAATTATTTGGTCATATTAGACTCCTCGGGAGATCAAACAACTTGGTCAGCTTGACTGAGCCAATCATGTCCATTCTACTACCACTTAAAGAGAAGAGCAGCTATGCTGACCAAACATTTTTTTTTCAATTTTCCGTTTTCTATTTTTTCTCATAAAGCTGCTTTAATGCTGTTCAGCTGCCATCAGTTTGTTATCTGAGTAGCCTGACACTACCAAAGAATCTCATGGCATGAGTGAAGTTTTGAAAGGTACAGGTTTTCTGGACCCCCACACCATTCAGCAAGCAAAGGGAAGATCATGTGCTTAAAGATTACAAACAAGCTGGAGTTGCAGTAGCATTCACTGTATCCAGGAGATGCAAAAAGAACAGAAAACATATCCCAGCAGTCATGGCAATGACTGTTATAAAGGACATAGTGATTCTAACCCTAACTGTGCCAGCTAAGCCACACATCACTCCCCCTCAATGCTCATTGAGATCTCTATTCTACAAGCAAGGAAACAGATCTAATTTTGTAAAATGCAGACCATGATCCCTGTTGGAAGTTATGCCAGGAACTGAATACCAGTAGTCTCTCCTATAACAACCTGGTTCAACCTCAAGATTTTGTGATACTGAACTTCAAGTTTACTTCATTTATATCAGCAGATGGTTAATGGTGTTTAGGTACCTACAATATCAGTGCACTTGATCATTTAGCCATAAAGCATCACTGTCAAGCTGGCAGGATCACTCCCCTTTTATAGACTGGAACATAAATCCCTAAGTACCTATAACAGCGGAGGAAAACAAACTAGCCTGTTAAAAAGATAAGGAAGCAGTTTACTGCAACTATTCAAACTTTCTCTTCCAAGGCTCTGATGCTTTAAACCCCTAGTCTGAGATACAGCCTCTCGACCCCCTCGTTACGCAGCAATTTATGCAGGGTAGCATGTGTCCCACCCCACAAATAAAAACTCATCTCAAATGAGACAACCATAGCCACTGGGCTTTTCCATAATCAAACTGCAACTCATACCTTTCCTAAACCAGGAGCCCGTTACCTTCAGTAGTTTGGCTTGAGACACAATGTCTGCAGTTGTTCAGAACACATTAGTCAGATCATGTCAGCAGTTTGTCAGAGAAAGGTTAAGAACATCACACCTGAATGCAACCAGACAGTCTTTCACCTTCTCTCGGCCCCTGATCCTTAAAAACCCAGGACTGTGTGAGTGCTGTGCCCATCTCAGATGACAACAGCACTTCCTCACCCTACACAAAGGAACCTTTGCTTAAGAACAGGTAAGAGAGCACATACCTCATTTCCCCACAGCGTAGCTGTCACCAGTTTCCCTGATGTATCCATCAGATGCACGTTCCTCTTTGAAACCTCCCTATTGTTAGCTTTCACTGTAATTTTAGTGACATCTTCATAGCTCTTACAAATTCCAATTACATCTGAAAAAACAGTTACAATTTACTTAGAGTTACTCAAGGGTCACAACTGGGGAATACAAGATCACAAGAGAAGAATTCGAACCTACTGTCAGATTTTTACCTTGTATCCTAGCTCCCTATTCAAATGAAATCTGATATGGAAATTAAGTATTATGGTAGAAATGCTCCACTACAGAACTCTTCAGTGCTTTAATTTTGTTGACGCATTCATTAAGATATTCATGAATGCAAAGCCTCACCACATTAGAGAGATCAAGGCATTGTACTATCTTTTCCCATCACATTCTGTCAAAGGACTTCAGTCCTGATCATGTAACACACACTTGCTGTTAAATCACAAGCAAGGGCTTTCAAAGTGACTGTAACACAATGAAGCAACTGGCTGATGCCTTCACGTAGCCCCACAACCTTAAGCAATGTGAACAAGTCTGCATGTCTGGGTAGTAAGAGCTAATACAAACCCCTCTGCACTCCCTAAAAACACACCATTTTTAGTATTACAAATCTACCTTTAAAATTCTCAGCTGAATGTCTCTGAATCACAGGCATCTTGTGCCTCTGAAACCTGAGAACCCTCACCCCCACCCAAGCCTCTGATTTTTCCGGAGTACTCTGCCCAACAAATTACAGAAAAACAAGCCTCCAATACTTCACAAAGCAAGCCAAAACAGTCATGCAACTTGGACTTGGATGCAATGAATTATGCCAAAATCACTACAGAGATAATTAGATAGTGAAAGAAAGCAAGACCACAGAAGGTATGAAATGCACACGTGCTGAGCAAGGACATTTTTCTTTCAGCCCTTTTCTGTGGAAAACAATGATCATAGTACAATAAACAAGTATCATTTGCTGCCTTTAGTTTGAAGCAGAAGTTTGAAGAAAAATCATTGTTAGAGAACAGGGCAAAGACATCTAAAGAGGAAAACTGTCTGAGACATTTTTAATGGCAACCATCACTGGACAACTTCAACTAAGAGATGACAACACTCAAAACACCATGTGCTCACTACCTGCCCAGTATTCAGGACACAAATATAAAACTTCAAAGCTTTAGAGTTTGCCATTTTGCTACTTAGACTGACCAACAATCGAGTCTTTGGGCGTGTTCTCCAAGTCAGAGATGGATACAAAATCAAACTGAACAGATGGAAGATGCTGGGCATCATCACAGGGCACAACTGAAGTCTCATTAGTGAATGTGATCTCATAGTCATTCTTAACAGCTGTATATTGCTTGTTAGCAGTCTTCAAATTGCCTTTGGTAAAATAATATACCTACAGGAGAAAGCAATGAAACAGAGGATATTATCGGTAGTCAGAGAAATAGACTGTTCACCTTTAAAAATCCTTGCTATGCTGAAGTTCCTCTTTTCTAGCTCCTGTCAGTCTAAGAAAGCACAAAGATACCATACCTTGTTCAATTCAATGAGTGGAAAGAACTTGTCTGCTTGATCGTTGAATGCAGTAGCTCTAATCTCGCCCTGCAGGAAAACAGGAGAGCTGGTCAGGACTGAAATTTGGCATGAAAAAAGATAAAAAAAAAATAAATCTTTGCAATGTTAAGTGGCATCAGCTCTGCAAGACAGAGTGGGGTCTGCCAGGCTTGCTCCAGGCATGTGAGAAACAAACATTCTCTTCACATTTGTAGTTATAGCTAAAATGACATATTCTACACCTGACAATCAAATCTCATATTCAAGTCTCATTAGTATATCTACTGCTTCAGAATAAAAGGCATAAGAACTACATCTATCACATATACACCTCTGAAAATGCCAGTAAAGCTGGCATTGATAAAATAAATTCAAATAGACCCCACTGCTCCACAAGTTAGCAGGCAGTGTATTGTGATGGCTCCCACTCAGACATACTGTCTTTACGTAAGAATTAATAACAATTAAACACTCACTGGATATAAATACTGGGGGTTTTTTTAAAAAATTGAATACAGACAGTATGCAGAGAAAACAAATGCCTGGTGACAACACGTTACTTTATTAACCTCACATTTTATACTCAATATAATCTAGCAGAATCTTGTTTGTTTTCACAACAGAAGGCTGTAATTTGATAAGAGGTTTGACAAACTGCAAGTTTAGTTAGATTAACCAGATACCATTCCCCAAACAAACCACAGAGGAAATTTCTTAGTGTTGCAATAATTTGTACTCTTGATTTCCTCATGAAAATTGAAAGCTTGTAACTTGGAGGCAATGCTCCTCTCACTCCCTGTTTTTGTAAGGTGTAGCTCAGCAAGGATGAAACGTCACTCCCAATCTACAGGAAACTACCACGACACTCAGTATTAGGTTGTCAGTTTGCATAAACAACTATATTTTGAAGCTGCAAAAATCCAGTCACACGCTATAGACTTTGATGAAAAATAATCAGTAATGCTGCACATTTAAGACTCCATTCTGGATAAAAACTGGCACGTTGATGCGCAACTTAATGAATGCAGGGATACAAGTTTCGGTCGTAATAAAAAAAAAATCATTTCCTATAATGCACTTTATTTCCCCTATTCTGTCTTTATGAAGGGTTCATCAGCATCTGGCACACGTTATCTTTGTCTTAACATATGACACTTACGCTTTCATCAACCAGCTCTATGGAAAAGAGCTTTCCTTCACCACGGGAGTTGCTCCACGTGCGGATCTGGCCTTTCTGGGTGACACGAGCACAAATGGTCCACCTGAAATCATGCAAGAAATCACTATTCTGTGTCTCTTTTTTTTTTTTTTTTTTTTTTTTTTTGAGATTGCACTGACAAACCCTTGGAACCAGAATGTCACCATCTAAAAGTCAGAATTCTTCCCACTGCACCTCAGCAACTCTACCTGTTTTTCCGCTGCTTTCTGTTTTAATGGCCTAGACCATTAAAGGCAGAATGTTGTAGAGAAGGCAACAAAGCAGCCATAAAGTATGATAATAATAGTGAACAATCCTTCTGCATAGAAGCAGGCCTCAAATCTTTTACTCTTCTAGGGTACATTTCTCACACAGCAGTTTGCCTGTTCTGAAAAGCCACACTAGAACTCAAGAGCTCAATTATAGGATTCGCATTTAACTTGGGTAATCAAATCAGTTTGCATAACTTAAAAATGTCATTCACTAAATAATTACATCCTCATGCTTTTCAACAGCACAGTAGCCAAAGTGAATAGCTTACTGAGCTGTTTTGTCATTAATTTACCCAAAAGAAGGCTGCTTTAGGGAAAAAAACAGAGAAGTCAATCGATTTTCAACTAAAATATTAAAAACCTATCAAGCTCAGCAGGGCTGCTGCACCAAGACAATGCCAAGGCAAATCTCAGATCGTTGGGAGTGTTGATGCAATTTAAAAAGATAAAAAAAAAAAAAAATCAAAAAGCCACCCTCCCCCCCAACAAAACAAAAGCCCAAACAAGAAACAAAAAACCAACCTAAAACAAAACCCATCAGCTGTTTCTATGAAGGTTTTTTTTTCATTTCTCTGGGTGGTTTTGTGGCTATTGTTGGGTTTGTTTGTTTGAACTTCAACCAATAAAGTCAAAAGAACTCAGTGAATAATTTGACAGAGATTCACACACAGAAAAGCAAAAAGAAGCTATTGTTCCCTCATGCCTGTGACATGAGTAATGCCTGGCAAACCAGGAGAACTCACTTGGATTGGTATGGATTCAAGCTGGCAATCGGCACCACTTTGGCCTGGGACCCTCCTGGTGTCTTCACTGCACTGGGAGCACTTGCTTTTCCAAACTGGTTGGAGGGAGCGTGGTACTTGGGAGCAGCAGGACCTTCCAAAAACCACAAAAAAGCCAAAGGAATTTCAGTCTTGCACACAAAAGCTGGGCTAAAACCAACTCACGGTGCAAGGTCAGGCAGAACTTCTCCCACCATGCTGTGGGGAGCCACACAGACGGTGAAGTTCCACTGAACACTCTGCTCCTGGTCACAAGTATTTTTTAGGCTGCAAAATGCTGCAGAGGAGACACTCTCAGGCCTTTAGAGCACTTGCACTGGAAGTGGAGATGTGTCCAGTCAACCACTTAAACACAGTTTAAGTGGGAAGCAACTATTTAGCAATAAATTCTCAAGTATTTAGCAATAAACAGAATCACAGAATGGTTTGGCTTGGAAGGGACCTTAAAAATCATCTCATTCCAACCCCCTGCCATGGGCAGGGACACCTTCCCATTTTCAACCTGGCTTTGAAAACTTCCAGGGATGGGGATGGTACATTGAATTTTAGACCTACACCACTTGGAGGAATAACTAAGCAACGGTACCCCATAATCACAGAGTTTTCTGACATAAAGTGATACTGCTAGTTCCAAACTCAATCTTGTCAATGTATAAGCACAAAACTCTTATAATCAGCTCTAAGTGAGGAAGGGGAAGCTTGTTTTCTGCTGCAAGTTTCTAAGCAAATGTCAAAATTTTACTATTTAAAAATACTTCTTAAACGGACGGGTAAAGAGTACAGACAAGTTAAAGCAGCACCAAGAGTTAGGATTGACAACTTTTTAGCTCAAAAAAAAAAAGAAAACTGTCTACAGACTGACATTTAAATTGACTGCCTCTTTCAGCATCTCACTGAAATCTTGATCAAAAAAAGCCACGCTTCTAGATGTACTATCAAGTAATTTCAGTCCTGCACCACCTAAGCTGTTTGGCCTCAATATCTCAGCATCAACAGCACACTTGTTGGCCAGCTACAAACTGCAGCCCAATTTAGTGACCACAGGATGAAGCAGTGTAAACTGAATAAAGTTGTTTCCTTTTATTCTTTTCCCTTAGGGATGAAGAGGGAAGGGAGACAAATTTTTTCCCTTTTAAATCCAGGTGTACAGTAACCCCTTGAGATAATTTACCTTGTCAAGCACGGGTTACTCTTAATGGAGCGTTTCTTGTGCAACACCATTATTGGAAGGATTCCATTTAAATTCAAGCTGTAGTTTCTCACTGCACAAATGGAAACCAGAATTCCTGCCCAGGATTACTCTTACCTGCTGCTGACAAATTGCCATTTTGTTGCTGGGGTTTGCTGGGTGCTGGGTTTGCTGCTGGAGCTGCAGGACGTTGCTGCCCTTGCCCTGGTAATCAAATGAAAAAAGACCATAGCGTAGGGAGCACAGTAATTAAAAATACCCTTCAGCCTTTTAGGAAATAAGACTTGCAAGAAAAACAATAAAATTTAAAACACAGAGAATATGCTAAAATTCAGGTGTTATAAGACACAGCAGTAGCAAGCTATCTGTTGAACATTACCATGGAGGAATTTCAGTCAGATCTTTTTCCTCAAGCAACTGCTTCCTACTTGGAAAGAATTCAGGGCTGATGGTGATTTAAAAGGACATCCTTGAAGTAATCTTGACAACTTTTCAGTGTTTATCGGCTGCTATTGCTCTGACAGGTAGTTTCTGCTACTACCTAGCAGCTAAGATAAAAACTGTAGAGAATTCTGCCTTAAAACTCAGGAAAGGCCAAAAATCCACGGGGTAAAGTCAAGCCTGAAGTTAACACAACACAAAGAAAACACCTGCTCTATTTTATTTCCGAAATATGGAGATATTTAACATGGGGGTGATGTTATCACTTCAGCATTCACCAGGGCCCCTCTTGGTACACAGCAGTACATTGCTTAGGGATCAAAGTGATGCCATAGTAAGTCTGCATCATCCATTTTTTTTAGATTCCAGGGCTTTTACTTGCCTTAAATTGATGATAAATTACAAGAGAAAGAGCAGACGGCCATATCTAGAGAAAATTACATTAAAAAACTAATGTACCATTCAAAAAATTGAATTCCTTTACAGAATAATTTGCTTCTAGATGAGAAAATATCCAACACTTTTGTCCCTTTGGACACAACTAATTCTTAAGCCATTGGTTTGCAAGAAGATTTAGGCCTGAGCAGGCAAAGCTTCCCTGATTTGGGATGTGAGGAGGAAGATGGTCAGGCAAAGTGGAAAAGAAGGTCAGACCAAGCCTATAAACATGACGAGGAACAAAAGCGGAGAATCCCACGACAGAAGGATGGCACAAAACTACGGCAAAGGAGCAGAAGCAACACAAGGAGACCCTGATGTGGCGTTGCCTGATGTGGCACAGCCTACAGAGGTAACCCTCTGGTTATTTTTAACTCAAAAACAAGGTCCTTGCACAAAAACCAATCTGCTCCTCTAACTTGCCGCAGTAGAGTCACATCGGTGAACTGGTGACAGAAGTCTCCCTGGCAACAGCATGACGTCAAACAGCAAAATGTGTATTTACTGCAGGTTCCACTAGATGGAGGAGCCAGGTCTCACCCTCACTCAGTGGCCTCAGGTGCTCAGGGGGTCAGCACTCAACAGCCAAATTCGTTTTTTGCAAGAGAAGGCAGAAAAAAACCCAACAAAACACATTAAGAGAAAATTATGTTTGGTCAGGGAAAGAATATTCAGGAAGAACAGGAATGTGCATATGAAACAGCGAGAGGCTTCCTTGCTACTTTTGTTCCAAATATGTTTTTTTTCTGTAGGAATTTGTAATTTAAAAAAAAAAAAAAACACCAGAAACCAAAGGCCACCACATACATTAGAACACTTGGGTGTTATGAAACACAAATTCGCATTTTAATGGCTGCCTACCCACAGCAGAGTGTTTCTCAACAGAGTAAGAATAAATTCACACATCTGTGCATGTGTTCAAATACAGAAGCAGCAGAAATATCTCTCCAATTTTCTCGCTTGTAGAGCCTAGGGACTCCTAAACTGTGATTTTTGGTGGCTGGTGGCCTACAGATCACTTAAAGTGCTCACAAAACCGACGAGACTGCCTGGTTTTCGCTGTTAGTTTTTATTAGCAGGAGGTGAAAAAACCACTTGAAATAGCTGATCACATTTCTGCTGTATACAGTGGGTTAGGCAAACCCAAGACCTTTTTAGCTGAAGCTGCCCCACAGCCCAATCAAATGTAATAACCACGTAACAGGAGTCCTCTGCTTCCAATAACTTGCTACCAGGAGGTTCTGCCACAGTGCCATGACCTGCCCCAGCACTGAGCAGCAGCACAGCAGGGAGGGGAGAGAAAGGATGAAAATGGACTTTGAAAGAACTCATACCTAATCACAGTGGTGGGTAGGACAAGAATAAAGAGTTTAAGTGAATGTAGAAGTATATAAACATTTCAACATTGAAAGATTAATGACAGAAGTTAAACATAAGTAGCAAGTAATTGTCATAGGGAAAAGAAAGTCCAGCACTGGAGTAACTTGAATGAGATTAATGACAGTAATAACACAACCATCTAGTTTTCAACAAGAACTAAACTGCTCAGTCTTAATTTTCAATACTATTATGAAATGCTGCCTGAAAAGTTTTTATGATTTGTAATAAGAAGATTGTGTCTCCAGCTTCCTTGTTAGGCAGATTAACCACCTACTGCTCCTGCGTAAAGTGGCCAAAAGCCAGCTTCTCACCCCCCCTGGGTCCCAGTGTGCTATTACAGTCTGGGAAAGAATATTCCTTAATCCTAGGTCTGGCAATTTGAGATCTGTATTTCAAGCAAAACCAAAAGAAGGACTAAAGATCCGTTTTTTAAATACCTGAACTTTTTTTTTTTTAATGGAAACCACAAAGTACATTTAAGATGCTCGTTCTGAGTTAGCTGAGTGTTCCTCAGAAACACAATTTTCTTAATATATACAGGAACTTAAAGGATCTCCAACTTGAAATACACCTCTGCCATTGTATCAAGGCCTTCATGACAAATCTGGCAGCCTGCAGAGCAGCAAGGCTGGGTTAAGTAGACTTTATATATAAACTATTACCATCTTCTGTAATAGAATCCTTATTTAGTACCAAATAAAAGGTTATGACGTCTGCAGAATAACATCAGTACTAAAATGAAATACGCATCAAATCAATTTTGGCATCTCTTAACTATCTAGTGCAAACCCACACTTACTATGACCACAGACCTGTGTCATCTCCAAAAGCTTTTAGATTTGAAATCTTCACTGCCGAGTACTTTTGTGAGCCCAAATGAAGAACACAACTTTGATCAGAGTAATGGTAATTTTACCAGAATTTATAGTCTTAAAGGTATATTTTCAGCTCAGTTCTGTCAGATACCACATTCTCAGTCGTTTCTAAGCAACAATATAACGGAAAAACACTATAGTTCACAAGCTCTTGTATCACACAGGCAGGGAAACGGGAGAAAGGCACAAAACAGTCTGCTCAGTAGCTATTCTGAAAATCTTGGTCTCTACAGCAACTGTGGGATTAAACCATAAAATCTGAGATGTCAACACATTTTTTAAACAGCAATTAGCTAAGTAACTATCAAAGGAACAAAGGATTCTTTAGGCTCATTTAACAAACGCCCCTCTAATTCCCTTGGAAAAAGAAAAGTTAATGAAGAAAGATGTCTTTGCCTTTGCAACAATGCCTAATTCCTACTTCGATTAGTAAAGCAGATTTTTAACCAGATCAGCAGTGTACCTACCACCACTGTTTGACCAAAATATCCTACAGAAAACTCTTGCCAGCAATATGTGGTACCTTAGTAATAAAAACATATTAATTCGTTTCTACTAGGAAAAAAAAAAATTCTTCAAGAGCTATTTGCAATTAAATTTCAGCCATTATCTGTATATACATCACTGACAGAGCTGTTCAAGTATTTTCTTCATGTGCTTATTATTCTCCCTCTTTTTTAAAGTTCAAAACTGGAAGAACAGAACAGACCTTTGAACGTATCTCAGGAGGAAAAAGAGTGTTTTAATTTGAAAAATGTTTGCATGAGAAGCGTAAGCTCAGCACATGAAAAATGAAGAACACAGTTGCTTATGCGAAATAACGAAACTAAATAGATTAATGGCAGGTCAGATTAAGGTCCACCCAGTGCATCATCCTTTTTGGGATGGCAGGCTAGGAATGGGTGCTTAGGGAAGTCCGTGCTGGTCGTGTTTTCATACCAGTCTCTCATCTACGTACTTGGAGCAATTTAAGTTTTAGTGCTTCCTGTACCTAACATGCATGCAGAGGATGTATTGTTATGTTTAACAGCCTTTAATGGATTTCTCTCTCAAGTCTAATTGCTTTTTGAAACTGTGCCAATTTCTGGCACCCACCTCAACAAGCTCCATGATTTAACTGTGCAGTTTGGGGGTGCGGTGCAGCCTTTGTTTTAAAACCACTGCCTGACAATATGAGAACTAAAGAGCATCAAATGAATGTAGAAAAGAGAGAGAGAGAGAGATTCATCACTCTTTATTCATCCCCTCCACGCCATCTTATACTTTTATAGATCATTATTCCATCTTCCTCCTGCTGCTTTCTTTCCAGACAGAAGAAATTATCATCTATTTGATCACTCATTATGAGGAGACATAAAATAGCTTCCGCTTACTTACTGGAACTCGAGGTAGAGACCACTAACATATAATAAAAGCTTGTCAGTGTTGTAAGGTATTGATACTCCCAACACCATGGGGAGACTGAAGCTTCAGCCACAGTGTAGAGTTTATTAAAATACGAACGAACCCCATTTTGTGTTACACAAATAGAAAGGATTTTCAAGGTCTGGACATCACTGTTCCAGGCATAAGAAAACTGACCAACTGCCAACTTAAAACTGCTTTTTTAAAGTGAAAGAAACAAGACAGCTAGGAAGGTATTTGCTTACTGACACTCACCTTCATTGTACGGCTGTGGATTCCCAATATGCCCACCAACCTCATCAGCAGTATGCAGAACATTTAAATCCATCAGTATAACCACTCTCCTACAAGACAGAACAAACAGCAATTAAGGCTTTCACCCCCTCTGCAAGTCCGTCAGACTCCTCTGCAGCAGGTAAGAGAACCAAACATTAGAGGCTGATTCCTTGCATGAAGGATCTGGAAGAGAAAAGCTCTCCAATGTCAACTTAGCACTCTCTTTCGAGGGACAAGTAGGCTTGAAGCAGTATCACAATGCATCAAGGACAGATGATGACAGGTATAAAAATAGCTTGAAACAACATTGTGTTTTGAAAGTATCAAAACCATAGCAGGTTTTACAAGAGAAAATACATTCCCTGCCTCAATAGTTGTTGTGTTCTTCCCACAAAAAGTGCTGAATAAAAAGAATACAAACTTTGGTTCATATCCTGCTAGACACATACACAGTTTTTCTGTATTAACTTCACCTGGATCCCTTCTCATTTTGCAGTATCCTATCCCCTCAAAAAATTTGAGGAAATCGGAGAGGAGAAAAATTAATAAAAGACTAGATTCCACAACACCTAAGTAACAAGATACCTTCGCTGTTTCTTTTCCACAGCAGATAATTTTAAGTGAATATTAATGAACTGTACTTAAAGATTTAATACAGATACCTTCCATCTTTCAGGCTGTTGACAATGAATCTGTTAACCTGGCAAACACACCGGGCTGACAAGCGCTCCTCTTCCACCAGGGGGTTCAGCTGTGTTGCCAACATGAAGGCTGCAGGAACAGAGGGAAAACATTCAAACAACTTCCACATGCCAGCCCTAAAAGAGGCTGCCATGGCTGGATACAACTTTTCCAGCCAGTCAAGTATTCCCCCTGGATCTACAATGTGCTCAGTTTGTTAAGACATAGGAAACAGTGCAACTGCTAACAAGTCACCAAAACTGAGCATAAATTACACTGTATTTATTCCCCACACTTCACAGTGCAGTGGTAGCTGGAATGATTATACATCAAAGAAGGGAGAAAAAGATTAAGCTAAATTACTTTAAATCTACTGTTACATATGTAGGTTTCTATATTTTCATTATACCCTCTGGCAAGTTAATTGCTTAAAGCTCACAAAGAAAGTTCCAGAAGACAAAGATTTCACCTAAATGATAACATGCAGTTGCACACCTAAGAATCTGTGGCCCAGTATAAGCCACATTCTCCTTCAATATTCATTCTATCACGTTGCACCCAATCACTAGACTGGAAACTTTATTACCATCAGCATCTCCACACTTAAAAAACCTCACTGCAGCTTGTCATACTCACAGGACAGTGTGTTAACTCCATCACTCATCAGCACCCTGTAACGTGGGGGCCCAGTTCCTGTAGCAATAGCCCGTGTATTCTGGGGGGGGGGGGGGGGGGGGGGAAGAAAACAAATTACTTTTTGTCATTTTCTCAGAAACTTTTCAAAACTAGAAAGTGACACAGTCAGCAAATGGACTTATCTATTCAGCTCCTTTTTCTGAGCACTAATATCAACATAGCCCAAGTAATATAAAACTAAATTAGAAGAATTAAAGGGACGACAGCCTGGCTCGGCTCCTCTGCAGAGGGAGTTTGGCTGCACCCAGGAGCCCGCGGGAAGCACATGCAGACACGGAGGGACTGGCACAGAAGGGGAGGGACAGCACTCACGATGACTTGCAGCACGGGCTTGGAGACGTTCTCCCCCTGCATTATGGCCTGCAGAATGAAAGGAAACGAAATGTAAGAGACCCTCAGAGAGGTGCCACCACCCCCCTCGGAAACGCCCCGAGACCCGCAGCTACAGAACTTCAGAATCCATGCGGCTGGAAAAGACCTCAGACCATCGAGTCCAACCTATGACGGGTTGTACCCACGGGAACTGCGGTGGAAGGGCCTGAGGGATGCGGGCATGGCTGTCACCGCTGAATTCGACCGGCCCCCCCGCCACCCGTCTCCCGGGACAGGGCCTGGTTCTCCCCCCAGGACCGGGCCGGGCACGGTGCTCAGGCCCAGCATCACCTCCCACCCCCTGCCAGGACCAAGCCCACCGCAGCACAGCCCGAGCCCCCTCACCGCGATGGCCCCCTCGCTCAGCCGCACGCTCATGGTGCCGCGTCCACCGCCAGAGCCCAATCCTCCCGCCGCTGCCGCCAAATCCTCCCGCCGCCGCGCCCCCTTCTTCCGGCGCGTCCTTGCGTCACGCGGCGCGTCACCAGCAGCTCAGAGCTTCTATTGGCTGTCGGGACTGTACGGCGGAAGTATTTCTTGTATTCGTCTCACTGGCGCCTCTGGGCGCCGCCATGGCAGCGGCAGTTGGTGGCGGAGTGGGGGGGCCGGAGATGGCGCTGCCGGGGCCGGAGTGGCGGGGATTGCTCGCCCGGCGCTGGGCCGAGCTGGACCCGCCGCTGCGGGAGCGGCTGGCGGCGGCTTCGCTTCACGACGCGGTGCGCCTGGGCTGCGACCTGCTCCGGTGAGCCGCGGGCTGGGCGGGACGCGGTGCGAGAGGGACATGGAGCTCCTGGAGCGGGAACAGCGCGGGGCAACGAGGGTGACTGCGGGGCTGCAGCATCTCTGGTGTGAGGAAAGGCTGAGGGAGCTGGGGCTGTCCAGCCTCGAGAAGAGACGGCTGAGAGGGGACCTCATTAATGTGTATATATATCTAGAGGGGGGTGTCAGAGGATGGACCAGGCTCTGCTCGGGGATGCTGGGCAATAGGACAAAGGACAACGGGCAGAAACTGATGTCCAGGACGTTCTAACTAGGGAAAATTCCATGTTTCTACCTGAAAGGAGGGATCAGTCTTCTCTTAGGCAACTAGAGGTAGGA
The DNA here is from genome assembly GCF_036250125.1 of Pseudopipra pipra. Taxonomy (NCBI): domain Eukaryota; kingdom Metazoa; phylum Chordata; class Aves; order Passeriformes; family Pipridae; genus Pseudopipra; species Pseudopipra pipra. The sequence goes on along the minus strand of NC_087569.1, from coordinate 6,555,937 downwards.
CAAGCAGGCATAGTCTTAAGCTGTGCCAGGGGAAGTTTAGGTTGGACATTAGGAAGAATTTCTTCTGATGAAGGGTGATTAGACATTGGAATGAGCTGCCCTGGGAGGTGGTGGAGTCATCATCCCTGGAGGTGCTTAAGGAACGACTGGACGTGGCACTTGGTGCCGTGGTCTGGTTGACAAGGTGGTCGTAGGTTGGACACGATCTCAGAGGTCTTTTCCAACCTAATTGATTCTGTGAATATGAGGAAGAACTTCTTTACTGTGCAGTGACCATGCGCTGGAACAGGTTGCCCAGAGAGGGTGTTGAGTCCTCCTCACTGGAGATACTCCAGAACCGCCTGGATACAATCCTGTGCCAGGTGCTCTGGGATGACCCTGGTTGGACCAGATGAGCCGCTGTGGTCCCTCCCAGTGTGGTCCCTGACCCATCCTGTGATTCTGTGGTGCTGACCCCTGTGTCCCGCAGGACTGAGGAAGAAGAGGCGGCCCTGGTGCGGTTGTGCCAGAGGGTGTGCACGGGCAAGGAGCCAGAGGCTGCAAGCTTCTACCGGGAGCAGGGAAACCGGGAATTCGGCCGCAGGCGGTACCAGATGGCCCTGAGGCTCTATTCAAAGGTGGGTGTGGTGGGGCAGCCCCCAGAGCAGCTCCTCCCTCATGGCCAAAGGGCTCCCGTGAGGGAATCCTTGGGGAGGGGATCCCACAGCCCCTCATGGCCAAAGGGCTTCCATGAGGAGATCCCCGGGGAGGGGCTCCTGCAACCCCTCATGGTTGAAGTGGTCCTGTGAGGGGATCCCCAGGGAAAGGGTCCCGCAGCCCCTCGCAGACAAAAGCGTCCCATGAGGGGATCCTTCGGGAGGGAGTCCTACAGCCCCCTCATGGTTAAAGGGGTCCCATGAGGGGATCCCCAGGAAGGGGGTCCCACAACCCCTGCTGGGAGGGTCCTGTGAGGGATCCCTGAGGCAGCAGCAGTTCTCTGGTCCCCACAGGCAGCATCCCACGAGCCCCCCGGCAGCCCTGAGGTGTCCATCTGCTTCGCCAACCGCTCCGCCGCCCTCTTCCACCTGGAGCACTTTGAGGTAAGCGGAGGGAAGCACCCACCACCCATGCTCCTGGGTGCCCCCAAGCAAGGCCAAACTCCCACAGGGTGGGCTGAGCCCTCCTGTGTAGCAAGAGGTGTGTAGAAATGTGTCCAGAGAAGGGCAACGGAGCTGGGGAAGGGTCTGGAGCACAAGTCTGATGAGGAGCACCTGGAGGGGGCTCTGGCTGGAGAAAAAGAGGCCCAGGGGGGACCTTCTTGCTTTCTACAACTCCCTGAAAGGAAGTTGTAACCAGGTGGGGGTCAGTCTCTTTTTCCAAGTAGCAAGTGACAGGACAAGAGGAAATGGCCTCAAGTTGCTCCAGGAGAGGTTCAGGTTAGATATTTGGAACGATTTGCTCCCAAAAAGGGTTGTCAAACCCTGGAATAGGCTGCCAAGGGCAGTGGTGGTGTCACCATCCCTGGAAGTGTTAAAAAACTGTATAGATGTTGCTCCTGAGGACATGGGTTAGTGGTGGGCTTGGCAGTGCTGGTTAACATACAGAATATTTTAATGAGAATATCATAGGTGGAATAAAAGAGCACGAGTCTCAGCTGGTTTTCAAGTACATTTAAAAGGCCTTCTCTTTGTTCCTAGGTTTGTTTGGAAGACATTGCCAGAGCTGAAAGCCATGGCTATCCAGATAGGCTGCTGCCCAAGGTCTTGCTGCGGAAAGCTGAGTGTCTGCTGTGCCTGGGGAGGTTACAGGATGCAGCAGACGCCCTCAGTGTGGTGGAGAGTAAAATCCATATGGATGGGCTCATGACTAGTCCTACACACCAGACACTGTTAAAAAAATTAAGTCAGCTGAAGGTTAAATTACATGAGAAAGAGAGGTGTCCAGAGCCTGCACAAGAAGCACGTGGTGACATGCAAGGGAAGTCAGAGATCTGGGAAGAGAACAACAGTATTTCAGGCACATCTTCGTCTTTGAGCTTGAATTTTGATAGAGAGAGAGGACGACACTTGGTGGCCTCCCAGGACATCATGCCAGGACAGAGCCTGTTGAAAGAGGAGGCCTTTGTAAGTGTGCTCTGCCCTGAGGAGAGCCTTCCTCTGCAGGACAGTGAAACAGCGTGGGACACTCGGGTCACTAATGCAGATCTTTATTGCCACCGTTGTCTGAGGCAGCTCTTGGCCTCAGTGCCTTGTCGGGGGTGCAGTTATGCAAAGTACTGCAGCCAGGACTGTGCAGACATGGCATGGGAGCAGTACCACAGGACAGAGTGTTCCCTGGGAGCACTGCTTCTCACATTGGGCGTCTTCTGCCACGTGGCCTTGAGGACTGTTCTACTGGCAGGATTTGCAGAGGTTAACAGGCTGGTGGAATGGTCCCACAGCGGGGACAAGGACCCTCATAACCCCAAAACAGGGTGCAAATGTCTCAGTGAGACACCAGAGCCAGGAGCTGGTACCAGAGGTATCCCTGGTTGTGACGACAGTGGTCAGTATCACAGTTCTTACCAAGCTGTGTTCCACCTTTTGCCCCACACTGAGCAGCACAGCCCTGAACACAAGTTCCTCTGCACGCTGAGTGTAGTAGCCATATGCAAACAGCTGCAAGAGGCTGGCCTACATGCTGCTGTTTTGAATCAGGAATCATCTGAGCAGTGGCCCAAAACAAAGACATCTGAACAAACCTCGGATGAATTGTCTCCAGAGCTGAAGACTGTGGCAGAAGCGATGCTGAGACATGTGTTGCAGCTGCAGTGTAATGCACAAGCCATCACTGTAATGCAGGAGTTGGGTAAGATAAAAGCTTTTAAATCCTTCTCTCTTGTCACAGAATCGCAGAATTGTTAAGGTTGGAAGGGACCTCTGGAGATCACCCAGTCCAACCCCCCCTGCCAAAGCAGGGTCACCTGGAGCAGGTGACACAGGAACATTTCCAGGTGGGTTTGGAATGTCTCCAGACAGGGAGACTGCACACCTTCCCTGGGCAGTTCCAGTGCTCTGCCACCCTCAGGAAGGAAGGTCTTCCTCATGTGGAACTTCTTGTGTTTTATTTCATGGCCATTGCTCCTTGTCCTGGCACTGGGCACCACTGAAAAGAGTCTGGCACCATCCTCCTGTCACCCACCTTTGAGATATTTACATTTATTGTCCCCTCTCAGTCTTCTCTGGACTAACCAGGCCCACCTCCCTCAGTCTCTCCTCATAAGAGAGATGCTCCAGACCCCTCTGCATCTTTATGGCTTCTGCTGGACCCTCTCTGGTAGCTTCTTGTCTTTCTCGTACTGAGGAGCCCGGAACCGTCCTGTCCTTGCTCATCTAGCTTGTGTGAAGTGAAGAGATTGAATTATCAGCTGTAAAAAGCTCCCACTGCAGAGGAAAATGACTTGCTTAAAATTTAATGGCCTGTCCCACGCTGGCCTGTTCTTTGGTGCACATGCAGAGCGTGTTTCACTATTATTTATTGCAGCAATATACCGGGAACCTTCCTGCTGCTGTCTGCGATCGGTCACGGCGCTCGTTGCAGAAGTTGCGTGGGTTTGTGAGCATCCATTCCCAACCTGCCTGTTCTTCCTCTGTCTCCAGGGCCCGGAGATGGTGCTGTTGTAAATAAGAAGCCCGTGCGCCTGGCGACAGCCTTCTTTCCTGTCCTCAGCCTCCTGAACCACTCGTGCTGTCCCAACACCAGCGTGTCATTCAGTGGGACAGCTGCCACTGTCAGGGCATCGCAGCCAATCCCAAGGGGCCAAGAGATCTTCCATTGCTATGGTAAGCATTAACTCTGGGTTTGTCTCAAGGCACAGACATCATTCCTTGGCATTCTGGTGGATATTAATACCATAATACCATAATGTTGCTGGAGCCTTCATTTATGTATCAGCCTTGACCAAAGATATCATCACAAAATTTTATCACTTGATAAAATTTTGTTGGATTTTCAGTCTCCAGTTATGTCCTCTCCAAAACATAATGTGGTCTCAATTATAACCAAGATCCATTTATTCTGATATTAAGAACTGTCCCTGTTTAGAGATTTCTACCCTTGCCATTCCTTTTCAGGGCCTCACCAATGTAGAATGGGAGCTGCTGAGAGACAACAGCTTCTCAGACAGTATTTCTTTGAGTGTCGCTGTCGGGCATGCCTTGATGAGTTAGAGTCTGATGTCAAGAGCGTGGTGTCCATGAGAAACTCATTCTGCTGTCCCAGCTGCCAGGCTCCAATGCAGGTAGTTCTCCCATAGTTATAACTGTGGAACTTAACTGGGGTGTGTAAGGTTTGGGTCTCTGGGAAAGCCAAGAGTTAAAGACCTCAGTTCAATCCCTGCTCAGCAGGCAAAAGCTACTGTAGAGTCATGCCAGTATCTCACTGTTTCTTATAAAATCAAATAAGCTAATAGCACTTTACGAAAAAGTCACTTTGTTTAATGAATACAACTGAAAAACAATTTAGCATCTCTATAAAACAATACAGAGCTAATGGAGATGGAAAGTAAGTGCTGAGTTGAACGTGAGCAGGAATGATCACAGGGATGATTTCCATAGGGGGAAGAAGACCTGCTTTGTTGTTCAAATGAAGCTTGTGCAACCTCAGCCAGCAGAGAGAACCTGTCACGCCGTTTACAGGACCTTCAGCAACAGATCAAGAAAGCTTTAGACCTGCTGAGGGACAGGAAGGCTGGTAAGGCTCAGCTTTCTGCTCTAAGGTCAGGAGCTGAGGAGTACACGTTGGGACACAAAGCTGTAGCCATGAGATGGCACTGTTGCTCATGCCTTTGGGGTCTTATGGCATGTGGCCTGGTGTCCCTGGGGACTTCACCTTTAGGTTTTTTATACCCCTGATCCGGGTATTAATCTAAGTCACACATTGTCCAATAGTAAAGTAATTAAATAAAAAAGAAGTCAGGGTAACATTGGAGTTAGGCATTCCCGGGCTTTGCTTTCCTGGGGTGAGTTGGGCCTACACTGGGGTAGAATAAGCAGAGTTGAATCCCAACCAAATCCCAATTACCTGTGTAAGATGCAAAGATGAGATCAGATTGATTTTACTTCATAGATCATGGACAGCTGGAGACTTGCCATAGGATGAATTTTATAACCTGTTTCATTATAGATCAGGCTATCAAAGTGCTCCTGAAGTGTCAAATGGATGCTGGAAACTTCTTATCTCCAGAGCATTTGCTGATGGGAGAAATGGAGGATCATCTGGCACAGGTCTATGCTACTCTTGGTATGGTGTTGTCTTCCCATTATCCCATGTTTTCTGAACTTTGAATTTAACATGACTAGCCTTTTCTCAGACTGGCCCTTGCATTTTTTCCCTAGTTTTGACAGCAGGGCTCTCAGAAAGACCAAAACTATGTTCCTAGCAGCCAGTGAACAATAATGTCATCTCATGTTCTTCTAGATTGCCTGTCCTGGTTCTGAGTTCAGCAGCCTCCCAAGAATGCTGTGGACATAGTTCATCACATTGTGCATAATGCTGTCAGATTCTTTGGGTGGTGATAGCTCTAGAAAATATTTATTCATTTCTCATTTTTTGTTTTGTTTTGGTTTTCCATCAGGGAAGTGGCAGGAAGCAGCCAGACACCTGAAGAAGAGTATTGGGATTGTGGAAATGCATCATGGGCCATCAAGTGTAGAAACAGGTCATGAACTCTTCAAGCTGGCACAAATTCTCTTCAATGGGTAAGTTTGGTTTCATCCTCTGTCCCTTCCCTGCACCACTCCTGTGTGTCTGACACAGTATCATGGCAGGTGGTCCTTGACAGGACACAGGACCCCACTGGGGTTCCCTTATTCCTCACAGCTCTCTTTGGACCTGTTTTCTCTGCTTTTGCCTGTCTATTTTTCACTTCTCCTTGGCTCAATTTATTCCCTGTCCAATCATTTTATTCTGACAACTCATCACCCTTGGTGTTTATACCTCAGTTGTGTAATGTTGCTGACATCTTCTCAAAGGAGAGAATGAAATCCTCTTGCTTTATTGTCAAGGAAATCCCTGGACTGCTTCTGAAAAGCTTCGCACAACACCTCCCTTTAACTGAATTAATTTTGGTGGGAGCCACAGTGAGGAAATAGGGGGTACTATGCTCAGAGATAATGTTTTCAGGTTTTGTCCATCTCCTTACCTTTTCCTCCCCCTCATCCTCCCTTTGCAGCTGAAGTTGCACATGATTTGCCTGGTGCTGAAAGGCAGGGGAGGGTGGGATCTGTACCCATGAACAGGTTTAGGTTTTTGTTAGAAAGAGCTTAAAGGTTGTGTGAGTCAAGAAGCTGAATTAAGTATTTTGCATACTCTGCTATTATCTTCCTATTTCAGATTTGCAGTTTCTGAAGCTCTGAGCACAATTCAAAGAGCAGAGGAGATTTTGTCAGTGCACTGTGGTCCTCAGAGTGCTCAGATCCAGGAACTACAAGAGATGAAGACCTGTCTGTCAGAGCTTCCCAGAAGCATCCTTCAGAGGACTTAATTTCCCTGTCAAAGGAAGCTGCAATGTGATCTTTCATCAAAGCTAAGTGTCATGTGGTAAGGTAGTCATGTAGTACAAGCTGGAAAATCGTGTAACAGCAACTTGAATGAAATCAGAAATGCTCTTTAGTGAGGCTGTTGTAAATAAAATGACCAATTCTAACGTGAGAGGTCTGTGTGTGGTATGGTGGGAATAGAGGCTGTTGTATAATTTCTGTGTGTGGGTTGGAAGCAAATGTTTGAGTTGCTTGTGTATGAAGTGTGACTCTCCCCTGTGTGGTACCCTGAGCATTATGAACGTACAGTCATCCAGAGCACACTGCCTTCTATTTTTAATACTGTGAAGCACTTTTCTTGCCAGTGTCAAATGTAAATAGTTGGGAGGGGTGAGGCAGCAGGCTGGGAAGTGCAAACTTACAGCCTATAAGAGGGGGCACTGCAGAACCTGGAGGGCTCCAGCACAGGTCTGTCAGTAATGAGGGATTCGGTATCAACAAGTGGTGTGAGGTTGGAAAGCAGGATAGGGAAGAATGCAGTATACACCAGGTATTTCTTGCTTTTGGGACACAGAACTGCATTGTGGCTCACTGGGGAAATTGGGAGTGAAGGCACAGGATGTAGGCAGACAATCTTTCAAGGGAGAATACTGGGCCTTGCTGAGATTAATAGCAAAAGCTCTTTTATTGCAGCATGAAGGCATAAGATTTGCAAGTTGTGTCTTTGTGCAGCAGAGCAGGGAGTCAGTATCCCTCCCAATACCACCCTTTCCATTTGGGCCCTACCATTGCAGATTATTGTGATGAGATCTAAACACCCCTGGGATCCAGGATCTTGCCAATAAAGAGGAGGGTTCCAGTGGTGTCATCTCGCAGTACAAGGAGGAAAGGTCTGTCCACGTGATATTCTATGGGGAAGGTCAGACGAGCAGCGTTCGCCACAGGATTTGGTGTGGATCTTTCCCCATCTTCACTAAGCTCCAGCATTGCCTTGTGTTGCACATGAGATAACTTAAGAGGCTTGGCAGAAATCTTGGTGAAGTCAGGTGAGGTGAAAAGAGATTGGAGCCCTGGAGGAAAGAAAGAGAATTCCATTAGCTGAAAGCATGGATTGCGGGTGGGGGAGCAGTACAGCTAATGCTGTGATCCAGGAGGGCACAGAGCTGCTCTGGCAGAGTTTACTGGGGATACAGAGAGGAGCAGCTTACACCTGTTTGTACTGAGCTTCACCCCCTCAATCTCAGAAGCATTGTATGAGCATGATGGAGAGATGCGATAAAAAGCTGAGGAGTCCTGGGCAAGATGATTTAGTTGCTGGTGAAATCTCTACACACTGACCTAACTAATAACCCACCAGCTTCATATTCTTCTGAGAGCAGGAAGCAACTTGCCCACTGCTTCAAGCCCTGGCAGTCTGTAAAGGGGGTGTGATGTACATACTTGTCTCCTTTAATGTGCTGCCAAGTGCCTCTTCATAGTTCAGCTTCAGTTTGGGCAAGCTTAGCACAGCATGGACTGTCTTCAGCTCCTTGTCTACATCGTGGACAAACTCCGAAGTGAGGCTTTCCTCAATCAGAGTCATATTTTGGGTCACCCTGGTAGGCAGGAAGAACATGGCACTGATTCCCTCTGTCAGTGGCAGCTGGGCAATCTGCAAAGCCAGAAATAAGAGAGAAAGGAGAAAGGGTCACATCAACCATAAACAGTTTTACCCATTCTGTACCAGGCACAGTCCTGAATCTTGAGTGCCTGGTCAGCCTTTCCAGTTAACATTTGTTCTTCCTTCCTGTTTGCTTTTATCCAACATGATGCTTCCTGACCCCTCTGGCTTTTCCCCAGGCTTTCCATCCACCCATGCTGCACTTTTCCTGCTGTTATATGGCAAGTGCTCTCTCACCTGTTGAATCCTGCAGCATTGCTCTGGGGGATTCTCAGCTAGAACATCTTTGAGCTCATGCTACAGTGAAAGATTAGTTGAAAGAGGTAGAGATGGAAAAATTTTAAGGAGTGTGCCCTGCCCTTCTTGCCCAACTTTAAGTCAAGCAATACAGGCTGGTAGGACCTGGGCATTATTTAAATTATGCACTGCTTGTCACATAGCTGATGTAGAAGCAGGATATCCTAAGAATCAACATACTGCCTTTCAAAATAGGGATTGCAAAACTAGCTGATGGGAAGAGCAAGGCTATCTTCTGGAATGGGTTAACAGGTAGGTGTAGCTGAACCTGCTCCTCAGTAGGTTTAGGAGATCTTATGTAATATTTGCTCTCTGACCTTGCAGTTGAGTTCTGAGTCAAAGCCATATCGCAGTATGGCTTTGGGGTCTGACATCATGGACACCTTCACAGTTCTGTCCTCATCCAGATGGAAGTCCTTCAGGGCAGTCTTCTTGGTGTCAAACTTGGTTTTCCATGTCCCTGTTTTTTAAAATATAAAAGGGAGGATTTTCTGGAATAATAGTATATGAAACCAGGCTTATGTCTGTGGCTGAATAATCTTGTGCTTTAATATACAGTATTTGAGCTTTAAGAGTTGAGGCATAACAGGGATAGAAATAGACTGATTGGAGCTACTGATTTACTGCCATCTTTGGCCCCTCCTTTTCATCTGAGAATTGGCTAAATGGCAAATGAATAATCAAGACAGTGTATGTATGGGTGGAGTAGCTATTGGGAAGTTGATGTCTACTTATGTAATTACAAAACTATTTTAAAGGGTAACAGTTGTGTCAATGCATATAAAGTGCTTCTCTCCCCACCCTTTATTTTGCTCCTTGTCTCTAAGCAATAATTCTCCAGGACACTGGCTTACAGCATGTTTTAGAACAGCTCTCTAGTATCTCCTTCCATTCCCTCTACAGTGGTAAAAAGGCTCAGAACACTCTGAGCTGCGCCTTCCCTAAGTGGTGATATTCTGGAGTTTTGTGAGCTTAAACTTTCTTCTCTGGTCTCTTACTGCAAACAGATCAAGACTCAGCTTCCTAAGAGTAATAATTCCTCCCTCAGGACTATTTCTGTTCAGGTAGTGTGTGTTTTTTCTTCTTTACTAAACGTTCTCAAACACTTTCTTCTCACACTCTGTGTCTCTGGCAGTCTGTTTGCTTTATTGGAACTGAGAGCATTCCTCTTCTCACACGTGCTTAATGGACTCTCTCTGTATCCAAGTACACAACATTCTTACCCTTGAAGTGAGCAGCCCCAGCAAGGAGAATGCTGACATCTGAGGGCATGTCCTTCATGAACCTCATAATCCTTCCCTTTGTCTGCTGCCGGACCCAGTTGTTGATTTCTTGCAGGTCTAACTGGGTATTGCCACTTAGTGCCCTCAGACGCATCTTGTAGGACTTCTCTAGTTGGCTGTAAAATCCAGGCTTTGCCCTGAGTCCTGGGGAACAAAAACATGGATATTGCAGCGAGCTCCCTTACCAAAACAATCTCAAGGCAGCACATTGCAATCCAAAACCCAGCAGCAGGTCTCTCAAAAAATATCTGTGGCTGTGTATATACAGAAACCTGCTTTGAAGAAGAATAACTGAAGGCCCATCGAGGAAACTGATCCAAATCCTACAGCCACCCATGCTGGAGTGTGGGATAACTCTCTTCTGAAAAGTGAAAAAAGGAGATAAGAACCGAAGGCTTGGACACAGCTATTCCAACATCAGCCTTTCTTCTTTCTCCAGCCTGCTTTATGGGTACAGCTTACTCAACCTATTGGATTCTTGGAACCAGCAGGTTCCAAAAGATAGCTCTTAGCTTTCTCAGCAGATGTTTATTGCATGCCAAGAGCAGACATTTAAAATAGCTCTGCAAGGAATTAAACAAAGGAATATGGCTGAATGTTATCACAAATAGAAAATGTGATCTGTGGTTCCTGGAAGCCAGCAACACCTGCCAGACAGCCTGGAGTGAAGGCAAAATTCTCAGCAAGTTTCTTTTTAGGACTTTTTTTAACTGCTCCATCCCCATTGTCTTTGTGTGCATGTCTGGTGTTTTATTTAAGTGCACACAAACTCTCCAGGCTCTCTGAAGCAGCAAGAGCATTCCATGCACTGTCTGCATCCTGGCTCAGGAGGATGTCAGAGCCACAGTTGTTAGTGCTGTGTTATTCAGTGTGCATGTGTGTGTGTGTGTGTATACACACACCTAAATAACTACCTGCTGCTAGTTATTTAGGTAAAATGTAAGAGAGGGGAAGAAGGACTTTTACTTTTCTCCAAAATGATCCGGGAGGCACTTTTCATGCTCTTCTCTGGTCCAGTCACGCTGCTCAGGAGGTCCTTGTAAGTGTCATGGACCTCAGCTTTGTTGAGCAGATCGTAGAAGAGAGCACGAGAAATCACATCTTCGGTTCGTTCTCCAGCACCTGCCAAGAGCAGCAACAACAACAGTGAGGGACAGCCTGTCAAACCAAATGGTGTGTGAGGAAACTGGGCAAGAACTCACCAAGTGAGAGACCAGAAAGTGCAGTAGCCAGGCTGAAGGGAGACAGCAGCACGTTGGCGGTGGCTGTGCGGCTGGACTGCTGGCGGTACAGGTCGTAGCCAAAGTTGGAGACTGCAGCTGCCAGCTTGTTTACAGGGGTCTTGTAGAATGGATCTTCCTCTTCCTCGCCAGCGTTGGCTCCATCAGCGGTGGCAGAGTTCTGGCAGGTACAGGGAGCACTTTGGTTAGACTTGCAGTTTGCAAGGGCGGGCGCAGTTGTGATAAACGTGTCAAAGGCAAACAGTCTACAGGTACTCTCCTGTGATGTACAGAAATACTGGCTTAATCTTGGAGATGAGTGTGGGAACAGTTACTTTAAGTGTCCCAGGAAAGCCAAAGGCACCACTGAATTTGAAATCCACTATTTCTGCCTCGTGGTCATCCCCTGATGTAACTGCTGTGGTTTTATCTAGGTAAAGCAGGAGTTAGTCTCATTATGCTGCTAAATAAAATCCTAGTAACTTAGGAGGGTAGTGCTTAATCCTTGCATAAGATTCTCTAGAATTAAATTACCTGCTCCAAGTATCTCTCCCTCACTCTTTGCCTGTTATCTCCTACTCACCTGCTCAGTAGCTGAGTTCTGGGTTCTGCTTGGGACAGTTAAGAGACCCAGGAAAAGGAGAACCACTGGAATCTGCATGCCTGAACCTACAGAGTAAGAACATGGCAGAGAGAGTTTGAGCAACCAAGCAAATACACCTCTACCACTAGTATTCACTGTACCTGGTTGTGACAGGAACTGCAGTGACACATGCTGCTGCTTGTCCTTCCAATTGTGAAACACACACCTGATCTTAGCCAAGTTTTATTCTCTAGTGGGAAGTACCCAGCCAGCCTGGCCCCAGTGACTTTAAAACTGGGCAAGCACACACTGTGGGTGTGCCTGAGCACAAAAGCAGATGTGTGTGGCCCAAACCACACTGATGTTGGCAGTTTCTGAGTGCCAAGGTCCAGAAAAGCACCAAATCATTTCTTCTGAGTTTGAGACTTCAAAGAATTCAAGTCTTCATTTATAAAAGGTACCAAATCCATATTGTTTAACAGGGCAGAAGACAGCATTGACTGGTTACTGTTCTGCTACACAAGCTACCTGCCTCAGTCAGTAGTTTGCCATGTTTCTTGTGTCTGCACGTACCTGAAAGGCTACACAGCTTGTGTGCATCCTTTGCTTCTTATTTGCAATTTGATCAAGTAAAATAGAAGAGTTTTCTTAAAAGACAATAAGGAGAGGAGGAGTAAATACCTAATGCTGGGCCAGATCTAGAGAAAAAGTGAAAGACAGACCTTGACTTATTCAATCTTTTTAACAGAGGTGGGAGAAAAGTACGAAACTCCCCAGAGCAGTTCCTTCTGTGGAATCCACTTTTCATCACTCCAGTACTGGTATATGTGGCCCTTCCAGACAGATCTGTCTGGTCCAAAGGGCAGTGAGTAACCAGGGTTTTGCTGTGGGTAAACCAGAGCTGCTGCAGTGTCATGCCCCCGAGAATAGACGCCACCGAGGCTGGTCTGAAGCAATGTTTAGATAGATTCCCAGAAATTAAAGGAAGAGGGTTGTATTTAACTAACCCTTGTCATCCAGGCATCTAGAGAAATCAGAGAAAGAACATGTGTTTCAGATTAACTTCAGCTGTAAAGAAAACATGCCTGCTGCTAGAAATACACGTGGCTACAACAGCCCCAGTTCAGGACTCAGTTCAGGCAGAGTGAAAGGCAGTTTTCTGTTTCCCTTTCCTGTCTTTTCTTCTGGAGGCAGCTCTCCCATGGAGAAAAAGGCACCACAGTGAAGGTTTTAAGTTTTCATCTGCGTTCAGTCAGTGCAACACAGAAGTGGTACCCTCTTTTCCCTGTGCACTTGCATCCTGCGACCTGCTGCTATCCCAGCTGCTGAGTAGATGAGGTTTCTGGTGCAGAAGATGTGGATCAAGAGGAATTTATTATCTGGAACAAACCAGTGCATTTGGTGGTATGATAGTGGATATAATGTTGGGATTGCTCCTATCACTGCAGAGTTTTACAGTGAACAGGCACCATGCTGGAAGAGAGATGACAGAAGCCCTGCGTGAGTCTCAGTTAAACAGGCCTTAGCGAGGGCTCTGTGAGGATGCCTGCACCAAGCTGTATTCTTGCATGCTGAGAGGAAGAGATTTGGCCCAGTCTAGTTTAGAGATGAAGGTTTTCCATGGAGCATAACCTTTTTTCTGAAGAAAAAAAAAAATAACCTCAACACAACCCCTGCTTCCAACTACACTGGGCTCCTGGGACCACGAGAACGGAGATTGGTTTTGCAGATTGTATTGTTTTTGCCAGTACTGTCACCAGCTTCATATTTCTCAAACTTTGCCAAAAAGCAATTTCCATTTTAAAAAGACAAAGCCTTTTGCGTTTGAATTGGCCTGAACATCTGGATTCTATTTGTATTTCTCTTAGCACACAGCCAGCAATGCAGAGAAAAGAATTTGGTTGGAGAGAGGTGGGATGTTTCAGGCATGATATTAAAATCTGTGGCTGTCTTTAAAGAGACGAGAAGGAGCAACAGCGTGTGATGTTACAGTCAGGAAGGTACAGGAAGAAAACTTTGAGAAATGAGCTGAGAAGGTACTTTGTGTCTGGGAGTTGTCGATTTGTGAAGGCCTGCAGGTGCAAAGGAAATACTTTGCTTTCCCTCTACAATGGTACAAGTCTCACATCGTTTATAAACGCTTCTGCCTTTAGAGGTGCTGTGAAACATGAGCCATGAGTTCACACTGCTCACTCTGCTCGTTCCACCCCACAGCACTCCTGAAGCATCCTGCAGCTACCAGCTCTAGAGGATTTGACTGTCACCAAAGTTGTTACCATCACAGAGAAAAAGCTGCAAGGCAGATGCGTGAAAGGCAGAAAACCACCCCAGTTCCCAAGCACAGTTCAGCCCCGGAGGCAAAGCTGGTGCTGGTGGCTCCCAATCCTTGGTGAGGTCTCTTGGTGGGAATCACACCTTTTAACACCTGCACGAGAACCATTCTTCCCATTTCCCAGGTGCTCTGAGAGCTCCCCAGCCTCAGCCCCTGCCCTGTGCTCCCCTCACCGCTGGCAGTGGGCACAGGTGAGCTGCCCTGAGCTGTCCCTTACCTCGGGCTCCTCTGTGCCGCTGCTGTCAGGGGCTCCCAGCGGGTGCGAGTCGAGGACAGTGTGGGTTTGGTGCAGCCACATCTGCTTTTTGCTGCTTCCCCCAGCCCAGCCTTCGGCAGGCTTCAGGTTACAGCTTCCCAGGGCTCTCTTAAAGTGCTCTGCTCCCATTTTCTGCTGCTGCCACTCTCCCACTGAATTGCACTAATTTTTTAACCCTTTTTTCCAAGACAAATGTGCTCCCTGTGCTCAGGGCAGCGTAGTGGGTAAAGCAAAGGCTGGAGAGGCAAACGCTCCCTGCCCTGTTTAAGCAAGTCGTTTATCCCAGCAGTTTTGCCATATGTCACATCAGGGAATTTCTTTTGTCTCAGAGGTATGGTTAATGCAGCAGTGTTTAATGGATTTATGGATTTATGTCCAAGATCTAATGGAGAGACTTACAAAGTGGGAGCAAGATTCTGTTGTTTAAGGCAGTTAAGGGGAAGATGCTCTGAACTGCTTGTATCCAGTGATAGTTACTAGTTAACAAGAAGTCATTAACATAATTGGCTTAAAGTTTTTGGTGAAAAAAGAAAGAAGCTAAAAAGCCAACGACTTGTTAAAGAAAGATTAATTAAGAGAATCTTGTAGGAGCTTACAGAATGACAAATGATCTGGAGAAAGGAAAGGGGCAGAGGGGTTTCATTATTATTTGCAATAGAAGACTCAAGGGGAGCACCCATCAGTGCACATTTAAGTCAAGGGAGTGTATTTTTAATAAGTATTAAATTGTAAAACTCGTTATTACTAGATTCTGCAGAATATGAAAGATAAACAGATTTGAGGGTAAAAAAACCAACCCAAACCAAATTAGTGGAAGACAGGTCCCCTGAAGGCTGACAGTGGTCACATGTAACATCAGACTCAGCAGCTGGGCAGTACAACCAGAGAACAGTTGGTTTTCCTTGTCCTTAGTCATTCTTGGCTTTCTTCTACACAGTCATTTGTTACTGGATACTGGGAGAGCCAGGATACTGGGCTAACTGGACACGTAGCTAACCTGATCCAGCTGTTTGTCTACTTGGAAATGCTGGAAGTAAATTGTAGGCAGTACTGTCAGTGCCCCTAGTCTTGAACTGGGATAACTCTTTGGGCTGCCAGGCTCACTGCTGGCAGGTAATGAGGAGTTCCTCAAGTGTGCTGCACTCAGCAAAGGGGAAAGGATGAGTTTAGAGATGCATTAGCTGCTGGTTTTGCAAGCTGGAAAAGCAAACCAGGTCATCTGCCCTTTGATTAGTCAGTGCTTCAAAGGTGACCCTTTCTAGCAAGAAGGCTAACAGCTCTGCTTTCAGCTGCTTCTCAGCTTGCTCTGTGAGAAATCATCTGCAGAGAGATGTTTGTGCTTGTTAATGTACCATCCTCGGCCCAGGAATGGGAGTGTTGGCTGTGGAGATATTTTCTGGTGGTTTTCATCTCTTTTTGAAACCTTATTTGTGGTATTAAAATGCCCTTTATGGAAGGACCACTATAGAAGTTTTTATGTCTCGTCTCTATCTTCAAATGAACTCCCATCTGTTTAAATATAGGTTTCATTTTAAACTGTTTAAATCAGAGTGGTAGTTGCATAGAATGTTATGAAAGACCAGTTTTATTCCTGTAGGTGAAGGGTATCCCTGAAATGGTGCATTAAACTCATCTAACAAAATCAGTTTTGTTAAATCAATACAAACATTTTACTGTTGTTCTGGTTTGGGTTCAATATGCTGTCTGAACATTGCTCACTTCAGCTGTGGAAGTACTGATGATATGAATTTGCTCTAGTAAGGAAAAAATACATCTAATATTAAAGATATTGAGACTTATTTGATATTCTGAGCCAGTGGTGCAGATGGATAGAGCAGACGCCCTGTGCTAGTCATGTCTTTTCAGAGTACAGCTCAGTCAAAATGAAAGCTTTAGCAATGCAAAGTGGAAATTCCTGAGCAGAGACATTAATATTACTTTGCATTTTACAAACTGCCTCTTCTGGAAAGCCGGTGGAGTGAAAAAGAGTCTTATGGTTGGTGTAACTGATAATTTGTTGAGCGAAGCACAGTCATGGAGGGCTGCTGTACTGTCAAATAAGATGAAATTAATAGTTTGACAAGAATAGCTTGGAGGAGGAGTGATGGCAACAGGAGAGAAAATAGGAAATAAGAACCAAGCTGTTCAGGAAACTGAGAACAAGGGAAAAAACTTTGTAGAAGGGGGAGCTGGAAGGCAGAGGCGTCAAAAGACTTGAGTTTCAAATTATGCAGAGGTTGCAGTGCAAGAGGGTGGCATTCAGGGAGGTTACAGTAGCCAAGGCAAGACTTACCTAAGGCATGGAATGGTATTTCTGAATGTTAGGAATGAATCTGTATAAATAAGCTAAAATGTTCCCTGTGGGCTAGAGCTGTGCCCTCATAGTAGGGCTGAATTCTTGTGGGTTTACTTGTTAAAATTGCCTGGCCCTGTAATTACAGCCTCTTTTTGAAGGGTATGTGTCATTACACTGGTTAGAGGGGTAGGCATTATCTTCAGCCATTCTTCCCCTTTTAGACTGGGAGAAATGCATAATTGCAGGTTGGAGCCAGGACTTTTTATTCCCCAAAGTCGCCTGCATCCCCAGAATTCATGGTTAGTGAGTCAGTCCTTCTCTTATGCCAGCAGATGGTGCAGACTATTCAGGGACGGAGGCTCCCAGAAGCATTCTGCTCCTTCCTTTGAGGGAAGGCAGACTTCCCCAGTGAGGAAAACGCTGCCAGAAGGGTGGCCCCTGGGCTCTGTAACTGCTGTTTCGCAAAAACAGAGCACCATCCTTTTTACCCAGAATCTGGGGGGCTTGGAACCGGAATCTACTATGGACAGGAGTTTTGTACAGAAAGAGCTGCAGCATGGCAGGGGTGTGGTGAGCTAGGCCAATATTTTTAAGTGGTAGGATGGCTTGGTTGGGTGGAGGGTTCGCAAGATTCTTTCATAGAATCACAGAATGGTTTGGGTTGGAAGGGACCTTAAAAATCATCTTGCTCCAACCCTCCTGCCATGGACAGGGACATCTACCACTAGACCAGATTGCTCTAAGCATTGTCCAAGCTGTCCTTGGACACTTCTAGGGATGGGGCAGCCACAGCTTTTCTGGGCAACCTGTGCCAGGGCCTCATGAGCTTTCATGATAGTGCACCACTGCCTTGGAACAAAGACTCATTTCAGGGTTTGTGATGGGCTGTTCCCATCTCAGACAAAAGTGAAGCTGTAACAGGATGTTGTCTTTTGCCAAAATAGGGCAAAAGCAGTGACATTCAGCTACAGGTGTCAAAATCTGCTCTGCTTTCCTTGGAAGCTGTCCCAGCCATCTACAGCACTGTGGAGTCAGGAGTATCCCAATAAAGGACAACTTGCAATTAACAGATGCTGGTCAGCACCTTTGACCCTCTGAGCAGATCCCAGCAATTGTCAGGTTTTACCCAAGAGAAAGGTTAAAGGCTGTCACATTCCTACTTATCCCTGCATTGCTGCTCACAGGCAAAATACCCTCCTGACTCTGTGCCACTGAGCTCATGCCCTAGTTCAGGGAATTCTGCCATCTTACACAGCCAGCTCTGACCCAGAGAGCATCCCGTGCACACTTGGCAGGTGAGATGCCCAAAACTTTTTGGACTCAGTCCTTGGAGAGCCTTTACAGATTTGCCATTTCACCTCACAGCCCCTGTTGTCCTCTGTGATGAGGTGTAACAAAAAGCTGATCCTTTGCCAGAGCCTCTCCTATCTTTCCTTCTCTAGTGCCCAGACGTTTTTTCCCCCCAAACTTTGCAATTATTCAACTTTTGTTGTGTCCTTCAATGCAACACCTTCAGCAAATATATTCTGCTTTATTCTTTATTATTCTGCCAACATAAAAATTACTAAAAAACACTTTATAAAATATGTCTTGAAAAATCTAGCATTACCCAACCTCTAGAGTTTCCCGGAAAAGGGCTGCAGATAAGGATCCAAAGTGGTTTCCCACTGCAGAGCCTCCTACATCAAATCCAAATTGCCAAGGAGTGGGAAAAGGGAATCTTTTAAAAGAGCCTGTGCCTGGAAGTGGCTGTGACTCATCCTAGAGAAGACAACTGGTTACTAGTCCAGTTGCTCTAGAGGTCATTTTCTAGGTGGGCACAGATGGTTTTCAGAGGAACATTGAGGGAGACATGTTCCCAGGAACTGCGGAAGGAAGAGCCATATTAATATATCTCTGGCTGTTGTCCAAGCTGCCAGATGCTAATGATGATTCCAGGCTATGGGGGACTCTAATAAGATCTTAATAAAGACTCTAATAACAGTCTGGGGACAAGAAAGTCTCCCTTCCATGACTGAGAGCCCTGGAAGGGAAATCCAGGCAAAGCAAGCTTTTCAGGTTCAACAGAGGGGAACCTCAGCCTGGAGAAGCCTGTCAGGGCTGGAATGGGCTATCCCAGGACTGGTCTCTAGGGATCTGTAAAGGAAAATAGTAAGGAATTGCCCCCCATGGCCTCAGAGGGAGGTCTCTGAGGGCAGGAGGCCTCTCTCAGCTGGTCCAGAGGGTCAGGTCGCAGTCCCAGAACACTTAGGTTCTACTCCTCTCTTATTTGGGCACGTGGTACTTATTGGCATCTGTGGCTTCACGTGAGTCCCGTGGCTCTTGGATCTGGGGAGCAGCACTGGGGTTGGGGTTCTGGACACTGCCTATGAAAAGCGGGATGCCCGTTTCATCCTCAAAGATAATGAAGACAAAGGGCCGGTCGAGGCTGAAGACAGAGACCGAGCGGGACAGCATGACGCTGGTTGCAGCAGATGCTTCCACCCCATCCTCTTTAAGCTCCATGGTGGACTGGTGCTGCACACTGGACACAAAGAGAGGCTCATCTGTGATCTTCTGCAGATTTGGGCTTGTGAACAGCTCCTGGAGGCCTACAGAGAAAGAAGATGAAGTTAAAGTTAACCTTCCCCAGGTGGTGCCATCAGCTCTGATTTTTCTCAAAGCTGTCTGAAGAAAGCGATTCCCTGCTCTGTTGCTACGTGTGTTGCCCACCATGAAGGCCTGGAGAACTGACAGGTAAGAGAAACAAAAACTGCAGTCTAGGCAGGTTCCCCAGTCTCTTTCTGTATGAAGAGCTGAGGGTGCCAAAACCAGAACAGGTTTCACAAGCTTTGTCCACCTCATTTAGAATAGTAGTGTAAAACTTAAAGTCATCCTTAAAAAGCAGCAGCAAGTCTGAAGGCTCTTTCTTGCTAGGCTGGAAACACTTTTACAGAGATTATTTTTTTAAGCAATTCTGCAAAACAAAATGAACTCTTAAATTATT
Source organism: Pseudopipra pipra (assembly GCF_036250125.1). Classification (NCBI taxonomy): domain Eukaryota; kingdom Metazoa; phylum Chordata; class Aves; order Passeriformes; family Pipridae; genus Pseudopipra; species Pseudopipra pipra. The sequence goes on along the minus strand of NC_087569.1, from coordinate 6,536,527 downwards.
CTCATCTGGAAAGGCAGTGCCTGGTGTTTTATTTCAGTGCCAAGTTTTGTGATCTGAATTTTCTCTGTTGGCAATTTCCATGTCCTGGACAGTGCATTAAATGACAAAGTAAGAGATAAAGATTGATGCACAGGAGGAAGTTGGTCTTGGCTACAAGGAGGGGAATGGAGAAACTGTGAACGCTGCCTTCTCTGTAGTATCATCTTGTTGGAGCAAAACATTTGGTGCTAGGCAAGCAAAGAGTAAGGAGGAGGAGAGGAAGAAGGGATGGGAGAGTTTGGAATTCTGGAGCAAGCTGTGAGGCACAGCTTTAGAAACAAGGGTGGCAGTTTTAAGTGTCAGTGAACAGATGCCATAGATTGAACAGCTTGGCTTGTTCTGTGCAAAGAGGCCTTACCCATTTGACTGAGAACCTGGTTGAGTTCCAGCTGGTAGTCCAATTTTATTTTTGGGATCTTCACTGTGGTGGGCACCTCTCTGGGGAAAAGCCTGCATAGTTGTTTGTAAGGGAAGTTCTCCAGCACATGAGAGGGATTCCGAGTATACTGGTTTGGTACAATGACCACAAAACTCACATTACTCTTAAAGGGAAACTTGGCCACCTGGAAATAAAAACAACCAGAAGAATTTATGGAAAAGGAAGGAAAATCCAGAAAGTGGTGCTTTTAATTTAGTCTTTTTCCAGTTGGTCTACAGAGCCAGTCTTGCTATCGGATGAAGACTGTGGTGAGAAGGAGGGATCTGATTTCTCCAGAAGAGAAAATTCGTTGGAATAACAGCATTAGATTTTAGTATCAGCCACTGAGTGGTAAAGATTGAGCACACGGCAGAGTGGAAGCCCATGGGCACAAACATTGTACCCACTCTGGCTGTATTCTAAAGCGCTCCAACAGTACATTGTCCCAGAGAATTCCTTTCCATGTTTCCTCATTTATCTTTAACTCAGGGCTTTAAAACTATTAATTCCCACTTAGTGGGAATATCTCTTTGTGTTTTTTTCCCAGAGACTGAGAGTGAAGATCCAACATTCTTACTAGAAGCAAGGATGAGGGATGATTATTAAATTTTTGAGTCCTGTGCCTGTTAAAAAAACTTTTTTTTTTTTTGAAAGAATACTTGCAGGCAGTAAAATACCATAAGAGGAAATTCCAATCAAAACTTGCAATGCTCCTGTGAGACCCCTACCTGAATGTCCTGGGACTCCAGTGTAAACCAGCTCAGGGGGTACTGGTGGGCTTTCATCATCTCAACTGGGACCACAAACTTATTGTCAAGGTGGAATACATCTGTCTCAGTCAAGCTAGCATTAAACTTATTCCTCCAAAACCCTGTCAAAAGAAAAGTTTTGAAATCAACACAGTTAAATTTGGGTAGAAAAACAGAAACTGCTGAGCTGAGTTCTCTAACAAGGCAGACAGTGCCAGGCAAGTAGAAATACAGCAAAGAGAAGTCAGTACCAAGGCTGGAAGAGCCCTGACAGCAGGAAACTCTTATCATCCAGAGAGGGACTGTGAAATAACAAAAAGAACAAGGATAAATCCTCATGCCTCAGTGTGGGAGACCAGCGAAGGCTATGGAGATAAAAGAAACAATGTTTGTGCTTTGAAAAATGAGGAGTATTGCCTTTGTGCTGCATAGGGTGAAACACTGCTCCGAGACCAAGGCAAAGCATTTGTAGACTTACACTGGAGGTGTTTGGTCTATGCACAGCCCTCAGGGAATTAAAAGAGGAAGATGTGCCTGACCACTGTGCTGTAGTCAGAAGGAGATCCACAGAAGCTGCCTCTGAGCTCTGTGGTGGGTGTGTAGTGAGTTGCATGTGACCTGGTTAATCACAGAATTATTTAGGTTAGAAAAGACCTTTAAGATCATCAAGTTAGGACTAGATGAGCAGGGATGTGCCACTGCCTGGGATCCTGAACCAGGAGGCAAAGGCACTGCAGGTCCCACCTGCTGCATTCGGAGTCTGCTGTCAAGTAACATTTTTAGCACATGTGAAGCAGTTGGGAATCATCTCTGTAGAGAAATCTAAGCAAGAGGAACAGCAGATGTACAAGAACAAGCAGATTGACTAGCAGGAAGCAAGGAAAGGAGGTGCTGTTCAGCTACAGGGCTTGCAGAAAACTAGATTTCTAACTATTTCTCTTGGAAAATAAGGAAAGCCTGTGGAGCTCACCATGGAAATGGATTGCATTGAGCAAGAGCATCACCGTGTTTTCAGGGAGCTGCTGTAGGAAGGTGGGTATTTGCCCACGAGTCGCTTCCTTTATCCAGTTGTTTATGGCTACAAGGTCATTCTCACTGATCCCAGAAAGGGTCATGGGCTTTGCTCCATAGAACTTCTCTGAATCCTCCAGGAACTTCTCTTTCACCTCAAATCCTGGCAGAGGGGTAGAATTCTACATTAAGTCATTGGACATGGAAAGGGTTTGCTCAGTGGCTCAGCCAGTGGCATGACACTCCCAAGAGGAGTGCTTAGGGAAACAGAGATGTCTCCCAGTGTGGCAGCGTGCTTCCATCACTCTCTGTCACTGGGAGTTTTATCCTACACCAGTACAGACCCCCCTGTGCCAGCTCTGACCTTTCTGCAGGTACAGACGTGATGCCAGGCTGAGGGTGGACTCGCTGAGCCTTCTGCGAAGGGTGCCCAGCATGTGGTGGAGACAGGGCACAGACTCCAGGTGCATCACCTCCAGCAAATGCTTCTCTGTCTGATCTGCTGCTCCTAAAAATCAAATTCCTGTTAGGTCGTGCCCATGCAGTGGAAAACAGGGATGTTACTCTGGCTGCCTCCTGTTAGAAACATGCTGTGCCTTACAAAAGAGGCTGGAGAAGTCTGAGAGTGGGAGCCTCAGAGGGCAGCTTCAATTGTAATCACACCTAATTAAAGCTGCAGGAGTAAAGATAAGTGGAAGGGACTGTATTTAATTTGCATTTTGCACACTGTTTGCTAGTGCCTTTGGAAGAGGGTATGGGGAAGGGCAGGAAATGGTGGGTTTGTAGCTAAGAAGTTACCAAGTGCCAGGTGAGACAAGGCGAGAGCGATGCTGAGGGGCGACAGGATCACATTGGTTCTGTTGGATTCCAGCTGGACCTCTCTCAGGAGATCGATGCTGAATCTCACCAAGCCATCTGCCAGCCTCTGGCTTTTCTTCCAAGTCATCTCACAGCTTTTATCTTCAGCCTCTCCTTCTTCAGGAGAGGCAACTTCCCCAGGTAGTTTGTTTTCATGACAGCCCCCAGCCCCAGCTATGGGTTCATCTTCTAGGTTCCCGTCATCCCTTGTGTCTGGAAGGTTGGTGGCAAATGGTGACATGGGTCCACCAATCTCCTGGGAGCTGTCATAAGTAAATTCTACCAGCTCTGCATCTGGCAGGGTTGGGTTGGGTCTCAGCAGATCAGACTGTACAATTCCAGCACTTTTCACATCCTGAGGAGAAACATAAAGGATAGCACGGGAAAAGCAGGAGCACAGTGACACCCTCCCTCATGGGCCTTACTGCACACCTAAATGGACTGAGCAAACTCTCCACCTCCTCTACTCTTGTGTTTTTGCTTAACATTGAGTTTAAAAGCACCTCAATGAGTTTGGAAGAGAGAAAGGCTTATATCCTGTGAAAATGGACTGAGTGGTTCCTCCTCCACTTGCTCTCAGGGCCTGCTGCAGGCAAGCTTGAGGGCAAGACCTACCACCTGCTCAGCACACGTCCTGTGCCTTCAGTGTTTATAGATCCATCGTCCTCAGCCTTGATCTCACCTCCTCCCCTCACACATTTTGGCAGTGCCCATCTGCCTCACACACCAGTCAGCACCCTCTACTACTGTCACAGCCCTAATCCAGTTTGGCTCAATTCCTCCTCCAGGCATCTGTGTTTTCTTGACCTGTCTGTTCTATTACATCCCTCTTCTTTCCAGATTTCTTCATTTTCCACTTTTCTAGGCTTTAGCCTGTAGCACTGCCACTGCTCTCCTCATATTTTCACAGTCTTAAACACCCCAGGCTCAATGGGTTGCATGAGCTACGAGTCTTTCTCCCTGTCATCCTCACAGCTGGTGAGGATCCTCACCTTTCCTTATCAATCAGAAATTAAATCATCCACCTGCCAGCCCCTGTACATACCAGTACTAATGTTAACTCCATACTTTGCCCAGTTATTTAGGCTGGAGCTTCTAGTGTGAGGGAGCATGGTGTTGGCCACAGGAGGGAATGAAAGATGGACTTTCTCAAGGCACTGGCACTACTGGATTTCACTATCTGGGTTCATCTATCTCAGGACAAGCTGGAAAACCATTGCAAACACCACAGCATAACTTCAGTCCACTTGGGTGGAATCAGTCACTGCTTACCTTCAGCTTCCCATCTTTGTCTAGGAAGAGACGCTGTTGGTCAATGGCATGTACCAAAGAAAACTGTAGGAAAAAAAAAATCAGTAAAGGAAAAAAGTCAGGTGTCTGATAATTTTCTCTGAATTTTCAGAGTTGGTCCCACTCCTACTCCTGGCTGTAGCAGTTCCCCACAGGGCAATAGCCCAGGCAGGGCTTTAAGATGCAGACCCAGAGGCAGTGGGGTCTGACGTGGGGAGGTGGAAGCGAGCAGGAGCTGGGAGAGACTGCAAACACTGGATTTGTTTAGAAAGGGGTCAGGTCAGACGAATACAAAATAAAGTATCCTCTAGAGAGTGAGCAGTGCAGTTTTGCAATCTCAGATCTGACAAGGATCCAAATTTAAAATGGGGAGGGGAAATTAATGGCTGTTATTAAACAACCTCCTCTTAATGCCTGAGAGTCACAGTCACTAAATACAGTTGAAGCCAAGTTTCCAAAGATTTTCTACAGAAATATGAATAATGATAATATCCACAGCTATCTTATCTGGGTAAAAGATAAGAAACCTTGCTGGTTAAGCCACAGCAGAGAAGCACCTCCACCAATCTGCCTTCCAGGGCTTCTCATGCAGCAGCACTGGGTGATATTTGCCCCATGGTCTGGTGCAGGGAGCCACCACACTGCCCTTGCCCTTTGCTGGTGGGGAGAGGCTGTGCTCACACCCCCACCTCGATGGAGTGAGAACTTACCCTTAGGAGGCTGTGCAGAGCAGATAGGCAGAGCAGACCCCAGAGGAACACCATATTTCTGGAACAGAAGAGCCAGCCGAGAGAAAAGTTATTTCCAGCTGCCTGGCAGCAGTGAGCTGAGCCTTTTCAGGTCTACAGGGAGAAAATTATCAACCTGGCCAAACAGGTTGGCACAGGAGCTCACAGAAAGCAATAGGGAGATGCACAATGCTGCTAAGAAACAACACAGGACTCCTGGGTCTGACGCCAAGGCAGTGAAATCAGAGAGGACCAGGAACCTCACTGGAGCAGAGCTGCAACCACAGCCAGGCTCCTACATGACGCTCTCCCGCTTGGATCCTACATGTCTGACCCCATTGCCCTCGTTTCTCTGGCTTGCAAATGGTATTTCCCTAATCAGTGCTGCACACACTGTGCCTCTGGAAGGAGACAAGACCCTCTGCTTCTTTCCCATGGAAACCACTGAGATATGGGCACAGCATCCTCAGCTGAGCCCAGGGCTCTTGGGAGAAGGGATACTGACCTGCCTTGGTGGGGCTGCAGGCACTTAAGCAGGTGCTGTCTGAGAGGGACTTTGCAGGTGGAAAAGGCAATTCCAGAGCAGTTTCTCGGCAATATGTCCTGGAATGGAGAGTCCTCCCCTTCCCAGCACTTGCCTTCCCCCCTTGCTGGCAAACCCAGCCTCTCCCACCCCCGCAGTCCAATTCCTGTATTGGGACAGTGGGATCAGGGCTTCCAGGGTCACGGACAAAACCCCACCCATTCCCTGGCCAATGCTTCACCCAGCCACTTTTCCCTTTCAAACAAAAATAACATATCTTTTTCTTAACACAAAGTCAGTGTGCCAAAGCCCAGCCCTCAACACAACTGCCATACTTAATTCCTGGGGCTGCTTTCCACTCTCCAAGCAGTCCTCACTTGACCCAAAACTGCTGGGCTAAGACCCCAGTTGCCAAGTGGAAGAAGCAAAACTTGAGGCCATTTCATTTCCCCTCCTCCCTCACCCCAAATCCTGCAGCCACATACAACCCTGAGCACCCTGTTCCTCCCTGGTGGTGCCTCATCCGTTAACCCTCTGCCAAATTCACTCCACTCTCCCAGAGGGGCACTACTGCTCATTGGAGGAGCACTCATTTATATCAAACCCTCTTTTATTTGCCCCTTACCTGAGCTTGTTCATGTCCATGTTGGAGCTGGCACCTGCTTTAGCCCAGCTGACAGCTCTGCCTGGGGCACACAGCTCTTGTCCAGCCCACCGCGGCAGCGACCTTCGGCACCACCCCCTGTTTGAGAACCTGGCAGGCAAATATTGACCTACAGCATCCGGTTAAACATTTGTTTGGAGGAGAAGAGCGAATTTGTGGTGCATCTGGAGATGGGGAGACACTTTGGGCTGCTGTATCCTCAGGACAACATTAACACTGAGTTCACCAGCTCCGAATCTCTCATCAGCAAAAGTAACGTGCAAAGTCAGTTGTCCTGAGTAGTGGCTCCACTTTCCCCACACTCCCTGTGCTGGGAATGTGCTCTTTTATTCATAACCCTCAGTGAAAATGCAGGGCTTGGTATTTATTGCCACAGGGCTCTCTGGTTTTGGAATTTTCCTTGCAGAAAACCCCAGTTCTTCACTCCCTGCATCACAGCTGCTTCTGCTGCAGCCAGCGCAAGGCACCGGTTTAACAGATGGCAGGTGCCCAGGGCCCCCGTGGCCACACATGGAGTGGGAGGGTGTGATGCCCAGGCTGGGCTGAGCCAAGAGCAGCTGGTCCCTCCCCTGGGGCACAGCACGCTCCAGAGCTCTGCCAGGGCAGCTGGCCCGGGTGCCAGGCTCCACAGCACGCACACACTGCTGGGGCATGGAGGAATAGTCTCAGGGACGGGCAGAATTCCAGCAGTCCTGTCCTGTGTGGTTTTGTGCTGTATCCAGAAGTGATGGTGATCCTTCCCACCTTCTGTCTGTGTCCTCAGTGGGAGAGGAGTCACTAAAGAGCAGTGGGGAATGCTAATGGGATCACAGTTCTTCCAGTCATCCATTCCTTGCAGTAAGTCTTGGTTCCCAAACTCACCCCAGACACGGGGAAGGAGGAGACAGGTTTGAGCTCTGCAACCACAAACTACTTTGGGACATTCTGCTGCAACATGAGGAACTAATTCCCATTGGAAAGCAAATCCAAGTCCTTGTGCAGCAGTCCTACCTTACATCCAGGGCATCTTCACAGCATCCCTCCTCCAGCTCCCCCAGAACAAAAGAGGTGCCCAAATGAGGGGCTTTAGCTCTGGCTGCAGAGCAAGAGAGCTGCAGCCAGCACACCCAGCCCCTCCAGCACAGAGCTTCCACACACCTGGCTCTGCAGCTCTTTCAAAGAGTTTATTAGAAGTAAATATTTACATCTATTGCAAATGGTTAATAGGCAACACGGGACTGAGAGCTCCCCTTAGGTAGGGAAGGACAGCACTGGCCAGCCACTCACCTCCCCAGCTGCAGGTGGCTCAGATGAACCAGCAGCTGGATCAAAGCCCTTTCCCCTCCCAGGATAACCCACAGCAGGCTCCTCCTCTGCCTATGATAAGTGCTTCCTGCTCCCCTGATATTGGCTCTGGCTAGGCTGAAGGATGGATGGGAAAAGGGCTGCAATAGAAGTGAAGCAACTGCTCCTACTGCTGGGTCAAAGAGCACACTCTTTGCTTTTGAGGTGGGAAACAGTGTTGTCCCAAGGGGAAGCTCAGAGGAAGACCATGCTGGATAATGCCTCCTGGCTCTCACCCTACAAGGGCAGGAGGGGACAAAACTGAGCACCTTTGTGCTGTCCTGTCTTCCCCAGGAATCTGACCAGCACAAAGGAGAGGATTAGAAGGATTTCTTGAGGATCCCTGCCAGTGCGTGGCACACTGGGCGTTCCTAACCCCTTACATCATCACTGGATGCTGGGGCAGGAACCAACAACAGCCCTACCCTACTGCTCCAGAAACCAAAATCCTCAGGGAAGCATCTAGTTCTAGCCTCCCTAGAGGGTCACATTCCCATTCCAAACTGCCCCTCTGCAGCAACCCATTCCTAAATGAACTGGCAGAGCAGAAGGGGTTTGTGCTTTGGCTGACTTCCATTCCAGTCTCTGCTGTGCAGCCAGTATGGCAGCAGAAGGCCTCTAGTTAACATCTCCTCCTCCCGTGCAGGCTCTAACTCAGCTGGCAGGACCTAAAGTTCATAAAGTACCTCCTCTGGGCTTGGAGCACCGACCATGGGAGAAGGAGGTGCCTGGCACCGCACAGCTCCGAAGGCAGCAGTTCCCAGGCCCAGCTTATGGTATCCTAGTAAGACTGTTCAGTGGTCCAGGAGTGGAAGTGAAGGGTAAGTGCAGATGGCAGTAGCTAAACTGTTGTGTTTTGTCAAGGGGCACCTCTTACTCCTTAACTGAAGGAGGGAGGGTTCCTGTGGTCCCTGTTACTCTGGAGGGCACCTCACAGTCCCCTGGGGTCAGGCACACATGGTATGGAAAGCTCCAGGCCTCTCTGCAGGGGTGACAGTGACCTACAATGCCCAGTATCTCTCCCAGCAGCAGTGGAGGTTTCTCAGTTATGGCTTTTTTTCTTTTTAAAGACACAGAAAGAGGTTAGAGACACTTTATCAAGTGCTCACTAACAAGTACACCTCCCCCTGCATCCTCCGTTCAGAAACATCTAACTCTGCCTCCTCCAAAAGCCACGCTGCCGGCTTCCAGCTCCACCACCAGCACTGTGGGACAGCCACAGGCTCCTGGACTGGGGGGTCACTACGCCAGGAGGCGAATGATGCCGTTGTCGGAGCCCAGCAGGAGATGGCACTTTGTGGGCAGCACCGCCAGGCTGGTCAGTGTACCCCGAAAATTCTCGGAGCTCAGCTTGGTCGTGCTGATGGGCAGAGCTGAGGACTCCAGCATGGAGTAGACCCCGATCTTGTTGGCCACAGTGCCAGTCACCACTTCGTTACCGTAGAGGTCGAACGCGTGGATGGGTTCGGACGCAGATTTGTAGTGGTGCAAAGGTTTCTGCTCCAGTTCCTTCCAGACAGTCAAGGAATGATCTGAAGAGGAGCTGATTAGCACATTGCCCTCTGCAGCCTGCAGGAAAGGAAAGGCCAGTGAGCCAATACTCCTGCTGTAAAAACTCCCAGTCACAGTGCAATCCCTTGGGACAGGCACAGCCATTTCCAAGCAACTGATGGTACTGAGAAGTATTAGCAAGGCATCAGGATGCTCTGGTAGCTGGCAACCTCCTCCAGTGCTATCCTCCAAGACATGGGCTATGCCTCTTCTCAACAATATCCTGATATCCAACACAACTCATTCATCATCTGTTATTACTGCAGTGGATAAAGGGATTACCATGCAGTCTCCCTCTCCACTAAATCACCTGCTAAACTATTTCCCTTTTCAGGAAAAGGAATCAGGAGGCTCTCTCACAGTGAAAAACACTGCTGAGGGTAGGAGAAGCCTGGAGCTGCTTATTAGCAGAGCTAGTGAGAGGGTAAACAACCCACACTGCTGAACTTTGCTTAACCCACGTTTGGGTCAAGGACCCTGGAGCCCCAGCGCTGCTCCCTGAGGGTGGGTAAATATGGACAAGAGTTATTCATTAGAGTGACACTCTCCCTGGGAAGCTGAGTGCCATGTGGAGAAAGCAACACATTTGCTTCTTCACGGGAGCTATGGCTCCTCCCTGCCCCTGCTGCAGACCTGCTCAGCAGGGACTGACATCCAGGAGGGTTGGACCAAGAACAGCCACTGGCAGCACTAACCAATGGACACAGCAAAGGTGGAGGAATGCTCCAGGATGGAGCAGACAAGCCCTGCTGGAAGGATGCTCCATGCAGCCTCAAGAGGATTGACAAGGCCCCGCCTTGATCCCAGCTGAACCTCTCACCTTGATCTGCAGGATGTCTCCCTCATGGGCAGGCCACCCCCGCATGATGAGCCCTGTCCTGGTGTCCAGCAGCACGATGAAGCCGGAGGAGAAGCCGGCCATGACGCTGCGCCCGTTGGGACTGACGGCCAGGCAGCGGATGAGCCCCGCGCTCACCCCGCTGGCCAGGCGGAACTCGTGCTGCAAGAGAGACAGGCCGGCTGTGGGGGATGGAGATCAGGGGATCCGGCACTTAGGGGACAAGACACCCTGGGCTCCAGCTGTCTTCCATGGAGACATGGCAACTGGCTTTGAGCCAGCTGTGATCCCATCGTTATGCACATGGATGGAGGAGGGTGGCTCGCAGAGCTCCAGGGTCCCTACCTGCAGTCCTGGCTTCCTGTGGTCGATGAACCGCAGCACAGAGTCTGCGCTGGCCACAGAGATGCTGTGATGGGGAGGTGGCATGGTGGTCACAGCTGTGATGGGCACTTTGCTGTCTAATTCATCAAAAGTCCGGAGAAGTTTGCCTGTGAAAACATGACGGAGATGCTCTGGCAGCAGATGTACAGAGAAGGTACACAGCAAATCTCCAGTTCTGTGCTGGGTTTTAACGGGAGCCATCCAAACTCAGTATGGCCCCTCTGTCTGTAAGGACTGGACAAGTTCCCTCTAGCCAGCCCTCACCCTTTCCCTTCTTACCCGTGAACTGGTCCCAGATGTGCACAGTCCCATCACAGCTCACCACGTGCTGTGGTGCCTCCAGCTGGCTCACGTAGAAAACAGACTTCTTGTGCTCAGCGTAGGTGAACCGCGGTGGCACCTCGCTGGTGCCATCCCCGTAGTTGTACAGGGGCCAAAGGCGGACAGTCTTGTCCTTGCTGCCACTCAGGAAGAAATCCTCGCTGCCAAGTGGTGCCACACACTTGATGGCCCCCGAATGCCCTGAGAAACTCTGCAGCTTGATCTGGTGGAAGTGGAAGCGGGGGTCGTGCTGGCTCACCCCAATCTCATACTGCCAGTAGGCCAGCCAGTTCCCACACAGCATGTGGGTGCTGCGAGGGAGGTCGTGCTTCAGGGCATTCTCCTCGCTGGATGAGCTGGGAATAAAGCCATCAGTGCCAGCACTGAGGCGAAGCAGGCCGAGACCCTCAGACTGTGTGTCCACAGGGACCTGGATGCGGTTCCCTACCAGCACGCTCCCAAAAGTACCAGAGTGACTGTCCTCGTGAGGGCTGGAGAAGGGCTCAGCCCCTCTCATGTCTTGGTCTGAGCCCACCACACTCGGTGCTTGTTCCAGGCCAACGACCTGCAGGTTCTTGGGGTTCACATTCTCCAGATAGAGGCTGGCCAGCTTCTCCACCAGCGAGTGGTTGGGCACAACTGTCTGGATAACATCACCTGAAGAGAGAGAACAGGGCTTCAGGGGAAGGAATTTCCCCAACATCACCCCCAGAACAGGGTCAGCACAGGGCTGTGAACGCAGCATTCCCCACAAGCCAGCCACACGCTGCTCCCAGCTAAAGCTGCCTGAAGCCCAGGGGGCTCCCAACCCAACAAGCAGACCAAGCCACAGTGCAGGAGCTGTGTGTTTCCTCCAGCAGCTCTATGACCTCTGATTTCTCTTGAGTTCAGGCCCAGCACACATGCACAGACCATGCACAGACCATGGGACTCTCTCACAAATCCCTGGAGCTGGTGGCCAAGCCGTACCTAGCAAGCAGGAGAAAGGGATGTAGGTGATGTAGGCCATCTCAGGGTTAAACACCTTCTGTAACTCCACCAGAACAGATGGATCCAGGGCCAGCAGCTTCCCATCTGAAAGGGGCACCTCCATCACTGGCACCTCACAGCTGCTCAGTGACTCTGCCGTCAACCCCTGACAAGAGAAAACAGGAAGATGCCCAAAATCAGATGCTCCCACTACACAAGTAATTACACAAACACAGCCTGGGTGGACACTGCTGACATCAGTCCTGGTGTGTGCAGGAATGCCCACCACATTCCTGCATCTGGGCACTGGGGAAGGGGTGGCAGGAGGACCTTTCCCACATCACTGACCTGGTCCTGCAGCTCCTGCAGCAGTGAGAACGCCCCGAAGAAGTTTCTCACCGTGTCACTCAAATGCTGCTGCACCATCTCCTGCCCAATCCGCAGGCAGATCAAGGCAATTAGGCTGATTGTCTTAATGCACAGGACAACACGGGCCTGGGCACCACTGGGGAAGCTGAAGAGGACACCCATTACCAGCCTGCCCTCCACATATCCCTTTTTCCCATCCTCTGCGTCACACTTCCTGCCTTTTTCAGAATTCTTTGGGCATCACAAGCTGTGTACCAGTGCAAGAAGGTGCACACCAGGGCAGGTGCAGCCCCCCCCAACCCCAGGAGCATTAAGAACCATTTCCAAATCCCTGATTTTGTGCCGATCCTGGTGGAAGGCATAGCAGACTGCAGCGCTTACCCGACAGCTGGTGAAGTGAGGAAGCCCAGCACTGGGAGCAGCACCTCCTGACTGATCTTGGGGAGAATATCCATCAGTGTGGTGTCAGAGAGACACACCACGATCTTCTGAGTCAGTGTCACAGCAGCCAGGAGCCCGGCCTCCTTCCGGCTGTTCAGCCGGACGCCGCCGGACCCGCCACTGGGTGCAACCTGCAAGAGGAATCATTCAGTGCCAGGGCCACCATCTCCCCAGCAGGACACAGCCAGGGTGATCCCAGGATCACCTGAGCTCAGCCTCAAAACCCAGAATGGTAGTGCTGGTCATAGCTGGGAAACTCAAAAGGGAGAGCGATAACCCCACACTGGCCCACACCATCTTGCAGACCCCAGAGCATTGTTTGCCAGCACAGAAAGAGGGGAAACCTCTTATGTACACACAGGTTAAAAGCAAGAATCAGTGTCTTCATCCCACGCCATGTTGAGCCTGGATGTGCAGTCTGCAGAGGGACAGTCCTTGCATGACATACCAAAGCACAAATTATGGGCAAACCTGCTGCTGACTTCCAGAAATCCAGCTCCTCATAATTTCATGAGGCAGAACAACACATCCTTTTTTGCTGACAGTGTACTAGTGCTGTTTATGGCAGTGCCAAAGAGTTAATAACATCAGCAGCAATACTAAAAGATTTCTTCTAGATTGTGCTATTTCCTAACTCCCAGACAAATCAAACACCCAAGAAAAGAGAGCCAATAACAAAACCCACAGACAATTCCCAGTTTCCGCTATATTTCTTGTACACCTGCCATCTTCCAGCTCATCACAGAGGCTCTTCCTCTCACAAAATAGCCACCCTGCCAAATCCTGCAAGAAGGATTGACTTTATCCTATTTGTGACCCGCAAGTTCCATCGCTTTAATATCAGGTTGCCAAATGCTGTTTCACAGGGGTATTAATCCCCTCCGTGCCCCCAGGCAATGAGCTTAGTAAAGCAAAGCAGAACAGCTGGAGCTGTGATTGCAACTGGGTGGAGAATGATTTTGCTGAAAAATGGGATTTTTTCCCCTGAAAAATCTCCCCTTCAACACTGGAAAAACTGACAATGCCTTTTTGTTTTCTTTAAATGAACAGCTGTGGCCTCTTTTCCTCTATGTTTAAATTATCAAAAAGCTACTGAAGTTTTCCATTTAAACGAGAATCCATAACCAAAGTGTTTATAACCACTAAAAAGGGAGCAATATGAAAAATAAGCCTGTTTAAAACATTCGAAACTTTTTTTTTCATGAAAAATTAGTTTTTCAACCAGCTGCATTATACATTTTCCTCTTGCTTTTCAGCTATGAATTTCAAGCTGAAAAGTTAGTGAGTCTTGCCAGTACTTTTTACACAGTTGAAAACTCTTTAGCCTCTCCCCAGTTCATCCCTATCTGTGCACACAGACATCTAAGAACACACGCTCCAGCAATCCCACAGCAGCCCAGCTGCTCCTCCTGCCTGTTATCACAATCCCACCCTTCTGCCAGCTCTGTTTGGGCACCCTCGCCCAGCAAAGCAGAAGAAAAGCTTTTCCTCTGGCTTCACATGCGTCAGATACGGGTCTGACAGGGAAAGGTCGTGGCTGAAATGGGGGAAAAGGGGTCTGTACACAGCCATGTGCTTTGCTGGGAGCAGTCTGGACCTTGTGGCAGGGGGTGAAAGTGCCTGTCCTGCCTTTCTCAGCCAACACAGCCAGAGCTGCTCAGCCCACACTGACCCAGACAGAGCTCAGCTGAGTTCAATTTTTCATGGAGGAGGCTCCTGGTGAGGTTGAACTATTTACTGTGCATCCTCCTCTTGTGCCTGGACAAACCTCTCACCCCAACACATGTGAGAAGAGGAGAAAAGGCAATACTGACCAGGTAGCTGATGTAGGGCAGGTACTGGTAGGTGAGGACGGGCTCTCCATACAGGTAGGCCATGTGCACAAGGCAGGCCAGCACCGGCCTGGACACCTGATCTCCCAGCACTGGCCGTTTCTGGTAGATGTTTCCTGTACTCAGGGGACTGTTCTCATCGTTGCTCGGTACAAACTGCTGCCTGGTGGGGCCTGCCCAGAGAACACATCGTGAGCTGGAGCAGCAGCTACACCCAAGCCAGCAGCAGAGAGATCTGGGGCACAGCCCACCCCGGGACCCCGGGCTCCAGGGAGCAGACATTACCGATGTAGCAGGACGTGAGCAGACGGAGCAGGTTCCTGGCAATGAAGCGGGATGTGACGGTTGGGCCCAGCTTGGCTGAGAGCCACCTCACCATCTTACAGGCTGTGTCTGCAAAACAAAAACAGTTGCAAGGACAGAGCCCAGCACAGCACAGATTAGTTATCGCCCGCCTGCTGCCCCGACCCTGCCGGCCCCCTGGGCAGCCCCTGGAGTCTCAGATCCACAGGCAGATCTGATCTTTTATGCTGGTTTCATTGCTGTCCCCAAGCTGGGACCACAGACACCCCCAAATCCAGACCGACTGCTTCCCAGGCTCTGCCCTTTAGTGGGTGTTTGCCCAGGCTCAACACTGGCAGGGTCTTACCCAGCAGTATTGTCTGCTCTTTGTCATCAGAGTGATCCGGCAGCTCCTCTCCCTCCCCATCCTCTGGCTCGCTGCTGTCATCAGCCAGGGTGACATCTATGGAGGCACCAGCATCCACAACGACTGTCAGCTCTGCATCAACCACAGGGTCATCGTGCTCCTCTTCCTCATGCTCCTCTTCCTCCTCCTCCGAGTCCTCGCTCTGTTTCAGGTCCTGGCTGCTGTCCATCGACTTCAAGCTGCTCTTGTCCTTCTGGGAATCCCCGTCAGCAGGTCTGTCCTCTCCCAGGGACACCTCGCTGGCACTGCTCTTGTCACTCAGCCGGCCAAGGCTGAGCGATTCCTGCTCCTGAGGCTGCAGAGATTCCCCGACATAAAGGCCACCCTGGAATTCCTCAGCCTCAGGCAGGTAGGCCTGATCGTGGAAGCTGACACCAGAGGTGTAGTCAAGGAGGTCCAGTGCAGCAGAGCTGTGCTCCACGTCCATTTTGATCTCCTCCCCAAACACACACGACACCGGGCTTTCCCCTCCACTCTCATCATCCTCAGCTGTGCCGAGGAGGGATTTGCTCTCCTCCCGCGAGCTCTCGATGCCAACGAGGATCTGCAGGATGTGGGGCAGCAGGTTCAGGAGGAAGGACTGCAGCCCCAGGCGCACGATCAGCTGGGCCACAAAGCAGTCTGTGTACAGGTAGAACCTGCCATGGCGGTGGCAGGGGGTCTCGTACGCTCCGATCAGTGGCTTGAGCAAGTATTTATTGGCGTTCTTTGGACCGAGGGATTTAGCTATGGGTTCAAAAAGGTACCACGCTGCATAGACAGCGGTGTTCTCCTCAGACATAAGAGATAAGATGAAGGGCAGAAGAATCTCCAAGCCTTCAGGAGTGATTTCAGAAAGGATCCCCTCCAGCTGCTGCCACAGCTGGAAAACAAGCTCCCGGCCTTGACCTTCATCCTCTATCTTCTTTGCCTGATAGGTGAAAATGAATTTGTGCAGAGCTGGGAAATATGTGGGGAAGGGCACAATGGAGCTGAAGGGACTGAGGAGCTGCGTGGGACAGGGTGGGGGGAGGCCCTGGGAGATGGGTTTGTATTCAAACAACTGCACTGTGCCCTTGCCCGGCCTGGTCTTCAGAAGCTTCTCCACTGGCACATTCAGCTGCAGCAGGACATGCAGCACGTGCTGGAGCGGGGCTGGGATCTCCTTGGGATGGTAACGGCACAGATTACGCACCATCAGGAACCGCTCCAACAGGGACGCGTCGGGCTTCGACGGACGAATCCTCGGAGCAAATATAATCTCAGCTACCAGAATGCCCAAAGCTTGCATGTCCCTCTGGAAGAGATCCGAGAGACCCAGCGGTGGCTCTTCCCACGGCTGCTCCATTAGCTGCATCTCGCTGCTCAAACCTTTAACCAAGAAATTGTCCAGTTTCTCCAGTTCTTCCAGGGCCTGGAGTGGATTGAAGCCTTCAGGGAGTGTGATTTTCATGTCAGCCTGATCCCCAGCACCTGCCTTGCTCCGACGGAGAGGTCGGACACCTGAGGATTTGCCATCGGTGGCATAAGGAGGGAAGGTGGAGGGTTGTGCTGAAGGCACAGCAACAGAGGGCTGGTCACCAGCTCTACCAGTAGCAGGAATTGAATCCAGGGCTTCCATGCCTTGCTCTAAATCATCCTCACCAGCAATGGACTTCTCCCCAGACCAGGTGGTTTCACTGGGAGTAGCCTCCAGGACGAGCCCATTCACCGCATCTGTCACCTGGCCTTGGATATCCTCCAAAAACACAGTCTCCCGGATGTTCTGGAGAAGAGGCCGGGCGATGGCTGGAGCTTCAGCAGGGGTGTAGGCAGGTCCCACCATGCGCCTGGGATGTGGCTGGTCAAACAGCTGGACCACCCCGTAGGTCGTCAGATGCGTGTGGTTGTCGACCAGATGGAGGCAGACGTTCTTCTCCTTGACCGCATCCTTCCCCAGCAGCTTGTACCCAAACGTGAGGTCGATCCAGTGGTGGAGGTCCTGGGAGACCTCCCTGCTCTCAAGCAGCATCCGGTGAACTTCGATGAACTCCTCGTAGGAGCTACACCACGATGGCACGTCCAGGTCGGGCATGTCCGGGTGGATGGATCGGAAGATGGAGGGGTCCGTGTAAAACTCCGGGATGCACTCATCCGGGGTCCAGTTCTGCATGCGCTCCATGCTGGCTGGATACTCATTGGGCTCCCACTGAGACCTCACATGGCAGCACAGCACTGCCTTGGGTGTCCTCCGAGCTGTGTACACGTAGTAGGTGATATCTGAAAGGACATCAGAGATGTGATGGGGGACGTGGAGCTGCTCCCCACTCGACCCCCCAGCAACAAACGCCTGCTTGGTCATCTCGTAGGTGAAGTCCAGCTGTTTGTCTCCCTTGTTGAGACGGAACTTGGATTTCCTTAGGTCCCTGAACTTGCCATTTTTGATGGTGAAGTCCACCACCCACGGAAGAACCGGGTGGTAGTTGGGGTCTCCCATTCTCCTCCCAGCCAAACTGTTTAGACACATAAGGTAGTCAAAGTTGCTGACCTGCCCGTGCACCCACTGCAACACCAGGTCTCGGAGGTCCTTCTGGCAGGTGGTGCACCTCGCCTCCTGCCCAACATGGCCTTGCTCACTCACTCGTTCCACACCAGCCTCCAGGTTCACTTCCTCCTTTCTCGGTCCCTCGTACTCTCTGAAGTTCACACGCAGGCGGCTGCACAGCTTCTCATCCACAGCCACGTCCCGAAGTGAAAAGGCACCACAAGCCAGACCCGCCTGGTGACAAGCCCTCATGGCCTGCAGCACATGGAAGAGGAGGAAGAGGATTTTGGCGTGGCTGTTGGTGAGCTTGGCCGGGCTGAATGTCACGATGTCGTGCAGGCAGTACTGCACATACGGGTAGACGACGTAGAGCACGTCGGCTGACTCCAGCAGCGCTTCCGCCTGCAGCACATTGGGGCAGGAGGGCACCCCTTTGGTGGCTGCCAGGCTCTCCTTGGCAGGGGAAGCACCGTGCACATTCCTGCCCACCTGAAGGACCGGGCAGCCATACACCTTCTGCAGGGCAGCCCGGAGGGCATCCAGGGCTGGCACGGTGGGCGGCGCATCCACGTGCTGGTAGGGCCGCGCGTACCGGGCGTGAGCCCGGCACCACAGGTTGCGGTAGTTCTGAGTGGCCACGCTCTGCATGAAGCCATGTAGGGTCTCTGGGTGGTCAGAGCTGGGGGGCTGCACCTGCAGCGGGTACCTCAGCCGGTCCTTCCACAGCCCGTGGATCTCCACCCGGGTCCAGCCCGCGGGCAGCTTCTCCACCGAGTGCTGCAGGAACGTCCTCACCTCCACCTCGCTCAGCCCCTCCGGGCGTGGGCACAGGGCGGGCAGCGCCCGGCGCTCCCGGAGGCTCAAGAGCCATTTCACTGGGACGAAGGCGGTGACGTGGGTCCTGTCGGTGGCGGCGGCCAGCTGCCGGCGGTCGATGCTCAGGTCCCTCTCCACGCTCTGCAGGAAGCTCTCCATGTTGGCTCCTGCTGGGAGGAAGGTGGCCCAGAGGGGCTGTGAGCGAGCAGAGCAGCGCAGCACCGTCCTGCCCTCCCTGTCACGCGACAAGTCTCACTTCCCCATTGGCACCCCGAGCAAAGAAAAAAAGCTGTTTTAAGGGCTTGGTCGCTGTATCATGAGGTGGAGGTTGAGAAGAGACCAGCCCGGGAAGGGAGTGACACAGTGGGACCTCTGCAGCCAAGCAGGGGGACATGGTGGGGTTTACACAGGGAGGGGAACATGATGAGACCTGCACAGTCCGAGTGCTGGGGAAGGGGACACGATGGGATCAGTGTGGGGGCATGATAAGACCTGAACAGACTCCTGGGGAAGGGGATATGATGGGACCTCTGCAGCTGGTGGGAGGGCCACAACGGCACCTCCACAGCCCCAGCCTTGAGCGAGGGACATGACGGGACATCCAGAGCCACAAGGGCTGATGGCGGGAACTTGATGGGACTTGGGGCTGGGGGGTGCACGATGGGTCATCTGCACCCCCAGGGTTGGTGGGGGGTACACGCTGGCCCCAGGTGACTCAGAGGATGCCCAGAGCAATGAGCGCATCCCCAGCACCGACCCACGGCCACGGCCAGAGACGCGGCCCCGCGCCCCGCAGGGCCCTCGCCCCCGGAGAGGAGGGAGTGCGGAGCCGGGCTGAGCCCCGCGGGCTCGAGGGCCGGTCCCGTGAGCCCTCACCCCGCGGGAGGAGGAGGGGACCCTCACCGCCCCGGCGGCCCCGCGTTACCTGACGGCGGCGGCGGCGGCGGAGCCGCGGCGGGGGCGGCCCCGGCCATGTTGGTCAGGTGACGGCGGTCACATGCGGCCGCCGCGCCGCCATGTGCGCGGGGGGGGCCGGCACCTGCAGCCCGCGGGGCCTGCGCGGGGCCGGGCCGGGGCTCTCCGGGGCGGGCGCGGGGCGGTGCGGCGGGGCCGGGGCGCGGGGCTGGGGCCGAGCATGGGCAGCGGCGGGGCGGGACACGGCGGGGACACGGCTGGCCCGTGACGTCACTGTGACGTCAGAGGCGCCCTGGGCTGTCAGCTGGAGCTGGGCGAGCCGCGCTGACGAGGCAGCCGGTCTTAAAGGGGTCTCCTGCCCGCGGCGGGCGGACCCCACCCACCGGCGGCAGGTGAGTGCCGGTAAAGGGGAGCGGGGCCAGCCCGGCCCCGCCACCCCAGGACTCTCCCGTTTGGCTCTGCCCAACCCCTGTGCCTTTGAGCCGAGCCGGGTCCGCCCGCCGCCGCCCTCGGGTGGTGCCGGGGCTGCGGGCGCGGAGGTGCCCGCGGGGGACACGAGCGGGACAGCCACGGGCGGCCACACCGCGCGCGGCCCCTTTAAGGGGCGCCGGGGGCTCCCACCGGGCAGCGCCGCATGGCGCGGCGGCGCGTGGGGGCGTCACGTGGGTGGGACGTGGCGGCGGCTCATTGGCCCGCCCGGCCTGGCCCGCCGCAATCAGCTGTTACTGGGGCGAAGGGCAGGAGGCGGCCTTAAAGGGGCACCGCGGCCCCAGCACTCGCTGACCCCACTGGCTGAGCAGCCTGGTAGGGAACATCAGTGTAGTGGCTGTGCGCGGGACAGTAGGTGAGCCCCGCTGATCCGGCCAGGCCGGGCCGGGCTGGGCTGGGCTGGGCTGGGCTGTTGGTGCCCTGCGCTCTCCCTTCCCCCGCCGCCCGCGGCGGGCGCGGCCCCTTTAAAGAAGTTGTCCAGTCATCGCGCGGCGCTGCCAAGTCATCGGGGTCACCCGAGTCCTCGCGGCCACGCCCCCCGCGCCCGCCTATTGGCGCGCGCGCCGAGCACTCACTTCTGATTGGTCCGAGGACTTGGAGCAACTTCTCGGAATCGGGGCTGTGTCACCGGCCCCGGGCGCTGGAAGGCGCCGCCCGAGGGCGGCCCCCACGGCAGCGCCGCACCCCGCCCGGGGCCCGCGGGAGGGTCAGGCCCCCTCTGGGGCCGTCCCGTCCCCGCCGCCCCTTCCCCCCTCTTGAAAATGCCAACTCACAGCACGCGGGGCATGCCGGGAGCGCCGCGCCGCACTACAACTCCCGGCATGCCTCGCGGCGGCCCGCCCGTTTCCAAGGCAACCGCCGGCCCGCGAGGCGGGAACCAGACTCTTCCCCAGCGCGGTGGGCAGGGCGGAGGGATGGCTTCCGCTCCCCATTGGCCGGGCACCGGGTAGCCCCGGGCCTCCATTGGCGGGAGCGAGCGTCAATCGCGGCGCGGGGGCGGGCGCGGCTCGCGACGGCGGTGCCGGCCGGCGATTGGTCTGGGGGCGGGGCCGGGGGCCGAGGGGCGGGGCCGGGGGCGGCTGCGTCATGACTCTGCCAGCTGATCCGGGACGGAGCCGGCGCGGCGGGGGAGGCGGTGGCACCGGCACCGGGAACAGGGACCCGCCACGGCCCGGGCGGCACCGGTGGGACCGGACCCGCGGGTAGGTCCGCCAGCACCGCGCTGGGGCGCGCGGTAAGAGCGGCCGAGCCCCCCGCCGGTGCGCCGGGGGTCGAGGGGCTGCGCCCCACCGGGGACGGGAAGGGACGGGAAGGGAAGGTGACCTTTCCCCCGGAGCGGGGCGGCGGTGGGGGCCCGGCGCGGCGCGTCCCGTCCCTCCCCTGGCCTCGCGGCGCCGCCCGGGCCGGGCGGCCTCGCCCTCAGTGGTGTCGGGGCGCGGTACGGGGGGGTTTGGGGCCGGGGCCGGTGCGCGGCCCCCGCGCCGGGGGGTGTCCCGGTGGGGCGGGCGGAGCCGCGGCCAGGGCTTCCCGCGACGGGCGGTGGCCGCCCCGGGGGTGACCTTCACTCCGGGACCGGGCTGGGCAGACTTTGACCTGAGGCCGCTCCCGCCGCGGGCACGGGCCGGAGCATCCCGGGCGGCGGAGGGGCGGGAGGGGCGGCGGAGAGTCCCGGGGGCAGCGGAGGGAGCGGCTTGGCCGTGGAGTGGCGGCGGCGGGGAGCGGTCTCGGATAGAGGGGGATCGGGGGTGTTGGTTTTACCGGGAGGAGAGGCTCTGGTGGAGGGGGGTGACCCGGTTATACCGGCAGGGGGGCACCGGCTGGGGGCACAGCGGGTTTTATTAGCGGGGCGAGCTCCCAGCGGGGCCCCTCCCAGAGCCGATGGGGTCTGTCGGTGCCGAGGAGGGGTGGGTGGGAGCCGTGTTACCACCAGCCCCCCCCTCATCAGCCCCCGGTGCCGGCGGGGCCGGTGGCTCAGCGGCGGGTGCTGATTCACGGGCCGGCGGGGGTGGAGCAGGGCCGGGACCAGCTCACTGGAATCCGGACCAGATGTACCCGGCACGCCAGGAATGCTCGGCATCCCCGCCGGGCCCCGCCGCCGCCGCTGCGCCCCGGCCACCGGCCCCGCACCGGGAGCCTCCTCGCAGCCCCGAACCGGGGTCCGGCCGCACCCGCCGCCCGCTGAGGCCCAGGGCCAGCCAGGGTCCCCCGTACCTTTGGGGTGACGCCGGCGGGAGGATGTTGTGCTGGCCCCCAGGGAGTTTCCCGGTGTTGTCTGTCCCCCCACACCGGGTCCATCTGTCCACCCTGCCAGGCCCGGTTGCCTGGGGGTTTTCCCAAAACTCAACCCCCAGTAGCTAAAACGCTGGGTTGGTGTGGAAAGGGGACTTTTCCCGGGCTGAAGGGGAAGCAGCGGGGTCTCACACCAGCCCTGGGGGTCGGCGTCCTTGCCCTTCCACAAAATGACTCGGGGTGGGAGGGCAGGGGGGAAAAAAAAGCTGCACTCCCCAGAATTCCCCCACCGGTGGCTTGGCAGCAGCCGCCTGACAAAGTGTCTTCCCCGTCAGGAGGCTCCTGGCCTCTGGCCAGGTGGGACCCTGCCAGCGCCGATGGATGCCCGAGGTGAGCCGACAGGGAATGCCATAACCCCTACCTGCAGTGGCCTCCCTGCCCTGCCTGGAGCAGGCTTTCTTATCTCTTATTTTTCCAGCAAAAACGGCCTTGGGTTTCCCGTCGCTCGTGGTTTAGGGCCGGCTGCAGGTGCTGGAGCTCACGCACCACCTGCTTTGGGAGAGGGAAGGGTTGAGGTCGGAGCTGCCTCTGGATTCCACGCGATGGGGGGGATTTCAGCCCCGAGGAGCTTCCTTGGGGGGAAGACAAGGTGGTAGATCAGGACCTGGTGTTGGAGTGGGGGAGAGGAGCAGCCCTAGTGCTGTGGGTGGTGGCTCGGCGTGGTTTGATCCTGGCTCTGATCCATGTATTTCCTTTCCAGGTGATTCCATGCCCCCTTGCTCCTGGCTAACCAGCACCAGTTCTTCAGTGGCAAGCTTTATGTCCTTCTCCAGTAGCTAAAGCTGCCAGTTGAAGAACTGTTGAATGTAGCCACTCTCTTCTTGTCACTGGGACCTTGGATGCCAGCCAGACCCGTGCCCTGAGTGACCAGGATCAGCCAGTCTGAAGCGTCCTGTGGATTTGAGGGCTGAGGATGAGTCCAGCCGGGATGAAGAAGTCTCTCCACAGCCTCCAGACAGAGTCTTGGCTGGGGGATTGCCAGGCAGCCCTGTCAGCGGGGTCCCACGGCAGTGGGGTGTCACTGAGCTGAGAGGAGACCAAAAGAGGCATTAAACTTTCTGTTTTGCTCAACAGTTCAGTTTTAGGAAGTTTGTTGCCCATGGGGTGCCCGGACTTGCCTGGTGGGTAGATGATGGGGGTTGTAAACCCTTTGGTATGCTGGGGGGGCCACAGCACCAGAGCTCAATCCCTGATGCCTTGTTGGGGTCTGCAGGTAGAGGGTTGGTTGTTCAGGTCCCCTGGGTTTGCCCCGAGCCAGAGGTGAGCCAAGGCTGGGCGTAGCCCACAGGTCTGACCTGCTGTTGAGCTCAGGAGCTGGATTAATCCTGCTACATGCCAGGCAGTGGGATGGAGCCTGGGGAGAGGGCTGGCTCCACACCCACACTGCCCTGGTGCGGGTCAGGGCCGGCTGCGGTGGGGCTGGGCCACTGGGAGAGGGTGACTCAGGTCCGAGTCACGCGCAGCTCTGGAGCCTCTGGACGTCTGTTCCCGGAACCACTATCTGTCCTGTGAGGCTGAGCAGCCCTGACTGTGGCTGGCCCTGGGGCAGCACCAGGATTCCAGGTATTTTGGAGCCAGCAGCACTGAAAGGGGCCCAGGTGAATCTTGCGAGGCTCCTCCATGGTCCAAGCTCTGCCTCGTTGGTGGATAGAAGCAGAAGACTTCTCTGAAAGGAACCTGGAAGCTGCTCTCCAGGGATGGTGACCCCTCCCTGCCTTGCACTGAGTGAGAGAGAAGTTCTGTGTGGCCACAGCAAGGGCTCCAGGGAGCCTCTGCACTCCAGGAGGTGCCTTTCCCACGGGTCTGCCAGGACCACCACCCCCCAGGCTCCCTTGGTGGCTGGGAATCAGGGGAGTGTCCAGGCACTGCTGCTCGGGGCCTGCCAGGAAGAGCACAGCTCATCCCAGCTCTGAGGGCGGGCAGGGAGGAACGGCCTGTGCTGAAACGTCTGCACAATCTCAACTAACTCTGCCTGCCTGGGCTCCAGCCGCCCAAGGCAGGGCTGTTCCCAATTTTGGCACCCAGCAAAGCACAGAAAGCAGCCTGGTGTCCATTAAGTGGTAGAAGTGGAGCAAATCTGTTGTCCTGGGGTCTTTCCTTCTTGCACAAAGCTGCTCTTCTTGGCTTGTGCTTCCTGATGGTTACGAGAAGCTGAATTTCTTTGGGGTGGTTGTCACCCAGAGGGAGTGGGGCTGCTGAACCCCCCTGGGATTAGTTCCTCCAGTTTGAGGCAGAGCCTGTCTCTTCCACCACGGCTGCCCTGCTGCAAGTCCATACAAAACAACTGGCACCTGCTCAGTGGCCAACACCTCCTGGAGTGCACTCAGGGGGCAGAAAGTCGTAGGGGTGTGTGTGTGTGCAGGGTGCCCAAGGGCAGGGAGGAGCAGCTTCCTGGGCTTACTCCCCTTCTTTTGCAGCACAGCTTGATAGGGATGGGAGCTGGTGCTCTGGCCACCAGCACCTCTGCCCTTGTGTGCCTCGGGATACAGGGAATGCATAAATTTGTCGTGAAGGAATAACCTGCACTGCTGAAACCCCATGGTAAGATGTGGCTATTTCAGGGCAGAGAGTTGCCCTGAGCAGAAGCACCAAGCCCACGGGGTCAGGAAATGCAAAACATCATATTTCAGGTCAAATTCGTATGCGAGAAGGTGCCAGAGGGCAAGTTTGTGTATTTAACACAAAACCAGTTCTGCAGTATCTCACCTGCTGAGCAGAGGGTTCAGGCTCTGGCTATCCTGCAGCTCATGTAAAACCAGAGGGGTTTTAGGCTGACAATAAGTGTCCCTGTGGGAACTTGCCCAGCTCCTGGGACTTACCCTTCCTCTTGCAAAGCCCCATGTGACTGCTGAGTAAGTGCAGGGTTTCCTGTAGAAAGCACAGCCTCGCTCGCTGTTGCCTTGCAAAAAACTGGATGACTCTTTCCTCCAGCATCTGTCCACCTCCCCGAAGCATCCAGCACGCAGGGACGTGGCAGGAGAGGGGATGCTGACTGGAGCTGGGATTTCTCTGCCGGAGGCTGGCTGCTGTCAGGGGTGGGAAGCGCTCGCTGCGGCAGCTAATGCAATATTCAAGACGGCAGTGACAGTGCCAGCAGGTGCTGCTGGCTCAGAGGTCGGGTGGCATTTCTGTTCTTAGGGGCAGGGTATTCCGTGCGAGTTCCTGCGCACAGACCACCCTGTTCCCAGCCGGGAGAGCAGCTTGTCTCGCTCACAGCTCCCCTTGCTGGGGAAATGTGCTTTTGCAAAGGAGGAGGTCAGCGTGACCGGTGTGCTGGATGAAAGCTCCCTGCCAACAGGGAAGGAACAGGAGGAGCTGGTTTTATCTGTGGCGGGTGGATCTGTGGATGTGTGGTGGCTGCTGCCTGCACAGACTCCCAGCTAAGCCTCAGGCCACAGGCAACCTCCTCTTTTCCAGCCCAGCAGATCACTAGAAGAAGAGGGAAAGCTCTGCTGTGCTTTGCCCCAGCACACGAGCGAGGAGTGAGTCTGCAAATGCAAAATGCAGGTGCTGATTTCGGCTTTGCTGATGGTTTTATTTCTCAGGGACAGGAAGATGTGGAGCTGTTAACCCTTGGGTATGTGCCCCTCACAGGGGCAGGTACCAAGCTTAGGTTTGTGCCAGCGAGGATATGTTGCCAATGTCACAGGCCCTGCAAACAAGAGGAAGGTCGAGGATTTGCTGAAACTCATCCGGGCTTTGTGTCTCTCAGTGGGCTCTGCCAGCATGGGGAGCAGCACAGAGCCACCCACCAGCTCAGCCAGGCTGTCACTTACTCTGCTTCTTCTTTGGAGATTAGTTTCCCCAAGTATAAAACTTCTGCAATGAGAGACACCATGGGGTCGCAGTTCAGGCTGGCAGCTGCTGTCACATGGCCATCCCTGAGAGGGAAAGAGGAAGAATGTGGATCTCCTCAGTGTACATAGCTCAGCACAGCAGCGTCCTCGTGGCACCCTGACTGGAGACCAGCTGTATTTCAGAGGGCTCAGGGCAGAGTGGTTGGTGCTGCAGGATGCACAGGGACTTGTGGCAGATCGCCTGGCACTGCTGGGAGCTGGGCACCGAGCCTGGGAGCAGCGGGGCAGAGGGAGAGGAGACGTGTCCCAGGCTCCCTGCCCAGCTGGTGTCTTCATTGAAGCTCATCCTCTTCTCCTTCCCTGCCCTGCTTTGGTTTTCTCTGGAACCATCTCACTGCTGGTTCAGCGCCCAGCAGCCACAGGAGGTGATGTGGAGCCTCTGTGGAATCTCTGCAGGCTGTAAGGGAGAGAACCTTGCCCTGTTCCCGCAGCAGTGCTGTGTCAGGGCATGGACTGGCCATGGATTCACTTACTTGAGGTAAAAGATCAGGAACTTCTGTTGCTCCAGGCTGCCCTTGACAACAGTGTCTGTGTATCCCTTTCCACAGCCTGTGAGAGAGAATGTCACAGCCTGCTCAGGGAGACCTGGCACACCAGCTGCCACCCATCCCACCTCAGAGCCATCACAGGTAGGGACAGAGGGCACAGTGACTGGCTGGGGCAGAGCTGGGGAGCAGGCATGAAGGCCCTGGGCAAGCAGAACTGATGCAGAGCTGCACAACTGCATCATGACCTTGAGCCTTTCCTTGGCTCAGAGGGGGAGGTCCTTCCTCCTTTTGACCTCTAAGCCACTTGAGATCAGCAAAGAAAAAGAGCTCTGGGTAACATTCAGGCCCAGAGCTCGAACTCGCCGTGGCAGCCAGTCCAAAACTTGAGCTGCTTCAGGTGAACTGTGCAACCACCGTGTTTACAAGCCCAGACCCAGCTGGGGGGTGAGCAATGGGCAGGGAAGAAGTTCTGCTGTTCCCATCTCTCTGCCCCCTCCTACCTGCATAACGGATGCTTTTCCCAAGCAACGTGGTCCAGAAGAAGGGAATGGTGTGCAACTCCTTCTCTTTCTTCAGCATGTTTAAGGCAGCAACGTGACCTGTGATGAGCCAACAGAGGAACTATTTTTCTTGAAGGTGCCCAAAGAAGTGTTCTCTGCCTCTTGTTATCCTGCCCTGTCCCTTCTGCCCCATTCCCTCCTCCAGGGGAGCTGGAAAGTGAGGTGGCTGAGCTCTCACCATGGGCCTCAGCCACTTGTTGGTGATGGATGCTGGACCGGTCCCCGTTGAGAAGCGCTACTGGAAAGGACACCACGTCCCCCGCAGCGAAGACATTTGGGATGTTGGTTTGCATGTGCTAAGGGGACAAAGAGCAGTTAGTGCAAGGATGAGAGTGGAGGGATGGGGTTGGACCCGGAATACTCGGCTGGCACTCACCAGATCCACCAGGATGGCACCTTTGTCATCTCTGGCAATGGAGGTGCCCTTCAGAAATGCTGAGCTGGGGGTCGACCCTTCAGGGAGAGGAGCAGGGACAAAAGGCAGGGAGGAAATCTGGTCCCACAGCGAACATGTGCCCGTGCTGCCTGCTCAGCCTGCTCAGAGCTGAGCACTTGCTCTGTTCAGCACTCAGAGCACGAGCTGTGCTTGGGCTGGTGCTGAGCTAATCCAGGGGCAATAAAACCAGGGCCCAGGACACGGCACGCTCCAGTAACACAGCAGTGACCTATGGAGCTCAGCAAGTGAGCCAAAGGCACTCTGAAAGTGTAATTGGCTCCCTTCCTCCAAGGCCAAGTGCTTATTCATGAACTGCTGACTTTCTGCAGGTGTTTGGGGCCAGGAGGAAGGGCTGGATGATAACAGAACAGGAAAGAGACTGCAGGGAATGGTGTCCTGGGAATGAACTGTGGTGTTCTGGGCTTGCTGACTGTTCTCCCCATTCCCAAAGAGCCTCACTCTCCCAACTGGGGTCTCTTACCTATTCCCACCACTACCACATCTGCAGGTAATTTCTCTCCGTTGGCAAGAACAGCCTCTGTGACCTAGGAGAGAAGGAAGAATCATTAATAAAGGGTTAAAAACACTGTCCTAATTCCGGCAGCCTCCCTGCTGCTTCATTCTTTGCTGTCTTTTTCCTTCCCCAGGTTCGGATCACCTTGTCCAACTAATGTGCGTTGCTGGGAATGTAAAAGAAAATCACACTGCTGTCCCTGAGAGAGGAACACTTACTGGTGCCCTTTGAGCCCAGAGCTGTACTCAGTGAAAAGAAAGGGAGGGTCTAAACATGGGAGAGGACAGTCGAGATGTAGACACTGGGTTATACCTCAGTTTGGGATTTTTTTCCCCTAAAATTAGCAGTTCAGGGATCACAGAGGCATGACTGACCTTTCCATACTTTCCTTTCAGCTCACAGAGTTCTGATTTCATGTGGAACTTCACCCCTTTATTTTGCAGCATCTGAAAAGGACTGGTTTCAGTATTCATTAGGAAATTCCAGGCTGTACTGCTATAAAAACAGCTCTGCCCAGCCAAAACCCAGGCAGACAGCACAGCTGCTGCTCCAGGCTGCAGAGAGGTTCCATTTGTGTCCCTGGCTGTTGCAGGGACCCTGGAAGCCTGGCTTTTCTCTGCAGTCTCAGTCAGGACTGGTGTGTGAGGTGGGTTTGGGATGAAGCAGGGTTGGGGAGTGTGATGTGTGTGTGGGGAGGTTGGGACCAGCCATGTGTGAGGCTGGGCACACAGAGTTATGACTCAGCACAGGGGCGAGGTTTCCTGGGCTGTCGTGGATCACTGGGCTGCCTGGATAATGTGTGTTCTCCCTCCTAGAATTTAGTGCCAGGTTTTCCTAACCTTCATGGCGACGCCTCCAACCTGAGGACCCAGAGCGTGCTGGAAAGGGAACTCCTCTCTTTCCACCACTGAGATGGTACCAGCCTTGTCTGAGAGGAAGGCAGCCACCTCCATTCCTGCAAGGGAAAGGCATGCCCAAGGTAAGCCTGCTGCAAGCATCAACCTGTATCCTCCTGCTTGGAAATCTTTTCCCCTTCCAGGAGAGCAAATCTGATGTGTTGCCAGTGCTTAACTGCTTTGCTGTGCATTTCTGGGCTGAGGTATTTAGCTCCCCACTGTCTTTGTTCTTGTGCACTACAGACCTGGATATTAGGAAATGCAAAGAGCAGCTCCCGGTTTTGAACAAAATAGCCCCCTTTCTGTGCCTTGCCTCCTCGCTTTCCCAATGCTTCTGAGGAATCCAGCTCCTCTGAAGGACAGTGACCTTTTATAAAGCACATTTCCCTCTGTCCTTGTGCAGGAATTGTTTATAGCTCTCAAAGTTTCTGGCTATCAGAGGAAAGAATGAGTGGGTGCTGCGTAATGCACACCCCCAGCAGCTACAGGGCTCCAGGGAGGATCCCAGCTGGGTAGAAAATGAACATCCCTTCCCTGAGGGCCTCTGGTTCATCTGCACAGGCAACAGAAGTGCTCACTGATAGCTTGATACCCACTCCAGCCTGGTACCTACGAATGAAGCTCCTACAATCACCAGATTCTTCCCAGTTGCCAGCTCCAAGATCTTGCTGGAGTCTTCTGGGGTTTGGAGAACGCACACGTTCTGCAGGTCTGCACCTGGGACTTTGAGGAAGCTGGAGCTGAAAGAGAGAAAATCCAGATGCATCTCATGATCAGAAATTAAACAGAAAGAACGAGGAGGGAGCACAAGCCTATGGCCGTGTCATCCCATCCTGTCCTTTCATCCCATTTCCTACCACCTCCCTCAAACAACTCCAGTTCCGCGTCCCAGTGTTGACCCATCCTGTCCTGCCTCTAATACTGTGTGTGGCAAATGCTTTGTGCACTCACTGGCTGCCTGTTGCAATGAGCAGCTGATGGTATTTCTGAGAGGAACCATCCATGAAGTGGACCTGCTGCTTCTGGAAATCCACCGACACCGCCTGCAGGAGAGAGGGGTCAGAGATTAGGCAGGCACCTCTGACCCACTGGTGTCCTGCCTGTCTTGCCTGTGGCTGTGTGCCTTGTTTCTGGGCACTCAGGTGAGATGAGGGATGCTCTCCCACTTCCTAAAGGTCCATCCATGGGCTGCACAGACCAGTGTTACACCCAAGGTATGGACACCATCCGTAGCACTGGCCTGGGAATGCTGTCCCAGAAGATAATACATGTATTTAGGAGAGCTCTAATTTATAGAATCATAGAATGGTTTGGGTTGGAAAGGAACTCAAAGACCATCTCGTTCCACCTTCCCGCTGGGGGTAGGGACACCTTCCACTATCCCAGGTTGCTCCAAGCCCTGTCCAACCTGGCCTTGAACACTTCCAGGGATACAGGGGCAGCCACAGCTTCTCTGGGAAATCTGTGCCAGGGCCTCACCACCCTTATAGTAAGGAATTTTTTCCCCTCACCATGGCAGGAACAGGATCAACAACTGAAGACTAAGCTCAGCTGCTCTGGTACCTCTTTCTCTGTCCAGAACTCTATGCCCTGAGCATCAAGGAATTCAGGTTTCCTCAGGTAGATGTCCTCAGCTTTCAAGTCCATTTCCTGAAAGCACAACAGAAATGTGAAATAAAGCATTTCTTACAAACAGCAATTTTCCTTCAGTGTTTACTGGTAAACCAGTTTACATAAGAGGTAAATTTCCCATTAATCAATCACAGCTCCCCACACTGCCCCATCCCCAACCTCTTGTTCTCCCTCAGAAAAACCATCAACTCAAACTCTAGCTGGAAGAACTCAGTAAAAGGAGAGAAAACCGTCAACTTGTGGTGGACTCTGATCAAAGACTTCCTGGGAGGGAGAAGTGAGATGTTTTCTGGAATTTTTACCCCTGTTCCCTGTGAGTACCTCAGCACTCCTGCTTTGCCAGCACGGCTCACTCAATTGCTCAGCCTGGCCCTCAGCGTGGGCCACGTCCCACGTGGTGCCCAGGCACAGTCCTTGCCCTTGTCACACACAAACCTTGCTCAGTTTGGACTTGTCGTATGGAACATGTTTCTCTTTAGTGGCCATGATGATCCTGCCGGTAAAACCCTCCTGGCGAAGCGTCTCTGCGCACACCAGGGCAGCCACACCTAGAGGAGATGCTCATCTCAGCCCTCTTACACATCACTGTGGAGTAAGAGGAGCAGGTAAGCCCTCCCTGGAGAAGAGAGTGGCAGCTCACAGCGTGTGTGGAGAGGGCACAGCACAGACCCCTTCACTGACCTCCCCCCAGCAGCAGCATCGTGTTCTGGTTGACAAGGCACCGCCTGCTTCTGTCCTTCACCCTCAGGCTGTTTTCAAGGTCCTAGAAAAAAATGAGAAAAGCTGAAGTCATGCCCAGCCCAAGGTGCTGCTCGTGCTCAGTGGCAGCAGGTAAGGTCAGTACCTTCTTTTTTGCTGTAACAAACACCTTTCCATCTTCCACTGTTACCTGAAGGGGGCAAGGAGAGGGCGTTTAAGTGCTGCATCCATGGGGTTGTGGTAGGAGCTCACCTAACTCTGATCTTAGATGTCAAATGATGCTGAGCTTTCCTCCTCATTCCAAGAGCACTCAGGAAGAGGTGTAAATCATTTTTATTTCCCACAAGAGCTGTGCTGGCTGTGAGGGACACCAGGATATATGGCATCACCTTTGACTCAAAGGAGCTTTAGGGCAGGGAATTACAAGATCCCAAGAAATCATCCCATGTGTTGTAGCTCTGTATGACCTGGACCACGGAGGGGTGGCCAGGGACCACTTTCAGTTGGTGTCAGGAATACAGAGCTTGTGAGAGAGAATGAATGTGAGAGGTGCAGAGGACACAGCCCGAGATGGGAGGAGAAAAAGCCGAGAGGTCACCTTAAAGCAGGAGATACAGTCCAGAGAAGGGTATTCCTCGATGTCTCCAGTTCTGATGTTAAAGCAGGCGCCGTGCCAGGGGCAGCGCAGCCTTTCCCCTCTCAAGACCCCTGCAACAGAAACCCCCCACAGCTGGGCAGTGAGAACCAACCTCCTCAACGTGGCTTCTCCCCCTGCCCCAAGCTGGGGTTACCTTTGCTGAGCGGGGCACCATAGTGGGGACATTTGCTGCCCAGGGCGCTGAACTCCTTCCTGTTCCTCACCAGCAGCACTGGGTAACCAGCCACCATCACCTCCAGGAGCCTGTGGGAGAGGTGGGGAGGTGGGCACACAATCACCTGGCTCCCCACCACCACCACCAGGTACTCACTCTCCATCCCCAACGTCATCCTCCCTGCAGACCTCGGCGGTGACGGTGTTGGTGTCATCGCTGTCCATGCCAGTGGCTGCTGGGAGCTGGTCAACACCAGGCACTTAAGGGGTCCCAAATTCCTGATACAGCATGAAAAAACCCTCAGCTGGTAGAAAACACCCATTTCACCCCCTTTTTTAACTTTGTGTCCAAACCTGAAGTCCATTCCTCTGTCCTTTTCTCCTCTGACTTAACCCACTTTTTGTTTTCAGCCCTGTGTCCCATTAAACTGCAGTACAGGGTTAGTCAGGAGATATGATTAATGACTGTTGTAAATAAATGCAATTATTTCTGGGGAGGTGCTGCTGCCTTATCCCCTGTCTCCCCCAAATTGGGTCTAAAGAGCCACTTCAGCATCTTGAAAACCTCTCTAAAATTTTTGCAGAGATGTTATTCATGCTAATTGCCATGAAAGCATTAATCCCTGCCCAAAATACCCCTTGGGCTAGAAAAGTGAGAAAACCCTCAGTCCTTAATGCTCTCCCTGCCTTAGCAATCAGTTGAGAGGCTGATTAGGAATCTCCCTCTCTGTTTCGGAGAAAAAAAAGCGAGAAATGGAGCAGAGTGGGGGCCATTTGAGGCAGGTTTCAGTACAGGGTGGTGACTTGCTCCTGCAAATCCCTGCTGCAACACTGCCCCGCTCCCAGGGCCCTTGGGAGAAGCATTGGGGGGTACTCACCTGGTCCTGCTGGGGGGGTTCTGTCACCTGTCCCCCGGCTCAGAAAGCCACCACCGCTGCCGTCTGTGACTTTCTCCTCTGAGGTGCCACCCTGGTGTCTCACCACGAGTGCTCTGCCCGCTGCCAGCCCACGGCTGGTGATGCTCTCCCCGCGTTGCACAACGTCCCCATCTGTCAGGAGATGCATCTCCTGGAAGCGGCCTCCTGCCAGGGACTTTTATCTGATTTCTGCAACTGGTCTGTGCTTAATTAAGTGCATTTTGCTTGGGTTTAGAGTTGCAAAAGAACTGAGGACACATAGGAATTATGGTGCAGGTGTGGTGTAAAGACAGGGTGCGTCATGGGCAGCACGAACAGAAACTCGAGTGGATGCAGTGACATCCCACTGCAACTTTCCACTGCCCCTTCTCCCCATGGAAAGCACTCTAGCTCAACAAAACGTATTTTTGCAGCACTTCAGAATGATATTACTACTTTTTACATACTTCAATAACATTTAAAATTCCTTAATTCGATATTTCAGTAAGATTTTTCTCCGCTGATTTTAAGGCACATGAAGTGTTCAGCACCTTTGCACGTGCCTTACGGCCCAGCTCTGCTCCTGGTTCAGTCACCAGTGTCCAGGCACATGATCCCATCATTGCATGGAGCATGAAGGATGGCATGGAGCAGGGTGCTGCTTTCTGTACTATTTTTTATAACAGAGTGGGAGTTGCAAAAAACCAGGAGTAACGCCTACGCTGTTTGTGTCTACTCTCGTTCTTATCTCTATTTCACAGTCAGTATGTTTCACAACTTTAAAATATGCCTTAAATATTAAGAGGGGGGGAAAGTTACCAACAGTGTGCTTCCAGCATCTCCCTTGCAGAACCAGAGGTTCGCAGGGATCAGCTTTCTGCACGTGGCACATTCCTAAGTCCAGCAGTGGGGGGGATAAAAATCCCTTGGTGGGCATGGCCTGGAGAAGATGGCAGGCACAGGTATGCTGGGTAAGTGCAAGCTGGCTTGTTTGGGAAGCAGGTCACTTTTTTGGACCCACCAAGCTGTGACCACCCTTCCTTCAGATCCAGGTGCTGGGACGCTGCCGGGTATGGATGATCCCGGCCCACGGGGGATGCACGCCCACGATGGGCACAGCTACAAGGTATTTTCTCACAGCACCAATGAGCAGCTTCTGGGCTCTGCCCTTCTGGCCAGGAGCCTGAATGTGAAGTAATTTTGGCTGCCAAACGTCCGTATTTAAACTCTCTGTAATTATTCCCCCAGAAGCGCGTTCCCACGTGGAGAAGCAGCAGCCCTGGTGGAGGCATTCTCTGACTCAGCAGAAATCGCTGGAGAAACATCTGCTCGGGGATGAAAGCTGCAGTGCACAGGCAAAGGGGCAGGTACAGAGGTGTGCAGCTTTGGGAGCCTTTGGGATGAGCCAGGTGGAGCTTGATCCTATATGATGGCATTGGTATTACGGGACTGGTTTGGCCGCTGGGTGCCCATGGATGCTGCTGGATGCTGCTGGATGTGGCTGGATGCAGCTGAGCACCTGGGGAAGGGCTTTTGTAAAATGCAAAGGGATAAAAGGCAAAACAAAAAGCCCTTCTCTGATGAAGGCAAAGATGATGGGAAAGGATAGAAAGTGGAAAAGGGTATTGCATGTCAGAGGGCAGGTTTGGGTTGGCTGCAGGGATGCTGGGTTAGTGTGTGTGAGAGCCAGCACTCGGGAACACACACAGTCCCCTCGGGGGATTCAGGCAGCAGGATGGGATTGGAGGCACATTTTCAGGAAGATGCTCTGTAAGCATGTTTTGGCCCTCTGTTAGGTAACCCAGAGGTAATTGCTCAGAGTGATTTAGACCTCTGCTTGTAACACAGATCAGGATTAAACATAGGAAGGAAGAGAGCAAAAGGAAGTGGTGCCCTCAACCGCAAACAGAGCCCAGGTGGGCATCGAATGTCTCCAACCAGACCTGCCACCCCCATCAGTGCTGACTCACATGAGCTGCTGAGCTGACTTTGTGTTTTATTAGATATCTTCATTTTTGCTCTCCAGTGTTGCCAGCGCTCCAGAAATTCAAGTTTAGAAGCGAAGATTTAAGGGGTGTAACTCTCCCCCCTTCAAGCCCCCTGCTACCTCCTCCCTGCTACACCATCTGGTGTAGCACATTTTTTCCACGCTGTAAAGCAGTTGTGGTTCTGTGGATGTGTCCCTGTCCCATCTTTGCCTGTCCCCAGCTCGCCCAGCTCAGGGCCCTTCCCTGCGCTGGCAGACCCTCCAGTTTTAACGAGCAGTACCCACAGAGTCAAATCATATGAAAACTGTGCAGTCGCAGGAAGAGGAAGCGAGGTGAAACCTGCAGCAGAGCTAAAATGATTAATGGGGCACTGCTCTCAGAACAGCTTGGTTTGTGATATTAATAACGAGAGAATTCAGGAGGGAACCCAACCTGTTCCAAGCTGCAGAGCCGGCAGCAGCAGGAGATGCAGTTAGGAAGCTCCTGTGCTTATATTTGTAACACAGGAGGAACTGAGTGGGCTCAGCAAGGTATAATGCTGCATGAAGTGGCTGTAGGGGCTGGGACATGCTTCCACCTTGGAGGACTCATTCTGAACCTGTCTGAAATGCAAAAAAACCCATGTAATCATGTATACATCATGATGTAACCTTAAAGCACACACATATTCATCAAACATTACTTAAGCTTGAGACTGGTGAACAGGTAAAAAATGTTTATCCCGCAAGGGAAGAAGACAAGGGAAAAGAAATATTTAGCAGGAATTCACTTGCTTATAGGGTAAACACGTGGTGTTTCACATTCTCTTCCTAAGCATTCATGTCTGGCAATGGTGAGAGATGGGTTACAGGCCTGGCAGACACCTGGCCCCACCACAAGGAAAGAAGGAACCCGAAATCCTACTAATAGCAGAAGATAAATAGTTCAGAAAGAAGACGAATCTGGGGCATGCCATCTACTGAAAGCAGAGGAGGACTGTAAGGATCTGCCTATCCTGCTGTGCTTGAAGGAGTTTTGGCAGTCAATGCATCTGCCAATGGAACGTTTTTCATCCCATGGCATACCTGTGCAACTGGAGTGAGGAGAGAGCACATCCTTTGTGCCACTGAATCATGACAGCTGGTGCAGCCCAAGCCCTTGAGAAACAGTTGAGCCTGCAGCATCCTCAGGGATGTGCTGCTGACACAGGTTTCTTCTTCAGGTCCCTCATGTCTTGAGAAAAAAAGAGTTCCGGTCCTGGGAAAAAGGAAGAAGGCCAAACACAGGAGCATCCAGAGTAACCTGCCATGGGGTTGTTTGTCACGTGGGTGGTTTGGGGGCCATTCCCACATGCCAGGCTGCAGAAGGCAGCTGCTGTGCCCGGTCTGCAGGTGGTATCTGGCACCAGAGCACCCCAGCCCTGCAAAGCTCCCAGGAGACACTGTGTTATTCATGGAATGCTCTTGAGAAGGATGACCAGCCTGGGCAGCAGAACACCTGCAGAGCTGGCCAAAACACTGTGAAAAGGAAGGGAAGAGCCTTCCCTCGAGAGTTTGAGCTCACAGACTTGAGCAGGGTGAACAGATGGGCTGTGGTGCAAGGCCAGGTGATTTCTTCTGCAAGACAAGTTTAAGTCCTGATGTCAGTGGTAAAGTGATGCACACCCTGGCATTTCTTGCATTAAATCCTGGAGCTGCTCACCACACTCACAGAGACTGAAACCCCTTTTTCCTGTGTCTACAGCAAGTATATCCCCGGTTCCACCTGGAGAATATCCAGCTTCCACATCAGGAGGGTGCTGCTGGCTGGAAAGAGTGGATGCTCAAGTCTGCATTGATTTCAGCTCTCTTCACAGCTGCCTCTGCAATGCCTGGGCATGCTTTGCCATGCAGAACATGCATTTTGCACAGCAGATCCTTTCATAAGTGTGGAGTTACAGACTTCCTGAAAGAAGATGTGGATATCTCAAGAAAAACATTCCTATATCATCTGACTTCCTATGGCCTAGCAGACAGAGTGGTTACACAATTTAGAGAGGGATGGAGACAACAGCTAATTAAAGTTTGGAAGCCAAGCTGTTTGATTTGTTTTGAGCTCTTGGACTCCTCAAATTATTTCAGGTGTGAGCCAGGTCTGGCATTAGATGAGCAGATGGGCTTTATGACTCCCTGGATGCAGAGAGGCAGATTAAGAGAATGAGGCTTTCCAAAAACAGGAGCATAACTTTTGCCTCGTCAGAAGCTCCCACATTTGCTGGCTGTGGAGAACCCTGGATGATGTTTGGGAGCAGAGCGGGCTCCTCCTTGTGTAAAGGGTGGTGGAGCTGCAAAAGCACACTCCAACACTCATTCAAGAGTACTGGGGAGCATCTGGGGGGACACAGTTTTTGTGGAAGAATTCATATGGTGGGTTATCACTAAACTGATGGCTCTTTATTGTGGAAAATGGGTTCTCCCTCTCAAATGTGCTGCAGAGAAACACCAGTCTAGGAGAGGGAGACAAAAGCCACTGTTTGGTTATTGAAAAAATTGCTGTACCCCTCGATTTACACCCTGGATGCTGCTGGAAAACCCCGCTATGGGATCAGCTGTGGTCCTCACGGCATTATGGGATGGACCTGGGCACGTCCTTGCTGGCGTCTGTAAGGAGTCCCCTGCCCTGCTGGGAACAGGCAGCAGCAGCGACCCGTCACCAGGCTGAGCTGCCTCCCTGCAGAAAATGAGGTCGTTTGGGGACACTCGGAAAACTTCTCGAAATCTGGGTGAAAAAGGCAATATCTCCAAATAAGGTGTGAATGAAGAATCCCATCGGATCGGGCTCCCAGTTCTCCAGCGGGCGTGCAGGGACCTCTTGTGGCAGCTCGAGTCCCCGCTCTTCTCTGCGGGTTCCTTTGGGACAAGCCTGGACGACAAGCCTGTGGCATGTGGCTGAATATTTGGCCTGATTTGGTGTCAAGGGACTTGTTTGTAACTGGGCTTGGAAGTCTCCAGTTCCAAAACCGCCCCCGGTTAATGCCATTGCTGCAGAGGAAGGAAGACAAGGAGAAAAGGCTGGAAACAGGGCTTGTAAGAAACCACAGCTCAACGGGAAGTCCTGGTAAAATTAAGTAAAATCTGGGCTGAAATGATCCAAAAAGTACTTTGCATGTAGCTGTTGCCAGTGCTCCAGCAGTGGGATCAAAGTTCCTGAACCAGAGGCTCAATCAATCACGGTTTAAATTCCTTC
The DNA here is from genome assembly GCF_036250125.1 of Pseudopipra pipra. Classification (NCBI taxonomy): domain Eukaryota; kingdom Metazoa; phylum Chordata; class Aves; order Passeriformes; family Pipridae; genus Pseudopipra; species Pseudopipra pipra. The sequence continues at coordinate 6,498,517 of NC_087569.1, read as the reverse complement.
CATGCAGAAGTGGTAGGTAAAAGCTCTCCAGTCTCCAGAAACATTTTAACTATTCCTGTTCCCGATCCGAGCCAAACCTTCATCTTTAGAACTACAACACTGCGAATGGAGGAGCCTCTGGGGCAAACGGGGCCGGGCTTTCAGGTGCTCCACGGTCTGGGATTTTCCCTGAAGGCAGGTGAAGGGCAGAGCTGTCTCCACGGAAAAGGGCAGTCGAGAATTTTGAGGCTAAAGTACCGCAGATGACTTCTCATTCGGAAATCAGCTCTCTGCAATTTTATACTCAATTAATTGTGAAATGATTTTTCTCCTCGGTGCCCTGAGCAGCCCGGCACGTCTCCAAGGCATGTCTCTCTTTCCTCAGCATATCTTATGCTAACAGAAATGTCTTTGCATTTGGTCTTCTCAGTAACAGATTAGCCTACGTGATCCTTCAGGTCCTAATACACGAGATTATTTATAATCCCCCGAGCACTCAGGGCTGCAGATTACTCCAGGCAGTGTCTCCCTGCCATGTAACTGTTATGAAATTACATTGTCTTGCTCGGCTTTTAAGCAAATTTCTGCAGCATGAACAGATGTTTTTCTATCAGTTGAGATTGTCATAGAATCGTTTAGGCTGGAAAAGAACCTCACCCCTCTCCTGATCTGATTTAGTTACTCCCCTCCTCAGTGCAATTACTCGCAGATGTTTTAGTGTCCGTCACCCCAGAGCCAGGACAGCGACTGAAAGCTCAGGCACCACACGTTTCTGTTTCAGCAAAGAGGAAGTAGAAGATTTCATCCAAAATTAATACCTCAGAGGAGAGGCAGAGTTTGACATTAATCGGTGTGTACACGGTGACTCATCCTGCCGGCAGAATGGAAGCGAGGGCTGTGCAGCAGCTTCTGGTGGAGACATCAAAAAGCAACAGGGGAGCGATCAAATTACGGGAAGCTGGAAAAGCAGCGTAGTCGTAGGGTAGAACTAAAACTGTGGCTACGGGATCGTGAATTCCCACAATCCCCAGACGGCAGAGGTGGGGTACCCCAGGCGTTGGGGAGCTCCTCTCGCGACGAGACACGGGACATGGGGGATGGAGGATAACAGGGCTGTGGGCAGAGCATTATTTTGGCAGGGCAATCAGATATTTTTCTTTGCTTGGTGTGCGATCAGCCCCGGTAGTGTGGTCTGTGGGGATCCTGACTCAGGGTGAGAGGTTTGGAAACCTCCAGCCCAAGGAAACGGTGACGGGCATCACCTGCCGGGGATGCTTTGGGGTGAAGGACGCGGCCGCAGCACCTCATGGGTGAGACGTCTGGCCAGCCGGTGTCACCGAGGTGGAGGAGGAACCTCAGGGCAACGAGGAAAGTGTGCCCAGCTCCCGCACAGCGACAGGACACGTGTGCCCCGCTCCGTGCCACGCTCCCAGCCGGCTTTTGGGCTGGCGCCGCTTCTGCCGTGCGATGCCGGGGAAGGCTGACGCACCCCCGGGGGCTTAATTCCAGTCTCCCCCCTCCCCTCGTCCCATGCCCCGAGGGGAAGCGCTGCCGCTGCGTGTCCGCATCTCTGCCCGGGGGGATGCGGGAACTGCCAGCGCCGGCAGCGGGGCGGCCCCCGCAGCCCCCAGGCCCTTCCCCTCGGGGGTGATGCGCATCCCGGCCGGGGCAGGGCGGTACCGGCGGGGCGGTGCCCGTGCCCGGGGCGGGTCCCGGGGCTGGGCGAAGCAGAGCCCATCGGGCAGCGCGGCCGGTCCCATGGGAGCCCGGGGGTGGCAGCGGGCCGGTGGATGCCCATGGCTTTCAGCCCGGGGCTGCTGGTGGTGGCCGGCTCCTTCGCCGCTTTCCGCCTGCTGAACCGGGGGCTGGAGCGGCTGGTGCCGCCGCCACCCTCGGCCCGGCGCAACCGCTGGAAGTGGCGCAACATCTGGACATCGCTGGCGCACAGCGTGCTCAGCGGCGGCGGGGCGCTGGCCGGGTGAGCGGCACCTGGGGCCGGGGTGGGCACCGCGGGGCACCGGGGCACTACAGGGCGATGGGGACGTCGAGGGACCCCGACGGGAACCTGCGGCCGTGGGGGCACCGACGGAGGTTGAGCCCACCGGGGAGAAATGGGGAGACCATGAGGAGTGTGGGGACGTGGAGACTGGGGGGCACCGAGAGATGGAGGAAGGTCCGAGGGACAGGGAGGCACCAAGCAGCGGGGGATAAGGAGACTCCAGGGAAAGCAAGAGGAGAGAGGTGGCTATGGGTGGACCAGCAGAACAAGGTGGGCACCGAGGGCACTGGGAGGCCACTGGGGAACCAGAGCCACTGCCCATCACTCCCAACTTCTCCGCAGGTTCTACCTCCATCCCGAGATGTCCAAGGACCTGGTGGGCACACACCCGCCCGGGGCGCACAGCCTGGTCGCCGTGTCTGTAGGTGAGGTGGGGGGAGTGGGCTTCCCCCTCTTCTGGCCCCCGGGGGAGGTCTCCCTGGGCTCGTCGGTGCCTGACACCAGCCCCTCAAGCCACGTCGCAGGCAGCGATGCCTCAGGCACCTCAGACAATCGCCCTATTCTTGCAAAGGACAGTGGCTCCTTTCTGTCCCAGGGCACCCGCGGCCAGGAGGTACAGGGCACCAGGCTGCCCACCACTGCCCTTGGGGGGCAGCCAGGGCTTGGGGCATCCCAAAAGTGCCCATATGGTGTTGGTGGAGTTAGTGCCTCTTCCTAGAGGCATGTCCTACAGAGTGGTTGCAAGAGGGACCCAAACCACACTGATTTCCTTCTCCTGCTGTGTGTAATTGTGCTCTGTGTGTGACTCACCACTCACACAGCTGTGGCTATCACTTCCCCAGAGGGGCTGCCCAGCCCAGTCAGGTGCAGAGCCCACTGTGGCATGGGGGTCCCTTGGCACAGCCCTTCCTGGCCCCCTTCTTTGCTCATGTCTTCTCTGATGCCAGGTTATTTCCTTGAAGACTTTGTGGACATGTTGTGCAATCAGAAACTTCACCAATCTTGGGAGCTGCTCTTCCATCACTCTGTGGTGAGTTCACCAGCACATGCACCACCAGGGAGGCTGGGGCTGGGGGACATGAGTGGGGCTCCTGCTGTTGTTAATGTGGGTATTTGCTGCCTGTTACAAAAATCTGACAGATTTTTCTGCCTGGGGAAGGGAGCCCAGACTGCAGGACACACATACTCTCTGAGGATCTGCAGAAAGACACCCAGGGATTGGGTAGGAAAAGAACACGTGTATACAGCATAGGGTGAAGAGGGCTGGGCTGGGGGGGCTGATCCATAACAGTGATGTGGTCAGGCTGTGACCCAGGTGTCCACACTGGCAGCACAGCTCCTGTTGGCTCTCAGCCACTTGAGCATCTGCCAGGAAGGGCTGCACAGCCCCTGCTTCCACCTCACACTCCCTGAGGTGCTTTCCCATCATCTGGGGCTGGGGTGGCTGGAGCAGCTGTGGTGCAGGACCCCCCAGTGCCTTCTGGCTGCACCCAGCATGGCTTTCTCTTTGATCACCTCCGATGTCCAGACACTGGAGTGTTTTTCCAACCTGAACAATTCTATGATTCTAAGACTGGGGGTGCTGCAGGGCAGGGGGGTGGCACAGCCTGAAGCTGAGCAGCAGAGACACTGTGGGGTATGGGGAGGCAGAGGGGTGTGCAAGGCCTGGGGTGGGGGACAGGGACAGCGCTGAGACCTACCTGGGATGAGACAGGGGAGGCAGTGGTCAGACCTGCTCTCTCACAGAGCCCAGTGAACCAAAAGTTCATCTCCACAATAGAGTTAATTCGAGCCAAGACAGTGACTTAACAGGGAGCAGATAATCTCATTACAGAGCCCGTACAGAGAACAGCATTAATGGCATAAACCAAAGAAAGGACTGAGTGTGCTGGAGCGTGGGCAGGCAGAGCCTGTATCCCTGCCTGGCAGGGAGGGTGAGGGGCAGGAATTGCCCGCTCTGCCCCCAAGAGCCTGTCCTCTGCTGCAGCACCCAGCAACCCCAGGGTGCTTCAGGCCACCCTCAGGGCATCCCACGGGGCTCTCTGATACACCAAAGCCTCTTAATCCCTGCAGCATACCCGGGAGAATCCCAGAGCCAGCTCCAACTGTAGCCCTGGGCTACACGTCTCCCTTCCTGCCCATTCACTGTGTGTGGAAAAACCTGCTGGGCCACACCCGACTGCATTCCCTAGGCCACAAAACCAGGGTTAGGTCAGGCTGCTTTGTCTCTTCTGCCAACCTGGAGCTTATAGAATTGTTTTCCTTCTCCTCTCACTGGAACAAAAAAAACCCACTCAGGTTTCATGCAAAGGTCGAAAGGTTTTACTTTATTCCTGAGGCTGCAGCACTGGCCGGAGGCTTTGATGCTGCAGAGATCTGTGGGGTGATGACCAGCGGCCTGGCACTGCTGTGATAATCCTTCCCACCTCTGCTCCATGCTGTGCCCCAGCCTAGAAGGTTCCAGCTGTCAGCAGCCGAGAACAACCAGCCTCTCTTCCTCCTTTCCAGGTGATTGTTTGCTTTGGAATTGCTGTGCTGCTCCATCAGTACGTCGGCTTTGCCCTCGTGGCTTTGCTGGTGGAGATCAACTCCATCTTCCTCCACCTGCGGCAGATCCTTCTCATGGCCAACCTGGTGCACACCACCTGCTACCGCCTCAACAGCATCGTCAACCTGGGCACCTACGTGGTGTTTCGCATCGCCACGCTGGCCTGGATGACCCGCTGGCTCTTCCTCAATCGACAGAACGTGCCCCCAGCGACGTACGCGGTGGGCACGGTGGGCATGGCAATCATGACACCCATGAACATCATCCTCTTCTACCGCCTGCTGCGGAGTGACTTCCTCAAATCCAGCCGGGACGTGCAGCGGGAGAAGGAACAATAGCCCCCCCCTTCCCTGCGGGGTCAGGGGGATGAGCTGCTCTGAACCCACAGCAAAGCACAGCGGAGGGTGAATGTGGCTGTTTCAATACCTTGTGTGGAGGGTCTGCACTAACAGAGCATCCAGGCTTTTCTTGTGGCTGAAGGTTCTGGGCCCTGCACGACAGAGAAGGTGCTCATGGAACAGGCACTGTGGCTCTGCTCCCCAAAGACCTTTGGATGACGTGGTTGAACAAGTGGGAGCTGCTCAGAGAAGCCTCGACAGCTCTCACAGCTCCCCGGGGCACCACTGAGATGAGAAGGGAGCAGTGGAGCACTGTTTCCTCACTGCTCCTCTGGACATCCAGACACCACAGTGTGTTTCTAACCCCGTCAGTGCTGCAGCCCCCAGCATCCCATCAGTCACAGGACACTGCATCCTTTGTGGCACTTCCCATGGGAGCACCACCAGGAAAGAAGGCCTTCGAGGCCAGTAAAAGCCAAATCCTGCACTGATGGACCCTCCCCGAGGAGATTGTCCCAGGTGGGTGATGGAGGGAGAGGCTGAGACCTGGCTGGGTGGGCTGCTGCCCACGGTGGTGTCCAGGTCAGGGGGAAAACACTGGGCAGTGGGTGCTACAGCACCACCCTCTCATGAAAACTGGAACATTTTTCATGTTGTTTTGTCTCACATAGTTGAAGTGCCCTTAAACAAGCTTGGGAGAGTGCAAGTTGCTGGAAGGATGATGTTATGTGATGGTCACTTCCCACAGATGTGGAGTTTTCAGGCATAGGCACCTTTAGGATTTAGACATCTGTTAGGAATGACAAGTTGTGCTGCAGAGCCCAACACTTACCCACCAGCAAAGGCTCTTACTAACACCAGCTTTTAATAAATGGCTGTAAATGAAATGGCTTGAGGGGAAGGGACTTAGAGGAAAAAAGGACTCAGCATCGCAGCCCACTCCAGGGGTGTCACTGCTCAGCACAGTCCTTATCCCATGTCTCCTTGCCATGGAGGGAAAATACACTGCACACTGGCACACTCTACCTCTCTTGGGTTTTTTTTCCCCCCCTCTCCTTTCTATGGAGGAAGATGAAGGTTTCTCCTGTTCCCGCTGATGTTCTCCTGCCCTCCTAGGCAAGGGAAGGCTGTGCTTTCCTTGGAGCTGGCAACAGGGAGGCTGGATGGTGGCAGGATGGGAGCCAGCCCCGCTGTGGCCCTGCCTTTAGCCCTCCTGCACTGAATCATCTGTGGGGTCAGGGTGGTGCTGGCTCTGAGCCAGGGCAGGCTCTGGGCTGAGCACCCAGCCCGTGGCTTCGCTGCTTCCATTCCCACTGAGGGATGCTGGCTTGCAGCAAAGCTTCCTGCCTTCTCACAGAATCATTTAGGTTGGAAAAGACCTCTGAAACCATCGAGTCCAACCTATGACCAAACACCAGCACATCAACTAGACCATGACACCAAGTGCCACATCCAGTCTCTCCTTAAACACCTGCAGGGATGGTGACTCCACCACCTCCCTGGGCAGCCCGTTCCAATGTATAATCACCCTTTATGTGAAGAATTTCTTCCTTATGTCCAACCTAAACCTCCTGTGACACAGCTTGAGGCTATGTCTTCTTGTCCTATTGCTGGTTCCCTGGGAGCAGAGTCTGACTCCCACCTGGCTCCACCCTCCTGTCAGGGAGCTCTAGAGAGCAAGAAGGTCCCACCAGTCCCCCTTTTCTCTCCCAGCTCCCTCAGCCTCTTCTTACAGGACTTGTGCTCCAGACCCTTCCTCAGCTACATTGCCCTTCTCTGCACATGCTCCAGCACCTCAATGTCCTTCCTGAATCGAGGGACCAGAGCAGGACACAGCACAGCGTAACTATTTCCATTTCATTTCCTCTGCCTGTCCCTGGAGGCTCCCTAGGACAAGGAATCAGAATTTTTTAAATGTATTTTACTCCACGTTTCCCTTTCACCACAAATTCTCACACACTGAACTGTTCCCTAGCAGCCCAGCACTGTGTATGTAACGAGATCATCCCACTTGGAGTTACGTGTACCAGTTTGGAGAAATCCACTGCATGAGTCGCGTTTCCTGTGTGGCAAATAAGCTTTAACACAAATTCCCTCATTTGGCTTGAAAAGCCTGGGGACAAGCTGGCACAAGGAACTGCTCAAGAGAGGGTTTTGAGGAGGGAGACACATTCCTGCTGGGCAGGGAAAGACGAGTGATCCATGGACAGTGGGAGACAATGCACAGCCAAAGCCGCTTACGTTTCTATTTGTGGAGAGCACCATCCTGGTGGGGTGTGAGTGCCCGGCTGCTGGGTGACCCGTGACAACACATTAAACCCAATTCTGTGCCTACAGCGAGCTGAGCCTCGTGTTCTCACAGATGAGGGGCAAGCTCTGGGGTCAAGGGGGGGCAAGAAGGGGGCACCAAGGTGGGGAGTGGCTACTTGCTGGGGCATTAGGGGCCATAGTATGGCCATGGGGGCAGTGCTGGGAAGAGGGAGGCATCACTCCCTGGGGTGCAGCATCCTCCTGCCCGCCGGGGGTCGCGGGGTGGGGTTCAGCCCCTTGGGGGGGCGCGGGGGCTAGGTGAGGCAGGCTATGCTCCCATTGCGGGGATGTTACAGGCCCCGTGGGGGATGTCCCACGAGGAATGTCCCCGGGATGTCTTCGGAGGGTCCCCCCTGCCACAAGCCCCTCACGGGTGGGGTCCGGTCCCCCCCTGTCCCGGGGCGCCGCACAGCGCCCCCTACCGCCGGGGCGGGGTGTGACGAGTCAGGCCCTGTCCAATCAGAGGCGGCGCCGCGCTGTCACGGCCGTTTCCCTCCGCCAATCGGAAGCAGCGAAGGGCGGGACCCACAACTTCCTCCCCTCTTCCGCCCTCCGTCCTGCCCAGGCCCCTCCTCCGCGCTCTGATAGGCCTCGCCTGCTGTCTCTCAAGTGGCCCGAAAGCTGATTGGGCAGCGCGCGGCCGCGCGTCCTGCCCACATCCGGGTCTCCGAGGCGCGGCGGCGGGGCCGCCATTGTGGTGAGGGGAGCGCGGGGGCCGCGGCCGCCGGTGAGGGCGGGCGGGGGGCGGCGGGGCCGGGGCGGGCCCGGGGCGGGCGGGGGAATGGCCGGGGGGCGGCCCCGCGGCGTTTCCGCACCTCGCCCTGAGCCCCTCTCCACCCTCCCCGCAGGTGCGTCGCCATGGCCGCCGTGTTCCCGTACCGCGGCGGCTGCGCCCCGGTGCCCAACCCGATGGCTCCGCTGCCCGACTACATGTCCGAGGAGAAGCTGCAGGAGAAAGGTGGGTACGGCCCCGGCGCCCTAGAGCCTCCCCGGCGCGGGGGGGGCCAGGCCCTGAGCCGCCGCCGCTCTGTGTCCCCGCAGCCCGCAAGTGGCAGCAGCTGCAGGCCAAGCGCTATGCGGAGAAGAGAAAATTCGGGTTCGTGGATGCGCAGAAGGAGGACATGCCCCCCGAGCACGTCCGAAAGATCATCCGCGACCACGGCGACATGACCAACAGGAAGTTCCGGCACGACAAGCGCGTCTACCTGGGGTAAGGGACCCCCCCCATACCCCGGGATGTGGCATCTGGGGAACCGAGGGCATCCTCCTCTGATCCTTCTCTGACGCCTTGTAAGAGCTCGTTGTTGATGGTTTAAAGAGAGAGACCCTTCTCCAGAGGGCTCTTCCGTGTTAGTTGTAGCTCATCCGTTGCCCCGAGGATTCGGTGCAGAAGAGGATCAGCAAAGAGAGTTGTTTTGAATTTATGAGAAAAAAATCTCTTAATTACCCATTACTCTGGATAATAACACATCGTTGAATGACCTGTTACCCTTTGGAGAAGGGGCTCTCCCTGTCAGTTGTAGCTCAGTGAGGATGCCCTGAGGTATCAGTGGAGGAAGCTGTGGCTTTGAACTTGTGAGGAAAAAGTTACCCAGGATAATACATCCTGGAAAGGAAAACCCCTTCTCCAAAGGCCGCTCTTTGTCACTTGTAGCTCATCTGTTGCCCTGAGGTATCGGTGCAGAAGAGGATCAGTAAAAAGAGTTGTTGGTTTGAATTTATGAGAAAAAACTTTGCCCTGGGCAATACAGTGTCTTAGAAGACATTGAGGGAGAGTTTGAAGTAGCTGACATACTTTTTTTCAGGATTAAAAAGCCTCCTGAGTGCATCTTTGCTGTTTGGGTACAGGGAGCTGTCTTGTGCACATCATGATCTGTTGCACTAACTCACCATTACCCATAAAACCTCCAGAAACTCCCTTAAAAAACTTAATCTTTGTTCATAACATTCTTGGAAGCCAAATCAGTAGAAAGCCTTTTGGTAGTGCAGTGCATGAAGCACAAGGATAGAGTGGGAAGTTCGTGGATTTGTCACTGGGAGCCTTTGTGAACAGCTTGGATGAGCAGCACGCAGGAGGGAAGGGTATGAAGGTTTGTGGCAGGATGGCTGTTCTCAAGACCAATTCCAATCCTGGTTTTCCTCAATTTCTGACTGTAGAGCCCTGAAGTACATGCCTCATGCTGTGCTGAAGCTCCTGGAGAACATGCCGATGCCCTGGGAGCAAATCCGAGACGTTCCGGTCCTCTACCACATCACCGGTGCCATCTCCTTTGTGAACGAGATCCCCTGGGTCATCGAGCCTGTGTACATTGCTCAGTGGGGGTAGGTGCCTTCTTCCCTCATTCAGGGGGGACAAACTCTTGTGCTTCCACCCTAAAGGCCTCGTTTAACCATCTCTGGCTTCCTGCAGGTCGATGTGGATCATGATGAGGCGGGAGAAGAGGGACAGGCGTCACTTCAAGAGGATGAGATTCCCCCCGTTTGATGATGAAGAGCCCCCTCTGGATTATGCTGATAACATCCTGGATGTGGAGCCCCTGGAAGCGATCCAGCTCGAGCTGGATCCCGAGGAGGATGCCCCTGTGCTGGACTGGTTCTACGACCACCAGCCGCTGAAGGACAACAGGAAGTACGTGGCTCTGGTAGTGAAGTTCAGTGGGAGAGGGGAAAACCAAACACACCACGTGAATTACCTGTGCACAGCAGTGTGTTACCTTTGGTTGTGTTGTGCTGAGCTACCTGTGATGTTGGTGGGGAGAAAAAAAAACTTCCCTCAAGGATGAGAGGGAGAACCTGATTGATGTAAAGCTGTTATCTCTTGTCTTCAGGTTGCTCAGGGGCTGCCCCATCCCTGGAAATGTTCAAGGGCAGGTTGGGTGGGGCTTGGAGCAACTTAGTCTAGTGGAAGGTGTCCCTGCCCATGGCAGAGGATTGGAACAAGATGAGCTTTAAGGTCCCTTCCAATCCAAACCATTCTATGATTCATCATCCAACAAGGGCAAATGAGGCCCCTCTGCCCCAGAGGGCTGCTGCCCACTTAAGTGCTAAAACTGGTGTTTCTTACCATGCCATAAAGATGACAACCTGGATTATCTAGTTGGAATTGGAAATTGATATATGTTGAAGATGCATGGATGTTCTGTGTCAGCTTGGACATGGAGGAGGAGAGTAACTGGAGCAGTTGGCATTTTCTGGGCAGGAGTCCGTAGTGGTTTCTTAACAGTCCTGCAGCCTTTCATTCAGGCTAGAGGGGCCCATGTGCTACCTGTCCTTTATATTTTGCACGAGTGGGGGTTATTTCTGGTCCCAGTTCTCCTCCACACACAGGATGTCCATGCTTTGTCCTTCACAGGTATGTCAACGGTTCGACGTACCAGCGCTGGCAGTTCACCCTGCCCATGATGTCCACCCTGTACCGCTTGGCCAACCAGCTGCTTACTGACCTTGTGGATGACAACTACTTCTACTTGTTTGACCTGAAAGCGTTCTTCACCTCCAAGGCACTGAACATGGCTATTCCTGGAGGTCCCAAGTTTGAGCCCCTTGTTAGAGACATCAATCTTCAGTAAGTGTTGGGTTTAGGAGAGAGAGAGAAGTGGTTATCTAGGAAAGGGTATTTTCAGGCACATACTGCCTCTCTGTCTCCCTCAGTGCTTGTATAACAGTATATTTTTGTCTCGTTTAAGGGATGAAGACTGGAATGAATTTAATGACATCAACAAAATTATCATCAGGCAGCCAATCAGGACAGAGTACAAAATTGCTTTCCCGTACCTGTACAATAACCTGCCGCACCATGTCCACCTCACCTGGTAAGTGCAGCAGCCCCCAGAACCAGGAGAGAAGGGGAAGGCTGTCAGGATGCTCTAATGTGTGTTTTGTGTTGTAGGTATCATACTCCAAACGTCGTTTTCATTAAAACAGAAGATCCTGATCTCCCGGCTTTTTACTTCGATCCGCTGATCAACCCCATTTCACACAGACATTCTGTCAAGGTGAGTCACTGGCCAGGAGAGTCTGTAGTGAACCCTACACTGGGGAGGTGATGGGGCTTTAGTATCTCGTTTGTAACCTTGCTTCTGGTAGGACCACACACGCGTAGATATTTCAGAAGGTCAAGCCCTTTGACAAACAACCCCACAATTGTCATTTGAGGCTTTTTCTATTTCTGGAGTTGCACAAAGATGTTTCCTATGGCCCCTGTAGGATAAAGCCCAATGCCTAATTAACAGTATTATTTTAGAGTCTTCTGACAGCTCATTTATCTGTTTGGTTGCCCTGGTGTAACCTTCATGGAGCTGACATCTCCCCGGAGTTACCTCTGTAGCACCTATCTCAGGGTCTAGTAGCCAGAGTTTGCCTTGTTGAGTGCTTTTTCCTTCTCTGATACTCAACACTGCCACTTCCATGAGAGCAAAGAATTGTTTTCTGCTTGGTTAACTCAGAAAACTGAGCTGAAGCAACCAGGAAACACGTTTGGTGCTTCTGAATTTCAGAGCCAGGAACCGCTGCCTGACGACGATGAAGAGTTTGAACTGCCAGAGTTTGTGGAACCTTTCCTGAAGGATACCCCACTCTACACAGATAACACAGCCAATGGCATTGCCCTGCTGTGGGCCCCACGACCCTTCAACTTGAGGTCTGGGAGGACCCGGAGAGCTCTTGATATCCCACTGGTCAAGAATTGGTGAGTTCTTTCCTGGGCAAGGGACTGTTCTAGCGATTATGACTTTTTGTCAAAGTGGTTCTTTGTTACTGGAAATGAAATAAATACATCCTGCTGTGACTGGTTTCTAGAGATTTTAGGAGAGTTTCTGGAGACTCATTCTGTAGGGAATGTGAGTTACCTGAAACATTGGAGTGTGGTTTATCCATAGGTACCGTGAGCACTGCCCGGCAGGCCAGCCAGTAAAAGTGCGAGTCTCCTACCAGAAGCTCCTGAAATACTATGTTCTGAATGCTCTCAAGCACAGACCTCCCAAGGCCCAGAAGAAGAGGTGAGTGGGGTCTGTTCAGTGGGGGATTGCTGATCTGTATGGGGGTTTCAGCTGAGTGTAGTCTCTGCTCTCTCCAGGTACCTGTTCCGCTCCTTCAAGGCTACCAAGTTTTTCCAGTCGACGAAGCTGGACTGGGTGGAAGTGGGCCTGCAGGTGTGTCGCCAGGGCTACAACATGCTGAACTTGCTGATCCACAGAAAGAACCTGAACTACCTTCACTTGGATTACAACTTCAACCTGAAGCCCGTGAAGACCCTCACCACTAAGGTATCAGTCCATGTGCTGTTGTACTCAAGAGCAGAGTTTACTGAGTAGCTGGTGTGGTAAGACAGGCCACAGTGCTTCAACTTGTTCAGTTGTTGTACAGGCTGATCAAGTTGGAGTGGTTTCTTCTATGACATTGTTACATAAATTCTGGATATTTTGTCTTATCCAGGAAAGAAAAAAATCCCGTTTTGGTAACGCTTTCCATCTGTGCCGAGAGGTCCTGCGGCTGACTAAGCTGGTGGTGGACAGCCACGTCCAGTACAGACTGGGAAACGTGGATGCATTTCAGGTAGGCTCTTTTTTTTTATATTTAAGGTGATGAGGGGAAGTTGAGAGGAGGATTGGAATATCTTATATGGCAAGTGGCATATATGGGATGAACAAGGTGACTGAACGTTGCAGTGTTATGGAGAAGAGGGGAAAAAACATGCAGCGTGGTGTGAAATTCTGCTTTTATACTAGTTTATAAGAATTGATCATTGCATGAGTCAGCATTAGGAACTTTGTATGGCCTAATACACTGCTCCTGGCTGCTGGAGCAGTGGATGAGGTGTTTTTTGCTATCCCTGACTGTGCTCTATGTTTCAGTTGGCAGATGGTCTGCAGTACATCTTTGCCCACGTGGGTCAGCTCACGGGCATGTACCGGTACAAGTACAAACTGATGAGGCAGATTCGTATGTGCAAGGACCTCAAACATCTCATCTACTACAGGTTTAACACAGTAAGTTCCACCTTCCCACGTAATGGTGGCCCCACGTAAACTGATCAGCAAGGGGGGATTCTGGAGTGTCAGTAATGACCTGCCCTTACAGTGTCTCTCTTCTTCCAGGGGCCTGTGGGCAAAGGTCCTGGCTGTGGCTTCTGGGCTCCAGGCTGGAGAGTGTGGCTGTTTTTCATGAGGGGCATCACCCCGCTGCTGGAACGCTGGCTGGGGAATCTGCTGGCCAGGCAGTTTGAAGGTCAGCATCCTGTAAATCCTGGATGTGGGAGGAGTGTGTGGTAAAGATTAATAGTGTTTACTTGCCAGCTTGTTTTCTATTCCCACTGTCTTTATCCATGCTCCATGTCCCAAGAGCTATTGGCTGGTTTAGAGCTCTTAAAAGATCAGTTCCCCCAGAATAGATTCCAAATGGGAGTGGGATTCCCTGCTCCATAGCACTGTGGGGTCCATAGCCTCCTAATCATCTACTCCAAACTCGTCAGTGATGTTGTGGCAGTGTAATTTCTTGAGCCATCCTGCACTTCCATGCACTCCTGTGTTAGGAAGAAGGAGGATCACTGCCCAGTGGTGTCAGAATTCCTGAAGGACTTTGGTTTTTCCAGGCCGTCACTCGAAGGGCGTTGCAAAGACTGTCACGAAGCAGCGTGTGGAGTCTCACTTTGACCTGGAGCTGAGGGCAGCCGTGATGCATGACATTCTGGACATGATGCCAGAAGGAATCAAACAGAACAAAGCCAGAACCATCCTGCAGCACCTGAGCGAGGCTTGGCGGTGCTGGAAGGCCAATATTCCCTGGAAGGTAAGTCTCTCGTTTGGCCTTTTGATTCAATTTAACGTGTCCCAGGTGGAACTGCTCTTGGAGAGGTTCCCACTCCTGCTCCCCTCAACTTACTGTCCCTGCCCAGGTGCCAGGTCTGCCAACTCCAATTGAGAACATGATCCTGAGGTATGTGAAGGCAAAGGCTGACTGGTGGACAAACACAGCTCACTACAACAGGGAGCGGATCCGCCGCGGTGCCACCGTGGACAAAACCGTCTGCAAGAAGAACCTGGGCCGGCTGACCAGGCTCTACCTAAAAGCTGAGCAGGAACGGCAGCATAATTACCTGAAGGTACTTCTGTCCTCCCTGAGGTTGCCCAGATTGGTACTGTTTCCATGGGGAAGCTTTCACTGACTGACACTGGTGGTGTGGTTCTGCAGGACGGGCCGTACATCACTGCGGAAGAGGCTGTTGCTGTGTACACAACCACAGTGCACTGGCTGGAGAGCAGGAGGTTCTCCCCCATTCCCTTCCCCCCACTGTCCTACAAGCATGACACCAAGTTGCTGATATTAGCCCTGGAGAGGCTGAAGGAGGCTTACAGGTAAGCAGTGGGAAGTGATTGTGATCTGCAGGGGCACTGGGAGAGGGTCCTGAAGCTGTTCTGTTATCTGTTCTCCTGAGATTGAGTATGGTAAAATTTATCCTGATGGACTAGTAAAAGCTGTAGGTTGTGGTACTACCAACTTGACTGGGGGTTCCTTGTGGACTCTCACTTGGACAAAACCAATGCCATGCTTCTCAGCTTGGGGATGTAGATTGTGAAGAGTTACAGATCTTGTCTGGATCTGCTTGGTTGAACATCAGTTCAATGCAGTGGCCATTAGTCTGTTCATGCGTAGGTGCTGAGCTGTTCTTTCTTGCTTTCAGTGTGAAATCACGCCTGAATCAGTCACAGAGAGAGGAACTGGGATTGATTGAACAGGCTTATGATAATCCCCACGAAGCTCTGTCCAGAATCAAGCGACACCTTTTGACTCAGAGAGCCTTCAAGGAGGTGAGTGTCTGGTGAAAGCCTGACCATGCTAAAGGTTATGCTGCATGCAGGAGCTGAATGTTCTCTTGTCAACTGTAAGCCTCAGTTTTTTCTCTTCTTTTTTATTTTTAGGTGGGAATTGAGTTCATGGATCTCTACAGCCATTTAGTCCCTGTGTATGATGTTGAGCCCTTGGAGAAGATCACAGATGCTTATCTGGATCAGTACTTGTGGTATGAGGCTGATAAGCGAAGACTCTTCCCTCCGTGGATCAAACCTGCTGACACTGAACCTCCCCCACTGTTGGTGTACAAGTGGTGCCAAGGTTAGTGGGGTCTTGGATTCCATGGAAAAATTATTTTTCCTATTGCAGGCTTTGTGTCTTATGAGTCCCCTTGGGAGCTGAGGCTTTATATTTGCAACTTGCAGTCAACAGTCATTACAATCACAGACTGTATTTTGTAGGTTATATATACATATATACTGGGGAAGGAGCATTCATGGTTGATTACATATTTTTGTTCCCATTTCTGGATAGACTGCAAAGTCCAGAGTCTGAAAAATCAGGCACTTACAGGACCTGACCATGCCCAGGGGATGCTTCTGCACTCTGATGTGACAGATAACACAACAAGCTTGTTTGTCTCCTCAGGCATTAATAATCTGCAAGATGTTTGGGAAACAAGTGAAGGTGAATGCAACGTGATGCTGGAATCTCGATTTGAGAAGATGTATGAGAAGATTGACCTGACGCTGCTCAACAGGCTGTTGCGTCTTATTGTTGATCACAACATTGCTGACTACATGACAGCCAAGAACAACGTGGTCATCAACTACAAGGTGATGGTTGCTGTCAGGAAAGGGGTCTGTGGTAAAAGGGACCCATGGGTCGAGGATGTTTTGAACCCATGGGGGAGGAGGGAACAAAAGACCTGCCAGAGAAAGAAGTGATGAGGGAGTAAGAAGAGCCTTCTGCATCCTGCTAAAGAGCAGCTGCTCGGGTGAAAGGTCTCTGATGTGTTGTGCCAGGTTCTCACAATTCCCCTTCATTTCCTCAGGACATGAATCACACAAACTCCTACGGGATTATTCGTGGGCTGCAGTTTGCTTCCTTCATTGTCCAGTATTATGGGCTTGTGATGGACCTGCTGGTGCTGGGTCTGCACCGGGCCAGTGAAATGGCTGGGCCTCCCCAGATGCCAAATGACTTCCTCAGCTTCCAGGACATTGCCACGGAGGTGGCCCATCCCATCCGCCTCTTCTGCAGATACATTGACCGGATTCACATCTTCTTCAGGTGAGATCTCTGGGGCTCTGCTTTCCTCAGGTGAACTTCTGCTCTGGTATCTGCCAGCAGATGCTGTGAAAGGGGGAACTGGTGTTCTCCTACTCCAGGCTTTTGTTCCCTTTGCTAAGGAAGATCAGGAATATTTGAATTGACACTTCCCAGAACAACTGTATGTCCACATGGCTTCTCTTGCTTTCTCAGTTCGCTTTTCTACAGCTTCAGTGGACCAGTAGAAACAACAATGTCAAGAGTTCAACTGTTAGAGATTTGGTAAATTAGAGACTGGTGAAATAAGTCTTTTCTGGATTCCCAACAAGGGGACATAAAATTTAATGTCTGTTCATGGAAAGTTAATCCTGCCAGTCTTGGGTTGCTCTATGCTAACGAAACTGAAGCTTCCTTCAGTGGGAGGATACAGAAATGTGATAGTTACCTCAAAAACGTTGTGATAAAGAGCTGCCCATTAGCAAGTCCTTATCTGTCTGGCCAGACTGGTGTTCTGAGAAGTTAATGTAATTCCAGATCCTTTTCTCTGTGTTTCCAGATTTACAGCTGATGAGGCAAGAGACCTGATTCAGCGGTACCTGACAGAGCATCCAGATCCCAACAACGAGAACATCGTAGGCTACAACAACAAGAAGTGCTGGCCCCGGGACGCTCGGATGCGCCTCATGAAACATGATGTGAACCTGTAAGTGTTACAGCCAGGAAAAAAAAGTGGGAGGGTGGGAAAATTAGTTGTGATAAATAACTGTTGGAGGCTGATGGGTGCTCAGGATGAAGGAAGTGAGGGCTCTGTGCTGGAATTGTGACAGTGAGCGGTGGGCGTGAGAGACTGTAGTGTTAGGAAAGCTGTGAGATGTGCACATCTTGTTTTCCAGGGGCCGTGCTGTATTCTGGGACATCAAGAACCGTTTGCCTCGGTCGGTGACCACGGTGCAGTGGGAGAACAGCTTCGTGTCCGTGTACAGCAAGGACAACCCCAACCTGCTGTTCAACATGTGTGGCTTTGAGTGCCGCATCCTGCCCAAGTGCCGCACCAGCTACGAGGAGTTCACTCACAAGGACGGGGTCTGGAACCTGCAGAACGAGGTGGGATGAGGGTTTGATGGGGTGGGAGAGCTTGGGATTCCCTTACAGTCTCAGGAGGGAACTGATGGGCTTGTGCTCTTCAGGTCACCAAGGAGCGCACAGCTCAGTGCTTCCTGCGTGTGGACGACGAGTCTATGCAGAGGTTTCACAACAGAGTGAGGCAGATCCTCATGGCATCTGGCTCCACAACCTTCACTAAGGTAAGATGGGAGAAAGATGTGACAAGAGCTTCCTGCAGATGCCTGGGGGACAAGCTGAAAATTTAACCTTTCCTTTCCCTTCTAGATTGTCAATAAATGGAACACAGCTCTGATTGGCTTGATGACATATTTCCGGGAAGCCGTTGTAAATACTCAGGAGTTGCTTGATTTGCTGGTGAAGTGTGAGAATAAAATCCAGACTCGAATCAAAATCGGCCTGAATTCCAAAATGCCCAGCCGCTTTCCTCCAGTGGTGTTTTACACCCCTAAAGAGCTGGGAGGGCTGGGCATGCTCTCCATGGGCCACGTTCTCATCCCGCAGTCTGACCTGAGGTGAGCTGTGCTGCTCTAATGCCTGCATGGGTTGGGTGTTCTCTTAGATGCTCTTTCCCATAAAAATATCAGAGTGCTAAACCACAGCATGTTACAGAGATATGTTGCCTTTACAGTAACTCATGGCAGTGACCTGTGAAGCCCTATCCCCCTTACCTCACTCTTGTGCCTCTTTTGCTCCAGGTGGTCCAAGCAGACAGATGTTGGCATCACTCACTTCCGCTCGGGAATGAGTCACGAGGAGGACCAGCTCATCCCAAATTTGTATCGTTACATCCAGCCATGGGAAAGTGAATTCATTGACTCTCAGAGGGTGTGGGCAGAGTATGCCCTTAAGCGCCAGGAGGCCATAGCCCAGAACAGGTGTGTTGCCATGTGTGTCTGTGTGTGAGGACAGGCAGCTGTGTGAAGTCTTGTGCTGTCTGGGGATTTTGGAGACCTTGCAGGTCTTGTGGTACCAGCCACAGTCTGCCTGCAAAGCTGCTGCCTTGCCTCTAGAGGAGGTGTGGACTCTGCAAGCAGCAAGTGCACCAGTGGCACAGCTTAAGAGAAATGGTATGGCCATTGGTATCAGGGAAAGCTGATATCAGACCCATTTGCAGTTAGTTTTGTGCACTTACAAAGGCTTTCTCTTTTGCCTGTTTGATATCATTGTGCTCACAGTGATGGTTGCAGGCACTTTGCTGAGTGTTTGGCATTTTAGAATGTCCCCTGCCAGAGCCCCAAGCTCTGTGCTATTTCTGTAATATCATCAAGTGATATTGTTATTAATAATTAATGCATTGCTGTAAAATTGAGAGTAACAAAGTGTGGGGACTTTTTTCTTCAGGCGTCTGACGCTGGAGGATCTGGAGGACTCATGGGACAGGGGAATTCCTCGTATCAACACCCTGTTCCAGAAGGACCGGCACACCCTGGCTTATGATAAAGGATGGAGAGTCAGGACTGACTTCAAACAGTATCAGGTACTGACTGGGGATTTCTCTTCACCTGAGTGTGGAGTTCAAAGATACCTCTTCCAGACAAAGTCCTTTCACTTTGCACTATTGCACATGCACTTGTCTGTCTGCTGCAGGAAGAACTTAAAGCCATGTTGGGACTGGTAGAGGCTGTTGAGAACCAAATGCTCCAGAATTCGTAGCTATCCACTTTTGAAGCATTTGGATTGATTGCAGTGTTTGGGGAACATCACACTTAGCACAACTGGATAGTAAGAAATCGGTTCTGGAGAGAGAAAATAGTGGTCCCAAACCAAACATTCAAAAATATTAAATTTTAATAACATTGGAAAAAATGCATTATTTAAAGCCTCTAATGATAGAAGGCCAGTTCCTGAAAGATGAAATCATCACCTTAGATTCTACCCAGTCTGAATTGCATAGTTGTACTGACAGAACTCACGTTGTAGATGAGCTGTGTCCTCCAGAACTGAGGGCATGAGGGTTTTTCACATGTTCGCGGACATCATCGTCACCATCATCTTGGTTGCCACGCTAAGTGCAGCCAGTGAAATGATGTGAACACCAGGCTGCTCACTGGTGCACTGTCATCTCCAGGTGCTGAAGCAGAACCCGTTCTGGTGGACACACCAGCGCCACGATGGCAAACTGTGGAATCTGAACAACTACCGCACAGACATGATCCAGGCTCTTGGTGGGGTGGAAGGAATCCTGGAGCACACCCTCTTCAAGGGCACTTACTTCCCCACATGGGAGGGTCTCTTCTGGTAAGAGAAAACTTCGATGTGGCCTTGTCTTGCAGTCTGGAGCTGCAAGACCGTGCTGATTCTGTTGAGTTATTGCTATTTTTCAGTCATCATGTGAGCACATTGTGTAGTTCAGTTGTGAGTGCACCTGAGATGAGGCTAGAGTTGAATTTCATGCAAATCCATGGAAATTTCTTTGCATGAAACAATCTTCTGTGCTCCCTGTGTGTTCCCTGTCTTTATTATATGTGGCACGTGTCAGTCATCAGAGATGAAGGACAGCTAGTGCAACTAATGGCCATCCTTTCTAGGGAGAAAGCCAGTGGCTTTGAGGAGTCCATGAAGTGGAAGAAGCTGACAAATGCCCAGAGATCGGGTTTGAACCAGATTCCAAACAGAAGATTCACCCTGTGGTGGTCTCCTACCATTAACAGAGCCAACGTAAGTACCTCCAGTTTGTACGTGTAGGAGCTTCCCTTGAAATGAGAGCGTTTAATTGTTCTAATTAATCTTCAGAACATCTCTTACAGATGAACTAAACCTCCTTAAGAGGAGCTGCTCCATTTTTTAAACTTCACCAGTTGTGCTGTTGCGTGTTCTCACACCTGCTTTTCCTTTGCAGGTGTATGTTGGGTTTCAGGTGCAGCTGGATTTGACAGGCATCTTTATGCACGGCAAGATCCCCACCCTGAAGATTTCCCTCATTCAGATTTTCCGAGCTCACTTGTGGCAGAAGATCCACGAGAGCATCGTAATGGATTTGTGTCAGGTGAGCAGTGTGGGCTTGGTTTGTTTCTGTGCTGTGCACAGGCACTTCTTTTCTAGCAGGGCGAGTGCTTCTTCAACAATTTGACAGAGGAGGGAAGGAAATGGGATTTTCCTGGCTGCCTGTTTTAGTTCCATGTTGAGGACAGATTCTTTAGCTGGGTTGCTTGAACACAACTCATCTTTGCCTTTTCCCCAGGTGTTTGACCAAGAGCTCGATGCTCTGGAGATTGAGACAGTGCAGAAGGAGACAATCCATCCCAGGAAGTCATACAAGATGAATTCCTCGTGTGCAGACATCCTTCTCTTTGCTTCCTATAAGTGGAATGTGTCGCGTCCATCATTGCTCGCAGATTCCAAGTGAGTGTTTCCCTTTCCCTCTCCTTGATCTTGCTGGAAAGCAGAGCTGCTGAGCCTGTCATCCAGAGCCCCAAAGCCCATATCCCTTGGGTATTTAGGGTTGGTTTTCTTTAGGGGACACTGGAGGAAACAATCCTGCCTGGCAAAGTGCAGGGCTCATTTGGGTAGGTGGTTGCAGCACCTCCTGTCACTGCCCTCTGCAAAACACCAAGGCTGTCTTTGCTCCTGTTCTCTCCTCTGGGTGACCTTTTCCCTGAGCCCATTGCTCAGGAGCTCTGAAGGTTCTTTTGGACACCCCACAAAGCTGAGCTGTCCCAGGGCCAGAATCTGGAGTGAATTCTCACTAAATCCTCACCACACCAGGAGAGATGACCCTCATGACTACACAACATTGGACTAACTACTGCTTTGTTTAAACCTGCAGCTGAACCCCCTTGGTTCTGTTACCAGTCTCTGCATTTGCCTCATGAGGAGAGCAGCGGAGTCCCTTTCCAGGATGGAATGGGAATAGTAGCTGGCTGCAGTGTCCCTACTTGGTGGCAGTTACTCTGTGTCAAAGACACGCAGCAACTGCAGAAAAGTTTTGTGCAAGATTAACTTGTTCTGGCTTGCTTTCTCCCTAGGGATGTGATGGACAGCACCACCACTCAGAAGTACTGGATAGACATCCAGCTGCGTTGGGGAGACTACGATTCCCATGACATCGAGCGCTACGCGAGAGCCAAGTTCCTGGACTACACCACAGACAACATGAGTATCTACCCATCTCCCACTGGGGTGCTCATCGCCATCGACCTGGCCTACAACTTGCACAGGTGAGATCTGCACCTTCTCTGTTCTAGTTTGTAGTTTTGTCATTGCTGGTTCATGATTGTTGTTAGTGCATCTCCAAACCGGGTTGTATTCCAGGCAGGAGCTGGAGCTGTGCAGTGAGTTGGATAGGGCATTTCAGGTTGCCCAGTGTCTGCTCATTCAATACTAATGGTTCTGTTCCCTCAGTTCATTAATAATTTATTTTCTTAGATTTCTGGCAGACTGTTCTTGGAGCTGAAGGACAGGCCTTTTTTCAAGGCCCCTACAAGTGGCTACAGCTTTTTCACTGGAAAATGAGGGAGGAAGTCCCAGCAAGCAGCCCCTGCTGCAGTGTGCTTGTTAGAGAAGGTGCAGCTTCTCTGGGACTGCAGCATGTCTATGCTGTGGCTTCCCACTAAGGAGATGTAGGGAAAAGCCATAGGTGAACAGCTCCCAGGGACATGACAGAAGTCACACAGCAGTACAAGTTGTTGTATGTTCAGCAGGTGCAAAGGTTGCTGTGTGGAAGAACTTGTGTGTGGCTGTTGTCTCTTCATCTCACATCTAATGGCAACAACTTGACCTTCTGTTTGTTTTCTTCTTCAGTGCTTACGGGAACTGGTTCCCTGGGAGCAAACCTCTGATCCAGCAGGCCATGGCCAAAATTATGAAAGCAAACCCTGCTCTGTATGTGTTGAGGGAACGGATCCGCAAGGGGCTGCAGCTCTACTCCTCAGAGCCCACGGAGCCCTACCTTTCCTCCCAGAACTACGGAGAGCTCTTCTCCAACCAGATCATCTGGTTTGTGGATGACACCAATGTGTACAGAGTCACCATTCACAAGGTGAGGCCAGAAGTGTGTCTCAGGGAAAGGGCAGGGACTGTGATGTTTTTGGGGGGAGGGGGCGGGCGGAGGTTTCCATGCATGATGGAAAACTGGGAGTCAGCACATGTTCCCAGGTTTTTGCAGTGTGCACAGAGCAGCTCTTAAAAGTCCTGTACAGTTCCTGCTCAAAGCACACAGCGAGTCAGCTGTTATGTAAAGGTGTGGGCTACATTTATCTCCCTGTATTTCTCACTTCTGCTTATTTTCTCAGACTTTTGAAGGGAATCTGACCACAAAACCCATCAATGGAGCCATTTTCATCTTCAATCCCAGAACTGGACAGCTCTTCCTGAAGATCATTCACACATCTGTGTGGGCAGGACAGAAGCGTCTGGGACAGGTAGGGCCTGGCTGTGCTTTGGTGTGAGCTGGGGATGGGCTCTGACTGCTTGGGACTAACTCAAGCAGAAAACCATGAAGATCTTCATCTTCCTGCCTCTTAATGAGTTTGGGTCTCCAATTTCCAGTATGTGACAAGTGCTCAGGCAGGCATGAGCATGGGATGTAAAAGTGAAAGAACAAAGGCATTGCAAGGATTTGGAGGCTCTGAGGTGTAGAGACCCCACATCATCAAACAGGACTTGAGGAACAGTGCAGTGCTCCTCGTTACACAAATCATGTTGCACTTGACCGTACATCCAGTGCAGTGAGGAGACTCTCAGGTGGCAAATCCAGGGAGGTGGAGTAGCCAGCTGTTTTTTCTGATCCAGTCAGGAGTAACTGAGCTCCAGGAATGGAAACTGCCCTCTGTGATCAGTAAGGAGGAAATGCTGGGCCTTGTCACTGGTCTGGAACAAGCCATAAATTCCAGTTGTATTTTTAGAATTTGGTTTGCATCTTTCTGATTCCCAGAGACATGGAGACTATGCTGTTAGCAGGGAGATATTTCTCTAACCCTGCTGTCTTTCTGTAGTTGGCCAAGTGGAAGACTGCTGAAGAAGTGGCTGCCTTGATCCGATCCCTTCCTGTGGAGGAGCAGCCGAAGCAGATCATAGTGACTCGGAAGGGCATGTTGGACCCACTCGAGGTAACAATACAGATCCTGCTCTGTGAGGATGTATAAAACCTTTGGGAGGTGACAGGACACTTCTGCGTTCCTGTGATGTTCTGCAGTAGTTGTGAGCTAATTCCTCTTGATAAACTCCAGGTGCACTTGCTGGATTTCCCCAATATTGTCATCAAAGGCTCGGAGTTGCAGCTGCCCTTCCAGGCCTGTCTGAAAGTGGAAAAGTTTGGTGATCTCATCCTGAAGGCTACTGAACCCCAGATGGTTCTCTTCAATCTCTACGATGACTGGCTGAAAACCATCTCTTCCTACACGGTGAGCACAGATGTCTCTTCTGTAATTTTGCTTTGCTGCTGGTAAATGAGGCAGGAACCAAGGCTTCAATCATCCCTCATGATTTGTTGTTTGGGAGCACTTAGCTCTGAATCTGCCGGGATTTTCCTTCAGATCAATTTCGCTGGCACTTCCCATGCAATGTCTGCGTGTCCAAACAGAGGAGAGCTGTACTTAGGGCCTTGTATATTTGGTTTCCTTCTGTTTAAGTGCATCTTTTTTTCATCTCCAAGGCATTCTCCCGTCTGATCCTGATTCTCCGGGCACTACACGTGAATAATGATCGAGCCAAAGTTATTCTGAAACCAGATAAGACGACCATCACTGAGCCTCACCACATCTGGCCAACCCTCACAGATGAGGAGTGGATCAAGGTGGAGGTGCAGCTGAAGGATCTCATCCTTGCTGACTATGGCAAGAAGAACAAGTAAGCCACTGTACAGCTGCAATAATCCTATCAGCCTTTCCTTCCTGCTCTTAAAACTGGGGCACCAGTACTCCTTGTGAGAAGGACCTGTGGTAATGAATCATCAGCTTTGTAGGGAAATTGGTTTTTATT
Organism: Pseudopipra pipra; assembly: GCF_036250125.1. NCBI lineage: Eukaryota > Metazoa > Chordata > Aves > Passeriformes > Pipridae > Pseudopipra > Pseudopipra pipra. Next base: position 6,474,240 of record NC_087569.1, on the reverse strand, counting down.
AATTGCTTTCTAGTAAGGTATGCAAAAATATTTGCACCAAATGTTTTCTGATCGAAGCATCATGTGTTTTGGCCCCTTCTCTTGTTTAGAAAGTTGTGGTTTCATTTTTCAAAGCACCCTGAGTGGATGTTTTGAGCTTGTGCCTTGATGAGAAGGGTCCAGAATGCATTTTCAAGTGCCTGACTTGAGTGGATTTTCTCTTCCAGTGTGAACGTCGCATCCCTGACACAGTCAGAGATCCGAGACATTATCCTGGGCATGGAGATCTCGGCCCCATCTCAGCAGAGACAGCAGATCGCAGAAATTGAGAAGCAAACCAAGGAGCAGTCCCAGCTGACAGCCACACAGACCCGCACCGTGAACAAACACGGGGATGAAATCATCACCTCCACCACCAGCAACTACGAAACACAGACCTTCTCCTCCAAGACCGAGTGGCGGGTCAGGTAGGAAGGCAGGCAGGGCTTGGGGTCGTGGGAAGGGTCGGAGTGCTCAGGGAAGGTCAGTGCTCAGGAAGGATCTGTGCACCCTCTGATCATCACCTCCTCTTTGCAGAGCTATTTCTGCTGCCAACCTCCACCTGCGGACAAACCACATCTATGTCTCGTCAGACGACATAAAGGAGACGGGTTATACCTACATCCTTCCCAAGAACGTGTTGAAGAAGTTCATCTGCATCTCAGACCTGCGGGCCCAGGTGAGTGCTCAGCGAATCTCTTACAGTTGTGCTTCACACTGCTGGGCACACACTGGTCCTGGGCAGTCAGGAACTGGTGGTGAAGGGCTGGGAACCTGCTGCTGTCCATGTGAAGCCTTCTGTGCTGGAGACAGGCACTGGCAGTACATCTGAGCAGCCAAGTTCTAGCCAGGTCCTGATGGCTCCTTGTGGCCCAAGACTGTGATGTTGTCTAGTGAGAACCTGCCAGCCAGGAGATGTTCTCCTAGAGAAATAAGGAGTTCCCACTCTCACATGATTACATGGAGATCTCTACTGGGCCTCTAAGGCATGTGTCTGTTCCTAGATTGCAGGTTACCTGTATGGAGTGAGCCCTCCAGATAACCCCCAGGTGAAGGAGATCCGGTGCATTGTGATGGTGCCCCAGTGGGGAACACACCAGACTGTGCATCTCCCAGGGCAGCTGCCACAGCACGAGTATCTGAAGGTGAGTTGAGCTCCCAGGGTGGGTGGAAGGTCAATAACAGGGACCTGACGTGGTGGGGCAGCTTCTCTTGGTCCCTTGCAGATGTGGGACTGAAAGGGCTTGGCCTGAAGCCAGCCTGAGTGGGGTCAGGTGAGGGGAAGCCTGCGGTCTCTGTGCTTTTTGCCAGGCTTGAAGTGGTCCTGTTTTGGACATCTTTGATTTCTCTCTAAACCACTGCCTTTTTGTCAGGAAATGGAACCTCTGGGGTGGATTCACACCCAACCAAACGAGTCCCCTCAGCTCTCACCGCAGGATGTCACCACCCACGCCAAGGTCATGGCTGACAACCCCTCCTGGGATGGGGAGAAGACCATCATCATCACCTGCAGGTGAGGGACAGGGAGCTTTTCTGGTGCCCCTCTGAGGGGGGCTGTGGGTGCAGTGCTTGGGAACACGCTGAGGTCTCAAAATAAAATTTGGCAGAAAGGGAGTGTTGGCTCATCCCTGGTTTCCCTCCTCTGCCCCCAGATGAGTCTGACTTGCCCCATCCCTCCTCCCTTTCAGTTTCACACCCGGCTCCTGCACACTGACAGCCTACAAACTGACCCCGAGTGGATACGAGTGGGGTCGCCAGAACACGGACAAAGGGAACAACCCCAAGGGGTACCTGCCCTCCCACTACGAGAGGGTGCAGATGCTGCTGTCCGACCGCTTCCTCGGCTTCTTCATGGTCCCAGCACAGGGCTCCTGGAACTACAACTTCATGGGTGAGCTGTCCCGGGAAGGGGATGGGAAAAGAGGCAGCGTGAGTAGCCTGCGGAGGAAGAAATAGCTGCTCCTCAGGGAAACATTCCTTACCCACTCCAAAGCTTGACCTTCCCTGCAGCAGCTGGCAGGGATACCAGCACTGTGGTCTGACTTTTCCTTGGTGCCAGCACAGAGATGTCAGTTCTCAATGATTTTTTTGGTGGCAAGAGAACAAACTGATAGAGGGGAGAAATAGATACTGTGTCTGTCTGGATTGTAGTGTCTGGTTTGTCACCAATGAATAATTAATCCCTGTCAGGCAGAAAAGATAATGGAAAATGCAAGAGAGAAGCAGTTCCCAGTAGGGAAGTGAGGGGAGGTCCTGGCATGATGAACACCACAGCCAGCTGGAGAAGGGGTCAGGAAATGAAAGTGACAGACAGAACATTCAAGTAGAGAAATGGACTGTAGATCTCTTGGGGGGGGGTCCAAGAGGTGATAATTTTGTGGATTTAGAACTCTCCCTTCTAGCATGGCCGTGCTTAAAAACAGAGCCTGTGAGGGTAGGGAGCTTCAGGAGGATGGTGGAGGCAGGAGGGGCTCTCAGGTGGGTGACAGTCTCTCTCTTCCAGGTGTTCGCCACGACCCCAACATGAAGTACGAGCTGCAGCTCGCCAACCCCAAGGAGTTTTACCACGAGGTCCATCGCCCCTCTCACTTCCTCAACTTCGCGCTGCTGCAGGAGGGGGAAGTTTACTCGGCCGACCGCGAGGATCTCTACGCCTAATCCTGCCCGCGCCCCCACTCTTAGTACTGTTGATATTCAACAGCGTGTTTGTGTGTCCCCCGCGCACCCCACTCGCCCCCCGTAGCCCCCCCATCCTCCGCGCACCGTCCCGGGTTGTTGTACCCCACCTCCCCCGTGGCTCAATAAATTTTGTACGATCGGGAGGCGCTGCCGGTGAGATCCCGCCCCGGGGGCGGCCCCGGACGGGGCGGGCCGGGCCGGGCCGGGGCGGGCGGAGCGTGCGCGGGGCCCGGGCCATGGCGGAGCCGCTGTGGCGGACCCCGCCGGGCCGCCTGGCCCCGCCGCACGTCTATCGCATGGCGGGGGCTCTGGGCGCCGAGCTGCGCCGCCTCTCCGGCCGCTTCGGGCCCGAGGCCGTGGCCGGGCTGGTGCCGCCCGTGGTGCGGCTGCTGGAGCTGCTGGAGGCGCTGGTGGCCCCGGCGGGCGCCGAGGCGGGGGAGGCGCCGGCCGGGCCGCAGGAGGCGGAGGTGAGCGGGGCGCAGGGACCTTCCCCGGTGCCACCGACCCGCGCGCGTCCCCGCTGGAGACGGCTCCGACCCGGCTGTTCCCGGGGGATGGCTCTGAACCGGCTGTTCCACATCCCGTGGGACGGCTCCGACCCGGTTGACCCCATTCCCCGTAGGGACGGCCCTGTCCCGGCTGTCCCCTTTGCCCCGCGGTTGGCTCTGACTCGGCCGTCCCGCATCCCCTGGGACGGCTCTGACCTGGCTGTCTCTGTCTCGTGGGATGGCTCTGGCCCGGCTCTCCCACATCCCCTGGGATGGCTCCGACCTGTCTGACCCAATTGACCCCCCTGGGATGGCTCTGACCCGCTGTCCTGCTTTCTCGGAGTGGTGGCTCTGACCTGGCTGTCCCGCATCCCCTGGGACGGCTCTGACCCGGCTATGCTCCCCCCCTCCCCGTCCCCCAGGACCCGGAGCAGAGGCTGTGGGAGGCCGAGCGCCAGGAGCAAACCCTGCACGGCCGCCTGGCCTGCCTGGAGGAGCAGAACCGGCAGCTCCTGGGGCAGCTTGCAGAGAGCCAATCCCAGGAAGGTGGGTGTCTTAGCGGGTTTGGGGTCCCCTGATGCCACAGGGTGTCCTTGTGGGGGATGGCAGACTGGGTGCAGGGCTGAAGCTGCTCTCTGGAGCCTGGAGACCTGGTCTTCAGCCCTGCAGACCTGTCCTACCAGGGAGCATGAGTGTTACCTTGTTCTGCAAGGTAACACAGGGACCCCAAACCCCCAGAGCAGCCCCAAGCCCCCAGGACCAAGCTGGGACCACCCCCAGAAGGGTGGTGGAGGCAGGCTTAGGGTTTGGGCTGCTTTGCCAGCACAAGGATGTATTTGGAGTGGTCTAAAGCTCTCAGCTTCCCTCTGTCTACTGTTCCTACTCTGAGACCTACCAGGAATGTTAGAGTCTGGCAGAAACTGAGAAACCTCGAAGTGTCGAGGGACTAAGGGAATCCGTGGATCCTGGAGGCAACTCATGCCTGTGTCTGGTCTCAGATAGCACAGCACGGAAGGAACGGGAGGTGATGCTGCGGCTGAAGGAGGTGGTGGACAAGCAGAGGGATGAACTTCGTGCCCAGGCCCACGAGATTGTTTGCAAGAGCCGAGACACGGAGGCGGTGAGGGGTGTGGGAGCTCACGGGTGTGGTGTGAAGGGCCTGGGCACCTGCTTTCATGTCACATCCCCCCAGGGCTGTCACGGCTGCTGAGCCTGCTGGGGTAGTGCCTTGCCCGGTGGCTCTGATGTCCCTGGGTGGGGACACTGCCTCACTTTTGGCTGCCCTGGGCCCTCCAGCTGCAGGAACAGCTGCATCGTTTCATGTCCATGAACGAGGACCTGCGGCACAAGGTGGCCGTGGTGCAGGCTCAGCTCAAGAGTGCTCTGGAACAGAAGTTGGACCTGGAGGCTGCGATGCTGCAAATCCAGAAGGAAATGAGCAGGAGGAGCAGGACAGCCCAGGAGACCCAGCAGCCAGAGCCTGGCCTGGTGAGTCTGAGCCTGTGGCCTTGCTGCTGCCAGGCATCACTAACACTGACCTGACATTCCCAGCCCTGTGTGGAGCTTCTGGCACACCCAGAGCACCCAAATGCCAGCAGGACGTGGTTGTTCAAGTAACCCCACAGCTGAAAATTGAACAGTGATGCCAGTAACATCTTTTTCTATAAAAATTGATAGAGGTGGAGCAAAGCGAGATGACAGGAGGAAAAACCAGGTGGGACTTGAAGGATGAGGAGGGTTTGCCACATGTGGTGATGGGCAGCAGGTGCTGGCCCATGGAGGGCTGCAGCAGCAAACTCATTCCTGAGACTTCCATCTCTGCCTGCACGTGGCATCCAGCCTTTGGGTGGGGGTTTCAGGGTCTCTCTTGCCTGCTGACTCTCTTTCCATCCTCCCAGGAAGGAGCCCCATCGCCCACGGAGGAGCCACAGCACCAGGAAGGGGACAGGAGCCCTGCTCAGTGCTGCTTCTCCAAGGAAGAGGTGCAGCAGATCCTGCAAGAGCGGAACGAGCTCAAGACCAACCTGTTCCTGGTGCAAGAGGAACTGGCCTATTACCAGCGGTGAGTCCTGCTGTGGTGGTGGGGGCAGTGAGCCGGGTCCCTCCCGTCCCTGCAGCCACCCATGGCCACGAGGCTGCTCGTGACTCAGCTGGGGTGGAATCTTTCCCAGGCTGTTGGTTAACCAATTGGCTGCTTTTTGCCAGGGAGCTGCTGAACGAGGAGAGAATTCCCAGCTTCTTCTTGAATGCGATGAAGTCAAATATCAAAAAACAGAGAAAAAAAATCAGAGCCAAAATGCTGGGAACGACGGAGGAGTCGGCGAGCAGGTGAGTCCAGCTGGCCGTGGCTGACAGGAGCCTCCTGTGCAGGGTTGGTGCTGGCTGGCAGGCTCTGGTGTTTCCTTGTGGTGTGACACCCTGGAAGGGAACTCCCCCAGGCCCAGAGCTGCCTCCTCCCTCCAGAGATCAAAGGTTTAATGTCTTAGGTTGGTGTCTTGCTCAGGTGTAGCCCTGGGAGCACCGCAGGGCCTGAGCTCTTTGCTGCAACTCATGTGTCCCTGTCACCAGTTGCACATGACCTGGCCAAATGCCACTTGTCCCTGTGTGTGTGACAAAAGGGAGGCGAGGTGGTGGCACTGGGAGCACTGGACAAGGCAGACTGGCCCCTGCACTGTATGGGTGCAGGTTTGTCCAGCTCCAGAGGGAACCCTGGAGTGGCTCCAGCACTCACTGCTGTGGTGTGTCTGTGGCTCAGTGCAGGTTTTTTCCCCCTATTTCTTTGTCCTGCAGTGATGAAGATGAGGGCTCCTGGCTCCCAGCTCATGGCACAGACTGTGTGGATGCTCAGCCTCCTGAATCCAAAATTAGGAGCTTGTAAGTTTGCTCTTGTGCTGGGGTGCTGGTGGGGACAGACAGCTCTGCAAGTGAGGGCATTGGGGCTTAGCTGGGACCTGGCACTTGCTGAGCTTGGGTATGACAGAAAGGAGTTGGGCTGCCCCATGCAGGGCTGGCAGGGATGCTGCCAAAATGGGGGTTGTTGGTTTAGGGAGGATCTGCCTTGTCCTGGGCAGGGACAGGGCAAACCTTGCTGCTGCCCCTGCAGTGCCACACACTCCCAGGGCCTGCAGCCAGGCTGTGTCCTCCTGCTGCCACCAAAGCAGAGAGAGGTTGGGATCCAGCAGCTTCCCTGGGAAGGTTCTTCTCCCTCATGGCCACTATCTGCTCTCTCTGCAGTTTTGGGCTGTGGTATCAGGGCAGCAACAAAGAGCCCCCCACATCCAGCTGCTCCGGCACCTGGGAAATCATCGACTCGCTGGACACGGAGGTGGAGCCAGAGGGAGAGAAGGAGCCAGCAGCCAGTTCCCCCAACAGAGCCACGGCACCCCTCTGACCCCACCTGAACAGGAGCTGATCTGACCTCACAGCAGCACTTCCTGGCTTCTCTTCTTCTGGTGTCTTCGAGAGCAGCACGGCAGCCCTGGCCCCTTCCCTGTGCCGTGGTGACGGCAAAGCCAGAGCGTGGGCAGATTGCTGCAAACCCCCTGGGGCACTTGGGTGTGGGGTGCCAGCCTGGCATGGGACACCTCAGCACCTCTGGGCATCTCTGCCCATCAGCCACCCTTTCACTGTGCCCATGACTTAACTGTGGGGGGTCCTGCACAGCTGTGCCCCCCACACACACTTCTCCCTGCTTGTAGCTCAGTGTGGTGAGGGTCTCCACCACAAAAGGGCTCTTCTCCTCCACTGGTGGCTTTTTCTGCCAACCCCCCCTGCTCAGAGCCCAGGATCCCATCGCCCGATCCTGCTCTGGGGGGTGTTTCACTTCACCCCTTTCCATTCATACCTCCCCCATCCCTGCAATGTGAAGGCTGAGGTGGAGTGTCCTGGGGTCACCACACAGCTGGAAGGGGCTGAGCACACTGCACCAGGTGTCCAGGTGCTCCTGTAGCTGGGACAGCCAGGATCAGCACTGCACTTTTTAGGTATGGGGTGAATCAGTTTTGTACTGGGACTTCTTCCTGCTACTGCTGGGACAATCCTTGTGTTTGTGGGGGCCAATTGGTCCCTTCAGGTCAGGTACTTTATAGCTTTAAAACTGGAGTTGGAAATAAATCAATCACTTGTTTCTTCTCTGAGGTCCCCCCTGCAGCCTCTGCTCTCTCCTGGCTTGGGAAGGGGCTGGGTGGTGCTCCTGGGGTTCCCTCACCATTCTCCGGTGTAGCCACCAATGGCTGTGCTCTACCAGCCCCCCAAGCCCCCTTTGGTGGGTCAGCAGCGATGGGGAGGGGGCTCCAGGGGTGTGATGCTGCAGCTCTGGGCATGGAGGAGTTAAGTCCTGCATGGCCAGGGGAGCAGTTGTGCTTCCAGCCAGGAGTCCCCCCAGGCTGAGCCGGCCTTGAGTAGGAAAAAGGTGTTTCCTGTGCATCTGCTGACACAAAGCTCCTGGGGACATGGTGAGGTGGGACAGTGGCCAGCAGCCCTTTGAAGGCCAGCATAGGTCAAACTGTGTTGCAGTGGGGGACATGGGGACCCCACCTTTGAGGCCCTGCCAGGAGTTGGCAGTGCCATGGGGTGGCTCATGGGGGTCGGGGCAGGGGGAGGCAGTGGATGTCCTGCGTAGGCTGGGGGGGCATTGGCTAAAACAGCTTTGGGGGTGACAAAAAGGAGGCACAGGGGGAGCCAGGTGAGATGCTCAGGCAGGTACCAATGATTCAAAGAAACCTTTGAACAATCTGAAAAGCACTTTTATTACGGCCGGGGAATGCAAAGGGGCAGGTGTTTTTCCCCAGTGCACTCCGCTGAGCAAAGAAATACCATAGCTTTTTATACAGTTTGAAAGTAGCAAGTTTAAAATTATCTATACGCACACTCTTTTTGCAGTCTGCCTTATCTAAATAGACACTTAGTTTTACCTCTTATTCTTACCATTACAGAGTAGTTACATAAAGTTTTATAATTTCAAAGAGTTTCAGGTTCCCCACCCCTCTCTACGTGCTAAAAAGCCTTCCCTATTCTCTAAGCCATTTTATCTTAATTGCCCACAGTTTGGGCAGAAACTTTTAAGCAGTTTTACATTTTGCAAAGTCACACTTACATAGCTAAATAGCTAAATTTTGTTTCATTTTCTATTTCACCACCCCCCATGTGGTTGTGCCAAGCCCTTGGATGCCCATTTCTGCTGGCAGGGTGGCAGCAAGGGCCGAAAACAGCCCTTTAGTGGCATTCCCTGCTCCCCTCCCTGCCGTACTCCTGACGTCTGGATTGGGGTGACTCCTCCCGCGTTTCCTCAGGAAGAAACCCAAGGCTGGAGGGAGGAAGAGGCCGCACCACGGGAGGGACGGGACAGACGGACGCCAGCGTGGGGCTGGGGAGCCACCAGGACTTGGGGCCCTGGTGGTGATGGGGAGCGTCCAGCCCATCCTCTGCCTCCAGCTGTGGCTGTGGGTGCACAGCTCTGCCCAGGAGCTCGACCCCGATGGCAGGAACGTCTGCAGGTAGGTGCCATGGGGGTCCCCACTTGTGCCCCTCCATCTCCTGGGCTTCTCAGCAGCCCCAGAGGTGTGTTGTCCATCCGTCCTTCCACAGACGGAGATCTGCAGCCCGGCATCATGTGGGTGCAGAGACTGGAGTGATGCTGGGGACCGTGGTTGGGGCACTCGGGGGCACTTGGGGCACCCAGACCCCTTCTCCAGGGGTTATTTCTCATTCACCCCCAGTGCACAGGGCAATGGGGCGATACAGGACCCTTGGCAAAACTCATCGTGGGGAAACATTGGCATAGCAGACCCCAAAGGGCTTTGGGAGCTGATGTCCCCTAATTTGCTGCTTTGTTGCCTCTCCCATTGGTCTCCCATCAGCAGAGGCACCTTTTGCTGCCTTTGTTTCAGTGCCTTATTTCTGCGTTGCTGGTGAAGCTTTGAGCCGTTCCCAGGGCACTTGGGACCCGTCACGGGCTCCATAGCGGCATTCCTGGCAGTTTGGGCAGGCCAGCCCCACCACCCACTCAGGCTGCAGGCTCCTAAATTTCCTTCTATTTTGCTGGTTTCCTTCCGGAGCGTTGTCCTTGTGGCCGCACTGCCATCCCACTGCTGGGGCGAGGGATCACTTCGCCTTGACTGAAGCCACAAGCAAAGCTGTCCTGGCCCCAGCACCCCCTGCCCTGGCTGACAGACCCTCCGGGTCTCTCCCACAGGTTCCCCACTGGCCTGGAGTGCTGCCCTGGCTGGAAGCAGGATGGGCGGGAGTGCACAGTTGGTGAGTGTTGGATGATGACGAAGCCGGACACTCAGTCCCTGTTCTTTTCCAGGCGGCTCCTCAACAGTGCTGGGTGTTGGGGGGAAAGCCCTGCAGCTCTGCTCAAGGGACAGTGGTGGGGTGCTGTGCCATGGGGACCCCCAAATGCCCGCTGAGCAAGCTGCTGGTGGTACTGTGGCTCAGGTGGAGGGATGGAGCGGGAAGTGGATTCCCCGGGAAGTCTGTCTCTGCAGCAGTGGGTGGCAGGTGGTCTGGCAGAGGGGTGTGAGCCTGGGGGACCATTATGTGCTGATGTTTCTGCCCTGCCATGACAGCACTGTGCGAGGGGAAGGACGCCTGTGGGGAGGACGAGGTTTGTGTGAAACCCGGGGTCTGCCGCTGCAAACCCGGCTTCTTCGGAGCAGACTGCAGTTCCCGTGAGTGTTCCCACAGGGCTCAGCCAATCCCACCATCACCTTTGCCAGCCTGGATGCTCCGGGGACTGCAGGACTTCCCCCCATTCCTCACAGTCTCCTTCCCCCCGCAGGCTGCCCCGAGCAGTACTGGGGCCCCGACTGCAAACAGAGCTGCCCGTGCCACCCCAACGGGCGCTGCGACCCGGTGAGCGGGCACTGCACCTGCGACCCCAACCACTGGGGACAGGTCTGCCAGTTCCCCTGCCAGTGTGGCCCCCACGGCCGCTGCGACCCCCTGACGGGTGCCTGCCACTGTGAGCCGGGCTGGTGGGCACCCAACTGCAAGAAGCAATGTCAGTGCAACCTCGCCAGCTCCCACTGCGACCCTCTGACCGGCCTCTGCCGCTGCCTGCCGGGCTGGTGGGGCAGGAGGTGCAGCTTCAAGTGCTCCTGCTACCACTCTCCCTGCACCCAGGAGACGGGCAAGTGCGAGTGCAAGGCCGGGTTTTGGGGGCCGGCGTGCCAGCGGCGCTGTGACTGCGTGCACGGCTCCTGCAGCCCCGTCACCGGCCACTGCACCTGCGACCCCGGCTACCAGGGCAGGAGCTGCCGGGAGCCCTGTCCGGCGGGGAAATACGGGTCTCAGTGCGTGCACAGGTGAGCTGGGGGCAGCAGGGGGATCCAGTGAGTACCCCCGGGTGGCAGTCACACCTTGAGGGAAGTCATCACGGTAGTGTCTGTCTGGTCAGGGAGATCCATCCTGTGGGATTTAAGCATCCCTGGTTGGATGCAGCATCAGCATTGTCCCAAAAGAAACATCTCACTAATGCCAGCAGAAAGTGCTGGTGTCACCCTAAAATTGCATTATCCTTAGTCCTGCTCCCCAGGGTGATAAAACAACATCTCCCCTGTCTCTTCCAACCAGAATATTCTGTGATTTTGCTCTCCTCCTATCCTCTTGCTACTACAGAGTGCTTGGCACTACACAGTATTTCCCTGTGGCCCAAACTGATGCTCAGTGCTGGTGTGGGGTGAAACCTGCTTTTTGAGGGGTCAGGGGTGGGTGTTGTGACTTCACTGCCCCTCTGCCCATGCAGCTGTGGGAGCTGCAAGCGCAGCCAGCCCTGCTCACCCGTGGATGGCTTCTGCCTGGCCTGCCAGCCTGGTTGGAACGGGACTCTCTGCAAGGATCCCTGCGCTCCCGGCTTCCATGGCGAGAGCTGCCTCCAGCTATGTCCCCGCTGCCAGCGCGGGGAGCCCTGTGACCCTGAGACTGGATCCTGCCTGCACTGTGATCCTGGCTGGACAGGACCCAGGTATGCCCGGGATGGAGTTGCTGGTCCTCAGGGGGGTCTCTGCTCTGAGGTGCAGCCGGCTGATGCTTCGCTCTCTGTCTTGGCAGCTGCAACAACTCCTGCCCCACAGGCACCTTCGGCGATGGGTGCCAGCTCCTCTGCCCCGAGTGTGTTGCAGGGAGCTGTGATCCTGTGACAGGAGTTTGCATCTGCCAGGCAGGCTACTGGGGAGACAGGTAACGCCAGGATAATTCTGGGAGCAGGGCAGGGCTGGGGCCTCGCTCTCTCCAGGGGCATTTCCCTCCTTTCCTCTCTCTTCCAGCTGCAACGACACCTGTCCAGAGGGATATTTTGGAGTGAATTGTTCTGAGCCCTGCCAGTGCTCCCGGGGGACCTGTGACCCTGTAAAGGGTGACTGTGTGCTGAGTAAGAGCAACCTCAGATTTACTACTCGGCACCGGGCAAGGGAGGGTCACATCCTCACTGGAGAAGGTGCCAGGAGGCTGGGATGCAGCTTGGTCCTACCTAGTGCTTCCTGGCCCAACCATGAGTTGCCAGCTCCTGCATTCTCCATGCAGGGCAGTTCTCTGGGCTTCACAGCCACAGGGCATTCCGCACTCAACTCGTGTTCTCCACACAGGTTTGAAGGACCACGGAGCCCTTGCAGCCGCCATCCTTGTCCCTCTCCTGCTGCTGCTGCTCTGCGTTGCCTGCTGTTGCTGTGGAGCCAGCCCAGCAGATGCTAGAGACAGGTATTTTTTCATATTTTGCAACCTTTGATGCAAAACCCATCTCCTGTGTCCCTCGATGTCCATCTCTGCTATGCAGGGCGGCTGTGCCGGACGACGATGTCGTGGCCAGGATGAAGCACCACGTGCAGGGGGTGCTGGCGAACCTCAGTGCTATGATGCCCTGCTTCAACCTGGGAAGCTCTAAACTCCCCAAAGTCACAGGTAAAAAAAGCAGAGCTGTCAACAGCACTTCCAGAGGGTCACCCCCACCCCGTGATCTCTGCAGTGTCAGGGAAGCTTCCAGCTCCTCTCCCAGCCCCGCCCTCAGCACCCTGGGGTGCCCAAGCTCAGCTGGATGTCTTCTCCTTCCCAGTGTCCCACCATGACACGGAAATCCCCTTCAACCCCAGCTTCATCGAGTCGCCGTCGGCTGCGTGGGTGTCAGACAGCTCCTTCTCCTCCTTCGACACCGACAACGAGGGACCCGAGTACTCTGTCCCTCCCAGAGAAGGTGACATCCATGGTTGCTCCTCCTCTCCCTGGCCACCCGCAGCCTATCCGGGCTGCCAGGGTCAATCCTGCCCCACTACCAACCTTGGCTGTCCCAGGGATGGGTGCTGGGCCCAGACAGTGTTTATTTCCATGCCTTTGTTTTCCTGTCTGCAGGGACACACCGGGGCTGTGCTTGACCTTGTGTGGCAGAACATGCCCAGCGTGGGCAGTCCCATTTCACAGCCTCCTCCCTGGGAAACGATCCCAGGGACAATCCTGTTTCCCCAGCCCCTGTCCCAGTGTCCCCGAGTGTGTCCCTGGGCAGGGCAGTAGCTCTGGCAGCCGTAACTCTTGTCGCCTTCTCCCACAGGCATCCCGCTGCTGGGGGGGACTGAGCTGCAGGATGGGACATCCCCCCCTGGTGAGGTGCTCCCGGACCCGTCCGCCTTCGACTCCGAGGATGTGTCCCAGCCCTTCGCCATCCCTCGCACCTCCAGCATCGCCAAGGCCAAGCGACCCTCCGTGTCCTTTGCCGAGGGGACAAAATTTGGGGCAGTGGAGACCCCCAGCCCCAGTTGGAAGCCCAAGACCCCATGGGGCCCATCCAAGCTGACCCAAACAGCAGGGGATGTGGCAGCGGAGCCCCAGAGCGAGCGACCAGCCAGTGATTGCTACGAGAACCCCGAGCCCCTCAGCAAGGGGGAGGAAAACCACCGGCCATCGCCACGGGCCACCCCGGGGGGACGCAGGAGGGTGGTCTCCAGCACCAGGCACGTGGCCCAGAGAGTGGAGGCACTGGAAGCAGCTGCAAAATCTGGCAGCTGGGAGGCGAAGGGGAAAGAGCCCAATGTCACTACCATCTACATGATGGTGGGAACGGCTGGGCAGGACCCCAAGGCAGAAGGAGGTGGTGAGGGACCGGTCCAGGCTGTGCTGAAGCGTCTGGGCAGCTTGCAGAGGGGCAAGTGGGCTGCCAAGGAGGAGCCCAAGGTGAGGAGGAGCATGGAGGCCATCCAGAAACCACCCCGCCGGGCCCTGGCGCAGCGCAGAGACTCGGTGAACAGCTGCAAGCAGAGGGAGAGTGTCCCAGGGGCTCCTGCTGAGCCATCCCCCAGCAAGCACCAGCATCCCCCTGCTAAGAGACTGTCCCTCCTTCTTGCAGCTCTCTCATCAAAAAGCACCGGAGCCCAGGATGGGGCCAGTGAAGCTGTGGGTGCCACTGAGAGGGGCAAAAGCCCTGAGTTAGTTGTCAGCCTCGAAACAAAGGGACAGGCTGCCATGGAGGAAGAACCCAAATACGAGAATGTGACCAGCAGTGGTGCCAATTCCCCCTCCAGCCCTGGCAAGGAGCTGCTGACCACCCCTGCAGCCACCTGAGCCACCACTGCCCGGGCTGGGACAGTGGGAGCCCAGGGGATGCCTCCAACCCCATCTTGGGGGGAGCCGAGATCCCTCTACGAGCTGTGAACTGGAGAAGCATTGAGCCTTTCCCTGACCCCCTCTCTTCCCTCCGTGCTGTGTTGCTGGACCCTCGCTGGCTGGCACAGCCGGTGAGATGGGTGATGCCAAGAGCCACAGCGGTGGCAGCCTGTGGGATTGTGGTGCTTCAGAGCTGCTTTCCTGCTCTCCCCTGCCTTACCTGCCACATCTGTGTCTGCAAAGCCTGGGGGCACAGCGATGCTCTGGGTGTGATGGTGACACCTTCAAGTCCCTGTTGGCAGTGGGCCTGGGGACATACATCCTCTTAAACAGGAGCAGGGCGGCTGGAGGCTCAGCTGGGAAATGCACAGGCAAGAAAGAGTTTCACCCCATCGGCTTTTGCTTTTCCCTGTCCCAATTCCAGTGATGCTGCTCGGAGCCTCCTGCTATAAAGGTGCTTCTCGCTGAAGGGGATTATTTTGTGGAGCTGGGCTGAGGAGAGATGATGGGCTTCAGAGAAAATTAATTTTAGCTGCTTATCTCAAAGGGTATCTGGGTCTGCAGGGGTTTATCTGTGTGGCTTCTGTGGCAGGCCCTGGCTGCCTTTGCTTCCACGTACTTGTGTAGCCCATGGAAAGGCTTGTGGCACAGCATGGGGTGTTGCCACAGCCTTTTAAACTGCATGCAATACCAGGCTGCAGTTGTGCAAGAGCAAACGTGGCAGCTGGGCAGTGCCCATCAACCTGTGCACCTGGCGCCGTGCTGGTCCTGATAAGGATGAAAGTTGCATGGAAAACAGGATTTCTACGGGTCCCCTGAGCTCCTGCCATCTCCCACGCCACATTCCTGCTGTAAAGGCGGTTGAGATGTCAAAGAAGATTTGCAGCCTGATCTGGTTTTAGATGTATCTAAGTGGTAGAAGGTTTATTGTATATTTTTCTGTTATTTTGCGTGGCGTGAAAGCCTTGGAGTGAAAATTAAATGTTACCAAACCCCTTCAGGAGATGGGTTTCCCAACCACCCTCTGAATCAAAGACATGGCCAGGAATATTCTCCAAAGTGTGGAAACAGTTGGCAGCCTTAGGCTTTTGGTTTTTTGGTGGTTTTTTTAACATGTTCTGGTTCTGCTGAATTCTGAACTCTCACTCAGCGAGCCGAGTTCTCCACAGAGCTGGAGACAGGAGTGCAGGGGGAATGTGAGTGGGCTGTGAGCATCCAGAGCACCTACACTGCAGCCTGAACCTCACATGTGGTCTCCTTCTGATCTGGCACTGCTCAGCTGGGGGTCAGGGTTTGGGGTGTTTCAGAAAACACAGTAGGTTTTGCTTTTACCCTTTTGCTTTTTGTGGGTGCTTCTTCACAGTGCAAAGCACCAAATCCCCACAGTCCTGATTTTGGCTGGGAGGCTTCCAGTTTTGCAGCCAGCACGAAGCACCCTTTCCTGCAGTGGAAGCACCCACTGCCACGATTGTAACACCAAATATTCCGGTATACAAGTAAAAATATTTGCTCATCCTGGCAGGACCGGAGCAGCAGCCTGGCCAGACCTCTGCTCTGCACAGGCTGGTTTTTGTTTTGACAGTTTTATTGCAGAGGCAGGGACAGTCCCACGTTTGATTTACAAGCAGCCATTTTTTTCCCCAATCGGGTGGATATTTTCAGCCTGTGAGCTGAGCAGTGTTGTGCCAGAAGTGAACATCACGTGAGCTGGTTCGCCCTGGGTACAGCATGTAAATAGCTGACAGCAACCTGACAGCCTTCCTGCCGCTGAAAGGAGAGAACGCTGCTGCTGCGAGAAACCTCTCGTGTTCAGGGGCTGAGCCCGAGGCAGGATGTTCCCCCGGCTTGAAGATGAAGCATCTTCGCCCTCCCTGGGAGGTGCAAGGGAAACGAGCTGTGGATTTCCAGCGTGTGGCTGCCCATGCACACACCGGCAGCGTGGCTGCGCTGGTGTCTTCTTGCTGGGGATGCTTCCAATCAGGCTTTGCCGTGGTTTTAATCCTGGATGCGGGAGACCTGCAGAGCGGGCGGGCGAGGGAGGGTTTGATGTCTTCCCGTGCTGGATCTCTGACTTTCCAAATCCTGCTGCAGTGGTTTTAAGTCAGACAGTGGGAAGTGATCCATGTGCAGGGCCTGTCTGTAAGCAGAGAGGTGTCTGTGCTCTGCTGGGGCAGCTCTTGGCTCACAGGTAGGAACAGAGGCTTGAGCTGTACCTCATTGCCACAGAGGTCTGTCCCTTAGCCTGCAGCCTTGTTGTCTTCATTCCCAAACTTCCCAAGCATTTGAAGAGGACCATGTCATTTATTCCAGTGGCTCCATCAGAGCAGGAGCTGTCACCTCCCTTCCAGCCTGAGCTCATTCTTGGCCAGTTTCTATAAATGTGTCTCTGTGTCAGTACTGTTCTTCAGCTCCACTTTATTTTTTTTCTCCCCATGCTGTTTGCTTAGTCCCGGGGGTATTTATGGCTGATCACGAATCACCTGATAGCTTCTTTTCTCCTTCTAGGATAGGACACCCAAGCCCCCTCCATGCTCTCACCTGTGGCAAAGGGTTCCCGTGTCCTCAAACAGCCTCTGAGCCCTCCTTGTGCTCCCTCCTATCGCGGTTTGTGTTTCTTGGACACAGCAACCAGGTCTGGGTGCTCAAGTCTCCCAGGGTCTCGTGCTGCCTCAGCCTTCCTCTACCTCTGCTAAACACGTGGCACTGATCCAGGCTGCCTTGTTTTCTTTGGGCTTTTGTTTGTTTGTTTGCATTGGCTTAAATCCACTTTCCAGCTGCTGAAGCGTTTGACCCTTCTCCCACAGCCAAGGCTGAGGAGTTTCCTCTTCCC
Source organism: Pseudopipra pipra (assembly GCF_036250125.1). Classification (NCBI taxonomy): domain Eukaryota; kingdom Metazoa; phylum Chordata; class Aves; order Passeriformes; family Pipridae; genus Pseudopipra; species Pseudopipra pipra. Next base: position 6,457,638 of record NC_087569.1, on the reverse strand, counting down.
ACCCACCCCAGCCTGCCCCTTTCACAGGGGTGCCATGGTGGGTACACGTCCCTCTGCTTCCTCTGGGGTGTTTACCTGCCCCAAGTGCTATTTTCATGTCCTTTGACTGAGAAAATATTCCCTGTAATGATTCTAGGGATACATGGACACCTCCTCTGGACCAGGACCTCACTAATGAGGGCTGGGCTTATGGCAGGACTAGAAATCCCACAGAAGGATGCTGTGAAAATAAATTTAATAGAAAAAGAGAGCAGAGCTCTGGTGAGCTCGGGTGTAAAGCTGCTCTTGTGGCTGGTGATGATTTTACTTTTATTTAATGAAATTGGGCTGCATCCCCAGCAGTGTGACCAGCAGGTCCAGGGAGGGGATTCTCCTCCTCTCCTCTGCTCTACTGAGGCCCCACCTGGAGTGCTCTGTCCAGCTGTGAGGAGCCCAAAATGAGAAGGACATGCATCTATTGGAAGTCCAAAGGAGGCCATGAAGAGGATCAGAGGCTGGAGCACCTCTGCTGTGGAGGCAGGCTGAGAGGGCTGGGGGTGTTCAGCCTGGAGAAGACACTCCAGGGAGACTTTATAGCACCTTCTAGTGTGTGAAGGGACACCAAGGGAGCTCAAGAGGGACTTTGACAGGATAAAGGGGAATGGCTTCCCACTGCTAGAGGGCAGGGTTAGATTAGATATTGTGAAGAAATTCTTCACCCTTCTGTGAGGGTGGGGAGGCCCTGGCACAGGTTGCCCAGAGAAGCTGTGGCTGCCCCATCCCTGAAAGTGTCCAAGGCCAGGTTGGACGGGGCTTGGAGCAACCTGGTCTAGTGGAAGGTGTCCCTGCCCATGACAGGGGGCTGGAACTAGATGATTTTTTAGGTTCCTTCCAACCGAAACTGTTCTGTGGTTCTATGAACGAGCTGACTGGGTGCCTGCTCCCAAACTGGCCTTTTAACGAGGGAAGAGCAGCTTCTCTGCTCCCTCTTTGATCAAGGGAGCAGGACAGGTGGGATTTGCAGGACAGGTGGGTTCACAGGACGGATCCAGTGCCTGTAACCGCGGCAGAGGAGCAGTAGCACAGGAGCTGTTACCGACACGGCTCCGTGTGCCCGGCTGGGCTGTGCGGGCAGGAGCCGCTCTGCTGTCGCACAGTGAGAGCGCTGCGGCTCCTCCGGCTGCCGCCCGGGGCCGGCGGAGACCGGCACCGAACCCTGCGGGGCCGGGCGGGGCAGCGGCCGGCGGGGCTCATCCCGCATCACCTCCCGCCGCCGCCGTCCCGTTTCTCTCCCTTTTCCCTGGAAGGCGGCGGTGCCGGTGCGTGTCACGGTCCCCGCGGAGGGTCCGTGCGTGTCCCCCCGGTGTGTCCCGTGCCCGCCCCGCACAGCGGGTGTTGTGTCCCGGGGGCGTGTGGCCGTCCCGGGAGAGACCAGGTGCGGCCCGGGGCGGGGGTACGGGGCAAAGGGACCTGGAGGATACGGGAGGAGGGGGATATCGGGGAGGGTACCTGGATACCGGGTGGGGGGCACCGGGCGGGGGTACCAGGGGGATCCCGAGGGGTATCGGGGGAGATATCGGTGGGTATCGGGGGAGGGAGGGCACCAGGGGGTTACCGGGTGGGGGGTGTCAGAGGGTACCGAGGGGGGAGTATCGGGGGGAGATATCGGGGGGTACCAAGGGAACCCCTGAGGGTCCCGGGGGCAGATATCAGGGGGTCCCGGGGGGGTTCCTGGGGGCAGATATCGGTGGATCCCGACTGGATCCCGGGTGGATCCCGGGTGGATCCCGGGGGGGGTCCCGGGTGGATCCCGGGGGGATCCCGGGGGGGTCCCGGGGGCAGATATCGGTGGATCCCGGGTGGATCCCGGGTAGATCCCGGGGGGGTCTCGGGTATCCCGGGGGTCCCGGGAGGGGGGGCGCGCGAGCCGGCACGTGCCCCAGCGGCACCGGCGCGCGCCCCCATTGGCCGGGGCGGCGGCCAATCAGCGGCGGCGCCTGTTTTTGCCTCGGAGGAGGGATAAAAAGCCCGGGCGGGACCGGCGCGGAGCGGAGCGGGCGCGGCACCGGCGGTGAGCGGGCTCGGGGGTACGGGGAGACGAGGGGGGGCTATCAGGGGGTGGGGGGGCTCCGGGGGGAAGCACCGGGGCGCGCCGAGGCCTCGCAGGGGGGCGCGCGGGGTGGGGTTTGCACGGGGGAGGTTTTTGCGTGGGGTGTGATCGGGGAGGGGTTTGCACGGGAGGGGGTCGGTGGGTGCTTTGGGAGGGGGAGGCTGCGGGGAAGGAGAGGGGGATTGGGGGGTAATAGGGTGTATAGGGGTACGCGGGTGCATGGGGGGATTCATGGCAGGCAGCGGAGGGAGAGGGGATGGATGGGGAGAGCCGGGTGGTGGTGGGTGGGGGGGCTGCATGGGGAGCGGGATGCAGCGGGGCTGTTCGGGGGAGCTGGGGCACGGGGGTGGTGCAGAGCATGAGTGGGGTGTGCTGGGGAAAATGGGGTGTGCTTTGGGGGCGGCTGGTACGGAGAGAGCGGGGATGCACCTCTTGTCGCAGAGAGGGGCTCTGGGCTGGGGAAGGGTACTGGGACTGGGGAGGAGGCTGCGGGTGCAGCGTTGAGGAAGAGGAGGAGAGGTGATGGAGGAAACGCGTCGTGGGCTGCACTGGGGCCTGTGCCGTGGGTGGGTGGGTATGGGGGGGCACGGCTGCAGACTGGCTTTTAGGGCAGGGGTCTTTGAGCCAGTTTCCGTACCTGGAAGGGGCACCACTGCAGGGAGCTGGGTCAGACCCCCATCCCACCAAAGCACCTCGGGCTGGGGCCTGTGCCCTATGGAAAACCCTGGGAATCTGTCCTGGCCGGGTGTGTGGCCAGCTGGTTTCCCCATTGTGCTGGATTGAGATGTGCTCAGGCTGGGAAAAGCCTCAGCTTCTCTAAAATGGTCACCTGCCTTGTGACCCAAGGGTTGCCCCCCACCCCAGGGCTCCCCAGAGCTGCCCCTTGTCCAGCCAGGTCTGCTCCCAAATCTGCTGCTTGCTCCCATGGGACCCAGGGGCTGGGACAAGTGGAGGCAGTTAATCTGGCCACAGCATCTGTGGGGCAACCTGGAGATGCCAGTGATCTGTGTCCCAGCTGGATGGTCTGGCAGGTAGCACAAGGCACTCCTTGATGAGCCATGGGTGGTATAAATTGCATGTTTAGGACCCTCACTCACATTCCAGAGCAAATCTGTGCCCTATGTGGGGCAGAGCAGAGCTGTGGGATAGTTTAAAGCCACCATTAGGGATGTGGGGCTGTGTCCCAGCCTCTGCCTGCTGGCAGCAGGGAGATTGGGGTGCTGGCTGAAACCCCCCCACTCTGGCACGTGTTTCCTCACTGCCTTATCAATGAGCTGCCTGCCCAGTACAGGTGATGGGGGGTGGGCTCGGGGCAGTTGCTCTTTGCTGCATTTTCACACCTGTTGCTCAGGAAGTGGAACAGAGTCCTTGAGCGCTCCTGTGTCATGTGGAGTGTCCACTGGAGGGGCTGTTCCAAGGGCACCTGTGCTCCCCCACCCCTCCAGGTCACTTGGCAAGCTGGTACCTGCAAAAACTAGTTTTACACCCGAGTGCCTGACACTCGGCAGGCAGGTTTGCTCGCGTGCTTCTAGAGAGGTTTCCTGTCAAACCGTACTCAATTTTAACACTTTTTGGGCAGCACGTGCCGTGTCTGTGGACTCACTGAAGGTTGTTCTGGTCCCTGCAGGTTGAGACTGAAGGAGGCCACCTCCCCAAGCAGCCATGGCCCCCACACTTGCCACGGCCCACCGCCGGCGCTGGTGGATGGCGTTCACAGCCATCATCGAGAACCTGCTCTTCTCTGCTGTCCTGCTGGGCTGGGGGTCCCTCCTCATCATGCTGAAGGCAGAAGGGTTTTATTCCTACCTGTGCTATGGGCAAGGTAAGGATGCTCTGGGGGCTCGTGTGAATAAGTTGCTGCTGAGCTTTGCTGGTGTGATTTCCCTGGTTTAGGATGGTGTGGAACTGGCTGCAGCAGGGCTGAGCTCAGTGTCAGTGCTGGGATAGAAGGAAGGGATGTGTGCTCTTTTCCAAAACCAGTGGCATTCTTGTGATGGTGCAATGTGCCTGTAGTTGCTCTTGCTCTGCAGAGTGATTGGAAAAAGAAGCTTTAATGATTAAGTAAAGCTTTTCTGGATGGCCTTTTCCACTTGACCGTGAGTTCTTCCTCTGCAGGGAAAGGCTGGATGGATTCTGGAGGATGATGATTGGTGGGCAGGGTGTCCTGAGTTTATAGGAGGAACTATATAGGCACTTTGTTCTTAGTGGTAGGGAGGAAAGTAGTGTGAGTGGCGATAAGATTAGAGGAGTCCAGTGCTGCTGTTAAGAATAATTTGCAGAAGTAAATGCTGCTGATGTTCTGTTCCTCTTCAAGCACCCAGGATGTGCTCAAACCAGGCTGTTGTCTCTGTGAGGGCTTGAGATTCACTCTCTGCCCCAGGCAGAGGAAGTATCTGTCCATGTTGCAGACACAGCCTGGAAGGGAAGAGGCAATCATGGTGTGGGAAGGATAACCCTGGGAAAAACAACCTGGAGGTAGATAGATATCCCCAGCCTGGGCACGGGGAGAATTGTGGTCTGGGGAATCCCACAGTGTGGTAGGGTGGACAGTGAGGTTAAAAGGAGCTTGAAGGTAAAGGTGTGGTGTGGATTTGGAAGCTGCTGTACTGACTGAAGTTTTGCATGTGTTCAGAGAAGGGAAGAGCAGAGTGAAGAGAGGCAGGAGGTGTTTGGGTTCTGTCCAGAGATGTGTGGTGGTGGATTAGACTGGATCAGCCCCTTTGGGGCTGGAGTAGGAAGCAGTAGGGGAAGAAAAAGAGTTGGAAATGAGTACATGGACCCACAGTGGGTGATGGCTGAGAATAGTGGGGGAAACCTCAAGTGTGGGAAGTCCAAGCAAAAGGTGACTGTGAATGGCTGTGATGGTTCTTTGGGTTTTGCTCATTCATCAGCTGCTTGTTATCTCTCCTGCTTTGTGTGCCTGAGGGTGGCTGCCTAAGTCCTGTAGAGCCTGGTCTGGTGCACCTGGTAAACACGTGTTTGAGTCTTCTACCAGCCACAGCTTGGCTGCTTGATCTCCATCCTGTGCTCAGCTCACAGTGAGGTGCTTCCAAGTGTGTCACTCAGGTCTCCAGCAGCATTGCAGATTGTGAGGAGAGTCCTCAGCAGCTGGAGGCTGTGTAGGGCTTCTGTTCAGAGCTGTGCTCTCCAAATCATGGAGACTTTGTCATAGGCCTATGACATTAAACCCATCAGGTGGAGACTCTCTGCCACCGAGATAAAGCACATGAGAGCTGATAAGCAAATGCTGACTGTCTCTGAGAGCAGGCATTTGCCTGTCTGCTTCCTGAGATGTGCTCTGCTGGCAGGAGCTTCACTTGGGGCCCACCTCCTGCTCTTTGATGGCTTTCAGTTCATCTGCCTTTGTCCTAAATGGCTGAGATTCACCTTGGCTTCTCACCCCTATTTGCTAATCTGTGGCTTTTCTGGCTCTCCCTGTGGGAATGCCCACAGACCATAGGGAAGATGCAAATGTTTGGACTGCTGTGAAATTTCTACCCTGGGGGTAATTGCTTCCTCCCAGTGTCCAACCTGTGCCCTGAGGCAAGAGAACCTAATCCTTGAAAAGAAATTTATGTGGTCAAATTGTTCTCCTTGTCCTCAAATATCTGGCCATCACTGCTGAACTTGTGATGACCAGCACATTCATCCATGCTTATTCACTTTCCTTTCTCTGTTTTTGTCCTCATTGTAAGGATTTGGTGGGGTCCTGGCTCCAAGTGTGGGGAGAGCAAGCTCTCAATGACCAGCCTCAAGCTGAGTTTGACCTTTGCTGGGATTAGGATGCCCCAGTGGTTGCCTTTTTTCGGGGCAACCTATTGAATCCTGCAGCCAGAGTGGGTGCTTGGCTGGAAGGCTGGTGCAAACAAATTATAACTAGTAGCCTTTGGGCACTTGTTGTTCCTAATGCTGCTGTGTGCATGTAAGTATTGCAAAAAAAATAGACTTTTTCTAATGAGCCAAAGGTTCTTGGCAGGGCTTTTGGTTTGTCAGCAAAAGCTCTTGCACTTTGTGATGCTGTCCAATGAAAGGGAAAACTAGACCTTGTCCTTTCTGCAGGCTCTTCTCTGAAGGTAACAGCAGCTGCCCAGAAAGTGGCTGCAGTTCATGAAGGGCTCCTTGTCTTCATATTGAATCACCCACTTTCCCTGCTTGCCCTTAGCTTCTGATGTTGGATTTTACTCAGCCACTGTACAAATGTGGGGTCCAATGGACTCTTAACTCAGTTGCCTGAGGGTGGAGGTGGACACCTAGGAAAAAAATCCAAAATAACAAATATTTGTAAAGCAGTTGTGCAACAGGGTTTGAGTGGGGGGTTGTACCAGTTTGGCCACCTCCTGAGAGGTATGTTTGAAATTCGCTGACAAGGAGTCTGGTAGTAGCACTTTGTTCCCATTTTAATTTTACTACACTACTACTTGGCCTTTAACCAACTGATGCAGCATCTTTTATTCTGTGCAAGTGCTGACTCCACAGTCTTTATCGGGATTTGGGCTTTATCAGCTCTTGGGGAATTTGATCAGTTCAGGGTCTTGCATTGCTGTGATGTTTCTGGGATTGGGAAGCTCAAGGCTTGGGTCTGAAACATGTTTGAAAAAAAAAAAAGTCCTGAACTTGATAATCTGCTCACAAAGAGCAGAGATAAGGGGCACAGAGGGCTTTCCTCTAAGACAGGGCTGCAGAATACCAAAGGGATGATAAGCTAATTCACTTATGGCAAGTTAACGAGCTTTAACACAGGCATAGGGGGAAGGTGCTGCCTTGCAGTTCTTTCCTCTTATTTGGAATCTGTGATGGGGAATTTGCAGTCTGAAGGTCCCTTCCAAGCTGAGAAGATACAGCAACTCTTTGTGGAAAGGCTGCACAGGTGACCCTGTAAACAGGAAGAGAGAAAACGTGGTAAATGTTCAATTTGTACAGGAAACACACTGTGCCGATCAGCAGCTGCCGGGGGAGCTGCAGGGGAAGGTGCTGCAAAGAGGAAACCACAGCTGGGGAAGGAAGGGAGTTTGACTGGAGGTTGTGCCTTGGCTCTGTGGGGTTTTCAGCTGGGTGCCCAGAGAGGGGGTCCTGGAAGTGCAAGTGGAGGGACAGGGAAACCCGAATAAATTACATTTGCAGTAGAAAGCAAGAACATCTCCTCCCAGTTCCCAGAAGTATGACACCATCCTGAAAAGACAAAACATGTTCATATGTGGGCAGACTGCAGATCAGTTGTTTGCACATGTCTTTCATGGTGATATTTTTTTTTTAACCAGTACTCCCAGTTCTTTGGCCCCGATTTCTCTCTTTTTCCCTCCTTTTTTTTCTTTTTTTTTTTTTTAATATAAAAAAAGGGGAGGAAAGTGAGGGTGTGCAAGCTTGGTTCCACAGAGCTATTGCCAGGGTGGCTGGGGGTGTCTTGCCTGCTTGGCACAGTCTGATCCATGAAACAAGATGAAAGGAAACCTCCCCTCTGCCATCCGAGATGGCAGTCGCTCCTGAAAAAGCCAGACTTGTTCCTCTGGTAATGTGGCGTGTGTGCCTGGGATTTGAAGAGGTCAGTAAAGAGTAGTTAATAATTGACCCTCTCATGGAACCTACAGCACCTAATTTGGGAGAAAGGGTGACTTTAAATGTTCCAGCCTGAACAAATCTCAGTGATGATCTTGACATAAATGATTACCGAGGCAGCCTTGTTCTCACCTAAGCTGTCATTCCTTAAATAGTAACTTGAACTACTAATTGGGCAGTAGAAATCCTGCTGCTTGTATGGGGAGTGCTGTAAAAATAGGCAGCATGTTCTTGTAATTGCTGGTAAAGACTCGCAGCTTCTTCTGGCTTGTCAGTGAGACAGCGGTGAGCGTGCTCAGCCTCTCTGCTGCTCCTTGCCCGGGTGTCTCTCCTGCCTGTCAGACCTGGCAGGTGGACTTGGCAAGAGAATTTGGGGAGGGCACCACTGTGGGCACAGAGCCAGCCCTTCCCCAAAGCACTGCTGCAGAGGGAGCCAGGCACGTAGGAGACTTTCCCCAGGAGTGTGGCGTGCACTGATCTGGAACAGGATCTGTGATTGAAGGGAACTGCTGTTTGCTGTAACCAGGTGCCTTAGGTAGGTGAGTAGTTAGGCAGGTTCTCTGCCCATTAAACTCCTCCTGCATGTCCTATGCTGCCACTCACTCTCCTGTGCTGATGACCTGCTGGCACCTGAATCTGTGCTGCTGGAAGAGACAGCTCTTGGCTGGACCTTGTGTGTGCTGCAAACACCTGCAGCCCCTCCAAAATGTTCTATTTATGGAGGTGGCTCAAAGGATCAGAGCATGTCAGGGTGCCAAGGGCTGCTTGAATCATTTCCATTACGCCTCAGTGGATCTTCTCTTGTTGCTCAGAGGCTGCTTCTATTTTCACAAACAATTTGTATTTCCACATAGCACTGTTGCCTGGCCCCTCCTTGGAGCTGGCACTGAGCAGCCGTAAACAAGGTGGTTGGTACAGGCAGGGACTGAAGTTCTGTGCCCTATTCCAAGCCTTCCTGGCTGCAGCAAGTCTTTGGAGAGGGCCAAGTTTCCTTGCTGTTTCTGAGCTGTGCCCTCTTCACCTCCTGGTGTTGGTGCCCACCGTGAGTGTCACCAGAGGGTCTGCAGGTGTGTGTGGGAGCTCCTTGGGATCATGTCACTGCTGTACACAGCAACACACTTTCAGGAATTCATATACTCCAGCTTTAAATACTGAATATTTCTGGTTTGAGATCTTTTTCTGTGGAGGGTTACAGATGCTTTAACACATGCAGCCAGGAGTTAAAAGGTCACTGCACTGTTCATGGCCCTCCACCCTTCTTCCACTCCACAGCTGAGCTATCTCTGTACAGTGCTGACACAGAGAAACTGCTACTACTTTCTCAATTCTCTCTCTCCCCTTGTTTTCCCGAGTTTAACCTCTCACCCACATCTGTTTCCTATGAATTTATCTTTGTGGAGAGCCCAAAAAGCCTTGATGCTGTGGGTGAAGCTGTGAGCCTGTGCCTGCCTTACAGAGCTGCTGTCTCAAGTCAGTATTTAGGATCCTGGGCCACACCAAGAGGAGACTGTGAGGGAATGATGGTTGAAAAAGATTGAGATGTAGCGTGAAAACTGCAGAGAGCCTCCCAAGTCTGTCCAGGACAGATTTCTAAGGATGTGACTTGGGAACCTCAGGCTGCAGTGCTGCCCTCCCTGCCAAAGTGATGCTGCTGGTGGGACATGTGGTGTTTTGGGGATATTTGTTGCTTACTCAGACTATCCACGAGTAGCAGGGCAAGAGAAGGGACAGATTAAATTATCAACCAGGAGCACATGGCAATGGGAAGGAACAGTCATTGCTGCCTGAAGGCAGTTTGAGACCATCTTAGCAAAGATGTTGGTGGGAACAATGTACACCGAGAGAAATGCCTCTGCCTCCCCTGGAGTGCTGGGAGGGGACAGAGGAAGGTTTGCAGGCAGCTCAAAAGCCTTGGATATCAGCTGAATTCCTGCTGATACCTGATGGCTGGAAGGTGGAGTGAGGTTTGTTTACAGTGGACACAAAGCTGGGAGGGTGGTTTTAGGCAGCTGGGAGAGGCAGGGTGCAACCAGTAACTGCAGTGGTGCTGAGGCTTGGGTAGAAGAGGAGGAGTTGCAAGATGGGGCTGTGTGATCTCTAGAGATGGAGGGAGGGCAAGAGCAGCCAAGGGAATCTCCTCTACGAGCCACACCAAGCAGTGAATCTGAAATCACTTGTCCGTGAGGGATTCCTGCTAATTAACTAACTAACCAGGGCTCACTGGGAATCTCTAGTCTCACTGCATGCTGATGGTTATGTAGGTGACTTCTCTCCCTGTTCCTCCTTTAATATTGAACTTTGTCAGATGAGTTATTAAATATGGAGGAGAGTATTTTATATCACTGGCTTGCAGCAGCAAGAGAGCAAGTGCTTTGTCATATCAGCAAAGGTTACTTACGAGTCAGATAAGTGTTGGGAGAAGGAGAGGTGGAGTGCACTGGAGCTGTGGCACACATACTCAAGGAGTTGTAAGCAGCCTTGGGGTAGGCATGTAACGGGAGAAGAGTTGACATGAGGCAGTAAAAGGGAACTTCTTTCCTTTCATTTTTTTTTTTTTAAACTGTCCTGTTTCTGTCTCGGTTACACAACGTGGGCTCTGTTCAGTGTGGGAGTTTGCATGCCGAGTTCCTCATGTAAGGGCAAGAACAGAAGGCTGGAGTTATTATTGATCTGTACGACCTAAACCCACTTTGAAAGAATAGAAAATGCTAATTATGGGGCAAGAGTTAAAGATGCATCAATCCTTTAACAAATGGAGAAGGCAGGTGAGCTGCCAGCCCTCCTGGGAGCAGGGTAGTTAAATCCAGGAAGGATTTTTCAGAGCCAGGGCAGCCAAAGCAGGGTGGCTACTGCAAAGCCATTCCTCATCCTGATGCCTGCAGTGAGGGTAGGAAGCTATTCATTTGAGCAGGCTGTTGCTCAGTGCCAGGCCTTGTCAGCCCAGTGTCTGGAACCAAAATAACTGATTTGACTGTAGCTGTCACTAGTTTTGTTAGGGAAAAATCTGTGATGAGAACATGACAGCTGTAAATTAGGAGGAACCTATTTTTGTGTTAGTCCCTTCAGGTTCTGCTGGGTTTAGTCCCCTGTAATTGCCAGGCCCTTGCTGTATAGTTGTTTCAATAAATTAATGAATCTCCATCGTTAGGTTTTTACCCTGCTGCTGCATGGGATGCCTATCCCCTGGGTGCCTGTGCATCCTTTTCCTGCTCAGGTTTCCCTTGTCCTTCTGCTGCTCTCCTTCTCCATTTCTCACTGATTATAATAACAAATGGAATGTGGAGGCTGTATGCCCAGCGTGTTGTGGCACCCCACGTGCGGAGCTTTTCTCTTCCCTCCTTCCTGAAACGCTGCAAACCCCATCCTAATGCTCATCCTCTCTCACCCCGTGTAGAGGACACCAACAACAGCTCTGAACACGAGAACAGCACAGCTTCAGAGCACAAGTGGCCTTCCTGCAATGCCCAGGATGAAATGCTGAACTTGGCCTTCACCATCGGGTCCTTCCTGCTCAGTGCCATCACGCTGCCCTTGGGAATTGTCATGGACAAGTACGGCCCTCGCAAGCTGCGGCTGCTTGGCAGGTGGGTGCCCTGGGCTCCCCGGGTGGGCTGAGGGGTGAATTTCCACTTTATCTGGGCCAGATGTGTGCTGTGCCTGTTGTGGTGTCCCTGCAGCATTGGGAAGAGTGTGAGGGACGGGATCTGCTGGTAGCTGGTGGCCGTGCACAGGGCTGGGATGTTTTCAGCCAGCACAGTGAATTGCTCCATAAGGGAAGGGCCTGGAACTCCATGTCCACACTTCTGCTCTCCAGTGTTGCTCTGTGATCCCCGTCCAGATGGAGCCTGGAGGGAGAGTCATTTGTGAGTCATGGAGGGGAGCTTTCTCCTTGAGCTGGGAGCTGTGTCCTGAGAGGCACAAAACCAAGATGTTACATCATTGTTTGCAGGCTGGGGAGTTAACTTGGGAACAAACAGATCCTGTTGCCTTTTCTAGGGCCCTTCTCTTCCATGTGGTGTATGTTGCTTTATGCCTCAAATAACAAGGTCTTAGCTGCTTCCATCGTGGCATGTAGGGATTAGTGACTTGTTGGGCTCAGTGGACCCCAGCACTGTTTTAATTGTCACGATTTTAATGCAGTGAACTTGATCAGAACCCAAACTGGTCTGTAGGCAGAGTGGGAAAAACAGGGCAAGTCTCTGACTCAAACCCTACCAGAGAGGAGCTGTGAGTGCTGTGACCACAGCTGGGGCTCAAGACAAAGGCTGCTGCTGTCTTTGGTCACCTCGGGGTGAGGGCTGGCAAAGCTCTGTGGGGAATTTGAGTCCAGGCAGAGCTGTGTCATTACTGGGAGGAAAGGTTCCTGCCTCAGCCCTTGTGCAAGGCTTGCCTGTAATATTTGTTTTGCTGTAACGTTTGGGTATTTCCCTGGATTTTTCTTCCCAGATTGCCAGCTTCCCTCCCTCTCACAGAAATTACACTGCGCTTGCTTAACGAGGCGCTGAGGAGAAGGAGGCAGATGAATTTTACTGCATTTTAAGGCTGTCTGTGAGAAACTCATGGGTCTGGTTCCCTTTCAGTGCCTGCTTTGCTGTGTCCTGTGTGCTGATCGCGTACGGTGCCAGTAACCCAGACTGTAAGTCAGTGTCTCTCTGCTGAGCTGGGAGGACTCTGGGGCTGTGGCTTGGGGTTTTTGGGGAAGCAGACAAGTGTCTTCAGGCTGTCACACCCCCAGTGCTGCACTAGGGTCTTGCTGAGGACACGAGCCAAGCCTCTGCCAGCCTGAGGGAGCCAAGTGGCTCTTGGGAGGGCTGATGTTTCACAACACTAAAGTGGAGAGCACAGTCAAGGGCCAAATGTCTGAGATACCCAGGTCTCTTAGCTTTGTGGTTGGGCAGGGGCAGGTCCTGTAAAGGAGTAATTGCAAACAAGTTCATGGCTTTTTCAGGGTTGGGAAATAGGTAATAGCACACAATGTGTAAATTGTTTTCTTGCCAGGGATAGATGGAGCTTGCTCCTCAAGACCAGATAGTGACATGACACTTTGAATCCAGCTCTTTCAAGTAAATCTTCCTTTTAAGACCCATCAGACAAGCTGAATCAGCAATTCTTTTCCTTATAGAAAAGAAACCCTTCCATTCTGGGGAAAGATGATCCCATCCTGAACTCTGTTTTGGAGGAAAGCCCTGTCCCTCCTGGTCTGTGTGGCTGGGGAGATGGGTGCTGGGAGATGGTGACATGTCCTGAGGGTGTTGATCCGCTGGTTTTGTGTGTCAGGGCCAAAGCCCTCAGGGCTCTTTTCTCCTTTCCCTCCCCACCCTAGTGAAAGCTAAGGGCAGGTTTTTTATTGTTGCAGCTCTGTCTGTGCTGATATTCATTGCACTGGCTCTGAATGGCTTTGGTGGGATGTGCATGACCTTCACATCGCTCACGGTAAGTGAAGAGTTATTACCTGACTGTTCTGTCCCTTACTGTGGCTGTGAGCTGGGCTGGCAGGAAAGAGCAAAGTGGATCTTCTGCCCGTGGCTTGAATAGCACGTGTTTGTGTTTGGTACAAAGGGTCAGTCACCCTTGGGACTGAGAACTAGGTTGTTATTCTAAGGCTTGTTTTCCCCAGTCCTGTTTTTTCACCTGCCTCTTGTATCTCAGGTGAAGGTTGGGGGGTAAAAAGGAAGTGTTTTTGTCTAGGACTCACATTGTCATATGCCTGTACATGCAGTGCTCAGCTACTTGGCAGAGGCTGGACATGTGTTTGCACTGGATTTAGCATTGACATACTGCAGGAAGAATCAGCAGGGCACAAACCCTTTGCAGCTGGGTATGACCAGCTTTCTGCAAGTGCAGTTTGCATCTTGCCTCAGGAGAATGGTTTTTCTTGAGCACAAAAAGCTTTTGCTTTCAGAAGGGTGAGAGTCCTTTGCAGGTTTCCTTAGAAATGCTCCATTGTTGAATGTGTCCAGCTCCATCTGTGCAGCCTTCTTGGATATGTTTAGTTTATGGATTGTATGGAAAGCTTTGGTCAACAACTGTCAGCTGGATCTCTACATTTTGGGGTTCTTTTTGCCTGGAGGCTGAAGCAGTATCATTCTCCAAATAACTGCTTTATTTTCTGCCTCATTACCCTGATTGTTGTCAGCATGGCTGAAACAGGGCTGCGTGGAAAGTCGCCCAGAAAACAAGTCTGGGAAGCACTGATGTTTTTTGAGCTGTGGTCAAAAACTTTCAGATGTGGACTGCGCTACCTTGAACTTGCTGTTGAAGTAAAACTTCCTATTAAAGTTACCACTAATTTAATAGGGCTTAGGCACTGGCTGAACAAGGCTTAGACACTGGCTGAACTCCTGAGACCTAAATTTGGCAGAGGCTGGGTTTCAAGAGCACTCTGTGTACTGTGATTTTGCTGCTGCTGTTGCCTTCGTGTATTCAAAGCTTTCAAAACTCTGTGCAGATGTTGCTCTCTCCTTTGTATGGGGTGTTCTTCACTGGGAGCCTTGGCTGTGGTCCCAAGGAACTGTGGGGCAAATGTCATCCTGCCACGCTTCAAATAAAAGCAAGGAAGAGGGGAGCACATCAGTACTGCTGTGGGAGAGGGGAGGATTCCCACCCTGCTGCTGCCAGCGTTGGTTATTGTCTCTCTGGGTGATTATGAAGGGGTCACAGATCATTTTAGAACCACTGGTGATGATAGGAGTGAGGGCAAGGATAAGGAGGAAATATATTGGATGTGCTGTACTGTGTGTACTTTTAGCACCAGAAGAAGTGAGCAAAGGCACTTATTAGTGCCCTCATTAGTGAGCCAGTTCCACAGTGCTGAGGAACTGCAGGAAAAGGTCAGATCTGCCCAGAAGAGATCCAAGCCTTGAGGAGGTCTGAAGCAAGTAGTGATGCTGTGAGATCACACAGGGAGGCCTCAGGTGGAGCCCACCCCCTCCAGACATCAGTGTGTTTTATAGAGAGCTGAGGTGGCTTCAGGCCTGCCTTCTCCAACCCAGAGTCAGATGTAGCTGCTCGTGCCTCCCTGCACAGCTTGCACAGAGGCATTTTGGTACCTGAGGCGTGTGAACGTGGTTAAAAATAATCTAAAGTGGGAGGGAAGCACTTCTTCACCTGCATCACAGCGTAGCTGTGCTGGTGACGGTTGGAAGCAGCTGTAGTTTGATTGTTGGCAGATCACTGTGTGGTTCTGCCTGCAAGCTGGGGAGCTCGCAGTTGGTGTGCCAAGAGCCACCTTCTGTGGTGACACAGTGATACCTTGTGGGCTCCTTCCAGCTGTGGCCCACAGAGACAGGGAGTGTGACAAGGGAGAATGGCATGAGGCTGAGTTGGGAGGTTTTAGGTTGGGTATCAAGCACCCAGAGGGTGGTTGGGCACTGAACAGGCTCCTGGGGGCAGTGGTCACAGCACCAAACCTGACAGAGCTCAAGGAGCATTTGGACAACGCTCTCAGGCACATGGTGGGATTGCTGGGGTGTCCCTTCTAACTCAGCATATTCCATGATTCCATAGGGATGACAGCTCCACGGCTGGCTGGCTGCAGGTGACGTGGCTCGTACACACTGTGCCCTGCGTTGTGCCCAGGAGAGGTTGGAGTAAGCACTGAAAGGGGGAGGCTCAGAGACCTCTGTGAGGACGTTCACTGCCAGGGTGGTGAGCCCTGAGCAGCTCCTGGTGCCAAGGGAGCTCGTTCTGGCTGACACAGGCCCTGGCTGCCGAGCACACACGTGCACGAGTCACAGCAAGGTGACTCCCTTCCCCTGCCAGCTGCCAGTGGCCTGAAGTGCTCCAGGAAATGGGTCAGTCCCAGTGGTGCATGAGCTGGTCTTTGCCACCCCAGGTGGGTTACGGTTGCTGCTTCATGGCCAGGTGTCCACAAGGGAGCCCCTGCAGTGTGTGGGGTTGGGGTGCTCACCCGGGGAGCTTCATCAGGGGTTGGAACCTCCTGGGCCGCCTGCGTGGCGTGATCTGGTGGCAGGGCAGGAGACTGGGATCCTCAGTGCCTCTGCAAGAGATAAGTGGGATCTCTGAGGATTAGAGCCTGGGACAGTACTGCACAAAGCTTTGCCTCTTGAGTTTAAAGCCTTTTTCAGTGACAAGTCCCCAGGGTATCATGAAAGCACATGGCAGGCTGTGGAGCCAAAACAAGCTGCCGTTTCTGGGTGCCTTGTCTGTGGCTTGGGGAGGAGGGGGAGCGAGCAAACGGTGCAGTTCCCAGTTCTGGGAACAAGGTCAGGCTGTGCCTGTTGTTAAAATGCAGAGGGGAGATTTCTGCCTCGTGACTTGGTCTTAGCCAATATAAGTGAAGATTGGAAATGGAAACAGATCTGTGTTGGTGGCTCTGACAGCAACACAGGGATCTGGCGCTGGTCCTGCTCCGCAGCTATTTCATGCAAAGAAATAAACATGTGTGATAAATTACCACAAAGAGCCTTTTATAGATTGTTCTCTGTCCTGTTTTCCTTTCAAAGAATTACAGCTGCTTTGCTCTTTATTTTCTGCTACAAACAACCCCCTATAATCAAGGCGGGGGGAACATCTCTGTATAGGGAATCTGCTTGGAAATATTAGGAAAACTTGGGGCTCTCTGAGCTTTTGTTTGTTGGAGAATGGGAACAAGAATTTCCATATGCTTTGAGCAAAGCAGGCAGTTTGAAGCTTTCCTGGAGAACATATTTTTAGTGTCTGTATAACTTCCAAATACACCCCCGACAGGGAAAACAAAGTTTAATTGAACAAAAATACCATTCTCCAGTAGTCAGGTTCTCAATCCCTTGACTTCTTCCACTGTTTTTCAAACAGTCCTTGCAAGAGAAGGGAAACTGGGTTTGGTAGTACTACTGTGGTATCTTCTGTATATGGATTATCTCCAGGAAAAAGCTGAGAAAATTATAAAAGGTGATCTCAAACTCACTATAGGGCAGATGAGAAAATAATCTGCAAGAGGAAATTATTAGTGTAGGATTACACACCTGCAATAAAGGATTCCAGGAAGAGTTACATATGGAAACATTCAGTTAGTGTCTTTCTGACAGGACATGAAGTTAATAGTACATTGAGTGTTATTGACCTTTAAACAGGAGGCTGAAGAGTTTCTGTCGTCATAGGTCTTGCAGAATTGGAGCTGTCATACCAGAATGGGCAGAACTTAGTGGAGGAGTCACTCTGCAGAGATAAGACAGAATGAGGATCAGATCTTTTTGGTGGCAGAAAAACAAAGAACCCACTTGCTCTCTGTGGCTTGTGTTTTTTGTAGGTTTTTTTTTTTTCTTCCCCGTGGTTCATTTTTTCCAATGCTTGCTACTATAAAGACAGCATGAAAAATGACTTGGTAAATACTGTGTGTTATTTTAGTAGCTGGTCTTTAGCTGAGACCTGCCCAGGCCCTGCCAGTGCTGGCATTCACAGTCTGAGAGGTTTTCTGTCTGGGTATGGACTACTTTTTCCCTTCACCTCCTCTCTGCCCCTCCAGGTAGTCTCATATTTCCTTTCCTTCCAAGTGCTCAGTGTTTGCAGTTTCTGTTTTGATAGAGTTGGATAAGACCTTAAATCTCTTCTGGTTTTTTGGTGTTTTTTTTTGTTTTTTTTTTTTTTTTTTTTTTTTTAAGTCTAGCTGCTTGCTTGGTACCAAATTGGATTTTAGGAAATCTTTAGCCTTTCTAGGACTTCTGTCCCTGTCAAGGCAGAAGCAGACTTGGGTTTTCCCAGGCATAGTTGCCTGTTCTGTGTCTCCAGTAGCCCTCAGAGCAGGAGGATCCACCTGGGAATTGCTTGTCTGCTGTATGAAAAGGGCTTTTTGTGGTGTTTTGGGTCTCTGGGGAGAACCACCCCGAGCCAAGAAGCAGCTGTGTTTGTGGAGCCCTTGCCCTGCCCCGAGCTCCCCAGCAGGAGCAGCTGCTTGTTGTCATTTCTGGAGATCATTTTAGGTGTGGGGTGTTTGAGGTGAAGCAAATGCCCAGCCCAGTGACAGCAACCAGCCTTTCTGCAGCCTGCAGACGCCGTATCCTCTGCAGATGCTGTTCTCTGGGGTGTGTATTTAGGCCACTGCTTCCAAGGAGAGATTTTTTCGAGCCTGGTAACAGACCTTTGGATCCTTTGCCGTTTCCTGCCTGCAGCTCCCGAGAGCAGCCTGTTGGCAGCTCTCCCGCATGCGGGGATCTGGGATGGGTGTGGGGATCCTCTGCAGAGCAGTGCAGCGTTTTCTGCCCGGGGTTCACCGGCACAGCATTCCTGCTGCTCCCTGGCCGGGGTTATCTGAGGACCTGGAGGCTGCACTGCATAGGAAGCTCTGCAGTGGGACACAGGGATGATAAACAGCCAGATGGATCCTGGAGTGTGCCTGCACAGGAATACTTGCGTTGTAAACACGCCGCTCCTGCCGTGACACAAGCCAGATTTGCTTGCCTTATATGCTGCTCCTGGGAAAGATGGATTTGTTTTTCAGCAGTGGAAGGGGAATGTGGTGGCAGCATTTGCTTGCTCAGGCTCGGTCTCATGTTCTCTGAATTGTTCTGTGCAGTGGCCTCTTTACACAGATAAAATGCTGGTTGTGCTTTCAGTCCTAGAAGGCATCTGCAGTGCCCTGCTTTGAGGTCCTCTGAGGCTGATGGGTAATGATGCTCAAGTGAATTTGGGGAGTAAGTGACCCAAAAAAAGGAGGTGGGAGGGAAATCTGCCTGCCTGCAGTAGAATCTCTGCCTGTTGACCAGATTCAGGAGGTATCAGCCGAGTTCTCTGTAGCCCAACAACTTCAAAGCTTCTCCCTGTAATTTTCAGTTTCCAGGGCATCATCGGTGAGTGATGGGAACTTTCTCATGGCTGGTTGTTTAGGAAAACAGGGAGTTCCTCCTTTAAAAAGAGGTGGGAAGGTCTCCCAGCTCTTTCTGCCTTTTTCACTTTGCTTTTGGGTCCTGAGTGGAAGCAGGGGCTGGTGAACCAGCCTGGGAGTGATTTTTCCTGTTGAGGTGGCAGAAGTGGCTGCTGTGAGCTGCTTCTAGCTGCCCCTACCAAGAATCTGTCTGCTTTCCCAACAGATCCTTGCAGAACCAGCCTGGTCTGCTCCCAGCAATGCCAACACACCTGATGGGAGCCCAGGCAGTGAAGTGGGGTGGGTGGCAGGAATGGCAACATGAGGTGCTGTTGCTTGCTACAGAGTTCAGCAGCTGTGTAGCTGTGCTGAGCAATAAATCCTTGGATATCTAGTGTTTGTGATTGCTTTCCTGCACCTAGCTCCAATATAGGGTGCTTGGGCATCTGAGCCATCCAAATGATGCAGAAATTATCAGCTTTAGGTAGAGAGAGTCTGCTCTCACAGAAGGAGCCATGGAGATAGCTGGAAATGGAAATGCAAACAGCAGCACCGTTTGTGTTTGTCTCTGTTCCTTCTTGTTATAACAGGAACCTTCTGGTCTGCTGGAAAGATTTGGATGCTGACCCCAGGTGCATAAACAAACCTGGCAGTTCAAGGTGTTGCAGGGTGTGTTAGACTGTGGCAATCAGGGGCTGTGTCTAACAACTTTTGACTTGAAAAGAGGGCAATGCACAGAGAACTGGGCACGGGTTTTTTGGAGAGGAGAAGAGGTGGTGGCTGCAGACTTTGGGTAAGGAGCTCTTAAAGAAAGTGCAAGAGCTGGAGCACACATTCCTGTGCTAAAGGTGACCAATGCAAACTATGCTGTCAGTCTGGAAAGAAGCAGTGTCACTAAGCACATAAATCTTGGATTATAGACATTCCCTGTCACTGGAGACACCAGTGCAACCTGCAGAGTAATATCCTAAAGAGCTAAGTCATTCCTGAGTAAAACTGGCTGCTTCACATTCTGGTATCCAGGAGCCTTAATCCTAAATGCTGATATTGTCCCAAGAAAGCCTTGTTCCCTTGGCACCAGCCTGTTTCAACCGATTTTTTCTTTCCCCAGCTGCCCAACATGTTTGGTGACCTTCGTTCCACGTTCATTGCTCTGATGATTGGCTCCTATGCTTCCTCTGCTGTGACTTTTCCAGGAATCAAGGTGAGGCCATGGGATCAAGACTCGTGACTGGGGGTGGTGTGCTGGCGTCTTGCACCATTTAGCAATAATGTGGCAAGAAAGAGGGACTGTTTGCTAAAGCACTTTTTTAGAGATGTGCATTTGCAAGATTCAGTTCCTGTCTGTATTAAAGGCTTCCCAAGTGACTGCCTCGAGAATGCAGCAAATAGGAAAATTTAAAAAGTGCTAAGTTGAAGTAACAAATTTCTTAAAAAAAATCTTAAAGTTTTCAACCTCCAAGCCATGTATATGTATTTTTTTTAATCCACATATGTACACTTAACCTCTGTGATTGTCACCAATGGTTGGCTTTGAAGATAATTTATTGCTAGCAAATGGCACTGAGGGGACAAGAGACAGTCACCTGAGCTGCCTGGATAGATCACTACTGGTTCTGAACCAGAGATGTTTGATTGCAGGGTTAGCATAAGGGGAATATATAAAGGTAAACCAATCTCAGGTGTGCAGGGAAGTTCCTGATGGCTTTCCAGGAAGAAGGTTCTTGTCACAAAACTGGTTTTTTTGTTACCACCTGAGTTTAACCCATTTTAAATGTAGTATGTTCTTTCCCTCCAGTTCCTCTCAGACATCATTCAAAGAATATTGAAGGATCTTTCTACTCTTATAGCCAAAAACATGTTCCCTTGTGATTTCCAGGTTATATACGACTTTGGGGTCTCCTTCATCCTTATTCTGCTGGTCTGGGCAAGCTGTGCAGGACTTGTTTTCCTCAACTGCTTCTTCAACTGGCCCCTGGAGCCTTTCCCAGGACCAGAAGACATGGACTATTCGTAAGTTCCCTCTATCCTGGCCTTGAGGGCTAATCCTGTTCTTAAATCTCTAGAAAGTGCTGGCAGAAAGAACTTAGAGGAGAGGACAGGGAACTCCCTTGCATGTTGTTTATTGCTGCCACCTCTTAGGCTGAGGATTTATGTCTGCCATTACCATTATGTCTTTATTGGTGAATACCAGTGGAAAGTGGAACTTTCCAAAGCGTAGGAATTATGGAAAAATAATCTGTCCATAGTCATAAGCATTCCTACATTGACCTGTGCCAAATTGGCCTGGGGAAAGTATCTCTATGTGCTCTGGATCCAAACCATGTGTGGGTTTGTAGATGGAAACTAGTGCCTTAAATCCACAAACAGCCTTTCTGACTCTTGCAACTTTGCTGCCTCAGGTTCCTCACCCTGTGTTGCAGCTCTCATGCCCTTTGCTACCCAACAGGGTGAAAATAAAGTTCAGCTGGCTGGGATTTGACCACAAGATCACCGGGAAGCAGTTTTACAAGCAAGTGACGACCGTGGGGCGCCGTCTCAGCGTGGGGAGCTCCATGAAGGGCCCCAAGGAGCCGGCAGCCTTGCAAGAGAACAACAAGCTCTGCCTGTCTACAGTGGACCTGGAAGTGAAGTGCCAGCCTGACAGTGCAGGTGTGGTTCCCTGAGTGCCCCAGGGATGCTTGTGCTGGCACAAGCCCATTGGCCTCTCTGCTCTGCTCCAGACCTGTTTGTAAGAGTGATACGTGATCCAGGTGTTGCCAGGGCCGTGTGCCAGCCACCCTGATGGAAACACGAGTTCAGTTATATAAGGAATCCTGTCCTGGTATCCCTGCCTAAACACAACATATGGAGTAGCCAGTGGTGGGGACACCACCATGGCAATGGGTGTGGCTGCAGGAGGACAGGGCAGTTGGTCACTGCTGTCTCTTAGGTGGACTGTTGCCACCATAGAATGGTATGACTTTCAGGGAACCTTAAAGATCATTTAATTCCATCCCCCTGCCCTGGGTAGGAACATCTCCTACTAGCTCAGGTTGCTCAAAGTCCTGTCCAACCTGGCCTTGATGGTGAAAGCAAATGGTTTGAAGTTTCCTTTTGTTCCAATCCACCGAATCAGGCAAGTCTTCTTTCCTGCTTCCTTGCCCCAGGTACTGGTACTCAAACTCCAAGCATCCACAGCTCTTCATTATGGAAGTTTGTAAGGTGCCAGGTAGTTAACTATGAACTTCTTGGAGCTGCCACTGGCACACAGTGTTGGAATGACTATTGAGGAGAAGACTTGCTAGGCCAGAGGTGGAAGCCTCTTCTGAAATGGTAAATGTTTACTGAGGTATATTGCTTTCTTCAGACTGTTATTCCTTCTGCAGCTTCTCCCTCCTTCATGAAGAGTGTCTTCAGCCCTATCTTGTTGCTCAGCCTTATCACCATGTGTGTCACTCAGCTGCGGCTCATCTTCTACATGGGAGCCATGAACACCATCCTCGAGTTTCTGTCTGGAGACCCAAGTCAAGGTAGGGGGATCTCTGAAGACCTTTCTTTATCTGCTTCCTTGGAACTGGTTGCTGCCCCAGGCTTGGTCCTTACAAGAGGCCAGTGAACCTGATTACTCAGCAGATACACCGTGTGTGGTGTCTGAGTGCACTGGCAGCTGCTGGGAGGGTCCAGCCGAGGGCTGGAACCAGCCCAGGACAGAGGGGCAGCGAGGCAGACACTTGAATGTCAACCTAATTTTAGCCCTGTGTCTGTCAAATACTGCTCCATGTTATTTCCCCGGGTAGGTTGTTGAAAGCAGCCTCTCAGGGTGGACTGTGATAATTTTTATTTTCACTGGAAAACCTATTTCATCAGGTATTTGCTCTCCTTACCCTAAGCAAGCACAGAGTGCAGAGCAGCTGACTCTCATGACTAATGGTTGGACTCGGTGGCTCAGCCCAGCAGCTGGGGGTGGGAGAAGTGAAGTCAGAGCTGTTTTGTGCAGCTTGGTGTGTGCTGGGGAGGCTCGGGGTGCTCCCTGCACTGGACTCGTCTGTATTTATAGTTCTGATGCAGCACATGGAGCAAACAGGAAAGAGTACATTAGTTTACTGTTGTTCAAAAGACCCAGGGTTGCAAAACAAGACTTAAGACTTTTTTTTTTTTTCTAAAGTTGTTTTTGTCCTTTGTAGTAAGATCCAGTTTGAACTTGTTAAATCTGGATTGCATGGAGCTGATAAATCAAGAGGCACTCCTCTGAAAACAGGAGTGAGCTTTGGGGGAGGGAAGGAAACTCAGGAAACTCCAAGTGCCCTGGCATTCCCTGAATTGCTTTGTTTCTTGAGCCTCTGACAGCCTGCAGCATTCAGCTCTTTATCTCCTGGCTCGGGAGCCAATTTAGACATTAAACAGTAAACAGGACAAACTTCACACTGTCTACCTTTCCCAAAGGTGCTTAGTTTTCTGCTTACCTTGTAACTCTGACACTGGGGGTTTTGTATTATTTTTATTTATTTATTTTTACCCTGGCTTGCTCCAGTTATTTCTCTTTCATTTTTTTTCCTCTCCTCCCCTCCTTGGAATTTTAGAATTAATACTAACTGTATAAGCTGCCAATTCTGTTTAGATCAAACTCTCTGCTAGAACAGGGGTTGTGCCCCTTGAGTATATTGCATTTTTTCTGTGCCACCTTTAAGATTTCTTCCTTTTTTTTTTTTCCCCTCCTCCCCCTGAATTAGCCTGGGCTCAATGCAGTGCAGTCGCTGTCTTGGTGTTTCCATGGCATCAGCAAAACAGTGGTATTGTCTACTCACAGCAGTGTCAGGCTGCAAGAGCACTTCCAAGGCGCGTGCAGCTCCCTAGAAATGTAATCTGTGTGGATCAGGAGAGGATGGGATGATCTCCCTGGTCCTTCTCACATTTATTTTCTTGAGCGTGATGTGCTGAGAGAGCTCCCTCCACCTGCAGCTGCCCTCGGGAGCACTGAGCAAGGGAAGGAGGGAGTTGAGTCAAATCCTGCAAGTGTTATGGTCAAAGAAAACTTCAGCGTTCCTGGGAGCAGAACAGGGGAGAAGGATGTGAGGGAAATCATGCAGATGGGTAGCAATGCCTTTAAGTTGCAGCGAGGCACAGTTCTGAAAAGCTGTGAAAGTTCTTCCTGTGCAGATTATGGTGACTTAGACCTGTCATGAAACCTAGAAGTGGAGAGAGCAGTCAGCCTGTGGCTGCTCAGCTTCTGAAAACCCTCAGAAGGTGAGGAAGAAGCTGAGGGTTCAGTAGCTCTGTAAATGACTGCGTAATTGTGTTGTGGGAAGGCAGGAGAGAGTAGACCTGTTGTGTCTTGAAATCTGGCTGCGCTTTTCATAAATTGTCACCTTGGTTTCAAGTGTGGTGACACTGGGAGACCTTGGTTAGAATCAGGGCTGGAAAAACTCAGCTGTATGAGGTGATTGCTTAGGATAGTTTTGAGGACAAGATGTGTAGAACATTAGATGTTAAGGATTGTGCCCTTGTGTGCTCCCTTTGCCGGGATAGAAGCTCTATCCAGCCTTCCACTTCTGCCATGTCTACTCGTGGTGGTATTTGATAGGTATTGTTCTGGCTTTTTCTCCTCAGGAAAGAATGTTCTTTTAAGATGATCGATAAGTTGAGGAGGCCCTGTTTTGTAGTAGCTACTGTCTTTCATTCTCTTCTCTTGCTGACCCCATAAATTTCATTCCCTAATTCAAGTTGGCCTTTGCACTTGCTGTTTAGAGCCCAAGATTAAGTGTTCAGAAGAGCAAGAAGAGGCAAAACATGACAGAGAGGCTTGCTTCTTACCTTCTGTTAAAAAATAACCAGACAACAGTAAACCAGCTCCTGGAGTGTTCACAGAGGGTGATGCCACCCGTTTGTCTTGGCTGCAGCAGTTGCTATAATGAGAGGGGATGTGGGGTCACTTCAGGGTTTGCCTTTGTGGGAGTAACAGAGGTTAGTTTGGAGACTGGAGTTGGAAATTCCTCTTGGTTCCTTTGCCAGCAATCAGAGCCAGGAAAGTATCATCAGGTGCCCTGCTGAGGTTTGCTACAACTGGATAGGAAAGAAAGGCTTGTTGGAAACTTGTCTCCATTACTAAGTTGATTTGGATGTAAATCCTGGCTGTACTGCTGTGGCCAGACCTAGAAATGCTTTGGGAGGGACAAACTAAAATTTAGTTTAGTTGTTTTGCTTATAGTGCTGTTACTTGTGCTCTGTGCTGAGAGGGGCAGTTTCAGAACTACATCCTTATTTCAGAGCTGTGGCACACCATGACTCACCAGCCCTTCTGTGCGATGCCTAAATCATCACATGGGCTGCTGAGAGGAAGTGGAAGAAGCATTGCAGGGTGGGGGAACTGCTCAGTAACAGGAGGGGACAGTTCTTCTAAGTCTGCTGGCATCAGCTTTCCCTTAGCAAACAATGGAGACACTTCTCTTGTCTTT
This sequence comes from Pseudopipra pipra, assembly GCF_036250125.1. Lineage (NCBI taxonomy): Eukaryota > Metazoa > Chordata > Aves > Passeriformes > Pipridae > Pseudopipra > Pseudopipra pipra. The sequence continues at coordinate 6,432,761 of NC_087569.1, read as the reverse complement.
AGCGTGTGGGAGATTTCATCAGTTTGAGTTTTTCATGATTGCTCTCAAATGCTGTGGTTTTTTTGCTGCTCATCTCCCCTCCTCCTCCCTCCATACTTGTCCATTCAGCACAAAATGGGTTAGTCCTCACCTTCCCAGCCTGATTGTCCTTGCTGGAGCTTCCCAGCTGGAGGGGATGTAACTCAGCTCCCAGCAAGGCAGGAGAGGAGATGACTAAGGCAGGTCTGGCTGTGCAACACATACAGCTTGTGAGAACTTTTCCTGTCTGTCCTAGCCAGAATAAATCTCCCTGGCACTAAGAAGTTGCTGTGTCCCACTTTTGAAGCCCTACCTGTGTTGAGCTGCTGCTGCTGCTCAGGGAATACTAGTGCAGGATCAGAAAGGCTGAAGGAAATGTGCCCAGTATGTCAAATCTCTGGGAGGCCAATTGATGGAGTGGGGCTTTGGTGTCCCAGCTCCTTGAGCTCTGCCTGTCAGCCTGTGAGTCCAGGGGGTCTGGGTTCTTCAACAGAGAGGTGATCCATGGAGAAGAGCAGGACTTTTTTGTTGTCTTTTTTTTTTCCTATTGCTGCTACAGTATCACTTGGACTAATAATTATTTTTAATTTTGTTTTTTCCCTGCAGTGGCTCTCTACACTTCCATTTTTGGGGTATTGCAACTACTGTGCTTGCTGACAGCGCCTGTGATTGGGTGCATCATGGACTGGAGAATGAAAGAATGTGATGATGGCTCAGAAGAGAATGAGGAGAGCAACGCTGAGCAGTGCGTAGTGTGCGCCACACGGGACATGCAGCCACGTAGCAGGCCCCCCCCGCTCTGCATTATGTGTTTTGTGATGAAAGACTGAAAAGAATGTTGGCTCTTCAGTATAGAAAAGAAAGCCTGAAGGAAGACTTGATAATTGCAGAGGAAAGGAGCAAACTATCTTCCGTGTCTACTAAGATCAGTCAAGAAGAGCGAATTTAAATTGTAGCAGGAGAGGCTCAGATCTCCCTCCTAGCCTAAGAGTAATAGTAACAGCACTGAAATAAGTACCCAGATGTTCCTCAGCTTCTACTGATGGAGATCCCAGCCACCTCCATAGGCAGACCTCTAGCCAAGCTGGTTTAGATAGAGTTGATGTGATATGTGGAGAATCTTGCTGTGAGTTCCAGTTGCTGCTGAAAGTGCTTTTGTAACACAGGTTTTGCTGTCCTTCCAGAAGTGACAAGAAAAAGAAAAAGCGTGATCGTCAGATCCAGAAAATCACCAATGCCACCAATGCCTTTGTATTCACGAATTTCCTGCTGGTTGGATTTGGAATCACCTGTCTCATTCCTAACCTACCGTTGCAGGTGAATGGGTGGAATGGATGGGGGTGCTGGAGGAGCTGGCAGAGTGGGGCTGGGCAAAAAGACGGGCAGGACAGTGCCAGGAGAACGTGCCAGTGGCAGGAGGGCTTTCTGGCACTGCTGGGAACCTTCTGTACTGCTTGGGAACCCCAGGAGTTGAAGCAAATAGTACCATGCAGTTTACATACCCTTGAGAGAACCAAAAGAAGCAGCTCTAGTTAAAATGTCAGATTTGATCCAGAATTTATTCACACTTAGAAGCTTCTGCAGCTGAGCTGTGTAACAACAAATACTTTCCTACCAAGATCCTCTTCAGCAGTGCCTGTGTGTTTAACCTGGGCTTGATTTAAGCTGCTGACAGTTGGAAAATTTGCTGCAAGAAGCACAGCACAGGGTTATATACAGCCGGTTATTTCTGCGTCAAATGCTGTGCCCAATGGTACATGTGGGATTGTAAACCTGTTAAAATATTTATTTTGTGGCACCACCTATTTTTGGCAGAGGAGTTTAGTGATTTTATGCTATACTTAAGCGTGCCTTGATGATATAGGCAAACAGATGTAATTTGCTCCTACTCGCGTGTTGTCCGCAATAACTTGTGGAAAATTAACTAAATTGGTCGCCATGAAAAACCACTTGTGATCCTGGTCACAGGTTGCTGGGGACACATCCTTGCAGCAGTGCCATCTGCAAATGAGAGAGGTCTTGTGTGTGGTTAACCTCAGGGGCCTCTGCAAAGAAAGGAAAAGCAGTGCCTTGAGACAAGTGCAGATTTCTTCCCTTGTGGTGATATTTTGGGGTTTGGTTCTGGGTTATCCAATCCCACCTTTGTACTAGAAAGAACAGCTTTTAGGAGTGGTTGTGTGTTGGGGTCTGGCACGCCTGGGTGGTATCTCAAATGTGATGGTTTTTTTCTGCTTCTCTTTTCAGATTCTTTCGTTCATTTTGCACACAATTGTGAGAGGATTCATCCACTCAGCTGTGGGAGGCCTTTATGCTGCTGTGTAAGTCTCTGGTTACCTATCAAATGTGGCTGGCCAGATAAACTGTTTTGGGATGATAGGCTGTCCAGGTGAGAGGGAGATCAGGAAGTCTTTGTGGTCAGAGGGGAAAAATGATGCAACTTGTTTCCACAGTCACCACTAGACATGACAGTAACTAGATTGAACTCCCAGCTGGTGCCTTCCTTGTTTAGCAACAGCCAGTCCCTTTGGCATAGCTACTGCAGTGAGACAGGCACAGCTCTGTGTGGGCCTCAGGTGAGACTATGGTATTGACACTAAGGTTATATAGTAAAAGCTCAAGGCTGTTTTTGTCTTACAATGAGCAGATGTGTGCATGTGCCTGGGTAAAACATTAACGTAACTGAAAACATCGCTGCTGCTCTGCTCTGAAGTTACACTGGTAAAGCATTGCTCAAGATAGCATTAGTGATGCCTCCTCCCTTTCCCAGGACAGATCACCCATCCTGTTTCCACCTTATCAAAATTATCGATAGCTGAGTCTAAATACTCTCTTCCTTGTTAAGCAATGTGTTTGGTTTTGAAAACAGATCTGCCCCTCTGTCCTGAGCTGTTGGGACAGAGGAACAGAAAGGAGATGTTCTCTTTCAGGGAATCACAGAATCGTTGAGGTGGGAAGGGACCTCTTGAGACCGTCTAGTTCATCTCTCATGCTTGAGCAAAGTCAGCTAGAGCAGGTTGCCCAGGATTGCACCCGGTTGTGTTTTGAATCTCTATGGATGGAGACTCCACAACTCCACAGACTCCTTCTGTCAAAGGTTTTGGTCCCAGTGTCTGGGGAATCCAGACTAGAAAACCCATCTAAGACTCTGCTTCAAAAATGCATAAACTTTTGGTTTCCTGGCAGCTAGAAGTGAAAGATTTTGTCTTGGGCAAGGTAAATAAATGTATGTTGCTGTACATATCAGCTTGCTTGTAAACTAATCCTGTTTGGCCATTGCAACTCTCTGGAACTTCCTGGAGTGAGGTATTTTTGCTTTGAATGTGACTTATTTCAATATTTGAAGGTTTTGACCTGCTTCTTTCTTTCCTTCCAAGCTTAGTTTAACCTGACCCTTTTTAAACACTGTTCAGTCATGGAAAGAGAAAGATGGTTTCTGAAATTTGTTTTTCCATTAGTATTATCTGATATTCATCAATTCAGTCAACAGTGTTATTTAGTTTGACATAGGATCAGACTTGTCCTCTAAAAAGGAAAACACATACCTGTTGTGCAGGTTTCACTCACTTCCAAAGGGAGCAAATTGTTGTAACCAGATAAAAACAATTGCTCAGCCACAAATGGTGTCATCTGGATAAAGAGGCCCTGCTTTCAACTTGTAAATATCAACACTCTTCTCCCTGTGCAATAGGAACAGTAGTTGTATAAGCACTTCCACCTGCCTACAGTACAGCTGCAAAACAAAACAAGTTCTGGATTTTATATTAAAGTTTGAGAGCTTAGGATGAGAACAGTCTGGAGAGGAAGGCTCCAGCCTTGGCACCAGGGCCACCATTGGGTATAGCCAAATACCCTGTAAAAAGGTAGTTATACCTAAGTCCAGGAGAGAGAAGTCCTGCACATTATGCCTGTCTTGGGACCATGCTCTCAAGTTAGTCTCTATAAATTAGTCTCTGTTAGTTGACTGGGAGTGTAATCTGATCTGGGTTATGTGAACAGTCAAGGAGACATATTATAATGCTGTTGTTCTCTTTGTTGACAGATACCCCTCTACTCAGTTTGGCAGCTTGACAGGGTTGCAGTCGTTGATCAGTGCCCTCTTCGCCCTTCTGCAGCAGCCTCTCTTCATGGCACTGACAGGACCTTTGAAAGGAGACCCCCTCTGGGCAAGTTCTTCTTAAATTTCATGTGAAAGCTTGGGTGGCTAAGATGGTTTTTGGCTCATTTCTTGGAAAACAAAAGGACTCCTGTGCATGAACCAAGGTTAAGAAACAGCTGGACTTTTACCTGTCCCTTAATCTGCTGTTACCTTGGTGCTGTCCAGGAGACCCTTCTCTGTGTGAGTAATGACTCACTGAGAGGGAAAGCCATTAACTCTTATGCTGATTTATGGAAAGGGGGAAAGGGAATGCTTTCCACTAACAGTTTATTCAGTGAGTCAAAATCTGTCAGGTCAAAGTGAGTGACTGTGAGGAGACCTCAAAATACAATAGAAATACTCTGACCCCTAAGAACTCTTAGCTCCATTTACCAGTAAATTTTGCATTGCTGATGCTAATGTCCAAAAAGCCAAATGGCTGTTGAGGGGTAGGGGTAATGTGGTGTCTTGCTGAGAGTCTGGGCAGCTCAATAAAATAATGACATGGGTGGAGAGTTCTGGTCTCTAGGCTACGTGTGCCCACGCCAGCAGCCTGTTGCTCTTCAATCAGCCAACTTGGTGTGAAAGAGCTGCAGCTTTTTCTGTAGAACGAGACTCCCACAGCCATAATCCTGAGCAACAAACTCTTACAGTGTGTAGCTTGTACACATGGTGCTCTGGGCACAGGAGTGTAAATATAAAAACAGTGGAGGATGTTGCCAATACACTGAGCAGGGCGTGTCCTGGTTTGCCCACAGCTGAGTGACGTGGGCTGGGTTCTGACACTGCAGGATGCGTGACTGAGCTGTCGTCCTCCCTTGCCTGCCTAATTTTGGTTTGCTTTTTTTCCTGCAGGTGAATGTTGGCTTGCTTGTCATGAGCCTCCTGGGTTTCTGCCTTCCAATCTACCTGGTCTGCTACAGACGCAGGCTAGAGAGAGAAAAAAAGCAGAAGATGGAAGATGCCAAACTTTTCTTCAAAATCAATGGCACTCCCACTGAGGAAGCCTTTGTTTAAACTGGTGCTTCACATACGACCTCCCCTGTACAGGTTCCTACCACATCCGTGGGTTCTACCTGTGGTGTAAGCCAGGATTTTCCTCCCCTGGCTCTGCCAGTCTTTGCTCACCACTGGAGTGAGGGCCGGACATCATGACTGAGATTTCCTCAGATATATGGCAGGAGGAGACTTCCTACTCCTTACTCCAAAACACGGGACACTTTTTCTTTTTTTTAAAGGCCACACAGATATTGTGTCTTAAATTATCCCCTGATCACGCTCTCCAGCAGCAGAGAGTTTGCATAGGAGATTGGGGAGAGAAGGAATAGAGGGATGGGAGAAGAGGGAAGACAGACCATAGTTTGAGTTTGCAAATGTAACACAGTGAAGTCTGTTTTCTCCCCCTCTTCCCCCAGCCTCGGCTGACAGTCTCAGATGCAAGCTGCACTCTCCTCCCTTCCTGAGGCTTCATAATGGTCTTTCTGCTTGATGTGTAGCTGGACCCGGTGGTTTTACTGTCTATTCAGACATACCCCAGACTGTTTCTGAGGCAGGGAAGGGGATTTTATTCCTATGTGTATGAGCACAGCTTCACTGTGTTGCTAAATGTTGGCTGCTAGCACTGACAGCTCCCAAACCTTTTATTACTGCAAACGACACAGACTGTGAGCAATGGATCTGCCTTCCATAAAGAAATGAAGAGCCTATAGTGGACTGCTGGTCCTAGACCAAGCCTTCAGAGGCCTGGAATTCTTCCTCTTCCCGGTTCACAAACCACCTGTATGTGTTTTAAACTGTCTGCAGTCCTGGAACCCTTGAGATAGGAATTGGATCTTGTTTACAGATGAAGTGCTTTTGAGACTTGTTGCCTTTTGCCTCTTCTTCCCTTCGACATGACCCTGGGAGGGGAGCAGCAATGTGTAGTTAGTAAAGTGGAGAAACTTCTTGAAGCTGAGTTCTGGGGCTCCAGATACCTTGGTGTTCACGTGTTGTGAGCTGGTGAAAAGAATCAAGAATGCAGAACACTCCTTTGTGTCTGGTAACTGGATCCTGTGGACAGGGCAGGGTGATGTGGTGATGTAATTTTTCCTTTAGCCATAGCTTATTTACATTGCTCTGACAATAGTCACCAGGTTAGTGTGACTGACCAAAATGCTGCCAGTTTGGCTGTACCAGGAGCCTTTTTGATGCTCTGTCTGGACAGAGCACGTGGTGATTGATTGTATGGTGAAGCTGACTGTCAGAGCAATATGCATGGGTAAAGGTGCCCCAGGCCTGTTCACTAGGGAGGGAATACAAAGGGAATTTTTAACCTGCTTATTTTTATAGAGGTCTTGTCTAAAGCAGACTTTTCTGCCCTTAACCTCCTTGCTGAGGTCAGTAGCTCAGGCCCTGTAGACTTGTGACTTGTGTTAACACTGTTGGACAGTGTTAACTGCTTGGAGCAGGACTGTGCAGGGGTGAGGATGAGCATCCCCAGCAGGCACTGAGCTGAGCTGGTGGCTGCAGAAAGGCTGGGGCAGAAACAAAACAATTATGAAGATGTGGTGTTGTTTTACTGCAAAGCCTGGCAGGGGGTAAGTCATTCAGCTCCTCTGTCTGGTTGGAAAAGTACAAGACTCAATCGCTGTTGGCGCTAAGCGGAGGATTAGAAACAACACCACGCTCAGACCTTCCTGAGAGAAATTACCTGGAAACCGGGTGTTAACTCCTTCTCCGACGGTTCAAAGCCTGCAGATGCTCAGCCCAGCCAGGGCTTCACCTTTCCTAAAGAGCAAGCGTGCACAGAGCCTGGGCAGGACGGCTGGAGCCCTTGGCCAGCGCAGGATGACGCGGCAGCTCCGTGGGACGGCAGCGCCATCTCGAGTCACTGCTCCCGCGAGCAGTTCCGATGCTGCTCCACGGTACCTTTCGGTCTTCAGCCACTCGTTTCGAAAGGACTCGCCACTTGAGCATTTGACACATTTGTGAATTTTTTTTTTTTCTTAATGTGTTGCCTTTATTAAATGTGTTTGTTCCAAGACAGCCTTGTTGCCTGCTGTCAACACTTTACTCTTCTGGAACTTTTTGTCTTTTGGTGTTGATTCAGTGACCTTCCCAGCTTTTCTTTCTTTTGTGTCGAGCAATAATTAAGGAGGCAGAGTTTTGGTTAATTTTCCTGTTCACCTGGCTTACATGTTCAGAGACCCACCTGCCTAGGTTTCCAGAGGGCTTTCTGCAGGTTTCTGCATTCAATATTACAATACTTCTGAATATTTTGAGAAGAGTCCTACTCTTGCTTCAAGGTATTTATGACATGAGAATGACAGATTAAGTACCTTTTTTTAGGAATAGCTCAGACAGGTGAGTGTCTGAGCCACCATCCACAGTCTCAGTGTCCTAAAGCAGAGAAGCTGCTGGAGGGTGTCAGTGTGCTAACTCAGCATTACTTCCACCTCTGTTTCAGAACATTGAATGTGATTGCTTCCACTCTTATGTCACTTGAATTCCTGTTATAAATGTCTCTGCAAAATAGTGGAATATAGAGTGGCATATTTTCATGAAGTCACAGTGGAGTTGCTGCTGCCTTTTAGTTTAGCTGCACATACTTCAAAAAACACCCCTTTATTTCTGCCATCTACCTCCCTACTGCAGTTCCCAGTCCCTGCCCTTTGTTAGGAATACCTTCAAATCCAAGTTTCATTTGAAAAAACGGTGGATATGTGACTTTTAGTGTCTCTGCTGATGTGACATGGTGTTTAGAAGCTGCTGGTCAGCTGTGAGGAGCAGAGCTCATGCCTTGGAGTTGCAGTCCTAGTGGGTACACAGGGGAGTTTTAGCTATTCAAAGTTGAACAGACAAGTGGTGTCACCTTCTCAGGCCTTGCAACAAACTGTGGGAGTCATTGCTACAGAATGTAGTGGGGAACAGAAGTATAAATTATTTCTTTTTTTAAAGGGGCTGGTTAAACAATGCTCTGCATCCACTAACTCAGGGAGATTTTAAGTTGCTGTAAATAAGAAAGTTGTGCCAAGGAAAGATTATTGTTCTTTCTACATATTCTGTCTTTTGAGAATTGGTCACAGATGAAGAAAGCATGCTGGGCTAAGGTAAAACACTGGTCTGACGCTAGTGGGGTTTAATTTATTCTGACAGTTGTGAACCAAACTAATTTTAAAGCAGTCTCAAATATATCTGCATGCAAGATATGCAAATACTTTACTGATTGTGGCGTAACTGCTTCAGTCCTGCACCTCCTGCAGCAATGGGCTCTTGGAGGACAATATTCTGCCTCCAGCCTCTTTAAATGTTGTCATGCACAGTGCAGAAACAAACATTGTCAGGGTGGTCCTGTCACGTGGTGGATCAGGGTCAGTTTGCCTCGTTTTTTGAGGCTCAGGGAAATGTAATTGTGGATTATGTATGTTTGGAGTGGAAAACAGCATTGCTGCCTTCTAGCTGAGAGATGAAGGATCAAGAAAATTCCTGGTGCACTCCCTGTGTGCATGAGCCACCTTGTGGGAAAAATAAATGGGCTACCAAAGGCTGGAGAGCCCCAGCAATTTGAATCAATAATGTGTTTACCTTTATAACTCAAGTATAGGTCAATGTGTTTAACTACTTTCATAATTCCTAAATTATGAATTTGTAGGTCTTGGGGGTTTTTTATGCCCCTTGTACCCCCCCCTAACCCTCATTCACATGAGGAGTGCAAGGAGGGTGGTCGTGGGAAAGACCTCCATGGAAGCATCCCCAGTGGAATGTAATGAAGCAGAAACCTCATCTGTGAGTACTTGCTGTTTGTAGGGGCCCTCAGAGTCAAGGGTGTTGCTGTGTAAAGGTGATTGCACCTTCTGAAAATGCTGCTCCTGACCTCTACAGACTCACATGCATTGAATGTGCATCCATGCTAAAAAAATACATATAAAAAATTAAATTCACAGAGTGGGGAATGGAGGATGACAGCTTTTTGCTTTCACTAATCTGTCAGTGCCTAAGCCCTGTTGACAGAGTCTTTATAGCACTAATGCAATGACACTGTGTCAAAAGTAGCAGAGAAAATCTGTGCTGTTCTGCTTTAATAGGACACTTTACACTATGACAGTAACTGCATAAAGCTATATCTGGATCCTTGAGATGAAACTGGACACAGATGTATGCAAAAAAAAAAAGAGCAAATCTTGCTGAGGCTCCAACTTAACTGCAATGCTGCTACAGCAACTAAAATGTTCAACTCCCACAGCAAAGCCTGGTCTTTTCATGCTCCATCTACAAAGGAAAATTGCAGGATAATGAGATTGTAACTAAGTCAGTAAATCACTAAAATGTTTTCTAGTAGGAGATTTCCCTCCTGACATGCTGATGAATTTGGAAAATATGCTACAAAATTTGAAGGAGATAGCGTAGGGTAAAAAAGAAATCTTAAAACTACAAATTTTGTTACTTTTTTTTCCCCCCTTTTGAGTCTTTTCTGCATCTTCAGAGCTTTTGGTATTCCCTGTGCCCCAATTTAGAACTGCAATGTACTTCTTTTCTAGATAATGGAAATGAGTATTACAGTAGGATTCCTGATGGGAAGGGACTGGTTTTGGTGGTTGGTTTTTTTTTTCTTTTTTTTTAATTTAAAAAAAAAAGCCACTTCTGATTTATAATTCACAATGTTATCTTCTCTGGAGTAGCTGAAACAATGATGTGTTATGTAGCTGCATTCTTACATGTTAATTATAAACCCCCGCAGCTCCTTGTTTTTCTGCCTGTGCTGCCAGCCTGTCTCTGTGCAATCTGTTTTTATCAGGTGTCCTCTACTCCACGTTGTCACCCTACTGCTGCCTGTCACTTCCTTGTGCCTGACCCTCTGTCACTCACTTTTTATTCTGGAGACAATCCCTTCTTTCAGAAAACCCCCTCTTTAACCCAAGAGCATTACCTCTCCCACCTTTTGCTGTCCACAGAATTTTTTGTGGTGTTTGTCAAAGTTGAATTGTAAGCTCCTCGGGGCAGGCCTGTGTCATCTTCTCTGTGTTTGTAAGGTGATGTGCACTCTTGCAGTACTATCTCAAAATAAAGTGATATTAAGTTAATCATTAGTTTTCCTTCTGAGGCTGAACATAATAAAAGCATTGCTTGCTTCCTAATGAGACTATGGAAGCGTGAATGCTTTACAGGGTGTCACCTGCCAAAGGGCAGGACACAGATTAAATGTTTCCTTGAATTTTTCTTCCCTAGGTTAGGAGCTAATAGCTAATGCCAATTAAGCTCTACTGGAGAATTAAAATTTAATCTCTGGAAAAAGTCCCCAAACCGTAGAGGGCAGGTTGAGAATGAGATCAAGCTCAGTTATGCAGGACAAATTAGTGTCAAATAATGAAAGATGAACAACTGACCTTAGGTGGGAATGGAGGTGTCAGCAGGAAAGCTGCACATCTCAGTTATCCCCTCTTGAGCTTGGTGATGCTAAATCTATGGTGGTTTACTTTCCCAATCCAATAATGACAATCCTTGCTCTGTGATTCCAGTGACAAAAGTGGCAAGATTAGCACTCCTTAGTGTTTTTTACTGAGTACAGGTCACAGAAAAGGGTTTTTGCTATCGCCTTCTAATAAATATCTGGGGTTCCTCTTGATGCCAAGTGCAGCCTGGGTGACTGCAGCTCAGCAGTAATATTGAAAACTAAAGACTTGAAAATGCGATAAATCATGACCTGGTGGCAAGGTGGAGCCCATTACCTGAGGACACTCACCCTGTCTGACTGTAGCACTGACTTATCCCCTGGATATTTGCATTAATACCCTGATCACTAGTCATTCCCTTTCCTCACCCTCCCAAAAGAGGGGGGTCAGGAGCTGGCAAGGGGGCTGGAACACCTTCCCTGGAAAGACAGGCTGAGAAATTTGGGGCTGTTCAGCCTGGAGAAGGTTTTGTGGAGACCTCACAGCCCCTTCCAGTATCTGATGGGGCCCTACAGGGAAGGCAGAGAGGGACTCTTCATCAGGAACTGGAGTGACAGGACAAAAATAATGGGTTCAAACTGAAAGGGGAAATTTAGGTTAAATACATGGATGAAATTCTTCCCTGTGCGGGTGGTGAGGCCCTGGCACAGGTTGCCCAGAGAAGCTGTGGCTGCCCCAGCCCTGGAAGTGTCCAAGGCCAGGTTGGACAGGGCTTGGAGCAACCTGGGATAGTGGGAGGTGTCTCAGCCCAGGGCACGGGGGGGTTGGAACTGAATGATCCTTACGGTCCTTTCCAACCCCAACCATTCCATGGTATTATGATTGTAGAACCTCCCTAGTGGCAGGAGGGCTTCGTGGCACTGCTGGGAGACTTCTTGGGAACGCCAGCCTTAAGAGCTGAAACGATTAACACCGCCCAGTTTACATCTCTTGAGAGACAGACCCTAAAGACGCTGCTGTAATTAAAAACATGGGAGTTGACTCAGAAAAATCCGAGGGACTGCCAGCGGACTCCGGCACTGCTGGGAGACCGCTGTACCGCTTTGGGAACCCCAAAGTCTCGGAGAGCCGAAACAAACCGCATCGGTGCAGTTTAGTTTTACACCTCTTGGGAGAACCCCTAAAGGAGCCACTTCGTAGCCCAAAAAAACCCCAAAAACATCGGCGGGCCGCGCTCGCGCCGCGCTGAGGGGGGCGGTGGGCGGGGCCGCGCGGGCCCCTCCCCGCGCGCGGCGCGGAGGTGACGCAGCCGTTGCCGCAGAGACGAACCGCCCCGGCCCCCCCCGGCCCGGCCCCCCCGTCCCGGTGCGGCGCGCTCGGCTGGGCTCGGCTCGGCTCGGCTGGGCTCGGCTCGGCTCGGCTGGGCTCGGCTCGGCTCGGCTCGGCTCGGCTCGGCTCGGCTCGGCTCGCTCGGCTCCATCGCCGTCCGGCAGCGGAGCGGCCCCCGGGGGACGCGCCTCCTTGTCACCTTCAGCGGGGCTGGCCCGGCCGGGAGGCGCGGCGGCACCGCCATGGTGCTCATCAAGGAATAGTGAGTGCGGCGGGAGCCGCTGCTACCCCCCCCCCCCCCCCAACCTCGGCCCCTCTTCGTCCCTGCGGTCACCTCCGGGCCTGGCGCGGGGGCGGCCGCGGGTGGGCGGCCCGGGCTGGCCCCCGCAGTGCGGCCGCGGGGAGGGAAGGGAAGGAGGGAAGGGGGAGCGCTGTGAGGGCCGCGGCGCCGGTGGGGGCGGCAGTGAAGGTCACGGCGGGGCGGGGGCCGCGGCTGCCGGCGGGCACCGGGTCCGCTCGGCCCCTCGGCGGCTCCGCGGGGCCCCCCCGGAGCCCTTGGCCCGCACCGGCGGTGGGCTGTGGGTTGTTCCCGGTGCCCTGGTGCCGAGGGCCTCGCACCGGTGGAGTGTCAGCCCCGGTGGTTTCCGTGGGGGGGTCTGTGGGAGGCTGGAGCGTCTTGGCCCCTCTGCTCGTTGTAGCGGGGCCAGGTGCCAAGGCTGGGTTTGGTCCCCTCCCGCCTTCAGCTGTGGAGCCCCCAACGAGAAGCTCCTGGAATAAGGTAGCGCCAGAATATTTTGGGATGTTGGAAACCGGCCCTTGGAGTTCTTTGCTGACCCTGAGGCTGCTGCGGTTGTTCTGCCCCGCGATGGGGTTGAAGGGGTGGAAAGCAGGCGAGGGTGTGGAACTATTAGTCACAGTTGCTTTTCGCAGTCTTCGGTTCAGCAGCTTTGGGCTTGCTAACGTGGAATATGCTCTTGGAGCGGTGCACTTTGGCTGGGTGTCTTCAAGCTCTGCACACTGCTGCACATAGTTCTTCCCTGAATTCTTAAGGTTAACTCAAGTGCATTCTTAAGTTGAGTGCATTCCATCATTTTAAACTCCTTTTGGCTGATGGAAGAGGCTTTCTGTTTATATTTCCCTCTCCCCTTTGTAGGATATATCAGTGATCCCAATGATAAATTGGGTTTTCAGGTCTTCTCTTAGACACATTTACCTACATGCCTGTGCCCTCTTTATAGTAATTACTTTGCCAGATTATGGACCATGGGTTGGATTTAAATATTAAAACTATATTGAGAGTTGTACTGATCCTTGTACTGGTCTTTAAACTTGATTAACTTTTTTTCCCCCAATCCTTAAACCCTTGCTATTTTTATCCAACAATAGGAGTGTAGAATTCAAGAGCAGCAGCAGGACTGCTCTTTGTAGCACAGAGACATTGTTACCTTCTGTAGCCTTAAACTGGATAACAGACAGAAACCTGGGCTAAGTGCTTAGTTTCAGGTGCATGAAAATATAATTAACTCATTTTGTAACCTCTGTTTTGTTGATATTTTCCTATGAATTTACTACTTTCCCCCTTACAGCACCTTGGCTCGTTTTTTCATGCTTCTGCTCACAGCCTCTTGCCCTGTACCACAGTAAATCTCATTGCCAGGGAGCTGTGCTGTAAAGGTGGGATCATCTGTCCTTGGAATTTTCAGATTTCTGAGCATATGAACAGTTCATTTTGATGAGCATCACTTACAAAAGTCATTTTACTCGGTATTATTTACCTCAGCAAATCAACACCTCTACTGGTCTTTCACACTGCCTGTTTCAGAAACAAGATGAGAAGTGTAAACGTTAAGACTAGAGGTTAAAAAACCAGAATTCCTACATCTGTTTCTTTTTACAGGCTTCCATTTCTATTTTCAGAAGGGCCAGCAAACCTTTCAAATGTTGTCATTAGTTACATTGTTCTGTTCCCTTTCTTCCCTTCATTGTGTCCTTAGTAAGACATATGTGGCTCTAAGGACAGTCAAGGTTGCTGCTGTGCTTTGAAATGAGCATTTATTTTTCACTTCTTGGGATTCCCAGCCGTCTCTAAGAGTTGCACATTCTGAGCTGTGTCATTGTATTGGTTCTGGTATGTATTTCCTTGATGTTGTGTGTTGAAGTTGCCCATTTTACATCCTGTTTGAGATGTTTGTTGATGAAATCTCCTGTTCCAGGAAGCAGTTGTTTAAGGCATATAGAAACCACTTGGTTTTGGTGTGAGCTGGCTATTTGAAGTACTTTGCTATGACTGTTTTGCTGTTATTTTTGTTAGTTCTGCTTGTCCAAACACTGCATACAGGTACCTTACAGCCCACCTAGTGTAGATGGTAAAAATATAAGTGGTCTGTAACTGCATGTCATCTGAACAGATTATTCTTCCGTCTCTGTGACCCCTTGTCACATTCTCCCTACTCAATCAGATGGGTTTTATTATCTGCTCCACAGGTATTTTAGGAGACATTACAGATATAGAGCAATATAACAAAAACCTGATGTCACATATTTTATTGTCAGTCAGTCTGTATCATCATTTTTGTGCAGATTCCTGTCCTGGTGGTTATGCAGTGATGGCTTTAACTTTTTGTTTGATGTCCTGTCAGACTTTCAGACTTACCTTTTATTTCTACCCATCCGTGCTGCAGATGAGCTGCATGGATTTTGTTCACTTGTTTGCATGTTTTTGGTTTCAGGGTTGGTAATTGCTGGTTGAAGCCTTGCTTGCTCTCCTTATTCTCCTTTAAGCTACATCGAAAGAGGTTGAGGAGAATCAGAGTCTGGAGACTCACTTCCCTTTCCTGTGAAGTGATGATGATGGCACTGACCTCTGCAGCTGTACTTCCCTTTGCTGCCATTTGAGACAGATTTTAATCTGAGAGGGATCTTAAATGTTTGTTCCTCACCATTTTCAGGCCAACCACATTGTATAATTTCTCATAAGTTGAGCGAGTTCTGTCTTAAACTTAGTAATTTTTGTTCCTGTTGCTGCTCCTTTTGAAGCTTTTCCTCCAGATCCTCTTGAGAAGTCTTCCCTCCTCCTTCTTTATTACTTGACTACCTATAAGTGTTATTCACTCCTGCGTTCTTGGCTTGCTGAACAAATTGTAAACCATTGAACTTGTTTGTGTTTCTGTTTCTTTGTTGATGAACATTGAAGTCTAAGATAAATATTCAGATCTAGTGTCTTCCAGTTTCCTAAATGGAATTTCATTAGCCTACATCAGTGTTTTTACACCAGGTTTTCTAAAGACAAATATTTTAACTCCATTCCAAAGCCACTGTTTTTTCCCTTTTTATTGATCTTTCACCTTTACATATCATCCTGTCCTTCTTTTCATTCTTGCTGCAGTTTTATCCAGTTAACTAACTAATGTCATGCTTGATGACAAGATCTACCTGTGAAAATCCATTTCCTTTTTTTTGTCCTCCCATATGTAAGGAACACCATACTGAATTGGACCAAAGATCCTCTTCCATCTTGCCTTTTAGCAGATATTTTCAGGAAACAATAGATAATAGTGAGTACAACGATTGTTGTTCAGTGTATCCTACCAGTAAGTGGCATATGGATTTCCATGACTTGATCAAATCCCATTTAAAAATTGCTTATGCTTCCATGTCTGGCAAGGAATCCCACGACTTCAGTAGACATGATGTAAAGAAGTACACTTGATTTGGTCTAAAATTTGTTGCTTACTGATTGCTCTGTTGTAAGACAGCCACTGTTCCTTCTCAATTCACTTTTTCACACCATTCATGATCTCTTGTGGTCTTTCATACCTGAACCCTTTGGCTGTTTTTGATCCCAAGCTGGAAAGGCCAGGTCTAACTGCTTTCTTCTCACATGGAAGCTTTTTCCCATTTCCAATTATCTTTTTTCCCTTCCTTCACTTGTTTTTTTATCCTCTTTGAGATGAGGTGATCAGCACTATGTGCAATATTCAAGACATCGATACATGAGAGATTGTAATGACATAATTGTCTCTTTGTGTATGTTGGTTGTGATGTTGGGTTTACTTTTGAACTGCTGCTGAGCTGATGTTTCCAGATGCTTTTTCATAAAGACACAAGATATTTGTTGGCAATAGCCAATCTGGGGCTCAGTAACTCCATGTGTTTGGTGAAAACAAGTGCCTGTAGTGCATTATCCTGCTTTTATTGACATGGAACTTCATCTGCAGCTCTCAGTAGCTCTTTCTGCAGTACTTTGCAGCCAGCATAAAGCATTGCTGTCATAAGTAATCTTACATAATCTGTAAACTTTTGCCTCTCTTGCAGTTTGTTCTTGTGGTGTCTTGCTGGCAATATGTAAAAAAGTAATTCAATTTTCACCAGTACTGCTTTTTAAAAATCAGTTTGCTAATAAAGAGGACTTTTTTCCTAATCCCATTATGTCCTAGTTTCTTTGAGGCTAATTCCCAAAGAATTGGAAATTCTTCCACCCACAGTAGCTGTATCCATTTCATATCTGTATCTTGCATTGGTTCCTTGTTCAGCATCAGAAGTTAAATACAAATCTAGTTTTTTAGACAGATACAATATTTTTAAAGGCCTCAACACATGTGCATTTTTGTCAGCTTTACATTTATTCTTTTTCAAAAAAACCTCAGTGTGATTTCTGGCAGGTTTTGCTCTGCTGCCCAGTCAGTCAATTCTAAGAAGCATTCAGGAAACCACCACGTGAAAAGAAGTGACTCACGTACAGAAGTGGCAGCACCTTCCTGTGCAGTGAGCCCTGAGAAAGCCTCCCCTCTGCTCTCTCTTCAGGGCTGTTTCCTGCTGCTTTGGGACATGTGAGCAAATCGTGCAGTGCCTTGTGGCTGTGGCAGAGCTCAGCAGAATTGCTGAGGCCCAGAGCAACCCTCTGCAGCAGCTTGATGAGAAATAAGATGTGACTGCTGAAAGGATGGATGAGAGGGAACACACGACTGTGGTGGTGCTGCGTAGATTTGTAGGCCAGTGAGGTATCACCGGGGAGGGTCTGTTGAATTACAGAGTTTTAGGAGAGGGTTGCAATTATGCCCCATCTCGTGTTGGTTCTCTTTGAGGTTATTGTATAAATAGTCTTGGGATTAAAGAGTAAGAGCTAGGGATGGTAGCACTGGGTGGGTGCTGAAATACTGGGTGGAGGGTAGAGCTGTGCAGCCATTGCTGTGAGGAATGTGCCGTGTAAATTTTGGGATATTTGTTAACATTCTGTTTCTGTGTTCCCTTTCAGCCGAGTTATCCTGCCTGTGTCTGTGGAGGAGGTAAGTTCTTTTCTTCTTGCCTCCTTTCTTTAGGACTGTAAATAAACTTGTGATCAAAGCAGTTTGTATGAACAAAAACTGGAACATGCAAGAGAAGGATATAGCTGTCTTCAGGACCCCTGTGAGCTGTTATTCATTCGCTATCATTTTGACCAAATTAAAATCTGAGAGCACTGATCTCTTATACTTTCAGATATGCTGATTATAAATCTAGAGTTGACAGACTATTTTAAAGTGCAGTTTCCTTTTGATTAGTACTATTGTTCTTTACTTTTCTAACATGAAGAGGAAACTTCAGTACAGTTTTAAGTTACCCTTTGAACTGTGTGTTGCTGGAGCTCTTTGTTTTTAAACTTGTAGGCAAAGATCAAGAATTTCTTCTGATTTATGAGGCTGGTTTAGCAAAAAAAAAAAGATTGTGTATATCTTTCCTAGGACTCTTTAAGACCTGTCCTCTCTAGCTCTTACAAACAGAAAACTTCCTTTTTGTTTAGGTAAAGCTCTAAATGAGAGAAGTAGTCTAGTTTATAATGGGTGTGGTGATTTTGATCACCAGACTGGCCATGGAGTAGCTGTGCAGTCAGTGGCTGTTTCCCTGTTCTTTCCTCTGAGTTGCAGCTTGCCTTTCCTTCCTCCCTTCTGACTGAACACCACTCTTACAGACAATCTCACAATATAAATGTTTTGAATTTTTTAACCTTCATACTAGCAGAGTCTACAGGACCTCTGCAGTAGATTTCTTCTTCTGGATGTATTTTTTTTTTCTTATGATCCTTGGCTGTAAGCCTTAGGATTGTGAGCTCTGATCAAGGGCTTGTTCTAACTCTTGAGGAGAGCTGTGATAACAGCACTCTTGTTCATTTTTCTTTCCTCTGAATATAGCAGCTACTGTGGCGTAGACAGTGGTGGGCTGGCTCATGGCAGCACTGTTTTAAGCATATCCCTTTTATAACTCTCTACTCTTTCGACAGAACACAGTTTAGGAGTTGGTGTGGTGCATTCCTGCAGCCATGGGGCTGGCTAGTAAAACAAAAGCAGTGTCTGAACTGAGTTTCTTGTTCCTGTGGATCAGTCTGCTGTGACAGGCATCACATGCTGATGGAAAGTCTAGGCCTCTGATCAGAGAGTGATTTTAGATCTGTGTTATAATGCCAGAAGTCTGTCTGTTGCCAGCTCCCTACCTGTAGCTTTTATGCTTTCTGCATTCATCTGTTTCAAGCAGTTTTAACAGAAGTCAGACTGAAGTGTTACAGTAGGAATGTTTGAGTCTTTTATTGTGCCTGAGTGCTATTTGTGTGGGGAAGTCCTTGTCAAAGGAAGGACTAACATGATAACCTTCACCAAGTAAGCAAAGGATGCAAACTTGCAGGTTAGACAAGGTAAATGGCAAGGTACTCAAGCCCAGTGGACAGAAGACCTCAGCCTGAATAACAGGAGCCTGCCTGGTAGTGATATGGCTCCTTGGTATCAAGCTGTGTAAAAAGAATATGCAGGTCAGTATAGAAATTATTTCTTTGAGGGGGTTAGATTGGATGGAACCCAACACAGGGTTTTTCTGAGTTCTCTGATACCAGGATTAGCCTTCATCCAGTTAAAGCGAGTCCCTGGCTGTGCTCTTTTCCCTCTGTGGCTGTTCAGTGCCAGGCACGTTTGAGCCTTGTGTGTGGGCTGCCTGGGTGGGGCATTGAGCTTCTGGGCTATAAGTGAATCTGTTGCTCTCCAGCAACCTCCTTGTGTGAGGGTGCCCCGGGGTTATCTGTTTTCAGGAGGTGTGTTCCTCTACCCTGGGTCCAGTGCTTGGATTGCAAATAGATCCCCAACTTGACCAAACTTCATTTCTCCTGAAATCTGTGTAGTGTCACCATGTCCCTGAGTGATGCCTCATTTCAAGGTCTGGTGTTTTTCCCATGATAGACAGATTTGTGGAGCCAGTTCCATGAGTGGAAAGAGTTCTAAAGTTCACTTACCTTTGCATATGTACTTGGGTGACCTGACAGTGTTAAAGGTGTGCTTAAGAAGAAAGGTTATTTCCAGTGTTGACTCAGAGGATGACTATTGCTCTGCTTATTGCTTCACTCCCTTCCTGTGTGGAAAGATGCTGACACATCTGTGCATCACTTGGTTACCACACTTATGTCTGTACTACAAACCAGCTGTTAAAACTTCATTGCTTTCAAGGATTTCCTTGTGTACAAAACTCTTAAATAGGGCTCTGGAGACTTGTTATGGCTCTTGACTGTGTGGCTGTTCATTAAGCATCCTGGCTAGCAAGAGGACTTCTGATTTCACTTCAATATGGGCCATTTTTGCTCCAAAGACATAAGAGTTCACACCTTCTGCATGCAGATTGTTGACAAAAGTCTGATGCCAATGTGTAAAATAGGGAATGAAATTAATTGTAACTTTGGGGCATCATCAAAGGGTTGACAGAGCCTTCTGTGTGGTTCTGTGATATGCTGAGGATTCTGTGTTCAGTCTCCTCACCCCTGGCAAATGGAGCTTAACCAATAGTACGGAATTCAAGAGAAAACTAGTGATTAGGAGGGCACTGAGGAGATCAAAGCTGACTAGTTAGCCAAGTAACTGCTAAGATGAGAATAAAATAGGGGAAGAGAAGCCCTGGTGATGACTAAAACTTGAAGGCTGGGATGTAGGAGTTAGACTGTAGCAGACTGTCTTCTACAAGGAAACTCTGCCAAAATGTGGTCCTGCTCAAGCGCGGGCTGCAAGCTGCATTCCCGTGTTTTATACATTGTCCCACTTCAGGGACCAAAAGGAAAACACCTGTTGTATCTTGGGTGCCAACCTTTGCTCTCACACTCTGACCAACGTTGTGTTGTGTGGTGCCAACTTTGGGAGCGTGGACTTGAGCGGCTGTGTGGGTGTCGTGCCAGCTGCCACCGAAATTCTGGTATGGATTAGAGCTGTGTGTACACATTCTGTGCTGCCTCTTTGTTCCTTTCACATGGGAAGGAGCTTGCCAAACGCAGAGGAATCTTATTTATTAATTGTGTTCAAAGCTGCTTTTGGGAAAACAACTGTTCTTGGAGATGGCTGTGTTGAAATCAGGCCTTCTAAAAGAGTTTTGGTGTAATGAAGATATCCTGTCAGCTACATAAGAGGTGTTGTGACACAGATCAAGAGGGATGATTTCTTGCAGAAGAGAAGAAGGTTATTTTGGAGCTCTCAGATCTGCAAGGATAGGTCTATCTAGAGCTGTCTGGAGTCCAGATTCATGGAGCCAGGATCTGTTTCTCTGTTAACCTTTGCAGGCAGATGCTGTGGGATTTGTTCATTGGGACAGTTTTATTTGGGCTTTTTTATCAATACGATTAAAGGCTCAGAAATAACAGGGAAGTTTAAATGGTGAAGATGTTAAACCAAAGGGTTTATCCTCTTAGTGTGTGAACTTTGACCCACATATTTGAAAGGGAGAAGGAATGAATAAGAGATTGTTACTAAGAGGAATTAGTTTGTACCCCTGGAGACCTGTCCTGGGACCTGCTGCAAACCAGTCACAGCCATTCCGTCCTCCCCTCTAATACTGTATTTATCAAACTCATCACAAACTCTCTTCACTATGAATGTGTGACTCTAACCATACTAAAGCAACTTTGCTTCTAAGGTTTCACAACTCTTCATGTTTTGCTCTTCTGGAGGGAGGTGAATATTCTTTTCTGTATGGGTCATATGTAGGGAGTCATAAGGAAAGCAGTGTGGTGTATGAAATGTCAGAAGTCAGGACCTTGTATTGCAGCCCAGAATCCAGACTGAAACCCAACCTACTGTGCCAGTGCAGGAACTGTCCAGCCAAGCAAGGGCTGCTCATATAACCTGGGCCAGCACCTTCTGGAGACATCCAGCAAAGCTGCTCTTCCAGTAGGAATAAATGTTTCCATGGTCTTTGTTAGCACCAGATGGTACAAAACACCGGAGAGCTCGGGAGCTGTTGTTATTTTGGATACTCAGACAACAAAATTTAACGGCTGTAGAAATCTTCTGCCGTTGCTGAAGATGTACCAGCCCAGTGGAGTATTTCTGGGTTGTATTCCACTTTTCCAGGCTGGGTTTCAGTGTGCTAAGTGTTATTCCTGACTCTGGTGCAGAGCTCTGTGCTGCAGAAGACGGCCTAAACAGTGTTCCATTGCTTTGTAGTTATGTTTTGGAGGTTTTTTTGATTTTGGTTGGGGTTTTTTAAGTCATTGCACTTCTGATGCCAAACACTTTGTGGATTACCCTTTCAGATTGCCTCTCTGTTCTGTTGCCTTTGGCAACAGTTGCTGTTTTGCTTGCTTAAGAGTTCTGAAGACTTAACTCTTTTAAGTTAGAACACTTCCTTTTGACTTAGTGCTGTAGCTTCTTCATCCTCAAACTTTGCTCATCTAACTCTGCCTCAGAGAGACCTGAGTGAATTTTCTTCATTTGATCATGTTTCTTTTGAGCTCTGCATCCCCTTTTGTAGCTACTAGAGGCAAGAGTGTATTAATCTTAACATCTTATGCAGAGAAGAATGTTCTCTTTTGTTCATGTTCTTAGTTTTTCTTCTGCTCTTCCCTGTGAAACATTTGTACAAGTTGCCTCTTATGAAAGCAACTGTATAGTATCAAGTGTTTTGAGTGATTTCTGGCAAATAATGTGCCAAGTGAGTGTCAGTAAGAGACTAAAAAATAATCTTAGGATAAAAATTGTACTGCATGTTGTAATTCTGTGCTCTCCCTGTTAGTGGTTTAAACTTGTGGCTAAGAGGAAGTGTGATACAGAAAAAAACCACAAGCCAAAACAAGGATCATAGGAAAAATAATAGGGGGAAGTGACAGCATTTTGTAAAAAAACTTCATGTGAAGTTCCCTGAGACTCTTGTGGATGCAGTACTGTGTGCTTATTGATTCAGGACTGGCAGTGCTTTACTCTCCATTTGACTTGAACAACTGGGACACCTGTGCCAAAAAGAGTGAAAACAAAGGATTTTGCTACAGTATTCCTGAATTCATCTGTGTTTTCTTTAAATGTTATCCTGATGCTCTTTTAATCTTTTCTGCTTTCTCCTGATTTTGTGTTGGTTTGGAGCTTGAGATTTAAGGGATAAAGGTAACTATTTTGTTGGCAGTGCTTTCCTCCTAACTACCACTCAAGCTTTCTGTATCAAATGAGATTAAATGAGCTTCTTATCTAGCTGTACAAGTGAGTGTCCTTTTCTCTGCCCTCTCCCCAGGTAATGAATTTGTCCTTGGCGTCATCTGGTGAAGTTATTACTTCTGCTAAATTATAGCTGTCATAATACTGTGTCTTTAACTTCCTCAGTATCAAGTGGGGCAGCTGTATTCTGTGGCAGAAGCCAGTAAAAATGAAACTGGAGGAGGCGAAGGAGTGGAGGTCCTGGTGAACGAACCCTACGAAAGAGATGGAGAGCGTGGGCAGTACACACACAAGATCTACCACTTACAGAGGTATGGGAAGCACTGTACTCCCAGAGTTGGGCAAGAGGAACTGGAAGAAGCTGCAATAGGGTTGCACCAACTGTAAATCACAGATTATGTAAAGGCTGAAAGACACGCAGGAGTGTAACAGCAGCTGGCAGTGAGCATTGCTGGTACACCTACCCACCCCTGTAAACGTGGCTGTTGTCCCAAGAAAATTTGGCTTTGAGCTTTTCAAAGCAAGTCTGATCCTGTTACCCCATGTTTTCATACTTGAATTTGGCTAAAGAGCAAAATACCTCCTAGATTTCAACCTGCTTTCAGCCTCTGATATTTTTTTTTCTCCTTTTTTATATCCTTTATTATGTAAAGAAGGTTTATATTAACATGTCCAGTTTGGCATCTCTAGAAAACATTGTACTGGGGGTGGGGAGAACTCTACAAATTCCACCAATGTGCCCAAGTGCATATTTTTAGCATTTGCATTCCAGGTGATGTCCTGCCTGTCTCACAGTGTCTGGGCCAGAGCTCTCATTACGTTAAGTCCTTATCAATGCCTTTCTTCCTATTTCCAAATTCTGCAGCAAGGTGCCAACATTTGTGAGAATGCTGGCCCCTGAAGGAGCTCTGAATATACATGAAAAAGCATGGAATGCCTATCCCTACTGCAGAACTGGTGAGTGCCTGAGGAAGGACTGTTGGATTCTGGCTTTTTGGTTTCTGAGGGTGGGGACGAGGGTAGGAGGGGATAAGGAAGGAAGCAACCAGTATGGAAGCTGTTTCAGCTCTTAAATCTTGGATTTCTGTTCTCTACCACCTTTCTGTGGTCAGGAAAAGCAAAATATGAGGACTTTAAAGAAGTGCCTTTGTCTGTTGTGCTGCTGCTGAGTGACAGGGGAAAAGAACAGCCTGAGGAACATATCAGTCCTACTAAGGGAACAGATGTGTAACACTAATGAAATAAATATGAGGGATGATTTTATGTACTCAAGTGCAGGTGTAGCCAGGTGGGAAAAACAGTGGAAGATGCAAGAGGGGAACAGGGCAGATCTCAGTTGCCTCTTGCTTAGTGCAGTTTGAAGGGAGCAGGTGTTATGTGATGGTGTTTGCTCAGTTGCAGGATCTGAGGTTGGTGAAGGCTGAGCAGGTAATGCTACAGTTGTCCAAATCTCATCCAACAAGCATGAAGTGAATCCATGTGTAAGGCAGGGGTGAGGCTCTGGAAGCTTTATAAAGTGGTGAAATAACATCAAACTCATTTTCTACAGAAATGTTTAGTATCTTACTGAAGTTACCAGCCACAGTGTTTAACCACCACTGTTTTTCTGATCTTTGCTGCTGTAGGAACTGAAAATTTGACTTTGCCTCCAAACTTCTGTAGTGCTTTTGGCTGCTTTATGCTGTTTGTATCTTTGAAGGATTAATTTTCTGCTAGTTGGTAGTGGTACAGTTGCTATGGGAACTAGAAACCTAAAAATTCCAACTGTACTTGAAACTCAATATAGAAAAAAATATTTTTCGACAGTTTACTTAAGAGAATTTTAAATGAAGTGTTTTAAAAGAAGGAAAAAGCTTTGCAGTGGGACAGGATGGTGTTACTTAAGTATGTGAAATTACATGTAGCAGTCTTGTGGAATGCATATTTCAAATACAAAATTCAGATACTGTGAGCAACTGCATGATACATTTTTAATGTGTCACATAATTCAAGATGTGGAAACAAAGTTATTTGCAACCTTTCTAAATTTTAGGCAGTTTTCTTGCTGCATATTACCTAAATGCTCTAGTAAATGTCTAGCTTCTTTCCATGTTAAGCACACTGAACTGATTTAAATGTCTGCTTTATCCTCCTCCTCCTCTTTTCCTTCTCCACCAATTTCTGAAACAAAGGTGTGGAGTTACTTGTTTTTTCACTCCTACCTGCTTATCCTTCAGTTACCCACTGCTAAAATTCTACTGAAGTAAAAATAAAAAGAAAAAAGCGATACTAAAATCAAGTACGAGACTTTCCAACACAGTCAAAGAAATTTCAGATTTTGATATGCTAGAAATGATAACAAAGCCCAAAAAATCCTCAACTGTAATAAACAGCAATATAATATGAGATAGAAAGGGCTTTGTTGTGGGGGTTGGAGCAGAAGGCAGTTTTGATGCGGAGGCTGATAAATCTGTTTAGAGAATCTGCCAGCCTGACATGAATCAAGAAAAGCTCAGAAAAGTTGCTGAAACCCTCCCTTGCTGATATTGGGCAGGAGGGAAGAACCCATGGATGTGCTGTAGGATTCCTTGTGCTTTACCATTTTCCTTTGGGATGCTCTCAGGTGTTCTGGTAGTACGTGAGAAGCCCTTGGATGGCCTCATGTGAGTCTTTGGGCAGCACAAAATGCCTTTCTGACTTACAGTGAGTGGCAGGGCTTTCATCCCTCTCACCAGAGTCTGGAATTTAAGGGCCAGGGACACAGTAAGAGCTAAGCCTGGTTTGAGTGTAGGAGTTCCTGGTGTTTGTGCCTGTGTCCTCCCAGATCAAGGGGGGTGTCAGTGTGCTGCTCCCTGAGGCACTGTTGCTTGCACATCAGCTATCACACAGAGCCTTCTAAACTGGAAAAAAGCAGCACTTTTAGTTAATTGTGCCTCATGGTATTTTGTTTTTATTATATAAGATCATCCTTCTTACATTTCCCAATATCTCCCCGAAAAGCTCAATTATTACTTTAATATGCATATTATGTGCCATTATCAAAGCAGTCCTGCAGATTGAGGGGATTTAAATGCCTAGTTTATAACTTCCTGCAATTCTGCACACTTGTTTGTGCTGTAATATGTTGTTTTTATGTGTTTCAAATGGAAGCCTTGCTTAGCTCCTTTGAGAGTATGAACAGTAAATGGGATTGTTGTTGTGTGCGTTCACAACTTCTACAGTAAAAAGTGATAAGGATTGTCTGATAGTTATACCTGTGGGCTTGTGCCAAGGAGAACAGTGTTCCTGGGTCTTTTCTGCAGTCTGATGTAATGTTGCTTAAATGTTTTTAGAAAAGCAATTTGATGTGTGTTCCACTCTTCTGAGTATAAGTGTGGCCTGTGGCCAAATGTCGAGAAAGTGAGAAGTTACAAGTTCAGCTGAAATGTGTAGGAGCTGTTGCTGTAACACCTCAAGAGCAAGTCCTAATTTGTAACAAGCTGAGCATCTAAGTTTCAATGGACATTTCTAAAGAGATTAATTTGTTTGCTTTACAAATGAGGAGTCTTCCCCCCAGGGAAGAAATTAAGAAGGTGAAGGAACGTGTTTTAAAGCAGCTGCGTAGTCATGGTACGTAGTCACGGGAAGGTGGGAAGGCCCTGATTTATAATTATTGCTGGTTTATGCATTATTTTGTTGGCACTAGCAGGAAAAAAATCCTACTTCCTGCAGAAATAATGTTCTTTGAGATTAAGTTCAGCCTTTTAAGAATTAGCCTCAGCTCTGCTTCCTTGTTCTCTCCCTCCACCCCAACTTGTCAGTCTAAATAATTGGCCTTCTGTAAAATTGCTGTAAAAAGCAATTTTCAGACTGCTGGGGGTTTGGAACAATCCAAGACCCAGCAGTAGGTAATTAAGGAAGCTGGATGTGCATGGTGGGTGATTTGGGATGGTAACTGTCTACAGGATGTTGGGTTGGAAACTCACAAATTGCAATCGTACCTTTAAAACCAAATTGCTCTTTAGTAAAGCCCTTGTGTTAAACTTCAGAACAGAACAGTGAAGTTCCACTCCAGACTTCCTTAGTCTTGAGTAGAATTGCTAACATGCCCTGATGGCTCAGGTGGAACAGATGCTGACTGTTACAGGATCTTTAATGGCTTTTCTGTGTTGAATAATTGAGCCTCTCTGTCCGGGGAGTTTGGTTACCGTGAGCAGTAGAGATGCAGAGGGTCTGGTTACCCCGTGCAGGAACAGTGAGGTCTTCATTGCCCTGAAATCCAGCATGTGTTTGCTCCAGAACTATGGGGAGGTTTCTTATCTGCAAGCTGAGAAAGGATTGGTAAAATGCCGTCAGCTGAACATACTTATTCCATCTTCTCATCCAGCTGGCTGGAGTCCAGAGAGCACAAGTGGAAGTACATAATTAATTGCTGCTCCTCTGGGTTTCTCCAAGCCTGAGAATTTCCAGAGGAGAAGGAGGTGAACTCCACTGGTTTTTAACTACTTCCATGTTTTTTTAACTCAGTAGTATCTGCAGCCCCTTGGGAAGCTGAAGCTGCCCCTGTGTTGCTGATAGTTGGGAGGAGGGCAGTGGTTGCTGTACAGTCTTTTTTCACTAAAGTACTGTATCTCTTTCTTTTCATGTGTTGATTTCTTGGACCAGTTATTACAGTAAGTATTGTTTTTACTAATGATCTATGGAATAATGTCTGAAATGTTCTGGATATAAGAAGCTCTTTAGCTAAAGGCACTTCAGCTTTTATCACTGTAAGATCACGTAGATTAACCCCCCTTCCCAACACTTTGTGACCAGGGACAGGGATGTGTCTGTGCTGCAGCAATGCTCAGCTTTACAAGTGGGAATGTACCACTGCCTGGGGAAACTGAGGAAAAGGCAGTTAGCCCATGCCAGGATGTCCTTTTTGAGTAATCTGTCTTCTGAATTTGATATTTCCTTTTTACATGCTGGGTGTTTCACTGGCTTGTGCTTTTGTTTCTGCTCCCTTGAGGGAGGATTGGGTTACCTTTGGAAGTCCTTTGCCACTCACAGTAATAGTGAGAAATGGAAAGTTTTTTGCTTACTTGGCAGAACTGTGCTTCTTGTCCCTCCCCTCTCCAGTGTCAAAAGCTCTCAACACATCAGTTTAATATTGTTATTAATTTGAAGAATTGCATCAAAATATGTACTCAGTGCTAGATCAATAATCTCTTTGAAAAGACGGTTTCTGTCTAGTTAACTTATGTTACCCCTTCTAAACTATGAAAAGATGACAGATATTGTCCTTTAAAGAAAAAGATATTTGTAAACTCCAAATGTTTCACTGAAACAATGGAACTTATGTTTTTTCAGTGAACAGCTTGTGCTTTATTTGATCTTAGCAAAATTAATTGATCACTAATTCCTTAAAAGCAATGATGTGTTTACAGAGAATTCTGAAATTCCCTGAGACCCCAGTCAAATTATAATTCTTGGAGTTGACTCTCCTAATGCTTATCTAGCTAATAAGAAGACAAGTTACATATCCTGAGAATAACAAGAAGCTTTATTTTGATGGCAGAATGAGTATATGAAGGATGACTTCCTGATCAAAATTGAAACCTGGCATAAATCAGATCTTGGAACACAAGAGAATGTAAGTACTTGTGTCATGTCATTTTACTCATCTCTTTAATGTCACAATGCTGCTTTCTGTGCTAGATTAGAGAATTGCTGCGTGGAACTATCTATTCACTGTGTTCCTGGATTTGAAATGCTTATCTCACTAGCAAGGCAGAGCCTCCTTCCTTTGGCTTCTCACATATGTGAATAAAATTGGCCCCCAAACACTTGTTCTGTGTGAGCACCTTTGCTTCTTTAGATCTCTCACTGTGTGTTTACCACAGTGTCCTCTCTGTGCATGGAAGGGGAGCTCTGGGTGTCTGCATCTCCTGCTGGCTTTTTATGATCTTAGAATGGGAATGTTCTGTAGTTGAACCAGTTAAATTGGTCTTGTTCTTTCACTGCAGGTCCATAAACTGGAGCCAGAGGTATGGAAGAGTGTAGAAGCCATTTATATAGACATTGCTGATCGGAGTCAAGTACTTCCCAAGGTATGGTAGGTGGGTAAGAGCTCCCTAGTGTGGGAGGCCTTGTGCTAAAAGAGGGATAATGTACAACTTGTGTTCCCAGGAATGGTCACAGGTAGCAGGACAAGTGAGGACATTCCTTAAAAGTTCCAGCAAGCTAGAGGAAGAGCTCTTTTAAAGCTCTTTCAACACTGTAAAATGTGTTGCCTTCTTACAGTGCATGTGACAGTGTAGTTCCACAGCACTGCAGCTGACTGAGTGTTTGACTGGCAGGGAATGACACTGCCCTTTCCATACAGGATCTCTCTGAACCTGCCTCCTTTTTGAACCTGACCCATGGCTTCACAAGTATATCTTGAAGTCATGTAGCTAATACTTTGTTCTAAGAATCACTACAGTTACTGTAAGAAAGTGAGGGATATTTCTGTGCTGGACCGGAAAAAAAACCCAACTGCATGAAAATGGGATGTTGTTTGAGTTTCCCAACTTTAAAACAGTGTTTGATACCATATTTGGTACCTGTTCTCAAACTTGGTCTTGGGTATTAAACCAGAATGGGTACTTATTTTAGCTTTTCTTTCCACTAAAGATGAATTGGTAGAACATAAATAGCATCTGAATGCTGCAGACTTATTTCCAGTGCAATAAGGACCATAACTGAAGCCTCTTTCTTTTTGATGGTACTATGAGTTTGACTGTACTTGTCTTCTAGTGTGCAGCATGTGTGTATCACACTGATGCAGTGCTGTGAAAAATCCTGGATGCCACAGCTCCAGAGTGTGTAGCTGTTTTCTGGAGCAGCAGTGTTTAGCTCCCAAAGAACAAGGATATGTCCTTGTTCTTTGGGATATCCTGAGGGGTTACAGATCTTCTGATAGCCTTACAAAGGTCATATCAGTTTGATACCACTTCATATAGGTCTAGGACTAGCACAGGGGGAAGAAATATGTTTCCTTTAAGAGTGTCTGACCTAGTGTTGAAGTCTCAAAACAGTAGCTCTTGAGAAGAGAAGTTAGAGGCTGGTTCTTTGCACAGAAAAATACATCCTTTGTGAGAGTGAGCAGCTGGGTGACAGTAGATAACTTGTTTTTAATCCTGTGGGTCTGTCCAATAGGATTACAAGGCAGAAGAAGATCCAGCAAAATTTAAGTCTGTCAAGACTGGACGTGGACCTCTGGGTCCCAACTGGAAGGTATGTATTGATGAGTTCAGGAGCTGTATCAGCTCTCATGACTGAGGTACAGATGCTGGGGCTTGGAGCCAAAGATATATCTGTAAAATGTTGGATCCACTTCTGTAGAAGGAAACAGGGAACTCAGCTGTGAATCCGTTCTGAAGTTAAAGGAATTTGGTACAAAGAATGAGTTCCAAGAAATCACCAGAGCTGTCTGGTGTTCAGCCCAAGGGTCCACCCAAGAGAATTCAAGGATGAAATAGCTGAGTAATGACCAGCAGTATTTAACCTTTCACTGAAATCCTTGGAATGGGAAGACTCTACAAGTGCAAATATGATACTAGTCTTTAAAAGGGACCCTGAATGAGATCTGGGGAGCTATGGGTGTGCAAGTCTGATCTCTAGGAGGCAAACTTGGCAGAAGCTGAGGCTGATGTGATTCACTTGGGAAGACTGTTTATGGCTCCTGTAAAAGGAAGTAGGAAACCTTATGGAGTTTTCTCTAGGGCTTAATAATTATGTTGGTGACTCATGATATAATCTATTTCCAAAATGTTTTAGATAAGGACACTTTGTCAAGAGACTTTTAAGGAAACCAAGTCGTGTCATAACAGTGAAAATACTGAAAGACATAATTTTAATTGAAGAAAAAATGGACAACAGAGGAGGGGAAGGAATAGTCCACTCTCAAAATGCAGGGAAGGCAACCTGTGCAGAAAACCAGGGTCTATTTTCATCATGCTCTTCTATACCCTGAAAAAGGGATGAGAGAAGATGTGACAAAACTAGTCAGTTAAAGATAAGCAAGGTGTAAGGATGCAAGAGGATTGTGAGGAATTGTGGAAAGACTTCATAGTTAGGACTGAAGGAGCTGCTTTCCTGGAGACACTTGGCCAGAGTCTTAATGTGAATATCTTTGTGTCTTTGCAGAAGGACCTGGGGAAACAGTCAGATTGTCCATACATGTGTGCTTACAAGCTGGTAACAGTCAAGTTCAAGTGGTGGGGCCTGCAAAATAAAGTTGAGAACTTTATACAGAAGGTGAGTTATTTCATGAAGAGAGTTGTTGAAATGGGGCATGTTTCATCTTCTACCTGCTGTAGCACCTCAGAAGCTTCTAATATTGTGTCCTGCCTGGAGATAGTAACTTGAAATCCAGTCATATCACCTTAGGCAGTGTAGTCAAGGCCTCTGAAATCCTGCAATGAGTTAAACGTGGATTCAATTTGTTGCTAATCCAAGGGCAGGGCTGGCTGATTTTCTGTGAATTGGCTATTGAACCCTTTTGACTCCAGTGTATGAAGGTAAATTGGCTGTTTTGCAGTGTTTAATAGATCAGCCTGAGAATTGCAGTCACTTGGTAGTTGGTTTGTGAATGAAGAGATGATGCCATTTATACTAGAATTACTTTGCTTAGGGGCAAGACATTTTTGTGGGGGGATAGTTACAGCTTCAGCTATTTGATCCTGATCAGCTGAGGATCTTTCTGGCAAGTCCTAGCGCTGTAGTCATGTTTTCCTCTCCTAGTCTGCTGCTTGAAAAACAGGCAGAGGGTAGGAAACTTCATTAACTTAAAGCAAAATTGGTATCCTTAAAAGAGCTTTTTCTGTAGCAGAGTCCATAACCCATGAACTGCACCAGGATGCTGCACCTGGGAATCAGTGTGTGTGATTCTCCAGGCAATACCACGTTCATAAAACACCAGTGCCTTCAGATCACAGAGACTTCTCAGTGGTTAATATTGATAACCTACAGTGCTGCTTCTGCAAAAGCAATTCTCTGGTGATATAATCTAAGGAGAACTCCAAAGGGGAAGGACCATGGTGCTACAGGATTTCAAATACCTGTGTAACAAAAGGCCTGAACAAAGCAGTGTCTTCAATCCCTTTCTTCTTATGAGCATCTGCAGGTTTGATTCAAAGTAGTCGAGCTGCTTTTGATAAGAGCAGGTTATCAGATATGAAACCATAATGGGTAAAACTGAAGTGCCCTTCCTTAATGAGGACTTTCCAAGAGGCATGTTATATCCCTGTCTAATATAATGCTTTTGTCTAGCTTATCTCCTATAAAATGGAAATAAATTGCTTCAAACCTGAAGCAGCTTGTGCACATTAGTTACCTCTGCACAAAGGTTTTCAGCTGTGGAAAACAAGTTTAGGCATTTTTTTTTTAGGTCAGTGCAAAAGAAAAAAGCAAGATAGGTGCATGTCAGCCCTTCACATTTCCTAACTTCCAGTTTTTAGCAAGTTTAAGGATTATTTTAAAAATACCTGTTTCTCCTGTTTTCTGCACCTTCAGGCCAGCTCTTGTGCTCTAAGTAAACCCAACTTGGAGCACTTTTTTCAGTCAGAACAATACTGTCAAGTCAAAGGAAATTACTAAAGCATTCACTAATTCTTTCAATGCAGTGTGCAGACTGCTGTCTAGGCTTGGGGGAAAAAAAAAGGCGTTTTCTCTGGGGATTCAAGGCTCTAGATTAGATATTCTGTTAAAAGAATAAAAATTAGCTATCTCCAGTTTCCAATTGTGGCAGCTATATAGAAAGGTGGGCGAGAGAGCTGATTCTTCAGTGTACACATCTCTGAAAACTGTAACAATCCGGGTAGATCCATGGTAATTGCCCTGTGACTAAGCTCGTTTGTGTTTTATTCCTCCTCTTTTTGCAGCAAGAAAAGCGTCTCTTCACAAACTTCCATCGGCAGCTCTTTTGCTGGCTTGATAAGTGGGTTGATCTGACTATGGAGGACATTCGTAGGATGGAGGAGGAGACCAAGAGACAGCTGGATGAGGTCAGTGGAAAAGCAGGGCAGGTGTGGGTTGTGTGAGAAAATGCTTCTCTCCAGTAGAGTAGAGAGGAAAGTCTGGTGCACTGTCAGAGCAGAGTGTGTACTGTCCTCCTGCTATCTGGGTCATGCTGTGTGTGGTTTGAATGGTTTTGCCATGACTCCATCATGCTGGCATCTCCTTCTGATCATTATGGGCTTCTGTTCGTTGTTGAGCCAGGAAATGTATTGAACCACAGGTAATGAGGGTCTGAGTGTCAATGATTCATTTACTGCTTTAATATCTTCTGTTTGCTTTTACCCAAAGCTGAATGGTCAGTTTTGTCCTCCTTCATTGCCAAAAACCAGTTGAGTAAAAGGTTTTTTAGCTCTAAATACTATAAGCAGGTAGTGAGGGTATGTAACAGGATTCTTACTCTAAGAAACACAAGTTAGGTAATAATGAGAACCTTGTTTTGTGATTTGTGTCCTGCACTGCACCCTTCTCTCCCTTCATGCCTCAGGATATTTCATTATAGTTTCAAGTACACTCTGCCCCTTGGATAATGGTTCCAAATCCTGTAGCCAACCTGCAGCTTAACCAGAAATGGTGCCTGCCTGTGCATTTCACAACCACTGATTTGGGATGCTCAGGTATAATCAATGTCTTACATACAGGAGGTAGCTTAATGTGTTCCATCCTGATACATTTTGAGATAACGTGTGTGGGAATCACTACTCAAATATTGTTTCCTCTTTCAGATGAGAGAAAAAGATCCAGTGAAAGGAATGTCGGCTGCAGATGACTAATATGACTCCTTCCTTGTGCACTGTAGGTATCAAGGGAGTTTGACAAACTCTGTATTGCTCTATTATTTAATTAAAAAAACCCCAAAAATTCTATGTAAGAAATGATCCTGTTTATAGCTTCTGACAGGCAAATCTGTGGTATTGATTGTTTTTATAGTGAACTCGTTTCACTGACAGGTTGATGAGCGAGTTTACTGTCTCGTTTCAGATCTATTCCGAAGAAATGTCTGAGTGAGAAGTGTAAGAAAAATGTGTTAGAACATTTTGTAGATTTTGCTGCTGTTCTTATTTCTGTAATGCATGTGTTACTTTCCATGACTTGAAGAGAAACTTTGGTGTCTCAAAAAAAAAGAAGTTGGACCTGCAAATACTTAGATACAGTTGGAAATTGAATATTCCAAGAATATTAGCAAGGAATTTATTTCTTGCATTGCTTGTTAGCAGTATTTACTAATGGGCCAAGGCCTGGAGCAACACTTCATGCTGCAGGAGAAGCAGCAATGACAGTTTTAATGCTTTTGACTTGTTCTCTTTCTATTCTGTTAAATTATGTCATCAATTTGGGGCTCGGTTTTGGTGAATTTTTCTTAGACACTGTAGAAGAACGTGGTATAGTGTTAGAGAAGTAAGAAGGCAAGGAGAAAGAAGAGATTATCCATTTATGTTGAGAAGTCCAGGTAACTAGCCTCAACTTTTCTAGGGCAGTAAAATACCATCCTAGTTATCCCTGGGAAGAATGGGGTGGGGCAGAACCACATCCTCCTGGAGCACTGACTGTTTACCTCTGCTCATCCTCTGTTAACTACTGGTTAGTTGGTGGTAAGTGGTGAGCAAGGTGAGGGAGTGCCTGAAGGGGTGTCTTCTGATAATTTCTAATGAATTCTGATGATTTTTTTTAATGCAACTTCAATGTTTTTATTTCCTTCTTCGTTCACATTTACTCTGGGTTCGTGCTGCAATGTCATGATGCAGGGCTGTATTGCCATGACTCACGTTTGCTCTCTGAAGGTTGTCTGACACTTCTCTTGGCACACTGCTCTTCCAGAGTTGTTCTAAAATGTTTCCCTGTTGTCTCTTTGTTTTAGTTTCAAGACAGTCATCAGGAAGGCCCAGGGAATCCACACTCTTGACTGACGGACCATCTCTGGATCAAGCCTTTCTCTATCCGATCGGCAGGCGATTTTAAACCTCCCATAGCTAATTCTAGATGCCCCTTAATATTGTGAGCAAATAGACCGTCTGGTACTAAGCACTCCAGTGTTAGCACGTGTATCCCAAGGAGGCAGCTCCTCGGAGACGTGTGACTTAGAGATCGCTGTATTTACAACTCCTCCCTCCTCTTTTTTTCATTGTGTTCAGACCAACTTCCATGTGGCCCTGTTTGATTTCCAAGTGACATTTTTAGCTAAAATAGTCTTGTGATGTGGTGACTTAGATTTTTTCTTTTCTTTTCTTTTTTTTTAAATTTTTTTTCCCATGTGGGATAAACTGCCACCTTTGTTTCTGCCCAGCCCTTCACCGTTCTTTGAAGGTCTGTTTGGAGAGGGAAACTTGTCAGTATTTTAGAGTGCAAAATGATTCCACAAAATGCTCTGCTTTGGCTCTTGCTCCCAGGGGGAGATATTTAATGGTGGGTAATCTGAATACATAATGAGTAGCAGCCAGAGAGAGTTCTTGGTCTGGGATGAGTTGTGATCCATGGCTCCTGCCTGGCATTACTTTGTTCTGTCTTAGCATCCATGGATTAAAGACTGCCCAGGAGCTGTGATCAGCATCCCCGTGCTGGGACCTTCAGCACTTCCCTGTTGAGTTTCAGTTTAGGGGTCCATGGTCCCTTTGGCCCATGTAGCTCTGTTGTCCTCCAGCTGTGTGTCAGTCTTACAGAATCTTTCTTGACATATGTTGCAACTTCCTGGTTCTTTGTTTACCAAGATTTCCCATAACTTACAAAGCTGAAGTGACTGACTAATAATAATGTGATTTTCCCTGGACCAATTGGGATGTTGCAAAGGCTGGTGTACAAGTAAAGTCTTGGTGTCTGGTTACATCCAGATGCCTGGGGTGGTGGTTCTGCTCAGCAATAATATTCTTCCCATTGCAAGACTGACTAAAATATCTGCTTTTGTGCTATAAAAAAATAACTTACAAAAACCTGCAGTTGTTTTCTAGGATATTTGTTGGTGATTATAAATCACAAAGGATACTGTTAATGTAAAGAGCTCTGGTTATTTAATGAACTCAAATATTTACTGTAACTATCCTTATGTTGATAACAGCTTTAGACAATCAACTAAGCAGAACAAAGAAATGCTGCTTTCCTTAATATGAGAAATATGAGGAAAAAATCCTACTTCTTTGCTAATGCCCTAAGGCACAATATTTGATTTTTCTTTTTTTTCCCCTAGTAGTAATAACTTTATTTTCCACTTCTGTATTTGGCAGCACTAACATGAAACACTGAAATGCCAAACAGTCGTGGGTGCACCACCACTTTTGAGGAGTCTTTTTAGCATTCTGTAATGCACCAACTCCTCCAGCCCTTCCTGCTCCTGCAAGCAGGAGATCCTGAAATGATCCCATGCCATGCTGAGCAAGGGCTGGGATCAGAACTGTTTGCAGAGCGAGGGAAGATAGGAATGCTCTGGAGGGAGAGGATGGCATTTGGTTTCTGGGAAGGGGGCAGTTTATCCCTTTATTTTTAGTTTGTTATTTTGCCTTACTCATGTCTAAGTGCAATAAGCTCTGAATTGTACCAGTAACTCTGGCAGGCTCTTCTCAGTGACCTCAGACGGTTCTGTGGGGTTGGGGTGGGGTTTGAGGGGTTTTTAGCAATCTCACCAGGCAGAAGTAAAACAAATTTATTGTAAAATAGGTAAAGAAATTAAATTTTAATCTGTGAGGCTATTTGGGACCAGGATGTTTCATGGCATGTTCTGTAGCTGTTCCAGAAGTTTTTTAGGAGTGCAGGCCCCAGTTAGAGTTCTTTCAGTTTGAAGTATTTTTAACTGAGAATTTATGCACTGACTTCTGTTCGTGTTTGTTGGTTACGTTTTGAGGGATTCTTACACTTGAGGGCAACCTGAGAATACACACAGCACACTTGTTCTTTCAGTTTGTGTTATCCAAGAGGCTTTCCATCCGATGACACTAATCGCCGTGGAAGCAGATTGTAACATTCCACCGTGCAATCCTTTGTTGATCCTCTGATTTCAGAGTAAGAGCTTTTACACAAAGCTTTCCTGATTAGTGGAAAAACTTGGAGGCGGGGGGGAGGAAAACTGCAGGAACTTCAGCCTGAATACTCCCCCCCCCCCCCCCCCGCCTCCCTTGCCCTGTGTTTTCTTTCCTTCCAATTTGATCCGAAGTGGAAGCATCCCTCAGCCTTGGGATAGACAAATCCTGTAAAGACCCTTCAGTCTCGATGCTTGGTTCCTGCTAGTGAGCATAGCGAAGATCACGCAGCGTTCCCGTGCCGTATCTCTCATCAGCTTTGGCAAGATCCCCTCGACCTGTCGGCTCCCAGCGGGATTGGCCCTGGGACATTGGCCCATCCAGGGGCGATGGATGTGCCGGGACTGTTGCTCCCATCCGCTGTTGGTCCATCCAAGGTGGATGTATATACGCTGGGACCCTTGCTCCATCCTCCATTGGTCTGTCCAGGGGTGATGGATGCACTGGGACCCTCACTCCCATCCAGATCAGGTGGGTTTGGGGGTCTGGAGGCAGGTCCCTCACCCTGCCTGGGTTAGAGTGGTTTGCTGGCGGGGCCGCTCGCCCCCCACATCCCACACCCCTCTGGGTTCATCCCGCTGGGCCTCCCGCCACGTCCCGATGGGTTCATCGTGCTCTTTTCCTTTGGCAACACACTTTGTAGAAAGGGTTAGATTATCTCGTCGTTTCTTTAAATGTGAGTTTGTGCCTTTTTTGTCTCCTAAATCTTCCAATACAGGCATATTGGAAACGAAATCTAATAAAATACTAGACAGAGCCTCCCGCCTCCGCCTCCTTTGTTTTGGGGGTTTGGATTTTGAGGGGGGGGGAAATGGTTCCCCTCGGTGCTGCCGCGGGTCCTCCCGCCCGCCTGGGGGCGCCCTGGCGCGGCGCTGTCCCGGCCCCGTCACGCGCGCCAATGGTGTCGGAGCGCTGAGGGCGGCGCGGAGGCCGCGGCCGGGCCGGGCCGTGTGAGGGGACCCGCGGGCTCTCCGCCGTCCCCTTCCCCGTCCCCTCGGCAGCGCTTCCCTGCGGGAACCCCCGGGCATGGAGCCCGCTGGCCCTCCCGTGAGGGAGCTGAGGTGAGCGGTGGGCGCGGAGGGGCCGCGGGTCTGAGGGCAGCTCCTCCGAAAAGTGTAGCCAAGCGGTTACGTAAATTAGCCGAGAATTAGCGAAACTTGTGTTTGTGCTTATTAGCCCGGGGGGGTGTCACAAAATTGGCGGCGTTGCGCAGTCATATGAAAGAGAGGAGAAAAGCTGATTTTCTGGTTTGGGAGGCCGGTGCTGGGGTGGGTCAGGGAGGCTTATGGGGCATTGCGGGGTCCCCGGGGCTCCCCAGAGCCCTCGTTGTGTGTAATGAGGGCACGGGCATCTGCGCTACATTATAGACATTATCTGTCCCTAACGTACCGGGCGTCTCGAACTTGTCGCTTTTTGTGAGGAAGAAGGAGCTTGAGTAGGTCTTCGGCTTCTGCTTTCACAATGTTTGTATGTTTTGTTTTCCCCCTGTCAGTAAGCGATGTCCTGTAGGCTCCGTTCGCTACAGAAACCTGCTTAGAGGCTAGTTGGGTGACTGTGACACGAAAATTAAAAACACCAAACCAACAAAGACTAGCATTTGCTCAAAGATCCTAAAAATCATCTGAAGGTGGTATTATAAACACTCTGACCCTAAAAAATTATCTACTGAATCATTTGAGGAGTCGGTGACTTAAATAACTTCAGTACGTTGCTTGTATTTAGGACAGTGTTTGCAGAAAGTGCACTGAAGCTT
The DNA here is from genome assembly GCF_036250125.1 of Pseudopipra pipra. Classification (NCBI taxonomy): domain Eukaryota; kingdom Metazoa; phylum Chordata; class Aves; order Passeriformes; family Pipridae; genus Pseudopipra; species Pseudopipra pipra. Next base: position 6,394,734 of record NC_087569.1, on the reverse strand, counting down.
TGCTCCAGTGGGACTGGGAGCTTCCAGGATGGTTTCATAGAATCACAAGATGGTTTGGCTTGGAAAGACCTTTAAGATCATGTCCCAAACCCCTGCCATGAGTAAAATCCTCCCTGTGGTACAAGCTGTGTTTGTGACATCAGGTGGAAATGGGCATCACTCAAATCCCCCCTCCTGACTGTGGGCAGTGCTTGTATGGCCCCGCAGTGAAACTGCATAATTAAGGATGTTCTTAAAAATTTTACAAGTGTTTTTGCTTTTGGTGTAAATTCTGCCCCTGCAATCTGTGTTCTTACCAGTACTGTAGTCACTGGGCACTTTGAAGAATTGAATTTCTGTCAGTAATGACTGATGGCTTCAATATTATTTCAGTTTTGTTTAATCAGGTAATTGTCTTACAAAATTAGTAACTGGAGAGTGTTCCCAAGTGATACTCTGATGGCAGAATTAGATCTGCAGTGTACCTACATTTTTTTTTCCCCTATAAATTCATTTTAGAATAGCTTTTGACTGACTTCAGCATAGTCTTACGAAGAGAAACTATTGGTGAGGGAAATTATAGATCATTTTAGTGTAATATGCAAGGTCACTTTCCAGCTCTTCCACATATATTGTGTGTCACCTTGAGCTGATTGGGGGATAAAAATACAGCCTTAATAATGGATGTATTGGTGGGATTCACTGTTTAATTATCAGTGTTTATAAGGTCCTTATAGGCCTTTAAGATGGATGGAAAATTAACATTTATTGTATTTTTAAGTCAGTCTGACATGTAGCAAGACTGATGGTTGAGTGAATCTCTTTTTATAAGCTCTGACATTGAAATCACCACCTTGTAAAGAAACCAACAGACGAGTTCTATGACCTGCAAATGTTTCTGACAGTGCTCAGGAGGAGCAGTAACTTTGCTTGGTTTTGGTCAGAAGTTTGTATTTTGGGAGCCGAGGATTATATTTCTCTTTGCCTACAGACAGGCACATGATCGATTCAAATCAACAATAAATTCTTTTAAATCTCGAGCTTATATAATTAAACCACATTAAATCTATTATGAAGAAACAATTCCCTGTGTGTGGTAGGACGTGATTGCAGCTTTTGTAACAACCCAGTGAGCGCGGTGGCAAGGCCAGAGGGGTTTTTTTTTCCGGCGTCGCTGCACCTACATTTGTCCTTTTGTGTTAGAAGCTATGCTGAATTCCACTTGGTTTTTTTATGCACTTGGGATTTTAATGGGCCAGTCCTTCCGAGGGCAGGTTTGATTTTGAGCAGATGGCATCCCTCAGCGGCGAGGATGCGCCTCAGCATTGCGAGGGGCTCTCCCTGAATGATCTGGAGAGCCTGCACAACTTCCGCAGCCGCTCCGGCAGCGTCGGCAGCACCGGCTCCAGCGGCCGCCTGCAGCTCCGGCAGAGGGTAGCCCACCTCATGGCCTGTGTGGAGGACGTCAGCTCGGACGACGAGATCCACAAGGAAGTGTCTCGCACCCTGGATGAAGCTTTCCTCATCTGCGGGAAAAAGCTGAAGTGGCAGGAGTTCAGGTTTTGTTCCCCCCCGGCTGGTTGTTTCTTCTGGCGGCGTTGGGGTTTTTCTTTCAGGCTTAGCTGGCAAAGAGGTTTCTGAGTGATGAAAAGTGACAGAAAATCTTTCTTTTCCGCAGGCAGGGATTCTGTGGGGAAATCAGAGCGTTCTTAGGGTTGGTTGCCTGTCCACGCTTCAGTTTTAGCAATGGTTTTGTGTGATTTTTGTTTGTTTGTAGACTACACTTAGTTACCTGGAACGTGGGCACAGCTTCTCCGCCTCCCGATGTCACCAGTTTACTTCAGCTCAACTCACTGGGCCCGACTATGGATATGTACGTTATAGGGTAAGTATATATTAAAGAACTTGCTTTGTAAGTTTATTGCAAAACTGCCAAGTCTCAACAGGTTATGGTCTGTTTTGGGAGGACTCTGTGATGCGAATCACTGTCTGGGAGGTGGTTTAACACTATCACTACCAGAAGGTGAAGACTAACTTAGTCTAACTAACAGAGTACTAACTGACAACAAAGGTGATTTATAGCAGGAGAAGCTTCTCTTCTTTATGCTGCTATTTTGTGACAAAACGCGGAATATCTTTTTTCTAAACAGACAAAATGTTTTGGCTGCTGTTTGCTTTGTTATCAGGTAAAGGCATGTTCATTTTGATATGACAGTTATGCAACATTCAGCATGTTTTAAGGAAATTAGTGCAAGCTTATTGGGCGTAATCTGCCATTGTGTTTTCCAAACTTTCTTGAAATTTTGAAGTCCTGACAGGTTATTTATCATATCTAGAACCTGAAACTCTGCCTTCATGTGTATATAAGCTCCTTTAACTTTGTTTTTCTTGGTGTTAGATGTGTTAGACCTGTGGGTGGGTTGAACTGCTTGTGAGTGAGAAACTGAACAGCAAGAAATTTCTGACTTAAGCTTAGGGTGTTGTGATCTGTGTTCTGCAAAGGTTATATGAATTGTGTTGAAACCAGCTGGTACAGTGTGAATAATTGTGATGTATTCAGCTTACAGGAGGTGAACTCAAAAATCACCAATTTTCTGTCTGACTTGGCATTCGATGATCCGTGGAGCATTTTTTTCATGACTGTATTGTCTCCCTTGGGATACATCAAGGTAATTATTTACATCTCTTCAGTGTCACAGCGCTGCAGGAAAGTGTCTTTCCCAGCTCCATTCAGATTTTCTTTTCCTCAAACTCTCTATAAAGGATTAGTTGACGGTGTTTTTTGCAGGTGTCAGTCACTTCCACATTTATTAGAAGTGATTTGTCATCACACTTGTGTTTTCCTGTTTTGTTGATAAGGGCAGTTTTCATTTTTCTCTATTAATACTAGTGTCCTTAATTTTAGCAGTAAAAACTGGACATGTGGTTTTTCATGTCTCATTTGGAATACTTGGGCAGTTTTGATGCTTTTGCAGCTCAGATGACACACAACAAGAAGCTGCTCAGCTACAATGGCAAGGGCAGGTGCTGCAGAATCATGTGATGAGTAGAAATACTCCTGTCTTAGTAAGAACACACTCTCAAGGAACAGAGCCATGAAGATTATTTAAAATGAAATGTGATGTGAACTTACACTCAACAGCATATCTCTTCTGGCCACAATATCTCTGTCTGTCTCTTGTTGTAGAACATTTTCTTGCTCTGTGCAATATTGGGGAACTCCATTGTGATGTTTCTAATGTAGTCTTGCACTATAAATATCCCAAGCAATGGCAGTGATTTTTGTTAAGATTGCTAAGGTTCCTTTTTCTTTTCTTTTTTTTTCCAACTTGTTTGCAGGTGAAAATAAATTGCATATATGTAAAACAGGATTTTAGTGGGTATGTGTATTTATCTGAGGACTTCAGATTTGGTTGAAGACCTACAACATTATATGGTAGTTTGAAGGACAAGATTTTTGGGTAATATCTGGGGCATAAGACCAGCTAAAGTGCTGCCTATTTTAATAGTGGAAACAATAAACATAGGAGGATATCCTGAATTTCTCTAATAAAGAGAAATTAAAAGCCTTTTGAATGTTGTATTGGTTTTCTAAATCAAGCATTATTTCAGGGTGATTTTGTTGAGATGATTGTATTATCTGCATGCTAATCAGACTCAGCAGTCGTGCTGTTATTTTAATTGTGATTAAACAAAACAAAGGACCCATTGGGAATTATGAAAAGGAAGAAACCCACATTGTTCATTCTGGTTAAGTCATTGCTGATAAACATTCAAAATCTGGCTGTGGGCTGACATTCAGGCCCTGCATACAGACAGCTGAAAGAATTCCTAGTGGTATGCCTGGCTGATTTTGAATTCCAATTTATAAATGTGGCAGTTTGGACACACTAATGAATGGATGCTGCCACCTAATGGCTTTCAGCAGGACTGGATTAGCTCCAATAATAGGAGGGAGCTGTCAGGCCAGGTCATAATCAAACAGGCAGCAAGGAGAGGTTATCCTAGGACTTAGCCAGGAGGGGAGGAGCAGTTACCCCTTGGCTGACCTGTGACGAGGTTGGATGTAGAGAGGTGGGTGTCATCCTTGGGACTTTATGTCCCTTCAGTAACAGGGTCTGTTTTCCAAGTGTTAAGTTGGTCATAGTCAATTCTTTCACCATTCACAGGATCATGTTCCCTCTGTGCAAGGTCTTTGCTGGATTTGGCTTTTAAGTGTTTGTGGGACTAGTGCTGGTTCCAACAGTTGTTGTCTTGCAGTGTTCAAGACCTGGAGAGAGAGGTGGTTTCATATGGATCTTGAGAAATGTCTGGGGATTGGCCACAGCAGAGTGAAGTAAAGCAAATAAAAATGGGACTGGCAGATCTTGGTATCTCATGAATGCAGTTATGGAGAGGAGAATGGTGGCTACTGAAATATTTATGCATCATCTAATAATTACAATCCATCCCTTCAGTATACTGTTTAATATTTTGTTGGGTTCAAGGGCAATGTGAACATTGACATATATTCTGAAATCATTTAATTGTGTAGATATGGAGGCAAGGAAAGGAGGAATTCCGTTTTAAATTTTGGGCTGAATGTATGTACTTCTCCAGCAGTTGTATAGTCAGTGTTGTTCTTAACAGGAGGCTTTATTTTAAAGTAGGCTTTTTCTAGGTTAACCCAGCGTAAAATTGAACTACAATTAATATATTTCAATGCCTGTATTTTAAATTTAAATTAATTTAAAATCATTAAACCAAACACTTAAAATGAATTTTTTGTCTCATGCCAGGAACATTGTAAAGTCCATAACTTTGTAATGAAGGGTATCTTTATTAGACTATTTCCACACACACACACACAAAAACCCTAAACCACAAAAAACCCCCGTGTCTTATGTGCTCCCTGAGTGTTGTTGCTTTGGAAGTGTTTGGTAAATCAGTTTTTACAGGCACTGCAGGCAGGAGTTGCTGCCGTTTGCAGCTCATTGTTTTTGCAGATGTCTAGAATTACCTGCTGTGCTTCTTAGGTGTTTTAGTGGCATTTAAAATGTTTAATGATCTGCTGAAGGATGATTCAGTTTGAAAAACTTGCTGCTGTTGGAGGACTTGTAGGTGTGAGCTATTAAGATTACAGGTGAAAAGTCAAGGATTTGGTTCTTCACGAACAGGATTCTTAAAGATAGAGACAAGAGGCTGGGGAGGCAGAAGCAAAGTCTTTAAAGAGGTTTGGGCAAGGTCAAATTCAGATTTGTAATGTGATGTTCCAACTGTGTTAATTAGTTGAGGGATTGATCAGATTTGTCTATAAGCAGGGAGTGTGTTCTTCACAGCACTGGAACGTGCCTGCATTTGCTGTGTCCCAGGATCAAAGCCACGCTTGGCGAGGGAACTGCATGACTTCTGCTGTGGTGTTCTTCACCTAAAAGCTCCTATGGAGTAAACCCAAGTCATTCCAAATGCCTCCCTGGAAATGACCATTCCCTCTTTGGTCTCTCTTCCAGCTCTCCTCCGTTCGCATGCAGGGGTTGCTGCTCCTGACCTTTGTGAAGCACATCCACCTGCCCTTCATCCGGGACATCCACACCCAGTTCACACGCACGGGCCTCTATGGATACTGGGTAAGGAAGTGCCTGAGACTCGGTTGCCCTGGTCACTTATGGTGGTGTGTGTGCCTCTAAATGGTTTCATGCTGGGAGAGAGGAGATGGGGTTCAATTAAAAATTTATAAACTGACAAGCAGCGAGACTCGTCTGTCTGAGCCGTGTGTGCGAGTGCACTGCACAGCCCATAATTCTGCTCGTTTATTAGCTGACAGGCAACAACTTCTGTAGGATGAAATTGTATTTATTTAAACCTAAATAGCAAGATTTAGGTGTTAACAGTTACGTTTGGAGGCTCTGAGTGTAGGTTCAGGGGATGTTGTTGATCTGCCGCCCCAGGGGAACAAAGGAGGAGTCAGCATTCGCATGTCCCTCTACGGCCACACGATCTGCTTCATGAACTGCCACTTGCCAGCCCACATGGAGAACACGGAGCAGCGACTGGATGACTTTGAGAAAATCCTGGAAATGCAGTTTGAAGGAGAGAATATCCCAAGTACCTTGGAGCACGAGTGAGTTGTTCACCCACTTGGTGTTGTTTGTATCTATTATATGGTGAACTCATGCACTGAAGAGTTTTGGGTTTGGAGTTTTTCATCCGTCATTTTTATTTTAAGTGTCCCTTCAGCCTGAATCCTGGGGGGAAAAAGATAACCTGAAAGGTGGAGATCTGTTTTACAAGGCTGTTTTCTTCCTGTCTTTAATTACATAAATTAGTTAGCATATAGACTGTACAAGCCATGCAGGAAAGCTTTAGAAAGCCTGTTTATACCAAAAATCCTTCTGATTGCTGTTCAATGTTCAGAGATGCAGATCATTAGGAGGCTCAGGAGAAGTTAATATTCAGGCAGTAATGAGCAAGCAGCAAGAGAGCAAGGGACTTAATTTACTGCTTCAATTACTTCAAATTTTTGGTGTAGCAGCAGGTTGTCCCTGTGTAAGCTTATCTATAACTACTTAATGTTTGTTTTTAAGCTGTTTGCATTAAGTAATATAAGTGATTAGAGCACCTAATTAGCATAATGGCTTTTATTCTGTTGAATTCTTCCCTTGTGCTAGTGGATTCCTATAAATCTTCCTTGGTTTTTTTGCATTTATTGTTTTTTCTTCTTCTTCTTAAGTGTTCTCTTCTGGTTTGGAGATCTGAACTTCCGGATAGCAGACTATGGCATCCACTTTGTGCGGGAATCCATCAATAACAAGCGGTACAGTCTGCTCTGGGAAAAGGACCAGGTGTGTTGCCTTAGTCTGGGGGGGTTGGTTTGGTTTTTAATGCCTACAAACACAACATGTTAGTTAATGTTACCTCTAGAGTTTCTAATTTCTTTCAAAGAACAGACGCAGAGCAGGCATGAGGTGGAACAGGTCTAGCTGTTCATTCTCTCCCTTCTCTCAGTCATAAGCCCCAATTAATTGCCAACTATTTCTGCTTTTGTTTAGTTTCTTACTTTACAATGCTTGTGTTTGACTGGAGCTTTCTTAGAACTTCATGTCTTATCAGTTGTTCCTCACCTTGATTTCTCCTCTTCTCCCAAGAATTATTTTTAAGAGAACCTTATTCTGAAATTTGTTTTGAGTAGAATTTCCTCAAAACTTGTAGACAGATCATGTTCTGGCAGTAACAGAGGCACTTCTGAATTTACCTTTCCAGTTATGTTGTACTGACCGAGATGTTGAATTCTTGGAGGAGCTTTCTCAATCACCCTTTAAGCTCTGCATTTTAAACATGAACTTTAAAAACTACTTTTTATTTCTGCAGTTAAATATGGCCAAAAAGACAGAAGCATTTCTTAAGGAATTCATAGAGGGTCCTTTGCAGTTTAAGCCCACCTACAAGTTTGACCTTTACTCGGATGTGTATGACACAAGGTAAAAGCATAATAAGATGAGTTAAGATGTGGGATATGGGGGTGAATGTGGGCTTGGTGAAATAGCACTGTAGTAAGTAAACCTGAATTTCCTGGAGGTACTGGTTGACTGGGGCTGTTGAGCTACTCTGTTAGGCTTGTTCACTGATCAAATCTGAATAAATTAATATTGCTGGCTGATGAAGCTGGAGTCTGCTGATTGCATGAGGGAGGTAGTGAAACAACCCAGCTTCCTTTTTGAAAAGACTGGATTAACAGAATAAATGAGCACTTGTTTAGGCCACTTGTATTTTGTTGTTTACGGCTAAAAGTGCCCACTGGTTGTCAGAAAGGAGCAAAAGAAAAAGAGTAATTGTCTGCAATTTTTGTTTTCCTTCTCTGTTTAAGCATTTTATTTGGTATGCTGGTATTTGAAAGTTAATGTAAATTTGTCTTCACTGATTATTTTAAGTTGAAAATGTAGTATCTTAAGTTTCTGAAGTTTTTCTCTGATGCTAAAGTTTGTTGTTAAGTATTAGTCTTATATTTTAACAGGAGGATAAGTTCCTGTCCAAACAGGGGTTTTGTACTGATCTTTTTCTTTACTTCCAGAGAACAGAAGTCCCTGTTTTGGTTTAAGTAAGAAGAGAACTTTCTGAATTTTGTAGTTTCGTAAATATTTCAGAATCAAAACAAGGCTCTTTTCTGAGCTTTTGATTTGATTTTTGTGAAATATTTGAAAATCAGACGACAACTGATTTTCTTTAGGGACTTTCTGAACCTGTCTGAAAGCTGTAGTGTTATCTACTCTGCTGTTGCACTTAACATTGGATGTTATTCCTTTATATCCAAAGACATTTTGCTCCCTAATTGAGTGTAAAGATATATAATGAGACCAGCAGTAAATCCAGTTAACAAAAAAGACTTATAATAATCCGAACCCAGACATTCTACAAATGATTCATAGCCTGGTAGTCTGTACTGGCTCATTTAAAGAACAGAAAGTGTGCTTACACATACTGTGTGTGATCTGCTGCTGTTCAAGCAAGTGGAGAGACTTTGCTCAGATGGGGGGAGATCAGCAGGCTTGAGAAGTGTGCTTTTCATGAAATCCACAGTGTTTTGTTACTTTTTGATACTTTTTCAGTGTGAATTTTGAGGTTTTGTTTCCCATCTAATCTGCCATTTTCTCTAAAATAGAGAGTGTATTAACTTAAGCTGTTTCTTTGGTATTTTCTTGCACAGCAGAGCAGACATATGGCAGCTCATAAAGATTTCTGTCGGTTTATATAATTACTGGAGTAAGTGGGATAAGGGCCCTTAGTCATTTAAAATCTTTCCACCTTACTAAAGGTGAGTCAGACTTGCATATGGGAAGGGGTAAAATAAAAATATGTTGAATATTGAACTAAATGGCATTGGTTTTGATATTCAGAGTTATTAAACTGACAGTTTTCCTTACACATCCTGCTCATTAACTGTTATAACTCAATCCAGTCCATTCTAATTCCTCTTCCATAGGGTATGATCTTTTCTCCATTTCAATTTGAAGTGACACATCCATACAGAGAAGTTGCTGTTAAGTCTTCCTCCCCCTGCAGAGGGAACCACGGAAGGCTCATGTCTTCTGTTGTTACTGATATGGAATAGGAGGAAACTCTGCATTATGATTGCAGTTTGATGTACAGCACAGTTGCAGGCACAACTTTCTTGATCATGGAATTTTGAAAGCCTGTTGTTTTAAGACCTGCAATGCAGGCTGGTACAATTTAGAGGAACTCTTAAATAAAGCATTGCTGTGGCACCTGTGATTACCATAAGCTACCCAAGTTTGTCCCCTTTTTTTGTTGTTAAAAGAAACTTGTCCTCAATCATCTTGAATAATTTTGAACATCATTCACACTCTTCTACATATTCCTTATGTTTATGCCCTCATTTCTCAGAATATCTATAGATTTGAAGCTTGGGGCAGTTGCTGTATTATCTCAATGTTCTTGAATTTATTTTTTTTTTTAGGAGAAAGTATCATTTCCTGTATGAAGTCGACTAACCCACTGAAATGCCCTTCTCCCCTTCATTTTACTCCTCTTTCAGAAGCCCATGAAACTGGTCTGTGGTTAATGGAGTTCAAATTGAGGAAATGTTGGTTGTAAAGCATTTTGAATAGAGCTGTAAAATGAAGCTTGAATGCGATTGCCCTCTTTTATTGACACGTATCTGACTATCTTTGAACTCTGAGTAGATTTTGCACAGCATTCTTAGCTTTTGCCAACTTGTTTTTCTCCTCATTTCACTTTTACCTTGCATTTTTGCAGTGAGAAGAAACGAAAGCCAGCATGGACTGATAGGATTCTTTGGAGAGTGAAACATCTCTGCCAGAATGCATCAAAAGAGGGCGAATTCTCTGAAGAAGAGCAGACAATTTTTGTTACTTTGAATAACTATGTCAGTCACATGAGCTATGGCATCAGCGACCACAAACCTGTTACAGGAACATTCGGGCTTGAGGTGCTGTCCCAGTTATGTTGTTAAGAAAAAGTTTGTTTTGCCAAGTGTTACCTTACAGAATCTGGTTTTCTGAACCAAAATCTCTGTTTCCTTCTATTTATAGTGAAGGCAGCAAATCGGTGTCAGTTTATTTCCGCTCAGTTAGGAGTCCCACAGCAGGTGTGGCAGAGAATAACTTGAATAACTAAAAGAATGACAGAGTTGACTGACTTTAAAATCTGTTCTTTTGCCTAGTTGAAGCCTCTTGTCTCAGTTCCTTTGGTCGTGCTGAGTCCTGAGGGTGAGTGGAGTGCAGAACACGATGTTATCATCCGCTACTCCGCAGTGCCTGAACTCCCCAGCAGTGCTTGGGACTGGATTGGGCTCTTCAAGGTAATGTTCTCATATCATGGTTCTTCAGCAAAGATGGTGAATAGGACTGGAGGAGGTAGTTGCTAGTTTTAGGGCATTGTGATTCTTGCTAGTGCAGAACTCTCTGATTTAGTTGTGTCTCCTTGATTACCATTAATTTCTGTGTGCTGACAGTTTAGCTCCATAGATGTGAGTTCTTTCACACCCTTAGATTCTCTGCTAAGATACTGTGGTGATTTATTTAAATAAAATGTTAAAGAAGCTATGGAAAGGAGTTGTCCTCCCCTGATGTCTGCAATTCAAGAGATTTATGTAGCAAAGAAAGAACAAAAATAAGTTAGTGGAAGGGTGAGAGAAACAAAATTTATGTGCGTGCCCCTAAAATGTTTTTGTCCTAAAAGTGCAGTGTCCTAAAAGTTTTAATTATGTCAGTGAAGTAGTAAACAGCTCTCACAACTTTGAGTTTTCCATATAATATGCTTTTTGTTTCCTTCAGAAGGCTGATGGTTTGCATCTTTCTCTGCAGGTGACTTTCAGGCATATGAATGATTATGTTACTTATGCTTGGGTAGAAGATGATGAAATCTCTTCTAACAAAGACAGTAAACAAGTAAGTCAGTTGTATTTCTTTCTAATGTAGTTTCCCACAGAGTAGCACTGAAGGTCTGTTTGTCCCATATCCTCTGGGGGGTTCTGTATCCTCTTTCCCAACTGAAGCTAACTGGGAGCGATATTATTGTTTAAAATCCCTCTTCCTAATTCTTAGTAATTTTCAGGTAGTCTGGCACACTTTCTCAGTGTGATCATATAGCTTAAGGGAATTGATGAAAAAGCTATTTATTCCTGTAGTGACTTTTCACTGTACTAAAACTACTGTCATTTTATATTTTGATCTGTTTCTGCCACTGCATTAAGTAATGGGGCATTTTTTCATCTGATTGTCCAACTTGCTCAATGTATCCTTAGTATTTATTATTTTGGTTACAGTTGTAAGTATTTACACAGTTAGTTCCAGGTACCTAATACAGCTCCAGATTGAGGTTTCTTAGACTTTGTGTTTTGACTACTGAATGTTTTGGTCCTTCTTTAAAAACTGCTGTCTGTTACAAAGCTTGCTAGTAGTGATTACCTAAAGTGATTGAAAACAAACAAACAAAACTTATTTGGAATACAGATGGTGTATTGCCAGAGATATTTATCTGAACAAACAGAAATTAAAATTTAATTTTGGAGACATGGCGGGTGCAAGGATGGATAATTTTCCAGACAAGGGAAAGCAGTTATTTCACATCAGAGATTTTGTAAGTTAGCATCAAGTTTACAACAGGAACCCAAATTGTATTGTGTAAATACAAAGCTTAGAAATCTGAGCACTGTGAATGTTGTTTTAGCAGGACACTGTGGGGTGCAGTTTGGGGACGGGAGTGGTTTCAGGACCGGAGCAAACCGAGGTGGTGCTTTGCTCTGCTCGTTGCCACCAGGAGGCAGCTCGGCTCCCTCCCTGCTGCTCCCTGGCCTTGTCCTGTCCCCTACAACCACTCTGGGCTTTTTCTTCTCCCTTCTCACTGAACCAACTCATCTTGCTAACACGGTGAAGGATATTCCTTTTCCTCCTTGACTTAGTTTTCAGATGGTTTCATAAGTTATTTCTGTCCTCATCCTTTTTAGTTTATGTTTTAAAACCTGCTTATAAATAGTCAATACTGATTTTTAAGGTGTCCTGAATGGCAGAGACTGATTTTTTGTAAACTTCTTTTTCTGTGGAAGTTGCTCATTGCCTGTTCTTATTCTTGTTGCCAGGTTTACATGAGTGCTTCAGAAATACCTACTATGGGAGGAGAATTTTTGCTGTGTTATTATAGCAATAACTTGCAGACAATAGTTGGTATCAGTGAGCCTTTTCAGGTAAGGTATTTGGAAGCATTGATTAGTGTTGCTGTGATCTTTTCAGTTTCTTTTGCTTTCACATGCATCTGAACATAGATGTGTGCAACTGTGTTAATACTGGAGGAGGTGGCAGCAGAAGGAATTCTAAAAATTATATGTCCTGGCTAACATCCCATAAAAGAATTTGCTGATGTGCTAAAAGACTCTTGAGTAGCTGTTATGGCAACACATAGCAGTGAAATAAGACAGGTTTCTTCTCTCTCAGCTTTTACTTTTGGAACTTCAGGCTCTCATATTAGGTCCTAGTTTCTATAAAAATGAGAACTCAACTGCTGCCCAGTTTCTGGTAGATTATAAGTGAGCTCTTTGTGCTCCATTCTGTGATAGATTTGCACAGAAGTGTTTCCTGTATATTAATCACTTGAATTTGGGAAAGACAGTACAGCTGGAACTCAAGTTAATTGTTTAACAGGCTTCATTTAATTTCTGAAAGGATCACTTAACCTGCACAAGCAAGGTGAAGTGACCAAGCATTGCTGCTTCTACACAAGCGCTGTTTTTTCCAAAATAATTTTGTTTGTGCATAATTTTCTGTGCTGTCATAGCTGTGCTAATGTGTCATGAAATGATTGAAATAGAAGTTCTGCACTGTTGTTGGGTGAAGGGGTTTTAAAAGACTGTGGAGCTGCATTGCCTTAGGGGATACAGTAATGAAAGTCACTGGGCTGGCTGATATATCTCAGTGCTACTGTTCCTGTTTTTCTCTCTGTTTTGGTGAGAAACATGGCAGTGTATTTCTATTGCCTCTGAGCTTAATATCTACCAGAGACTCTGCAGGATGGTTGTCAGTTGGACATGGATACAACATCCAATATGCCTTTCTTTTTGCATGACACTTAATGTTTTGGTATCAGTTTAGTGGATTTTTACTAGATTTTTAAATTTTCTCAATTCTTAGCAAGTATGACAGACATCTTTATGTAATGGTATATTGATAGTGCAGAGCAAAACGGTGGCTTTGAGTTGTTAATTTATTTTTTAATTTGTTTTTCTCCCAGATTCTGCCCAGCAAAACTTCAATAGAAAAGGATTTGACACAGGAAGAGAACAGTTGGATGCAGAAACCTGATGATCTGGAATCACGTGATGAGTCTGAAGACAGGAAGGGCATTTAGTGGTCCTGATTCAGGAGTCAGATGATTCTTTATATCTTAGTGATTGTAAGCTTTTACTCTTAGAAGATGGAGTAAGACAGGTAGGATTGTTCAGAAACTTTGTAAGCTCGTGGAAGATAATTTATTGTGGAAACAGATATTTTTATTATGGGGAGAGTAACTCTCTTGCACTGGATGAGAACTGTAAAAATAGCACTTAATGAATGCTGTATGTTTTAAGGTGATAGACATTTCTAATACAATGATTTAACCTAAGGAAGTTGCCATGTTTAATAGATTTTTAGGCTTGTTCCCTTTTTTGTAGAGGATATTTTATTTACGATGCAATATTTACTATGCCGTAACCACTTAATAATTGATTTCCAAATTTTGAGTTTAAATGAAGTTATTTTAAAATATTTATTAGATATGGCCAGTTAGCTTGTTTTGAAATTTTATTTGACCTTCAAATGTAAGCTAATTACCTTTTGGGAAACATGTGTGACAACAGGTCACATGAAAACAAAATCTTTGGAGTGTGTAAAGTCTCCTTTGGTAGATCCTTTCCTTCATGCCTTACTGAGAACTCTCTGTAGGATTTTCCGTTTTTAATTTTTCCAAATTGAAATACATTTATCAAAATGTATTTTTCCTGATTTTTTTAGAAATTCTTCTTTTATAAAACAATTAAGCAATTTGCCTATTGCCTTTCTCCCCCTCATTAAAAAAAGTAAAATGACACCATTTTTATACCAGTCCCTGGCTCGGAGTTGACCAGGATCCCACAGTTTCTGAAAGAAATGCTTTAGCATAGGTGAGGAGCCCATGATTGTGAAGAATTTGGCATAATCTGTGCTATAAAAATTGTAAATCTCTTCCATTTAGAGCAATCAGTCTTAAAAATTTCTGTTTTTCAAAGGGTGCTTAGACCTTAATACATCCTGTGCACTTGAGGGTGGAGATGCAATAAGAAACTTCATGTACTTTTAGGAACCTGAAAGGTAGTTAGCTTCAGAAATGGTTTTGTTTCTTGATGAGGAAATGGAGATATTTGGAAAGGATTGGAAGAAGCACCAACATTCCACAGAATCTGAGACTGCAGTGCTGGAAAAGAGCACTTGTGAGTCTCCCATGTTACAGACACAAAGCTTCCAGCTACCTACCATGTGTGGTAAGTAGAGTTAGTTACTAATCACTGTCTTGGTGGTTAGGGATGGAAAAGAGCAAATTTGGATCAAGTGGAAGAGCAAAGGATGTTGGTGTGTTTATGCTGGAATGCTGCTTCAGAAATGAATCAACTCCTTTTTGCTCTCTTTCTCAAAACCTTATTTTTTTCAGGGTTGTTTTGAGATAGAAAGTTAGCACCTTGGTGTTTGTTGGGCGGTTACTGGCTTGTATCATTCACTGTATAAAATCTTTTGAGGGCCAGGTGTCTTTGTATGCTGTGGAAGCTCTGACATAGGTTATCTGGTTAGGTAGTTGCAGTGGGGGTTAGGAACACTTGGCCTCTGTAGGTTTTAGACATATTCAGCTTAAAGCTTGGTGTTGGGAACTGCTCCCAGTTGTGAGTAGTGAGGGCAGGTTCAGAGGATACTGTGTTCATTGCCTGGATTAACACTGCCTCGAGGTTTACAGTTTGTACATTCCTGTTACACTTTGGAACAATATTAGAAACAGTTTTCACATTTGTACCGGTCTCGCAACAATTTGTTTTGCACTGAATCTTTCAGGTATGTGACTTCTCATGGCAATTAGGGCACCAGACAAATCCCTGCTGAATTGCAATAACTCTTGCAGTTCTCGAGTTGTCCTCTGTTTCTGATTTCACTTGTTGTAACCATTACCATACTCCATGCAAGGAGATTCTGTGGAGAGCCCAAAGAACAGTGGTCTTTGAATTCCAGACCACAGCTGGTGATTTATTGTGGACCAAGATCCAGTTTCTTCCAAGCAGGGTGCATCTGCTGTTCAGGAGCAGCTCAGAGGGGGAGCCACGCAGCCGCTTTGCTGGGGCGAGACACTCGAGAGCCTTTCTGTTGTGTGGGAGCTGATAACCCTCTGTCACTGGACACAGAAGCTGCATTTTGTAAACTAATCCTTTGAACCACAGGACTTCACTGAAAATGCCCACGGCAGCTGGGATTGGAACTGCTTGTTAGTAGGATGCTGCACAGAACTGTACTTCTTTCTTCAGTATTATGCACACAGAGGCACTTTTGTTTACTACTGTTACCTATGGTAGCTTTTCAAACTATTCCATGACCTGTAATGATGCAATTTCTGATGAAATTTATCTTTCTTAAAACACCTTTAATTGGATGTTATAATCACTGGAAATGTTTTTATACTCATGTATTTTCTTTTCATGTACCTCTAAAATAAATCCTGGCAGTGAAGTGTTGTACATGGCCTCTATTGATTTGAGAATGAGCATATTGGTTTGGGTGGGGAGGATTAATTTGTGCATGGTAACCTTTCTCCAGGAAACTTTGGTCATGTTTGATGCACAGATACAACAGTGTTTTAGAGTGGAAATCAGTCAATAATAACATGGTGTAGGGCTTTGGGCTGCAAAAGAAGGGTAAGGACAGATGCTGTTTTTCTTTTGGATAAAGCAGATTCATCTAATTTTTTTTTCCCCTATTTCAATGAACCCAGTATTAAATGAACCTGTCATTTTGCATTTCTGTCCCCCTTACCCCACTGAGGAGGGTTTGGTATTTTCCTTGTAAAAATGCACAAACACTTAAATTGCTTTCTTAATTTTTAAGAACAGGTTCTTCTAATTTCACTTTTTCACAGAGAATTTTTCACGGTGCGATTAGAGGTGTCATTTTTGTCTTTGTGAGAGATCTGCTTCATTATGCTTCATATTTTAAATTTTGCATGTTTTAATATAAATTTGTACTCGAATAATTTCCGTCTACGGGTAACTTTTGATAATTCCCTGGTGTTAGAGAATTTATTTAAAAATAGGAAATATGTCTACCAAGGAATGTTGTCCAGTATAGCCTCATTTAACTTCCATATATTTCTGATTCCTGGCTAACCCCAGGATGTGCAGTGTATCATTGCACAGAGATAGTACAGCTCTGTGTAAACAGGAAATATTTCTAAGATGTCTTGCGTGTTTGTTAGACCCTAAAAATACGTTCTGATAAAGACTATTGTTTCCACTACCACTGCTTCCTTCTCTGGTCTTGGACACCAAGTGACACTCAGATGAACTTGTCTTAATTAATATACTGCAGTGAAAAGGCCAGTTGAACAAAGCCTGAATTAGTTATTCCTTGAGAGAGGAAACGATCTCTTTTTTGAGAAATCTGCATTACTGACAGGAAACTTCCAATGTCCCTTTCAGCCCTTGGATATAGGGATTCACTACTGGAATGTGATGGAACTGAAGCAATTTCTATGCAGTGCACAGTTACTCTGGAAATTAATCTGCTCAGGAGCTTCACTGAACTTGTCTGTTTAATTGCTTCAGCTTGAGAAAAATCATCGATTTGTGCGTGAACATCCCACCTCTCTCTCTTACAGTGGACCTGTCATCCTCCACTTCCAAGGTCTCTGCAATCAAAAAGAAATCTCACTTTGCAATGAAATTAGAAAGTAGCAAGAGAATTCTGTTCGGGAACATTTGAGCACAGGTTGGAAGAATCACTGGAGGAAAACAGTGAGAGGAAATGCAGAGGTGCAGGGAAAATTCAGAAAATAAGAATATTGGCACCACAAAAGGAAGAAAAACAGAATAGCAAACATTTTAACCTGCTAACCATACTTTGAAACTGGCAGTTATTAAGTACAGACATCAGCCCTGGTAGGGAATATTTCAGGATTATTTATCAAATACCACTTTCACTGAACTGTGTTTTCAGTGTAGTTAAAGTGGTTTTACAGTGAACTGCTTGAGCTCAGCAAAGACCACACTATGTTCCTCTCTTCCCTTTTCTATTTTGTTCTTACAATTTTTTTCTTCAGCTTCTTTCTACTTTCTTTATCCTTTTCTTTTTTTTTTCTCTTGTCACTGACTTGTAGCCCATTTTCAAAAGCTTTTCTGCACATAGTTCTGGTATCAGCATCAAAGGAGCCATTCCAACTACACAATTCTTGTGTTCTAGACAACTAATCCTTGTGATTTCTCTCCATAGGAAGGGGAGAAAGGACAGGCTGGGTATTGCTCCATATGGTGGGTTTGTTTGGGGAAGTGACAGTGATGGGGTTTTTTTTTAAATGTGATAAAATCTCTTTTTCAGTAGAACCCTGTATTGGCAAGTAAGTGCTCAAGGCAACGATTGTTGGAGTGGAACAATCTTGTGTGTAACAGCTAAGGGAAGCATAAGAATGATTCCAGATATGAGACACAGAACAGTGACAGGCTGTTTCTTTTCAGCTGCTGAGCAGAGTGGTGTTACCTGGATCTGATTTGGAGTGGCCAGTGGTTGTTAATCTTACTAACTAGGTAGGTTTTTTGGCAAGCATTATCCTTTGGACTTGGTTCTTAGTACAGTTGAAAATTCAAAATTGGCTCTTCCAAGAAGATAGAAGGAATTACCTCCTATCAGCAAGTCTTAAAATACCTGAAATTTAGACTGATTTCCCCCCCCATCACAGGTGGGATATCTGCATCTTTTTTGGAGGGGTGTATGAAGGGAGTGAAAGGTCTGGCCTCTCCATTAATGGATGGCATGACCATTGTAAAGCTCTGTAATTGCACTTAAACCGGTGTTCACCAGAGGATTTTTCTCATATTTGTAGTAGGAATTTTTGTGCAGTACCGTGCAAGTTAATTTCCTTTGTCATGATTAGTTAGCTACTCAAGGACTCAATTAATAATGATTTTGTTCTGCAGCAGTTTGCAGAACTTCCTGTAGTTACCATGGGAGCAATCAGTATTTTCTATTGCTCTGCCTCTTGGAGGCAAAGATGAAGAATTTTTCCTACATAAAATCTCTTGGTAGGTTTTTGAAGTCTGCAGTGTGACTGTTTCGTGCTAATACCTTGAAACAGCATCCGCAGCGACTTGACTTGGAATTCTGAGTCCTCTGGGAGTAAAGTGGAACATCAACAAAGTTGGCAGCAATAAACACAAGCATAAATTTAGGCTTCTTGGAACTGTCGTGGCACATTGTAACCAGTGGAAACTAGTCTTGAACTTAATTGTTTCAGCTCACACCTAACCCTTAGTATAAATACAGAGGTTCATCTTTTCCTCTCACAACAGGGCTCTGAACCAAAGATTGCAGTTAGTCAAGTTCTGCTGCTGCTGCTGTGCACTGAGATCAGAACTGTCCATAAAGAATAGAGAGATTTCCTGGCTTCCCTTGGAAAAATGGAACTGCGGGTTGAACGTATCCCTACAGGAGAAATCATCCGCGTGGTCGGTCGCAATGGAGAGCACAAGACTGTAAGCCTGGCTTTTCTTGTTCTGTTTTCCCCTCTTGTAGTGTTAGTTACACAATAACCAGCTCAGTTCTGAACTGAGCGACTCCAGTGCAGAAATATGAGGGTTTGCAAGACTGGTTGGTCCTTGGAGTGACTGTAGCTGTGTTGTGAACAGTTTTCCCCTCCCTAGGATGGAATTAGTAGCAATGAATGTTCATATGAAGTGACTGTGAGTTTAGAAAATTGTTAAAGTGTACTTCCTGTTGAAATACTATAGTGTAGCAAAGTTGGTGTGACTTGCAGTTGGTGTTTGGCCTGGCTGTATTAATTCTGTCGTAATTCTGGGAGCATTTTCAAAGTACAAAGGAAGGGAAAGAGCTTTGAAGAGAGTGTTTTGATCCTCTTCAATATCAACTGTTTGTACTGTCACTGGGTTCATGCCCTGAATGTTATAGGAAGGTTCACACTCTGAAAATTCAGAGTTGAGGGACATATTAACAGACTACTGTGAATATCTCAAGGAATCGAGTATTCTGTTAACTTGTGACTTTTATTGACTCGGGTTCGGGGTTTGTATGTAAGCAGATGGAAAATCCATGAGCTGATTATTTCTGGTTTGATGTGGTAGATGTGAACAGTTAAGAAAGACACAGTACTCCTCTAAAAATACTTTCCATTTTCTTGGAATGAACAGCCATTCTGTGTGGTTTGCTTCAGAATATTTTCTAACTGGATTTATATGTTTTTTAATTAAAGGAGTCTTTAGAGAAGAAACTGTAAAAACTATTTAAAATGTTTATAAAGTAAAGTGCAACTGTGAATTTATATCTCTCTGTCATAGGTGCTTAAAAGCTGTTTAACAGATCTTCAGCTCTGGTAGAGCCATCTTGTACTGAAGTGCACATCTATGCATGTTGCTCCCTTTTCCTTGCATTGTCTTTCTTGTGACTAATCTAAAACTCGATCTGAAAATTAGCTGAGACATCTACTGTGTGTGGTTACACAACTGTCAGGTAGAGACACTTTATTCCACAAAAACCTGAGAGCTCTCTCTGCCTTGTTGGAAGAGGAAATAGTGGCAATTCTGGTGTTGTTTGGTTTTCGGTAAATGGTCCTGAAATGTTACTGACTTACTTGTAGTGACAGTAGAGGACACTGGCGGGACTGAATTGTCTTTCCTAGGGGGAACTGTTCCTTTAAACTTTATCCCTAATAGCACGTGCCAGGGTCCTGGGGGAGACATCAGCGAGAGAAAAGGTATCAGTTCAGCTTGCTAAAAAGTTGCAAATACTTATTAACATGCCATAAAACGGCAATTTGCTACTTTGAGATCAGCAGCCTTGTCTGTGCCACGTGCTGTCGGGGCTGCAGGAATGACCAGAGAGAGGCAGTTTCTGATGTCCTGCGCTTTAACAGAGGCTTTAAAGACACTTTAAACTGTTGCAGCAGTGGCAGGGGCAGAGCTTCACTGTTTCAGCTCAGTGCGGTTCAGCTTGTCGGGAGTTCGATCACGTGCAGAATTTCCCGTGGATGCCGAGGAAGGCTGCCTGCGGTATTTCCCACCTGTGTGGACGCGGATGAACCATCAGAGGGGACGGTTACCCGAACTTGGCGAAGTTCACTCTCTCTTTGGGGGGGGGAATCGCTCCGGAGCGAACTTGTCGAAGGCGCGCTTTTGACGATGCCCCCGCACAGCAAAGCGGGGCGAGGAGGGGACGGCGGGACTGCCCTTGCGGGCGGCGGGGCAGCGGTGCCCGGGCAGGTGAGGGCGGAGCGGGGCCCGCAGCCCGCATGCCCGGCGCTCGGACATGCTCACTAGCGGCGCGGCGCGGGCTCCGCGGGCAGTCGCCGCCGAGGCGCTCGCGGAGCCGCCGCAGGGCCCCGAGCCGCGCGTCCCGCGGCGCCCAGCGCAGGTGAGCGGGGCCGGGGGGGCGCTCGGGGGTGTCCGCGGCCACCGCCCGGCCCCTCCTCGGCGGCACCGCCGCTCTCGGCCACATGGCTCGAGGGGGCAGCGGAGGGGAGGGCAGGGCGGGCAGCCGCGGTTTGGCCGTGCCGCTCCCCCCGCCTCCCCCCCCCCCACCGGAGTCGGCGACCTTCCCGGAAACTCTAAAAATTTCCACGGAAGAAACAAATGAGCGTTTGAGAGCCAGCCGGCATCCTGGCGGCGGCACGGCGCGGGCTCCGGCAGCGCCGAGCGGTTGCTCGCTCCCTCCCTCCCGTTCCGTGACGCCGCCGACTCCGGTAACGCTTCCCCGAGCGCATCCCGAACGCCCAGCCTGGGACGGGCGGAGCGCTCGCGTGGGGAGCCCGAGCGCGGCCGGAGCCGGGCAGGGTGTGGCGGGGCGTGCGGCTGCTCCGCGCTGAAACGTGGCCGTGGCACGGCCGGGGGTCGGGGTGTCTGCCTTGCCCTGCTCGAGAGCGGCTTCCTGTACATCCCTGACTTTGAGTTACGGTTGTGTGCGCGCTGCTGATCCGCCCTGCTGTGCATGGCACTGACACTGACGTTGGAGGAATTCTTCCTTCTCTGCCAGTGCTTGCACAGGTGCCCAAGAGCACTTGGTGAAGAGATCTCGCTGTATTTAGCCTCATTTTACAGGTGGAGATGATGTCAAACTCCGTTCTACTTCAGCTTACACCACAGGTCTGAATCCCCTGAGACTCGGAGGTCCCCATCTCTTGTCTTCTTCCTATGCCAGTTTTTCCCAGTTCTGATAGACCTGGAGTTAATTGCCTTAAGCGACAGTGATTCTTGGAAGGAATCTGACTCTGCCTGAATGAGCAACTCGTTCTAGTAACTTGAATTTTCCAAGTAAGCTGGCTTGAGCTGCGTTCTTGTAGTTGGGAGGATTACAGAGGAAAAGTGATTCTGAGATACAATACAGAGATTATTCTGGTATTTAATCATTCTCTAACAGTTGCTGGAGGCAGAAGGCTTCTCGAGAACTACTTGTAGATGGCAGCTGCTTAGTTTTAGAAAGTGACAAATGAGAAAATATCCTTGGTTGGTGGGACAAGCCACGAAAACAGAACCACATCTTAGAGTACTAGAGAAGAAAGGCGTTTTTCTTTCGTCTTCTTTTGGGGCAATAGACAATTACCAGTTGTCAGCACCTTTTCAAAAATGCCTAAGGCTTATGGAAGTGATGAGTTCTTAATTTTTACAGTAGGCCCTGATATGGCAACCACTGTCATGACACTTCAGGGGTTTCGGTTTTGATAGTGGATATAATGTGTTTTAGGGAGGGGCTGTGTAAATATGAATCTTGTCTTCTGCCTGGCAGGGACCAATGGAGTGCTAGACTGTGCACATGCTCTCCTAATTTATCATGGTATAAAGGGTAGATATATTTTTTTAAGGAAAAAAAGATGTGAATCATAGTATTATAAGGGAGTGAGAGATCCCATGTGACTCAGGATCCACAGGGTGTAATCTCTGTTCTCTTTTGCATAATTAATAGCAAAGAAACTTGTGATTGATGGTACAGGATTTATAATAATTATAAGAGAACTTATATAGATCCTAACAAAATGATTCAAGCTAAGTAGAAAACTGGTTTTTAATTTATTTTTTTATTTGATCTGAGTGCACTGGAGTAAGGTCAGTAAAGAACTGGGGGCCAAGAATGCTTTATAACATTACATATGGTGTGTCTTTCTATGAAAAAGCTCAAACTTTATGCAGAGGTAAAATAATCTTAGTCATGCTCAGATATTTGGGATTTTTCTATCGTTTGTAGTGTCATGTTGCTTATTACTTTGTTGGGAACCACATGCTTTCTAGGAACTGGACAAATTCCTCTACCCCTGTCAAAAGGGACAATCTGCACCAAATGCAGGAGAAACAAACTGCAGCAGCTGCCACAGTCCCAGAGCAGTGTTTAAACTATTGCTCTGGTGTTTCAGCCCACTGCCCCCTCCCTTGGCCCAGTGCTCTTACCTGGCAGGTTGGAGTAGTTCCAGCATGTAAAAATATGGAGAATCACTGGTCTAGAGCACTTTGCCTCCCAGTTTGGAGAGTAATGAGTGAGGGCTGTTCACAGGGTGCTGTCAGATAACCAATACTTTCTGTAGGACAAATTTATATTTGGGAAAATATGATGTGTTACTGGTGGGGAGGGAACTTAAAAGTGCAGTGGATTTTCCTGAGGTTGGTGTGTCCTACTGCCCTTTGTAAGCAATGCAAACGTAACTAAATCACTTGTCCTTTCATACAGGCTAAAGAACCCTTTATAAAGGCTCATTTGTGTGTTTCTAAAATGCTACTGCAGGGAAAACCATCTGTATTGTGCTTTGCCTTACCTGTATCAGTGACACTCAAATGTGGTTAACTTTTCAGAACTGATCCAAATCAAAGCTGAGTAGGCAAAACAAACAGGTGATTTGTCTGCAGCTGATTCCCAGCCCAGCTCCCTGTGTGAGCACACCAACATCTGCACAGAGGAAGGAAAGGCTGGGATCAGGTGGGGACAGCAGTGCTTTATGCTGGCAATTGTGGCATGTGTTTGTCTTTTGTCAGGGCCCTTCCTGTGTTATATACTGCTTTACTGCTGTGTAACCAACCCCTGAGTGATGTGGTTGGCCTTGCCTAGGATTGCTATCCCTGGCTTCAACAGAAACCATACATCTAACCTTCTATCATCTCTAGTGGGTGAGGTTTGCATGGGTTGTGTTTCTCTGAGATTGTGTAACACAGTTCCTTTTCTGCCTGGAGGGAGCCACTGGTGCTGTGCCTCCTGTGCCTGGATTCAGTGATCTCTCTGCTGGAAAACATCCCACTATATATTTTGTACCTTCCTCTGCATATTTCTTGTTGATGCATTAGTGGGGTGGGTGGCCAGCTCTTCCCAGAAAGCATTAATAAAGCAAGCAACATAAATAAACCTGAAAGGTTAACAAAGCTTGTTATGGCAGAAGGTTCTGAGTGGACAAATACCAAGTAATTTGTTGCAACTGAGTCATGTTCTGTGGGGGAGGAAGGTCTGGTGTTCCTTGAAGCCCTGCCCTACCTTATTTAAATATTTAAACATTTAAATACTGCAAGGAGCAGCAGGGCCAGTACCTTCTCTATTACTATATATCTCCGGTGTAGCCTGTGCTATATTCAATTCCTGTCCTGGAAGGTGATAAAGGTTGGTATTTAGAACTCCTGTGACATTCATGCACGCATGGATAGCTCTCCCTGGCAGTGGTTTTTCTTTGGAAAAGCTCTTGGTCATGTGTGAATGTCCAGCTAAGCTGTGCTTCCCTGGGACACTCACAGCCCTTTAACCGGTGCATTGACCTTAGTCCAGCTTGGCCCCCGCCCTTCCTGTGATTCAGTTCAGCAGCTGATAATAAATGAAGGTAGAATTTAGCACTTGGCAGTACCTTGGGAGCACTGCACTGTTTGCCTTCCAGGCAGTGAGGTCCTGGAGCTGGAAGGCACAGCAGGCTGCAGTCACTGGGAAGTTCTGTTACTGAATGGGCAGTGTCATTGTCGGTGGCAAAGAATGTCTTGTCAAAAATGTGTTGTGATATTTGCCAGGAAGTGGATAGTCCATGAATGACTATAAAAAGTCCTCCCTGACACAGTTATGATGGCACTCAGCCCGCTGGTTGGATGCAGACTGGGCCATATAAGCTGTAGCTGTTTTAAAAGGCTGTGCCTTTAAATTTATTTTGGTAATTTCTTTTGGAGGCGCTTTTCTAGAACAAGTTTACCACAAAGTTTGCTACGGAGATGATGAAGGGCCTAGAGGGGAAGTCATTAGGAGTGGCTGAGGTCACTTAGTTTGTTCAGCCTGGAGAAGAGGCTGAGAGGAGACCTCACCACAGTCTGCAGCTTCCTCAAGAGGGGAAGTGAAGGAGCAACCAGTGACAGGACCCGAGGAAGCTGAGTCGGGGGAGGTTTAGGTTCGGTATCCAGGGAAGGTTCTTCCCCCAGAGAGTGGTCAGGCACTGGAACAGGCTCCCCAGGGAAGTGGTCACAGCCCCAAACCAAAGAGAGCTCAAGGAGTGTTTGGACAACACTCTCAGGCACATGGTGGGATTGTTGGACAGAGCCAGGAGCTTGACTTCGATGATCCTTGTGGATCCCTTCCAGCTCAGGATATTCTGTGATTCTGTTATTTGACTCTGTATTTCCTTGTGGTGCTCATATATCTGACCAGAGACTTCACCACAGAGACGTGCTCCTGATCTCAGACAGTGCACACTGGAGGCTGGAGAACAGCCTTTGCAGTGGGTTTAAGACTGCAGGGAAGCCTTTGTTCCTTAGCAGCTGAGGCAGTGTTTCATTAGCCAGAGTGATCCCCGGTGCCTTATGCCAGCTGACAATCACCAGGTGTATTTGGCCATTTTACTAATGAAGAGAAGGATTATGGAGGGAGCTGTAATTCAAGAGAACAGTGTTGTCAGAGGATTTCGGTGAGCTTACAATTGCATTTTTCTTCATTATCATATACTCAATATTTCATGGTTGTCTTTATGTCTGTTTTCATTGCCACCTGCTGCCTGGTCTGAATGGGATATTCCTGTCCAGGAAAGAGTCACTTTTACTTTGGTTATAGTGACAAACTGAGAACAGAAAACAGGGTAAACTCAGCTCTCTCACTGTGCATATTGTTCATGGCTGAAGGGTCCAGTTAAGTCAATGTCCAATTATATAATGAAGAGATAGTGATCTGTGTAGCCTTTTAGAAAATTAAATTCCACTGAAACAATATAACTGGAACTATAGAAGTAGGAGGAAAGCTATTTTCCATTCTGAAGCAGACCTTTGTGTCGTGTTGCGAGTTGGGTTTTTTAAACTCACTAACAGTAACTAATAACTTGTACATTATACAGCCCACACTGAGTCATTGTTTACTCAGGGAAATGACTTTCAACAGCCAGACTTGTTTGCTAACTTTAATAACTAAAATATGCAGTTCTGTGCTTTACAAGGCAGCACACTATAATCAACATTTTTTTTAAAAAACAAAAGCTGATACATATTTGCAACACTGCACAGTGTTGCTCTACAAGTAAGGCCTCTGCAGTTCAGGTTTTGGTCTGCAGCAAAGGCTGAGGTGTCCAATGGTGCAGTTTGGAGAGAGGGAAAATTATTGCACAAAATTATTGTTGGGGTTTTCTAGAGTTTTATTGAACCTTTCAAATTAGAGACCAGAAAGCCTTGCTCTCTGTCCATGCATCTTGTTCTTTTAAATAACAGGTTGTCTTAAACTCTTAGAACTTTTGGAGTCTGTGTGAAATTGCCTCTTGGGAGGGAAAACCACACCTTTGCACCAGGAAGCCAGGAATTCTCTCTCTTGAGAGAACTGGAACTTAGACAGCAAAACAGATGTTTCTTTTGCCTCGTGTAAGTGAGCACTGAAGTTCAGTTGTGAGCAGTTTCCTGCCTCTTCCTGACTATCTGCTGTTCTCTGTTAGCACAGGGTTTTCTCACAGGTGTTACAGGCAGCTTTCCTACCCACCCATTACACCTGTTAAGATTGTAACAGCAGTGTTTGTGTACCTGGTTGGTTTTGGTGACTGAACAAACCATGCCAAGTGCACAGAGTGCAATGTATCATCAGTTCGTTCATGTGGGGGTGAAGTGGGGGCAGCTGAGCATGTCTGACACTCCATGTGAAGGGACAGAAAAGAGGGTTTGGACTTTTAAAATATATTTTTTTAAGCTATTTCAGATCTTCTTTTTGAATTTATGCATTTATGAATTTTGTGGTCAGTTCTCTTTCTTCTCCCTTCAGAACTAGTAAGTACCGTGTAACTGAAAAAATATTGCAACTTGAAAGAGGAGATTCAGAGTAATGTGATTCCTGGAAAAGCATAGTAATGGGTAACAAAGAACTGCTTTTATATCTGTTTTATCTTTCCAAGAATAACCAAAAAAGCACCCATCACATTTCTCAGGTAAACCAAATGCTGCATTTTGACTAGTGTATTCAAAATTATTATTTTCAATTTCTCCTAAATCACAAGCTTTTTTGGACACAGTTTTGTTTGAAAATAGAAAGGAAAACTTAGTCTCGTGTGAAATTGAAGGCAAATACAAAATACGTGACTTGCAAAATCCTTATTTTATTTGTGCATGGATTTGTTTGCTCTTCTGGTTGGGGGAGGGGATCAAAAGCAAGTTCTGCAGGGAAGTACAGAGTGTGTTTTTTGTGTGCCCGACCATAGCACTCTGTGGGAATGCAGATGATATTTAACTTCAGTTTTGATGATCTTCTGCCCAGAAAGCTGGTGGATGGGAACTGGGAACAGCAGCTGATGGAACCATCAGAAAATCTCAGAGCATCTGTGTGAGACTCTGATTTTAACCATTTCAGAATTTCTCGTTTTACTTTTGTACCTCCATTGACACAATCAGCTGTACAGAGCTGTGAGATTCCTGGCAGGATTGGGGTTAGTGAGAGAGCCAGTGTGTTTCCTTGGGCATAAAACTTGTGCTCTTGTGACTGCAAGATATCAGGATGGATGCTGGAGTGTTTCTGGTCAGCTGGGCTTTAGAAGAAGTTAGAGTTTGAATGTACACATCAAGGTGAGACCTTGTTGTTTGCAAAGGGAATTTACAACTTCATAACCTTGAGGGGGTTTGAATATCATGTGCTGGATGAAGGGGTGGGAGTCTGAGAGAAAACCAGAGGCTGAAGACCTGTGGGAGGCCAGAAGGAAAAGTGGAGGCTGAAAAAGAGTGGAAAATCAATAAGAAAAGTAGAAACCAAAAAGGAGTAGGAGGCTAAAATGATGTGGGAGGTCAGCAAGGAAAGTAGTGGCCAAGAAGTGGAGGCTGGAAAAGTTTGAGAGACATAAATGTGTGGGAGACAGAAAAGGTTATGAGGCCAAAATAAGCCTGTATCATAGATCTCATTGATCTTATTTTGCTTTCCCTTTGGTCTCTGCATCCTCCCAAAGTAGTGGATCTACAGATTATTTTGCTAAAGAAAATTAAAGCTCGGCCTTATGAAACTTAGGGACAAATGCTCATTATCTTGGCTCTCATATTATTTCAGTTGGTGCTGAGTTTCAGCACTTACAATTTGGTTTCCAGCAGAAAGCATCTCTCTAAATGCAGATGATGCTTCCTGTTAAATGCTGGCTACCTTAAAATACTGTCCTTTAAGATCACCTAAATGTGTCTCCTCAATCCACAGAAGAAACACCACTCTCATGACTGCTTATGCAGCGATTGGAGAAAGCTGGGAGCAATTTGGGATAATAGAAGGGATAATTTATGCACATTCATGAGGTATTTCTAAACCAGGTGTGTTAAAAGTCCCTTAGAACATTTAAGAAAAACATGTGCTGACATAATGAAGAAGCACAATATCTTTTCTTTTTTGCCTGATGTACTTAGAGAATACATGGGCCAGTGGTTATAGGCCATATATATATATATACACTTGGGTAAAGCTTTCAGATGTTATTTGACTCAAGTATAAACTAATCTGATTGAGGTATTTGTGTCTTGATACAAGGAAGAAGCATAAAGGAAAGGCGAGCAAAAAGAAAAAGAGTCCAAAATGAGCTGCACTTCCTGGAGATTGCTGTAGACAGAGCAGGGGATGGCTGGTGCTGGGAGCCTGGCAGGTAGTGAGTGTTGGGAGCCAGGGCTTCCCTGCTGCTCTGGCAGACTGGTCATGAGGCTTCATGTGAAGAGAAAGAGAGGAAGTGTTGCAAGAGATGTGGTGTTCTGTATGCAAAAAAACTTGCAGCGTGAAGGAGGCTGTTTGATCTCACTCTTCAAACTGAAACCTGACTGGTTGCCAAGTGTCTTGTTTCTGCTCTGAAGTTTCCGGATCTAGGTGGGGACAGGGGAGTTCCAACGGGTAAGCCTGAGTGTGTTTCAAACTGGCAACTGCTGGCATCCAAACCACTTTTCTTAGCCCAGCTTGCACTGGGAGGAAAATTCCGCAGAGTGGTTCCGTGGTTCTGTGTAGGATGGGAATGTGAACTATGTCCAGGCTCACGTCCATGGAACTCCAAAGCCGCGCTCGAGTAACTGTTTACTTTTTTCTGGAGGCTTCAGTTAAGTTGGCTGTTTGTTGCTGAAGGCATTTTTGCTGGAATGCTCCTCGTCTGCCATCTGAATAGGAAGCACCTGTGAAAGGATTGCGGTGCCACCTGAGTGGAAATACAGAGGGGAAGAGGATCAGTGTTACTGCAGGGTGAGTGTACTCCTCTGGGAAGAAATCTTTGCCAAGCATTGTACAAGCAAGCTATTACCTTCCAAGGAAAAATTCAGTTGGGACAAATCTTGCTTTTTATTTTGGATAGACTGGAAAGGTAAATTCTGGTATATAGGTCTAAAAATAGCTGTCAGCTTGGTACCTTGCTGCCTGTTTTCAGCAGCGAACTTCTCTGGTTAATCTGTGTGCTGAACTCTCCAAAGTGCTTTTCAGGCCACACTTTCTGGCCTCAAACAAATTATCTTAATTGCAAACCACTTATCTGAACTGATGGGTAGTTAACACAAATGTGACACAGTGCTCGTTAGAGTAGAAAATCAATCAGTGTTTAGTGTGGGCTGGATTGAGATTTGTGGATTGATAGGGAGTAGGGAGGTTCATTTGGGTCAATAAATGGCAAGGTGATGAGTATGTGAAGTGAGCTGCCCCCCTCCTGTGTGCTTGCAATCAAAGTCCAGCAGCATAGGCCCTCGTTTCTAAGGCACCTGCCAAAAAGTGTCAGTTGTTTGCAATCTTGTTGAATAGCAGAGCAGTGTCTTAGCTCGGCATGTTTCTGCTGGCAGATCGGGTGTGACATGGATCCCCACATGTGTCAGGATAGGTAATTTATAGTGCTGCTTCCCTGCTCATGAACACTGCAGCTGACAGGCTGTAGCCTCTGGTGGCATTCCTGGGCTTGTCCCCGAGGCTGCCGGGGGTGATACTTGTACGTGCATCACTCCTCAAGGTTTTCAGTGTTTGGAGGCACGTGTATGTGCACAGGGGAGGGATGAAACAAGCAGCCAGAGAGTCTTAGAGCTTTATCCACGTCACTCTCCATGAAAAGCCCTTCCTTACGTGTCTGCCAGGAGGATGTATTCCCCCAGTATCTGAAATAAGCTTATACTGACATGAAGTTCTGTTTAGAATCATGGAATGGTTCAGGTTGGAAGGGACCTTAAAGATCATCTTTCCAACTGCCCTGTCATGGGCAGGGGCACCTTCCACCAAACCAATTTAAATTGGTTTCTTTAGTTCTCCACTCCCTGCCCTGTACCTGAAATAGTATCCATTTGACCCTTTGGTGAATGAATTGAAACAAAGTTGGGAGAACAATGATGAAGAAAAAAGTGTTTTCTGTTTGTTTAGTTCTTGAACTGTCTTGTCACAGAGCTGGACAGATCTTAGTCCAAGTGCAGAGGAGGGAGAGGGCCGGGACAAGCACAGCTGGGGCAGAGGATGAGCTGTATCACAGTAATATCAGCTGCCTGGGTCAACTGACAGCAGCCTGAGACTGCACTCTGGCACCTCAGAGGACACTTGCTGTGCTCTTTTCACCTTGGACAAGTGTCTGTAATGTGATGATGTGGGAATGATGGTTTGTGTAACTGTTCTCTTCTTATGCTACCATGCTTTGATCCCTGAAGTCAGTGTCAATGAGGAGAAGTCTGAGTTTGCTAGAAGGTTCTGCAGTCATACTGGGGGACTTTTGTGCTCAGATGTGTGGGCTGATTGGCACTAAAACCTCACAGCATGTGGATGTGGAGCTAGGCCAGCTGTTTGGAACATAAATGGTAATTAGTTGTTTTCTAAATGTTGGCTTTATTAAGATTTACAAACAGAATACACGATCTCCACCCCACTGCTTGTATTGGGGATTCACAAGCTCCAATAGTTATCCTACAGTTAGAGCTCCTAAGAAGTACAGGAACACCTCCCCATGCAGTGCCTGCACTGCTGTGCCCATTAATGTGGGATCAGGTCAGGAAGAGAGAGGCACTGATAAATCCTACCAGGGTACACACGCCTGGACACTGAACCAGGAGAAGCTGGAGTCTGTTCTGCCTCTTGCCAAAACAGCACACAGAGTGTCCAGGGTCCAAAGTGGGGAGAAAAACCCAAGGCAGGGGTGTCCAGTTGGGCACTGATGTCAGTGTGTTTTGCTCTCTCTGGAGCAGATTCACCCCTGCCCCTTCCCAGAGCGTTGCCATCTGTGGAGGGAGGTTGGGAGAGCCAGTGCACTGGAGGGCTGGAGGGAGGATGTAGGGATGCCCACTTTTGCCCTGCTTTTCACCAGCTGTAGAGGTTCAAAGGACTTCTGGGCCCTGTGGGACTCTGACAAGGTGTGTGTGTGTGGCAGCAGGACAAGGTTGCTGTGCTGTGTTATCTGGGCATGACGTGACCGACACAGGCAGGAAGGGTAAGGGAGAAGGAATTAATTTTGCTGCCAAAACCTTTCGTGCGAGGGGTTGGATCTGGGCTGTGAGCCCACTCTGGGCATACATGCAGGTTCCTGCAATTTGTAGCTGCTGTTGCTGTCACCACCAAGTAGTGGCACCCAAGTAAACAAAATTTAGGAATGCCATCCTGCAATGGAGACTTCAAGAGGCTATTTCGAGATGGAATTGAAGCTCCGTGTGATTTAGTGAACTGCAGCCTCATTGTGAGGGTAAAAGGCAACCAAAAGTGGTTTGAACTGGAATTCTTTATTGTTGCTAATGCTATAGTGGGCAGCTGGATTAAACTGTTTTGGAGCTTTACTCCTTTTTGATACCATATCAGCACCCTGGGTAAAGAGGCTTCACAGCCAGCTGTCACCCAGCAGGTGAGGTGGAGCAGCAGGGGCAGTAATGGGTTAGCACTTGGATAAGTGAACTTTGGAACAGTGGGGTTCAGCCTTGTGGCTACCTGCATGTACCTACCTACTACTGTGACCCATCAGCTGTTGCAGGAATTCACAGGAACGTGGAATTTGTCAGATCACCAGACAAGTGTGTGCTGCCTGTCACACACACCAGGAATCCTGAGAATGTGAAGGACTCTCAAATTCCAGTTCTTTATGTCCCTTCCCCTCCTCCTCTTGGGGCTAGTGGAAGCAGGAAAGGAGGTCAGGCTTGAAATACAGAGTCAAAGAGGAGGAATTTGTGGATGTATAGCAGATAACGACCATCAGTCACTGTACTTTGCCACTCCCACTCCCCCCTCCTTTGTGGAAAGTGTGATTAAAGCCAGCCGCTCCACCCTGGCTGTCTGAGCCATACATCCAAGCACAAATGCCAGATTCTCTTCATTCCAGGCTGCTGACTTCAAGAAGGACTTGCTCTGACAAGCTGGAAATGAGGGCTGGCAGCTTCGTCTGCAACTCAAAGGCTTTATCTCTCTTAGACACTCTTCCTACCATTTCCCACAAACACTGCTCTGCTGGTAGGAGCTGTTGCACACAGAGGATCCATCAGGCACTTATGAATAAAGCCTTACCTTGTGTAACTCTCCTTAGAACAGGCAAGGAAGAACTCATAAAGCCGTTGGCACCGGGCCCACAGCAGAGCTTGCTCTCCTTGTGCTTCAGCCTCATTATTTGGGGAGCGGTAGGAAGAGTCAGCTCAACCTTTGATTCTCTTGTCCCCTCCTAAGCACTGGTGTTCTTTGCTTCACAAAAGTCCTACAGTCCAGCCTTCATCTCCCACTTGGAGCATTTCCATCAGCTGATGATGCCTCCATCTCCAGCTTCCACAGCATATTTCTATGGTTCATCACCTTGGCCTCTCTTTCCACCCTGGATTCCCACCTTCACTTCTTCCCCACTTCTCCACGGTGAGCACGAGTTCTTTGACTTCTAGGATTGTTCTGGCTGCACCAGCAGCTGCTGTTTCCCTGATGTTGCCTCCCAGCATTGTTGCTTCACTGCTGCCTCTGCTCCCTGACGGATGCCAACTGTGTCCACCTGTTCGGGTTGTTCAGCATGTGTTTTAAGCTGCCTGCTTCTGCTGCATATGCAGTCCTGCACTTGGAATATTCATACTCCCTGACCTATCTCAATCAGTTGATGAACTCAGCCTTCAATAAATGCTTTCCCAGAGTGAAACCTGTTTCAGAGATGTAAAAATGGTTCTAGAGAGCATTCTGTGCTAGCAAGTGCAAGATGGCAAAACTCTTCTTTGATTGCTGGTTTTGTTTCAGAATCAGAGCAAGTACATTTTTACATTTACATGAAGTATTTAACATGTGAAATTGAGATAACTTTAAGCTTGATGCAGTAAGGTGTGCACCCTGTTATAAAAACTTATCATAAATCAAATTTGAGTATTCATTATGGTTGTGACATGATTTCTGCTTAAAAGGGTATCTTTGATGTCATCATCATATTGCTTCAGAAGCAGCTTGCCAGTGTTATTTTAGGTTGTGGAGGGTGTGTGCCTGTCTATAGTTTCTAAAAACCATAAGACCAGTGTCAAATGTCTGCCCAGTACTTCACAGATTTCACAACTGGCTGTTAGTAGACAAAACTTTTTTTGTCTGATTTTTGGGTGAGGGCTGTTATCACAGGGCCTTGACTTACAGCCCTGTAACTAACCACGTTGAGCAGAAAAGGGATGCCACTATTCTCAGCTCCTAAAGCTCTCTCCTGACCGTGGGCCTGTGCTTTTTGGATATTGTATGAGAAAAGATTGGTGAAACAGAAGCTCCAATATCCCTTTATCAAGGTTAATACATGCCCAGAAGTCCAGAGCAGCGATATAAGAGAATTAGAGTCAGTGTTGTTGCAGTGAGGATTTTGAACAAGAAGCCTCATGAAGTACCCAAAGCATTTAACCACTGTGTTTTATTCATCCTGGAGCAAGTGTAATTTAAAGTGACACCTCTATAATTGATGAAGTATCTTTTTACCATTTGTTTAATTACCAGTTTCAGTGTCTAGAAAGCGGCGGATCAATAATTTACAGTGATGAGCTTCCCTGTGTCTCTCTTCTTCTACTTCAGCCGTACAAACAACAGCTCCTGAAACAAACCCTCAAGTTCTGGTGCTTTTCTTTAGGTGTTATAAGAGAGCTTAACCTGTTTTCTTGCCACAGGTGCACTCCAACACAAGTGAAGGTGATGGCAGAGCTTGCACTGACCTCAGCAAGGCAGGGATAATCTAGGGCTTGCCCTGCATAGTGGATGAGCTCTCAGCTTTTTGCAGCTTCTCTCATTGTTGTGGAGTGATGAAGGCTGGGCTCATGTTGTAGCTGTAACAGAGAACGATGCTGCCCTGGCAATATGAGTTAGAACAGAACATTTAAGCAAAGGAACCTGCTGTCTGTGGTTTGTACGTATTTCTTACATTATAGGGTTTGATACCATGTGTTGGCTTTTGTATGTGAAGTACCTATTCTTGAGACTCTTGGACACTTCTTTAAGGTTAGATCTCAGGTTCTGTCGCGGTCCTGCAGCACTTGCTCTCCCCAAGGGGACCTACAGAAAATATACCTGTCAAATCAGAGGAAAGAAAGTGTTTCCTTCCCAGTGGGATAGGCCTTCTGACAGTTCCTGTTGTGGTCCTGGCTCCTCACACACCACCAGAAGAGAAGATCTAAAGATATGCAATTTCCATGAGATCTCCAAATCTGTGCATTTCTAGCAGGATGTGCCCTTATGTGGAAAGGACTCCCACCTACTCAATACCTTCTGCCTTTTTGAGGATGTGCTCTTTATCTGCATCAGCACAAGTGGATGCTTTCCTGTCTCTGACTCTTAAGGGTGCCAGTCCTCATCTTCTGATGGAGAACAGGATGCTGTGGGACAGTTGGTGTTTCTGGTAATGTTACCACTGTCAGTTCCTTCAGGATCTCTCATTTGAGGTGGAGATCACAGCCCAGAAGCTTTTGCTTAAACAGTAGATGTAAAGGGCCACGAGGAAGATTCCTCGGCCTGGGACCACCTATAGTGTGCCTCAGCAGGGTTTGTGTAGTTTTGAACCACCCAATGCAGGACTATGAGTAAATCAGACAGAGAAAGAAAAAGGATTTGGACCTAACCACAGCTGGGGAAGGAATGTTTCCATTCTCTGCATCGCCCATGTTTATCCAGATGTGGAACATGCATTCCTGAGAACCACAAAGGGATGGACTCCCTAATTATTCTGTAGTGTCTTTGTTTCTGATTAAGTTGATGTTGCTGATAATGCAGAAAGTCTTGAAAATGCAATGAGAAGGACAAGGAAGTTCTCCCGAGTGAGCAGGGGGCTGAAACTCTTCCTTGGACATGAGCTATTCCTTACAGTCCAAAGGGTGCTAAGCTGCAAGCCAGTGGTTTATTTATTTATTTATTAACATCAATGTGATTACTACTTCTTTTACTTTAAAAAAAAAATTTGATTTAATGTAGTTTTGATTCAATAGGAATATACATTTTTAAACTGTTGGAAAACAATATTCTGGATTGTTTGATGAGTACCAGCTGATGCAGGTGGATGTGGGATATCCTTCTGAAATGCTGGCTGTATTTTCCAGGCAGCCTGGAATATTTTTGCCAACGTGATGGCAACTCATCATTCCCTGTGTACTGTTAAGTGATGATATATCTATTTTAGGGTAAAAATGTCTTCACAAAAGCGTTGAAGACTGTTCGCTGTGGGCTCTTTGGGGTGCTGTCAGAGCAGTCAGAAGGAGATTACCTCACACAATACCCTTCATCTGGTGGCTTTTCCCCTCCTTTTCAGCAGCAGCAGGACAGGCAGGGGAAAGGGAAGCAGCTCAGACATCAGCTGCAATATCATCTGCCCACGTGCTCCAGGCGGTCGCCAGCCCTGGAGCCTGACACGCTGCCAGGGCCAAGGCTGCACTGCCTGCCTGCTTCCCTCTCCTCTGCTTTTGGAAACTGCTCAGCCCCTTTCTTTTAGCATGATCTGGAACTTCTTTAGATCGCTGAATATATTTATTTTGGGTTCATGATCTAGTTTTACTCCAGACTGTTGATGAAACTCGCCCCTTAAACTTTTCATAGGGGACTCATGCCATCACAATAAATGTAAAATGCTCTTTGTTCCCTTACAAAGAAGGGTTTGAAAGAAGTTCAGTATCATGTGTGCCCCTAATAGTTTTATTAGAATTTATTTATAACTTTTCACTGTCCCAAAATAACTGCCTGCCTTGGGCCTCAGGCCAGTAAAGTCAGTTTGGGACAGAGTCAAAAAGAAAAAAGTGGTGGAAGTACAAACTGTGCCTGTAAACTCTTCACTTATAAATCATCAAATTAAAAACTGCTCCACTTGTTTGAATGTTTAAAGCATTGAAAATGCCTTTTTTTCTGGACTCACAGGACTTGCCTCTACTTAGTAACTTGTAGTTTGCTTACAGCACTGCTACGTTTGCATTAAAAAAGGGTCACACCCAGAAGGAAAATAAGAACTTGTTACTCCCAGGTATCACCAACTCCTGGCATCAGGATGGAGTGTTGCAAGAATACTTGCAGATTGCTGTTTCTTAAGGAACCTATAGATATTACATGGAACAACCTATGAGAGATGCAATTGTACCAATACAAAAAATTGCTCGTAGCACCATTTCCCTGAATTTCGGGTACAGATTACACTGAAATATCACAGAAATTATGATATGTACATCTTCATCCTACTATAAACTCTCCATACTAGGGATTTGGCTATTACAGTAACAGGATTAGGATTAGTTAGTTTTTGGGGCATCACTCATGTACAAACTATTTCATAAAAAACTCTCAGAATTTAAGGAAATATGTTCCATATGTGATCCTCTTTCCCATGCTTTTCAGGAAAGTATGAATCATTTGACCTTTATTTTTCTGACATTGGAAGCTTGAATATCCTCATAAAATCTAGATATTACCTCTGTTCCAGTCTCCATATAATAGAAAATTCATGGGTTTGGCAATAAACTAGGAGTTCACAATAGCTTTATTCAGTCCTGGTGAAAAGGAAAAGCTTCACATTGACTAAAAGAAACAAGTTCATTTGGCTATTTTGGAGGGAGGTATTTCCTTTTTAAACTTTTTTTCACAGTACCAATGATCTGGGTCTGGGTGTAGTTTGTTTTAATGCAAAACTGCATTGCTGAAAGTTGTCCATTAAAAGAAAAAAGGGCAGCATAGGACAAGTCAGTCAAATTTAGTTGTTTCCTATAAAGCAATCTGATATAGTAGGTAAATTGGGTATTTGGAGCTCTGTAAAATGATGTGTGTTGGCACAGTTAAGAATAATGTCATTCAGGTGGCCTTCCCTAGGTTTCGGATTTAACCCACTAAAGAAATTAAAGTAACTTAAACTTACTGTTTTAGTGTCAGCAGTTCTAAACAGACAATTCCTATATTTAGAGGAGAATGTTGCAATCATCAGTGATGGCACAGGGGAGACTTGGGATCCTGACAATACATCAGTAGGAGTGGTTGAACTCTGTTTTCAGGCTGCCAGTCTCATACCTGCAATTCTTCTCACTTTTTAGAGCCAAGACAAATAACTTATTTCTCCTGGAGCAGATTTTGAAACTAAACAAACAACTTAGTGACTGCATCCTTGGAGTTGGGATGAAAAATAAATAGAGAAGGCAACAGTCTTTAGGTCCAGGCTTAAAGCTGAGACTTCGTACTGACTTAAATCCACAGGGAGCTAGTTCCCAAAAATGTTTTTTTCTAAATTTAACTTTCAGATGCCACTGACCACAAGCCATACCAGCACAGGCCATCTTTCTGAATTGCTTTATAATTGTTATGGAGCGACTGTTACATGAGACCAGAGGCATAAGAGTATTTGATATAAGCGCTTTCTTGTAGTTGTTTTTCTCCAAGAGTCACAACCGTTTGTTTTTACTGGTTCTGAAAAAAAACCTGCCTGTTGCCTGCACTTGTTTTCCCCTCTCGTTGTGCAGTCAAGGATGTGAAGTCTTTAGCAGGACAAAAATTAAAGGTCAGTTTAAAAATCTTCAGAAATCAAGATGTCCCTAAAGATAAGTCCAACGTGAAACATCCTCTTGGCACAGAATTGCTACATGCCCTGGAAAGCTTAACACACCCTTGAGTGCACACCCTTTTTTGGCCAGGTATTATGGGGACAAGGGCCAGGTGTGAAGAACATACCTGAGAGCCTGGTTACACTGGAGCAATCCTGTGGAACAGTGGAGGGAATTGGAAATCTCAGCCGTGCTCTCCTGGGGGCTGTGAGTGTTCTGCTGTCAGACTCTGCTTTACTGTCTCATCAATGAGCCTTTCATAAGGGCAGCCTGGGCTGTCTTTTTAAGGCTCTCAGCCTGACTTTGCTGTGGCAAAGTGACCATTGCAGCTCAAGGAGGTCTCACCAGCTGACAGGAAAATGTTGGCTGGGATTTGTCCTCACGTTCCACTAGGAGCTGTGTTTGGAGACAGACGTAGGATGTAGCAGGGCTACACATACAAAATTGTTTGTACATTTTGTCATAAACATCTCTTGCTGTCAGGGGAAAAAAAAAAAAAGTCTGGGTGATAAATCTGTCTAGCAATTTATATTGTGCTCGTTTCCGTGGCAGCTCTGGGACTGTGTCAGACTGTGTTTGCTCAGCAAGTGTCCCTGCACTGGGAGCTCAGAGCTCCTGGCCTTTTCCAAAGACAAAGCAGAGATGGAAAGATACCCCTTGCTGGTGATCACAGGGAAACATTCCAGTTCCATCACTTTATCCAAACCAGGCCTTTGTGAGCATCGTTGTAGGAACTCCCTTTCATTTGTATAAGAAGGAGGAAAGTCTGTCTGTCCTAACTGGGCTTGCAGGTTTTGCTGAAGGGATGGTGAAAGTGTGTGTTGGAGCTACAGCTCAACACAGGTCCCTCTTGGCAGCCTGCTGGGACATTCACAGCTGCTCTCTGCAACTCTTTGCTGCTGAAACTGTTGGCCTGCAAGACATGAACGCCTACAGTTCTATGGGAATGCTTGGAAAATGAAGCTGAATGGCTCTTTCCACAGGTGCCCAATATCTTCACAGTTTAAAACTGTCCAGTTCACAAAATGCAGCAGCAAACCATTGTGCCCCTTGGATCTCTTGCCCAGGAAGGGGAGCTGTCAGCCTGCCTTCTGCATTAGCACTGCCCATGTCGTGCTTCAGGATGTGGCTGTGTCTTTTCCTGCCCTTTCCGTGTCAGAGACGTGCTCAGCCTTGCTTTGCAGGTGTTGTTTTGTAGATTTAAAAGTCTGTCTTTTTTGTGCCGTGAAAAAAAGCAAGGGCACGACAGAAGAAGGACATAAGGACACAGCAGCTCTAATTTGTACATTTAGTTTCTATTTTGGGCTGTGGGAGAGGACTCTGCTCAGCAGAGGAGTCACAGGTTAAATGCTGTCCCTCTCTGTGGAGGGGAGCCCTGGGTCACCCTGTGTGAGGAGCCCTGCTCTGCCCCTTCTGTCCCTCCTCAACACTCCTGTCCATCCTTCTCTTCCAGACTGCAAACAGTTTAGTGCTGATCTGGCCTTATATAGTAATTTCCTATTATTAGAAACATTTCCTTGGGATCTTGCTCAGGGAGTAGCAGAGGGAAATCCTGTTTCCTCCATCTAACATGCAGGCAAAGCACCAGTGTTCACTCTTTCCTTATCTAGTGTGCATGGAACAAGAAGTTTTTGTTATGATATGCTTTCCAGTCTTAAGCCCTTTCTAACACTAAGCCTCTTTTCAGAAATGCAGGAAAAGAAATGAGAAGGAATAGGAACTGTCAGTGTGAGCTGTAAAGTGTTGTCTACAGCTTGTATGGTCCCTGTTCTTTTATATCATCTTTTTATATCATCTTTATTTCATCAGGTTTCCTTGTCTGATGCTTTGGAAAACCAATTCTCTTTTCGTGTTGCTTTGTGTGAAAAGTGGTGTGCTAGGATATTTCACCTGAGTGTGCCAGGGATGGGAGAGAGCCAGTGGCTGTGTTAAAAACAAGGAACAGCTTTTAATTAAGGAGGGAGAAGGTTTTGTTCTGCGTGCAACGAGAACGTGTTTTGAAAGGCGAGATTGGTCACTGAAAGCACAGAGATATGCACAGGCTTTGAACACTTAATTTTTCCTGTGAAAACATTTTTTCCCCTTAAAAGGAAGATGTAGGTCCTGCCACTGGGAGTGACTGTTTGGAAAGTCAGTCGGGAGGAATGCACATGAGCTGAACTGAGTCAGGCTGTTTGTATTAACAGCTCCCTCCGAGCTGCTCTTGGTGCTCTTGCCACAGACACTGCAGGGGAGCTGCTTAAAATGATCCTATCAAAGCACGGGCAGAGCAATCAGAGGGAATTAACTGTTGTTTTTAAACTTTGCTGTTGAAGTTAGTGCAACAATTACTGTTGGAATCAGGATGGGCAGAGTGTGTTTGTAAAATCAGCTGAAGAGGTGACCGGTCTCCCAGCCCCATAAAACACCGACGTAACACGCGTGAGCAGGAGCAGCCACAGGCATGAGACAAACTGGCATCACATTAAGGGCATCTGGTAATTATAAAGTGGGACTTTGTTCTGATGGTCACTGTCAAAGCCAGTCATCCCTTTCTGTTTCACTGGTTCAGCAGAAAGCAGCAACAAGGAAAATTTATCTTAATTTGTTAGATTAACCCAGTTTCTGTTTTCGCTCACGTCACAGACCCAGAATTATTGTGTGTGTGCGAGAGCCATAACTAAATACGAGCCCTGCGTATGTGCTTTTTAATCTGCTGCTTCTCAAACACATCCATCACCAGGAGCATCAAAACAGTGAACAGCCCTCGCAGAGAAAACGTAGGAATCCAAGGAGAGGTGTGCATCTCCATC
Source organism: Pseudopipra pipra (assembly GCF_036250125.1). Lineage (NCBI taxonomy): Eukaryota > Metazoa > Chordata > Aves > Passeriformes > Pipridae > Pseudopipra > Pseudopipra pipra. The sequence continues at coordinate 6,354,351 of NC_087569.1, read as the reverse complement.
TTCATTTTTTGTAATATTCCTTTTTTGTTATTTATTTGTGAGTGTGCTTGGGAAGAAAAGACGTTTCGTGTTCTCACTGCCGAAGCTTCTTGGAACAAACAAAACCAGTATTGACAGTTTTAGGCATTATAAAAGCATAAATTAGAATCCAAAATAATAATCTAAATATTCTTTGTCTTCTGGTTTTTGAACCCTTTTGGCCACACCTCACGTGTTTTTAAGGTTTTGTCTGTAATCCTGCAAACACAGTCACACAGAATCGGAGAATTCAGTCATGAAGTTTGCAGTAAAATTAAGGAACTTTCACCATCTTGAAACACCTTTTGAGTGAGTATAATGGACTTTTGATTTAACCTTTCTAGGTGTGCGGTTTCATAACTGGCCAGGAATGTTGTCTCTCCAGGGACCAATGTCCTGTGTTCAAACTTGTGTTCCTGACCACTTGTTTGGAGCACAGCTGGCTGCTGTCCAGGTGGGGAAAGAGGAGATGCATTAATCCAGATAAAAACAGGGTAGAATCCAGACAATTCTTAGCAGAACTAATGATATGGGGAGGAGGTTCTGCCTTGTTATCAAGGCTGTTACAATATTTAGCATTGGCTCTTTGGCAGGGCATTGATTTACCCAGTTATCCTGCAGTCACATGTTCATCCTTTGCTGGAACAGGGCTTTTTTCCTAAGCAGTGGGATACATGTCCTTCAGAACCTTCAGTTTCTTCTATAGGGTGTCTTAGGAATGTGAGGCATTTTAATCAGTTTTGGATCAGTGTAATCTGGACAGCAGGACGTGGGTGACAGGTTAAGTTTCTATTTTTTGGTGAAGATGTTCCTCTGACCTGTGAGAGGAAGGGCTCTCGAATTCCTGGCCTGTTTAGGGTGGTTTCTTTCCCATGGTATCTTTGCCAAGTGCTTTCTAATTATGGAATGCGTGTGATTCTGTAGTTCTTTTGCAAGGCAGAAATAATGAATATTATAAAAATCCAGAAAAAAAAGGCTGAAAGATGAACTTGACATCTTTTGCTTTTGGAATAATGTAGATGTGATCCACGCTGATTTTTGAGTAGCGTGAACCCAAACCAGCATCTTGTACCTCCAGAGTTCTATTGTGCAGTGCAATCTGCACAGCACAGGGAAAGACTGGTTTGTTGATGTTGGTTTCATGAGGCCAAACTCTTGTTTTATTTGTCAGCAGAGCCACTGCTTGTGGGTGTAGCTCAGCAAGTCCCGCTCGGCTCTGGGAGCCTGTCGGAGCAGGGCTGACAGGAAAGGTTTCCAGTCCCCTTGCTTTGAATGTGGAATTGTATGCAGGGAATCAGCTGCTTATCAGCACCGAGCAGAGCAATCCCAGTGCTCTAATCCAGGGTTTATATGAGTCACTTCTAACTGGTGAGGCCTGGAAAACTTGATTCATACCTCTGCCTGTAGTTGCCTGTTGTAGTGATCCAGACCTTGCCAGCCATCCTCAGCAGAAATCACAGACAAGGGCTGGGCTCTGCTGCTGGAAAGGAAGAGTCTAGTTTTATCACCTTAATAATCCAGGATCAAGATCTTTTAAAGTAAAATTATGCTGGTTATCTCTGCTTTCCAACTATTTTTTTCCCCTCCTAATTTAGGCTAACCCACATGGAGGAGTGTTTTCCTCGCCAACAAAAGCTGGGCAGTGGTTTGACTGCAGAAAAAAGCATTTTGAGTAAAGGTCTTGCCAGTGAATAAATAAATAAAAGGGTTTTCCTGCATTTAAAAAAAAAAGCCAAGGGAACTGTGTAAAAAATGTACTTCTAAATATTGGGCTGTTGTATATTCTTTTCTTATGTGGCATTTCAGTGATGTGTTCTGAGAAGTGTTAGGAGATGTAAACTAGGGGAAAGGAAGTTGCTTACATGAAGATAACTCTGCTAATACTTAAAATTGCAACAGGACTTTTACTGACTGTTTGGCTACAACTAGATGGATTTGAGGAGTGATGGTGGAGCACTGACATTCTCCTCCTGAAGTTTTAGAGCCACCAGGCCACAGCTTTAATTATACCTGGAAAACTCCTGGCTCAGGGCTCACCATTATGATTCAGTAATGGCTGATGTGGCTCAGTTTGGGAAATACAGCTTGTATTGCCTTTGATCTTACCTGTGCTCCTGCACTTAGATGGGCTTGGAGTATTATTATCCATTTCCTTCAGTGTTCTGACAGACCAAAGCTAAACCCACCTCTGAAATGTGTCCTGAGGCTGCCTCTGTTAATAACTCACCCAACTGATTGATGATAAGTGAATAAAAATCCTGCCAAACTGTTGTTGTGCAAGCACTGAGAGGTCCTGCGAAGGATTTTCAAAATGGAGTGTGGTGAGGGCAGAGGAGCTGGTGGCTCCCCAGCGCTCCCAGAAGCCAAACTCCATCACAAATCCTTGGCACATTCTGCCTGTGCCAGATGACACCCACGGCAGCAGTGTGGGATCTCTGGGATCGATGCCTTGGGCCAGAGCTAATTAGAGGGGAGTGCTGCACCCAACCACTGACAACATCTGCTACGTGTGCTCGGTTTTAAATAGCCTCCTGTGTGAGTAGTGGCCGTGCAGGGCCTTGTAGTGCTTTGCTTGGAAGCTTTTTAGCTTTTTGCTTTAAGTCTTTTTAGTTTAGAGCTCGACTTTACCCTTTCTGTAACAGAACTTGAACAGGATGCATTTTGATAAGAAGGAGAACAAACAAGCAAACAAACAAAACCCCTTTTAAGCAGAGCTGACTGCAGGTGGTGCCAGTCATGAAACATCAGCAGTTAAACTTGAGAATGATTTCATGGCTCTGCCTGTTCAATGGTTAGAGAATCTGCCTGACAGCCCATAATGTGAACTACCTGGAACACCTGAAGGGTGGTACCCTTTGGCTGGGCTTTGTAACAGATCTATAGCTTTATTTGCTAGACTTTTAATTCATTTTACTATGACTACATAGCTTAGTCCATTGAGGAACAAAATAATTAATAGAATCATAGAATAATTTTAGGTTGGAAGGGACCTGTGGAGACCTCTGGTCCAACCCCACTTCCAAGCAGAGCCAGTTTAGATCAGGTTGCTCAGGCATTGTCTGGTTGAGTCTTAAATATCTCCAAGGATGGAGTTTCACAACTTCCTGGGCCCCCTATTCCAGTATTTGACAGCATTCACTGGGAAAAAGATTTCCCAATAACTCACTGGAATTTCCCTTCTTCCAGCTTATGTCCATTGTCTCTTGTTATTTCACTTTCCACCTAATGCTAGCAAAGGTTGTATGTACAGTATTTTTGTCAGAATGCTCATATCTCTGAAGGGGTGGGGTGGGGTTTTTCACACTCTTGGTGTAGCTGTGGCCATAAGTAATTTTGTGTGAGACCAAACTGATGGGCTCAGAGACAGCAAAATGTGCTGCCTGTGTTTGCAAGGGCTGGGGACTGAGGGCAGCAGTGGCTGGAGTGTGTCCTACGAGAAGGGTCTTACTTGGTAATGCAGGTTATTTTGAGATGGGGACCTCAAGGACCTCCATACACAGCGTGTGGTTTTTGGGGGTGGATGCCTCAAAATTTATCTGGAATAAATTACTGCTGAGCCATTATGCTAAAGCCAGGCTGGACAGGCCCTGGAGCAACCTGGTCTGGTGGAAGGTGTCCCTGCCCATGGCAGGGAATTGGAATGAGGTGATCTTTAATGTTCCTTCCAAACCAAACCATTCTGTGATTCTAAGCCCTTACAAGGGCCGACAAGGCAAACTACATCCTACCCCTGGATGCTTTGTGATCCTTTGATTTGCTGAGAGGGTGATTACAAGTATAATTTTAAGTCCAGGGGTTTTACTGTGGTTGGGGTGAGTTGGGGGTGGGGTGGGGAGCCCTCTCCATGCTGCTGTTTCAGTACAATGACTTGCTGTACCGGAGCATATCCTGTCTGTTTGCCGTGGTCTGTGTGCTGGGCTCTGCACCAGGTTTTCCAGCGCCTGTGATTACTTTTCTTTCCGTTTTTCCCTGTCATTGGGCAGCGGGAACTCCGCAGGCAGAGCACAGCTGACTTCTCTTGGACTGCCTCTCACGGTCTGTGCACGTCGGTCTCTCCTCGTTGGGAGGGGAGGAGAGTTCTTCGCCTTCTCCTTGGAAAACGCCCTCTCCAGGATGCTCCAGTAGGAGCTGGTGGGAGGGAGGGAGTTCTGACTGCACCGAAAATGTCATGAAAAAAAAAAAAAAGGCAACTGACAGAAGAGAGAACTTGTCCTCAGATTGCTGCTTTTTGCAGCAGCGTAAACTAAGTGTCTGCAAGTGCTGCAGGAGCTGCAGGAGGCAAAAATGAAGTTCAGAGGCGGGGTAAGATTTATTTAACTCTTCTGGTGGCTTCACAGCTTTCAGATGTGTATCTGCTCTGAGAAGAAGGGGGAGATACGTTTTTGGGGTTTCAGGATGTAAGTGAAATGCTTCAGCCTGCTTTGCAAAAGACCCCTTCACTGGAAAGGTATGTGAAAGGAGGTGAAATGGGATTAAAAGTGCCAGGAAATACCTGCTTGGAGGAGGAAGCCAAGGTGAGAGTTGAGAAAGTGGGAAGAGAGGGGGAAAGTTGTGCTCTTAGCTAGGAGAGAAGAAAGGGTGGAGCTTTTTCTTGGGTGGAAGGGGTATGAGGATGGGAAGGTGCCGTCCTGGGGTTGGGCTCTGCTCCTGCCCTGCCCAGGGACCTGGGCTTCTGTCTCTGTCACTGCCATCCTAGGGAATGGCAGGAAGTACCTGCTTAAGGACTCGCTGCTGCTCAGTTCCTCCAGGAATTTACTTTAGGAAAACTTTGTCCATGTTTTAGCAGCAACCAGAACGCCTGGCTCTGTGCACTGCATCTGCTGCAGCAGGACAACCTCGGGAGCTTGGGAAAATGAATTTGTGGCAAAAGATTGGGAGGACTAGCATTGTTACCTGGAAAAAGAGATGAGTAGGAGAGGAGGAAAAAAACCCACACATCCAGCAGTGCCACAGAGAAAGCAGCTTGTGAGTTCCCTTTTCTGTGTTGTAGCTTAGGAAGAGGGACATTCAGTTAAGTTAAAAGTTGCCAAAGAGATGCAAAGATTATTTTCATACAATGTATAATTGGGCCACGGAATTCACTGACTGTGGAAGATGTTGAGGTCAAGAATGAGGGAATGTTACAAAAAAGTGTGTGGACTTTTTGCCTGCTCAAGGCTTTAATTGGTAAACTTACCAAATTTAGGAAGAGAAGGATTGAAAGCGTCACGTCTGTAGATTTAAGCAATTCTCTGTTGAAGGTGAGTTAGCATGGGGCTGGAATATCTCATACCTGCTCTATCCAGAGATCCTTGCATGTTTTCCTGCATAGTCTGGTGTTGACCACCACCTGAGAAAGGGTCTTAGTGATGAAGGGAAGGGGACAGAGCTGTTGGAGGACCTGCTGAGTCCCTCCATACAACAGCACATCCAGAGGTGGAGATGACAGGGATTGAGAGGCCTGTGCTTGGATTTCTATTGGCAAGGGGGATGCTGGAGGCAGGAAACCTTCATACAGCTGTGGGCATGGAGAAAGGTTGTCAGATGTGATAGGTGAGAGTGTGATAGGCAGAGGTGTTGTCTGGGGTGGTGCTTGATGTTCTCCGAGGGAACATGTGGGTGTGGAAGTGCCCTTCACGTGCCCCGGGAATGCACGGGAGTGCTTGTTCTGTTTGGAAAGTTTTACTGTCTTTGAAAGACATCGTGGTCTGAAATGGTTGTGTGGGGTGTGTGGAATCCAGTAGGGAAGGGGGGAGGGCAGAGTGCTGCAAGAGTGACAGGGTGAGCCCTGTGGTGTGGGCAGTGAGGGACCAAGTGCGGCAGTGACCGGAGCAGAGAACGGGGGTGCAGGGGGTACCCCATTGCTGCAAGGGGCACGTCCATCCCTTGGCTCTTATCTGTGGGATAGCATCTGAGTTGCTGCCCCCACTCACCTGCTCACTCTGATCAGCATCAAAACTCACTTGCAAGGGCAACAAGCTGAGGTTTTGCATTTTTTTGCCTTTTTTTTTTTTTTGTTTTGATGCTGTTTGTCTTCTGAAGCTGCTGTGGGATGCACAGGCCTGTGGTCACAGGTAGTACTGCCAAGCAAACTGTCAGCAGCAGCATCTTGTAACCAGCAGCAGCTTGTGTCCTCTGCTCAGGAGCAAAAATGTCAGCTCCCTAAATATAGAAATTCAGTGTATTTGCTTTTCCAGCCCCGGTGATCTTTCTGGTTTGCCCTCGTTCATTTTTCGTACTGCTGTTTTATATTTAGCCTGTTGATTGAAATATCAACCTTTCCCCTCTTAGAGGTAAACATTTTTCCTCTCCTTCAAATCAGTTCTTACAACTACCTTTTCCTTTTCACTGCTAATTGCTTCTCTTCCTACCTTATCCCCCTGCAAAGTAAAATGTAGAAAATATAATTATGTTATTAACATTGGACAAATGATATCACCTGCTTACCATGCATATCTCTGTGGCTTTGTTTTGTTTCTGGCCCATTATAATTTGCACTTTTAATTTCCATTGGAGCTCCTTAGATGGATTCTTACTATTCTAAATCTTGCAGATGTCAAGTGTCATTGATTAATGTATTGAGTCACAATTAATTACAGCAACATCTGCACCCACCATTACTGTTTTTCTAAAGATTAAATTTTACATTCATGGTTGTAACTCCCCACGTCCTACCTGCATTTGATAAATACTTAAAATGATTCCCACAATGTGATCCATTGCTCATATTTCTTATTCTGCTTTGCATTTTAGGGTGAGAGATTAAATGACTCTGTAGGTTGGAAAGTGAGGGAGGCAGAACTTTAACTTTGAGGTAGTTTGCTATTGAGGATATAACAAATCTTTGTGAGAGCAGAATAAACTGGCTTCCCCTGTATTTCCAATTATTTTAGGTTTTAAAGTGTTTCAATTTGTCCCTACTTAAAATATGGAGGACTTCAAAATAATTACAAGAATTAGTCAAGGATGTAGCATTTCTATTTCTTTAATACAATTTTTGAATGGTGTATCCCGTAGTTAAATCCTTCCAACATCTGGTTTAGGATGGGAAGGGAAGTATCAGGGAGGGAGAACCAGGTTCTGAGCATGGCAAGTGCTCCCTGACTCCAGACATTCCATTGTTGGTGATGTATTGCTCTAAAACAAGCAAAACTAAAATGTTATTCTGCTATAAATGGTCCTTGAGTGGCAGCTGCTGACATGGTAACTTTTTTTGCAAGTTAAAGTTGTTTCCTTTAACTCTGCTGGTCTGTGTTATCAGAGTCATTACCTGGTTTTGATCCCAATCCCTCTGACAGTTCTGATTTTCTCAGGCTGTCTTCTGGGAAATCAGTTAAAAAGCAAAATAAAACATTTCCTTCTGTTATTTAATTTTTCCAACTAAACAAGCCAAACATGTGTCATATAAATAATTAGCTCAGCTCAGGTGGCTTCAGAACGGGCAGACAAATCCATGTGGTTGGTTGCAGAGGATTTTTATGGGAGAGCTGGAGCTGCCTATCTGGGAACCTTCTTCCCCACCCAGCTGTTGACTAACAGAGTTGGTTGTGTCCAAAATGTGCAGCTGATTTTCAGTGTGGCAGGAGGAAGGAGGGTCCTAAGTGGCTGCACTTCAGTCTGTCAGGGACTCGCTGGCAGACAAGTGCTTGACTAAGATCCCTTGGTTCCGGTCCACCTCCGTTGTTTTCATTATTGCTTTTTCCATGCAGAGGGAAAGGGGAGCTATCCCATTCTGCACCTCGGGAATTGAGGCCCTGGATAAAAGAGTTGATTTCTGTCTGCTCTGCTGTCTAGCCCAGGCCGTGTCCAAACCCTTTCCCGGACTGTAAAGTGGAGTAGAAATCAAAGGAATTTTCTTTCCTTCCTGCAGCTTTGGCATGACAGTGAAGAATGTCAGACTATCCAGGAGACAAATGTTTTTTAACTGCCACCTCCCCACAAGGAGTTCGTTCTTGGTTCAGACTTGTATTGTCTTCCAGAATCTAATCTGAATTTCCCTTCCCACTCACATTTGGTTCTTGCCTGTTCTTCCGTTCCCGGCTTTGTAACTATTTCTGGAACCTGCAGATCAATCATCTTTCACTTGATACCAAGATAAAGGTGCCTCTTTCCATATGGCACCCGGTTCCTGTGGTTATTTAAGTGCAAGTCTCCTAAATGGATACAATCTAACCTGTAAAAATACATTGCCAATAGAAAATATTAAAAAATACATTTTTAGATGTCGAAGCAGAAATCCTGTTTACTTTGGGACTTTTCTTTCTAATTATGGAGTTTCCCTGCTCCATCCAAAACCATTCACTTTGAGAACTCCAGGTGTTTTCATGTGCATCACTCACGGATGCTCCAGGAAGGAGAGGGAGTTGCTGATGCTCCAGGTGCTGCCTGTTCTCTCAGTGGTCAGCAGCACTTGTGTGTCTGGAATTGCTGTGCCAACATGGACTACCCAGGTACCCCTCTGGGAATGAGGATGTTCCATGGCCATGGACCAGCTGATGGACAAAGCCAGGGGGAACTTCTTGCTCTGTTCACATCAGCCCTGAAGCCCTGTGCTCATGGCAGAGTTACCCTCCATCTTCCAGCACACAAGAAAATTTCCCCAGTGTCCTCAGGCTGGCTGACTCGGATACTTGGGATTTTGTTGTGCAGAGCAAAAGGTCCTGTTTTTCATTGTTGAGGTGTATGAGCTCTCCAAGTCCTAAGCAGAGGAAAAACTTTATCATACTTTGGCATTTAGTTTAAAAGAAAAATATGTGTTTACACCTTCACAATACCATGTCAGCGATTTACTAGTTCAGTTTAGGAAACTCTTTGGTACAGTCTTGAGTGGTTTTGTACTCCCAGGAGCTCAGAGGTATTTTCTGGTCTTGTTGACTCTTGTATGAATACAAAGAAAGGCTGGAACCTCAGCCAATGTAAACCTGGCTCTGCAGGCTGCATTCAGCAGCACCAATTTACACCAGCGGAAAGTCTTTCCCAAAATTTAATCACAGGGAGGGAAGAGGCCTGTGGAAGTAGTACCCTGTTGGTAATTGCACTGGCCTGGTCCCCACCATTCGGGAGTGACGGCTTTTCCCTTCCTGGCCGGGAGCCACTGTTGTGCTGACGGCTCTGGAGAAGAGATTAAAAGCAAAGAGTGGGTTAAAATAGTGTGGGAATGAGTCCTTTGAAACGGTACCATGGGGTGGGTTTGAGAAATGTGGTGGCAAGAGTCAGCTTGTGCACTCTCGGGTAGGAGTGACCAGCAGGACAGCGGGTTTAGCGCGGGATGAAAAGCGAGTTTGAGGGAAGGCACGGGCACTCCTAAGCCCACAGGCACCAAGATCACATGGAGATTGCTAAGATTTTTGCAATTCACTGTTTGCAGCCTGTGCTGGGTGTGGCATTAGCACTGTGTATCCATCCTGCAATGCTTGGGATCCTCAGCCTGGGCCTCCTTTTGATCCCTTTAGTCCGGGCTCAGCTGCACGTGGTGGAGCTGACCTAGATAACTTACTGTCAGTGGGCACCTGTGCTCCCTTTCCTCCTTTCCCTGGGTCTGATACTCACCCAATCCCACTGTAAGGTGATTCAACTCACAGCCTGGACAGAAAACCACCAGCTTCTCTTTTCCTGGTCCTTGTTTTGCTGATTTAGTGAGTTGCATTAGTTTGGGTTAGAGGCAGGTCATTGTGTAAGCTGGTGCCAGGGAGGCAGCAAAGCCCAGAGGAGGGGACATATTCAGTTTGGTGCTGAGCTCTAGGCTGCACCTGACCTGCCTCTGAGGTGGTCGTTTCACAAGCACTGAAAGACAGCAGGAACTGGCCTTGCAGCTGAATTCTTGCTCATCCCTGACTCCACTGTGGTTCCCCATCACCATATCTGTGGCCACTGCGAGCGATTACATGTGGAACCAGTGTGGGAAAATGACCTGAATTAAAGCAATTTAAAAAAAAAATCAATCTGAGTTTTAATGCCTGTCAGATTTCCAGTCTATCTTATTGCACAAGCCAAAGGGTCCAGCTGCACAGAGGGCAGGAGGGATGGTCCCTCTGCCTGTTCTCACTGTCACGAGGGCTCGTCCACCACTGCACTCTCATAGCAGCTTCCAGAAAAACTGATTTTCACAAGGAAGGGTCTAATCAGACCCTCACAGCCTGTGTTCTTGTAATTATCTGGAATACATACCCCTGCCACAGGGCTTTTGGAGTTGTCCAAGCTGATCTCTTGCCTAGTACGGGGCAGAGGATGTTGTAAGGGAACTGTACGTCAGCCGGGGGAGGTTTGGCACAGAGAAATCTCCAAGGGAGCCAGTGCTGTCCACAGGCAAACTGCTTTAATGGTTAGTTAGCCCCACTGTAACAAATTTAACTCCCCAGACTGCGTTTTCTAGCACTGATTTACAGCCACCATATTTGGTGTCTGCCTGCTAACAGAAAATAACTAACATTTTAGTTATTTTAATTTATTCGGTGCCTTACTGTCACACTCATCATTCAGTAGGAACATATGGTCATCACTGTGATTATTTTTTCCTAACTAGTGTCTTCTTTCCCTGCTTCCTTCCTTCTGCATTACTGTTCTGTTTCCATTTTGCAAAAAGGATTTATTTTCACCTCCTTTTACATTGCATCTGTTGAAGTTATTGGCAGTCAAACAGTTAACACTGACATTTGAAGCTGGTGCTAGACTTGGACATATGCAATAAAGCAAATGAGCAAATGCTGGCACTGAGAAGTGCCTATTGCTCAGCTGTGGGTTATGGCTGATGTTTATATTTGCGTTGAACTTGGGCTTGGGAGGGTACAACACTGAGTAAAGTTTATATTCTGGAGAATCTGACTGCAGCACGTCCCCCGATGGGTAACCTGGTCACATTTAATTACTGCTCAAAAGTTGCATTTAGTTGTGTTGTTTTTGGGGGGAGGGAGGGGTTGGTGTGTTTTTTCTTTTTAACAAACTGAAAGAAAACTTGAGGTAGTTATTTTGTTCTCACAGAGAGAGTTGGAGTTGAATGGGAAGACAAAAGCGTGGAGGAAACCGAAGCTACTTGGCCTTAAATGCCTGTCCCAGGGGAGGCGGCCGGAGCGCAGCTCTGTGTGTTGTCAGTGGGGTGGGTTGGCTCTTCCCTCGCCTGGATGTGGACAGCTGGGATCAGTTTGTCCTGGGCTGAGGGAGTGGCTGATGAAAGAGCTGCTGAAACTGCTAAGTGACGTTTTCTGTGAAAGTCTTTAGGATTATATAAACTTGGATTAATTGTGCGAGGGTGGAAGTTTCTCCTCAGTCGTTTTTGAGGCAGCTGTGTTTTAAGGCTGTAGTTATAAACTTACCCACTTGAAAAGTAGTTATTTTCTTTTGGTTTTGCCTTTGTTCCCATTACCTTGTCCAAAACTTGCTCCAGGGCTGCACCACTCTGGCAGAAGAATTCTAATTTCCAGGCAGAGTTTATTTGTATGTTTATCTCTTTTTCTTTTGCCAGTGTTATCCTTTGTCTCACTACCTTCCTTCTCCAGGGGTTATCCTTTTTCTCTTCACCTTGGCTAAGAGGGTAGAAGAAAACAACAGAGCATTTTGCTGAAGGTGTGGAGGAATTAGCTTGGAAAATTTGGGGCATTTTAGAAAGATTACTTGATGACAGTATCTGTGAATCCCTCCCAGACTGGGTCTTTCCAAGCTTAGAACTCAGGCCTTCCAGACCATGAGACTAATTGGAAAAAAGAAAAGAGGAAATCAAATGATGTTTCTTTGTGGTATTTGGGCCATTAGAGTGGATGTGGATTTGAGATTTCCAGAAGGAACTAATTTTCCTATCTGAAAACTGCTGGTTTCATGCAATCACTTCTGCCCAGGCACTGGACTTGTGAGGAGGAAGCCAGTTAGTACTTGTAGAAATAGGCAAAACTGCATTTACCAGTCATTTACCAAATCAAAAACATCTTTTACCAATAAATGATTGGTAAGTCAAAACAACTGCAGGCTGAGGGAATTTACACCCATTTAGAGCCAAATTTGTACTTCAGCAGCTCTTGCCTTTATTACTGTTTAAAAAAACTTCAGGTAAATTTTCTTCTGACCAAGGCTGGTTTTGTTTTTTTTCCCTGCACACCGTCAGTCCCTGTACTCTGACCACTGTTATATCTTGAGAAGGAGCGGAAAGAAGAAAACCAGACAATGTGAATCAGCAAAAGTCACCTACATCATTGTGTAGGGTTTTGGGGCTGTTGAGGGTCCAGCATTCCCAGTTTGTGATGCTGCTGCAGGAGAGGGTGTCCATGTATTGCTCCTAGATGGGAACATCTGTGGTGTTTGTGCCAGCAATGGCAACATCCCAGAATATAACAACATTCTCTGCAATGCATTAGTGCTCTAGGGAGATCATTTAGGAGAAGGGTTGCTTGCTGTGAGGAGTTTGCAAAGTAGGAAGGATTTCAGAATATGATAAGGAAATGCAGACAGGTGTGAGGCAAATGGTTCAACATGTTGTATCTCCTGTCTCTGGTTTCTGTGGTGTCTCTCATCTTGAATGCCTTGTACATCATCTCTCTCTTGTGTAGAGATTTTCCGGGCAAGCAGCAACTGAGTCACCACTCGGTGCACATTTCCCCTCCCTGTTTTAGTACGTGAGGCTGAGTGAAGTCAGAAGTCAGCAGACGAGTGTTTTCCAAAGATGGTTGTGTCTGAACCCACATCACATCAAAAATGTAACCTTTAAAAGAAGGTCAGGGAATAGAAGTTGCTTGATGCATGTTAGTGTCACAGTCTAAATTCAGTGGCGTGGGATGCAGAAATGCCCATTTCTCCTTTTTTCTAAATTTTCGCCGAATTTTCCCATTGGTTGTCTTGTAACAGCTTTTAAATTGGTCAGCAATGTGAAGCTGTTTGCTTGTGAGATGAATCATCATTAGTCATAAAAGATTCCGTACCTCGAAACGGCTTCCCGTTGTGAAATGAGATAAGAGAGGTGGAGAGAACACATTTCAGTCCCACTCCTGCTACAGGATGCCTGGGAAAGGAAATCCAAGATTTATTCTCTTTATCAAATGCTTGTTTGATTGATTGATTTGAAGTTATTGGAAATCTAGCAGTAACTTCTCCCTCATGCTGTCTTGTCTTCCATCAGAGCAGTTGGTGTAAGCCAAGTGATCAGGTGTTGGTACACACCGAGTAGCGTTTTCAACAGTAGCAGTGGGATTGTTCTCATATCCATGGCTGTCCATGGATAATTGTGGTTCTTGTGGATGGGGAGAGCTGCTTGAAAACCACAGGTATCCCAACCTTCCTCTGCTCTTGGCTGCAGGGATTAGGAGCTAACGGCATCCGGCTGACCATGGAGAGCGCTCTGACCGCCCGGGACCGTGTTGGGGTGCAGGATTTTGTCCTGCTGGAGAACTTCACCAGCGAGGCAGCATTCATTGAAAACCTGCGGAAACGCTTCAAGGAGAACCTGATCTATGTGAGTAGCAGTGACAGACACCAGTGTTCATCGCTGACCTGAATGTGGGCGTTTGGTGCAGAAGACATACCCAGCTCTGCTCTGCGGTTGGCTTTGGAGGTGGTGGTGTCAACTTTCACAGACCTTTGCTTGTGGCAGAGCTAGTCTGGGATACTGTCATGTTGACAGATGTAGGGACTCCCTGCAGTGCTCCCGTTGAGGTCTGCTGGCATTTACAGATTTTGCCAGCACTGAAAATCCGATTTTCACCACGTTCTTCCACGTCATGAATTCACTCACTTCCAGCAACCCCAGAGTTGAACTTGATCCTAAATGTATATCAGAAACAATCCAATATTCTTGCTGTTAGAAGCACTAAAACCGTTTGCAGGTGCTGTTTATCCAACAAGGATCCAGCAAGGATAACGTGTCTGGCATAACTCCAGCAGTGTCACTCTCACAGCACTAAGAGGTCACTGCCTCAGCACCCTTGGCCTGTTTGGAAGCTCCTCAGGAGCATCCCCAGGGCAGGCACTTGGCCTTCAGAGAAGTCTGAGCTCTCAGACTCTGCTGCCAGACCGTCTGTAACCTCCCTGCTTTTTGTCCTCTTTTCCAGACCTACATCGGCTCCGTTCTGGTGTCTGTGAATCCGTACAAGGAACTGGAAATCTACAGCAAGCAGAACATGGAGCGGTACCGCGGCGTCAGCTTCTATGAAGTTTCTCCTCACCTGTGAGTGAGTGGCCTGTGGGTAACAGAGCAGTTTGTGCCATTCCCATGCAGGTGTGAGCAGCAGTGACGTGTGAAAACAAGCAAATAGGACTTTTCCTTGTGCTGAAAATCCTAGGGATATAAAGGACCCTCCGGAGGGTGTGGTGTGGGGCTCTTTCTATTCCTGTTCCTGTCTCCAAAGAGGATGAGTTGCCTTTGCAAGAGCAGTATTTGGAAAGGGAGTCAGTTCCTTCCTGGCTGGAGGAACAGAGTTGCTTGCCCCTGGCAGGACAGGAGTTCATTGTTCCAGGGTTACTTGGGGTCTCCGTGTCCGGGCCGTGAGTTTCCCCAGCACAGGGCTAACCAGGGGAAAGAGTGTGTCTGTTGTGTGTGGGTTTCTTTCCTACCTCTGCTGGTACTGCCTGACCAATATTTATCTGGTATTTCCCTTGTTGCTAAGATACCGTCAGCCTGTTGGAACAAGGAATGTATTTATTTACATGGTCTGGCCTGGTGAGTGTTCCCAATTTCCCATTCGAAAAAAAAGAAAAAAAATTTGAGGTTTAAAGTTATTTTTGAAAGCATTTGAATTTTTTTGTTGGACTGAATGGCTGAGAGCTGAGGCCACATGGCTTCAGAATGTTTTCTTTCAGGACCAAGGGCCAAATTCTGAGCACCTCTTGGAGGGGTTTTTATGTTGTATTCTGGTTTGGGGGTTTTTTTTAAGAGGTCTTGGAAGAGTAAATGATATTATTTTTGAGTGAACTATTTGGGTTGTTTCTTATTGCTGGCACATAGCCCAGGAGAGTAAACAAAACAGAATGCGCTGCAAGCACAGAGAGGGGGAGAAACACCATTACTTGGGAAAGTCTAAACACTTGAAGTTGTATTTTTTTATGGTAAAAATGTGATTTTTATTATGTGAACCTACGTGGGGGAAAATTAAACCTGAAAAAACCCTGCATTCAAACCTCCTCAGTTCTCCCCTTGGTGTAGATGTTCCACTTTGGCCAGGGTGTTCTTGAAGGGCTTCTGTGTCCTCAGATGAGAGTTTTGGGACTCTCTGGAAAATCCTTGGGACTGTGGCTCCTTTTTTCTGTGTGCAGTAGGTGCAGGACTGAGGATGATGGCAGTGCTCATGGATTGAAGCATTAAGCAGATGTGCTTTAATTCCTATACGTGCTACACTTAAATCACAGGGCAGCTGATTATTTCTTAGGCTGTTCTCTTTTCTTTTGACTAGTCCCATAAGAAGTTGTAAAACGTGCAACTCATGAGTAAACCCTGGAGAACTGTAGTGCTGGATACCACTGCTACTCCCACTGGGAAAACAGTGTTTTTCTTAACTGTTTTTACCCTTCCATTAAACCCCATTGCATTATTTATTTACATTGCATTATCTGATGATGTATGCATTTAAAATTACTCTGAGGAGCATCGAAATACCCTGTCTGCAGTGTGGTGCTCTGGGCTTCTCCTTTTACAGTAATTCAGGTGTCTTTTTTCCCTCTTTCTCCTCTTTTAAACTGATTCTAGAAAGCCAGAATTCTTCAAGATGTCTGTTCCAGTGTCAAACTAGTTTAAGTCTAGGCCTGAGCTCTGGGTTCTCTGGGAAGTGCATCACGTTCAGAGGAGGAAAGTTATCCCTATGGGCTTGGAACACAGCACACTTCCCAGGGATCTGTCACATCCTGTCCTCTTTATGGCCTTCCGGGGGGTTTGGAGATGGGGGGCTGCAAATGGGACCATAAACATCTTTAACTGAAGTGATTCTGTGTGTGCTGTGTGTGACTGCTGGAGCTCACAGTGCCATAAACCACCCAATAAAGGCACACAGTCTAGAGGCAGTTCTTCAAATTTAAATTAAATTTACATTTATTCAGCTGTTTTCAAAATGCTCCAGAGGCAGGGTTTGGATGGGAAGAGAAGGACGTGATGTGTTCAGTGGGGTAAGTGTGGAGTTGTGTTGCTAGGTAGCTCACTGGTGTTGCCTTAGCACCAAGTATTAATAGACCTGAGAAGGCCACGGCTGTTATTTTGCTGTGATTATTTCTAATTAATTGCACAGCATGAGAGGTAAAGAAAAAAAAGAGGAAAATTAAAAAAAGGCAAAGCTAGCAGAAGGTTGTCAAGCATATGAAGACAGGATATCTGCTTGATCACCACATGTAAGACAGCTGAAAATATTGTTATGGAGGTTGTCTTAGACGAGTTGTGAAGGGCTGATGCTTCTCTTTTACTCTCTCCCGTTGTCCTTTCCCTCTCCCTCTGTGAGCAGTTGCCACCATTGTCACTCATCCTCCTGCTCTCTGGTGTTCTAAGAGTGTGTATAACTGTGTAACTCTTGGCATGAAATCCTGTCTGGTCTGTGATGGGCAGGAAAAGAGAAGGGAAGGAAAAAGCAGCAAAGAGGAAGCAGGGACAGGGCCAGAGCTGGCCTGTGCAGGCAGGAGGTGTTTTGGGCAGTGCTTGGCCTAAGGTGAAGGGTAGCTGAACCTGCAGGATGCTCCTTAGTCTGTGCTGGCTCATCCAACTCTTCCCACCATCCAAGAGAAGCTGTGAGAGGTTGGGCTACTCTGGAGCCACATTACAGGATCCACCCAAATAGCAAAGTGCAGCTGTGACCACCTGAGTGTGTCATCACCGAAAAGATAAGCAAGAATAAACACCACTGGACAACAAGGTGTTTCCTGAATGTTAAGCTTTTTTGTCCTGGGGGACCAATGTTGAGAGATCATGTATATTTAGAAAAGTTGATCTGCACCATTTAGTCAACTTCTACAGAAACTTCTTTTGTCAGTTTGTGAAGGAATTTGGTAATTTGTGCTGTCACCCTGCAGAAACTGGGCTCAGTGGTTAAGTTGTGAAAGGAGTGATCTCCTGTGTCTTCACTAGTGTGAAGGAGCAATATGGTCTCACCCAGCCCATGGACTGGGGCAGATGCTTCTTTTGGGGTGTGTCTGCCCACAGTTCTCAGGGTGGGATAATCCTCTCTGAGGGGTCTCTGCCCTTCACCCGAGGAGCCACACCAATGCCTGGCTGTCCTTGTCCCGCAGCTACGCGATTGCAGACAACTCCTACCGCTCCCTGCGCACGGAGAGGAAGGATCAGTGCATCCTGATCTCCGGGGAGAGCGGGGCTGGCAAGACAGAGGCCACCAAGAAGATCCTGCAGTACTACGCCGTGACCTGCCCCGCCAGCCAGCAGGTCGAGACCGTGAAGGACCGACTGCTCCAGTCCAACCCCGTCCTGGAGGTAACTCCCACGGGAACCTGGCGCTGAGTCACAGCAGTGACACTCACATTTTCCAGCTGAGGGGGTGGTGGAGGTGGGACCCCACGGGACATGACAGAGCGGAGAGCGTGTCCTGGGAGTGCTGGGTCATGGTGTGTGGGCAGATCATCTGCTCTGCACACCGGGGAATCCCGCTCTGGTTCCAAGCCAAAGGAATGGCTGGCTGCTGCTGAGCTCGCTTGGCCCTTTCCACTCCACTGGGAGGAATTCTGGCATGGCCGGGGCTGCAGGGAGAGAGGGGAGTTTGGAGTGGGAAGAGCTCTGGTTCACTGGGTTAGTCTGCAAAGGCAGGAAGGGGCACACTGCAGTGGGCAGCGGATAAATGCGTTTGTGGGTTCGTTTTCTGGTGCTGTGGTGTCCTCTAGTGTCCAGCCCCAGCTGTCTGTGTAGTGCCCGGTGATTTTCCTGCTCCATGCTCAGCTGGGTGCTGTATCCTGGGAAAGGTGTGCTCCCAGGAGCAGGGAGAGCCCGGCAGGCCCTGTCCTGTTGGGATAGAGCCTGTTGTCAGTGGAGCAGCAGGTGGCTGTAACAAATGGCTGTAATGAAAGAGGAACCTTTGAAAAGACTGTCAGACATGACATATGTTGTCAACAGTGGACCGGCATTAAAATAAGCTTTGCTGAGGGGATGGAAGTATTTTCAGAGGATGTTCCATCTGCAGTGCTTGCACTGGGTATAAAGATCAGCCTTAGAATTTTGGGAGCAATCTGCTTCCTTCTTGTTTTTCTTTGCAGAAAGGAAAATCCTGGGCTTTAGTGGCTGTAAACAAATAACTGGCAGCTTCACCGAAGTGTTTATAAATAATCTTATTTGGTACTTATTTATTTCTCTCTAATCATTTTCATTTCAGGCCTTTGGAAATGCAAAAACCCTTCGAAACGACAACTCCAGTCGATTTGGGAAATACATGGATGTGCAGTTTGATTACAGGGTAACTTGAAATCTGTTTTGTACCTTGGAAACTGTGCCAGTCATAGCAGTTCTCTGTTGCCTGTGTGTTCTTGTACTGATGTGTGTGTGGAGCAATTGTTTTGCATTTCCTTGATGACAATGTGAGCAGAGTCTGTGGTAGCAAAGTTTACTTCCAGTGGGTTTATGGTACTCACTCTCCTTTCTTTCTTCCCTTATTTCTCTACATAAGGAGACAGTGAGATTAAATCCTCTTATTCCTAGGGTATATGTGCACTGTGCAAATGGATACTCCCGAACTAAATCCACATAATCCAGCTGTGATCTGAAGATAATCTCTGTCCTGTGTAACTTTGCACAGTGTTTGTTTCCATTCTGATCCCTGGTGTCCCACATAGTGCAGGATCTGAGGAGCTCAGCATTGCCATCCTGCAGTTCTTTAAACATCTCAGGATACAATCCCTCCACACTTACAGTTTTGTGAATACCTTCTGAGAAGGAATTTTACACAAGACAACATGCCATTCAGCATGTTCTGTGGCCAGGATTGGTGTTACACCATGTCATTGTCACTCAATAGCTCATTTTGCATCCACTCGAGCACCCAAATCACCGTGCTGGAGCTGAAATAGAGCTTGTGATACAAAATGACAGATGATTTTCTGTGTTTTTATGGGCTTTTGTTTCAGATCCTGTTTGTCTTTGAATAGACAACCAAGAAGCAGAAACATTTTCCTTTATGTTGATGAACTGTTTCAATGTACCTGGTTTGATTTAGGGGGCTCCTGTCGGGGGCCACATCTTGAACTACCTCCTGGAGAAATCCCGAGTTGTGCACCAGAATCACGGCGAGAGGAACTTCCACATTTTCTACCAGCTGCTAGAGGGAGGAGAGGAGGACTTGCTGCGGAGGCTGGGCCTCGAGAAGAACCCACAGCAGTATCATTATTTAGTAAAGGTGAGCATTAACCAGTAATTCTTATAATATTTTTATATTATAGAACCAAGATATTCTCGGTTGATTTTGTCGTTTCTTTCCCTCACTTCAGAAATAACTCTGAGATGACTGCTGTTAAAAAGAAGTGTATAACAGAAGTGCATTGAGCATGGATAATGTATCTTTGGCAGTTATTTATTTATTTGTGTCAAACTGTGTCTTTTTAGGGTCACTGTGCAAGGGTCAGCTCCATAAATGACAAAAATGAGTGGAAGATCATGCGAAGAGCCCTGTCCATTATTGGCTTCAGTGACAGTGAGGTGGAGGTGAGGCATGTGTGGAAGCACAGCTGATTTTCCTGCTTTCAAAGAATTTTTCTGCTTTGATTTGGGATTTCTGATTGCAATCAAATGAGAGTGAATCAATTCAGAGTGAATGTATTCTCTACCGAAATCCTGAAAAAGATACAAAATGTTCTTGTGAAATGTTAGTTAACATAAAAACCTCACTGTGTGCTCGTTTCATCATCCTGACTTCTGCCTCTTGCTTCCATCCCAGGATTTGCTGAGCATTGTGGCCAGTGTTCTGCACATGGGGAACGTGCAGTTTGCTGTTGATGAGCAAGGAAATTCTCAGGTCACTACAGAGAATCAGATTAAATACCTGGCTAGGGTGAGTATTACCAGTCAGGGAGATATTACAGGAAAGGTGAATTGTGGCAGTTTCCTTATTTTGAACTTGATACCATCATATAATTTTAGAATATGATTTAGAAGCTCTCATAAATTTTACTTTTGTTTGACCTAAATAAAATGCAAATATTATCATCAAAACCCTTTAACTGACATCCTCTCTCTTTACCACCTGATCCACCACTGCTTTGTGGTTTTCACCTTCAGGCAGAGAGATAGGAATAAGACTCTGGAGAAGAACTTTAAAGAAAAACCCACCTTTGTGGCTTTGCTTGGTCAGTTCTTTGTGCCAGAACCATCAAGCCAATGTATTTGTTAGGTCATATCACTGCCAGAAAGGAGGGGATGTGTGGGAGAAAAGGGAGGGATTGATGCTGCAGAAGACTTGCAGTGTGAGTGGGCAACAAAGGGTTGGTTCACTGGACTGGGATTTTAGGAAGCAGCCTTTCTGATGTCTTAAAACTATTATTAGTAAGTGGAACATACTGCTTCAAAAATCAATTTAATATCCCATTGCTTTGCAGCTTCTAGCAGTGGAAGGCTCTGTTCTTCGGGATGCACTGACCCACAAGAAGATCATAGCAAAAGGGGAAGAGGTAAGAACAGGACCTGGGGATGTGGGAGGCACATGGAATTAACACACCTTGAGCTCTCATACCAGAGCCCAACAGTCCCTTCTCACTTGTCAGAGGATTCAGTGCAGGAATCCCACAACCCGCTGGTGACTGTTCATCTGGGAGGCAGCCCCAGGGGGGCTGTGGAGTGGCTGTTAATTAATAGTGATCCAGGGGAGTGGAATCTCTTGTTGGAGTGGATGTTGAATGGCTTTTGTCTCCTCCTGCCTGCAGCTGGTCAGTCCCCTGAACCTGGAGCAGGCGGCCTATGCCAGGGATGCTCTCGCCAAGGCTGTCTACGGACGCACCTTCTCCTGGCTGGTGAACAAGGTCAACAAGTCTCTGGCTTACAAGGCAAGTGAACCTTTTATTTCTTGATATCCAACCACCTGTGAAAGGAAATTCCAAATCTTTTAGCTGCAAAGCAGTAAATACAAGTTCCAAGCCTTAGTGATTTATAAATTGTTTTCCAAATTAAGCAGTAAATGCTGGAACTAAATGATCAAGATCCGGTGATGGATCGTAGCTGTGAGTACAAATCTACATTTATTTTTTTCTCTATTGCAGGACGAAAAGTTTCCAGGCTGGAGAAGTACAACAGTTCTAGGATTGCTTGACATCTATGGATTTGAGGTTTTCCAGCACAACAGGTTTGTTTCAATCGAAGTCTCTTGAGTTTTGAGTAAACTCTGCATGACTTCATTCATTACAGTGTTTCTCTACTTTGGGATTCAAGACCTTATTCCATCTCTGGTTCTCTTAATAAGAGAAAGAGGTGGAATTTAAACTTCAGGAAATCAGTTGGAAAACTGATAATCACAGGGACTCTAACACCTGGGGCATCCAGCTAATAATTAGCATTTACAGCCAGGTCAGTCTGGAACCTCCCTGAGGGACAGCAATGAACAGACTCTCAAATTTGAAGTGTTATTGGTCACTTATCAAAAGTTTCTGTGTTCCTCCATATTTCCATCCTTCATGTTCCATCCTTCCTGTTGTTCTTCCCTCCTTCTGTAACCAAGTTTCACTAAATAATCAACTTACTATATTTATACAGCCACTAAATAAACATTTCACAAAACCTCTTCCGTTTCTGTTGATTTACTATATTCATGCTGCTCCCACTGTTTTACTTGTGGTACAGTCTTAGTGATTGTTTTTCTGATTTTTGTTTGCAGCTTTGAGCAATTTTGTATTAATTATTGTAATGAAAAATTGCAGCAGCTCTTCATAGAGCTCACGTTAAAGTCAGAGCAAGAGGAATACGAGTCCGAAGGCATCGCGGTAAGAGCCAATGTCATCCCTTCACTCTCTCCTTCCCAGCACCTCCCCACTGAAATTTCCATGTGTTTTTCCAGCCTAGAGTTGTTTTCACCCCCAAGTGTGATTTCTTGCCTTTGCAGTGGGAACCAGTTCAGTATTTCAATAACAAAATAATTTGTGATTTGGTGGAAGAGAAATTCAAAGGCATCATTTCTATTTTGGTGAGTCGAAAGCACCTTTTGAAATGAAAAGTTTGGGGCAGTGTAGTGGCAAACAAGGCCAAGAACATAGAAATAAAACAGTTTTATGTTAGGACTGTTTGAGCAGGTGGGGAGAGCAACAATACACTGAACAGTGACACTATGAAAAGCCATTGTATCACCTCCATGGACTCTGGGGAAAGCAGCTCCCAATCCAGGCAGTATGGAAGGAGGGAAGTGTTTTCCTTCTCAGCTCAACAATTCTTCACTCCTTGAAATCAGAGCTGGTTACCTGTGGAAAGGCCAAAGGGCCAGACTGGGGCAGTGTTTCAGTGAGACAGAGTCAGGGCTGGTCTGGGTGCCCACAAGCCCAGTCAGAAACCAGTCCTGGAACGTGTCTGTTTGTAGGATGAAGAGTGTCTGAGACCTGGGGATGCCACAGATACAACATTCTTGGAGAAACTGGAGGAAACTGTGAAAAACCACCCTCATTTTCTCACGTGAGTGTTCCCACAGCTGAGGGCAGTTACACTGGTCAGATCCAAGTGTGTGAGAGAGCCCAGAGCTTTAGTTATTCCTAGAAAACATTGTGCTCATGGTGTGTAGAGCAGTAGCATCCTTGGTGTGCTGGGTCCCCCATAAAGGATGATCAAGTTTTCTTTTGCAGAGATTTGATTGTGATTTAAGATAATATAAAATAAATTGGCAATACTGACTGCCTGGCTCTTCTCAGGCCTGAGCTTCAAAATACAATAGGGGCAGCAAAACTCTCATTACTGACTTGCCACTTCACCTTTCAGATTATTTACTTCAATTTTGGAGCTCCAAATGTCTTTTTATTGTGAATGTTCTGCTTATGCTCAGCTTAGAACCTGTACAGCATCTCATGTGCACGCAGAACCCCTCTGCAAGGAACACTGAAATTCACCCCTTTGAAATAAACATAAATACATTTAATAACATTTTTGTGATGTGCTGGTGGATAACTCTTGATTTACTTGTGATCCTGAAAATCACCAGGTCAGATTCCATTCCCTGTCCCCCTTCTGTGTTCGCTCAGGGACTGAACATCACGGTGCTTGTTGAAGTGACTCTCCCAGATGTTTGTTTCTCATGGAGCTTTTTGACTTTCTCCCCAGGCACAAACTCGCTGACCAAAAGACACGGAAGTCCCTGGGGCGGGAGGAATTCCGGCTCTCGCACTACGCTGGGGACGTCACCTACAGCGTGGCAGGTGAGTCTGTGCATCACCTTCCTCCTTTTCTCCTCCTCCCATCCCGTGCCCTTTGAGTTAAAACAGCTCCACTGTGTAGTAAAGAAAAATCTGGGCATAGAATTTTTCCTGCCCTGAAGCTCCCATGGAACAGCAGTGGGAGCCTGAGTGGTTTCTTTTTCTTCCAGGTTTTCTAGATAAAAACAATGACCTTCTCTTCCGGAACCTGAAGGAGGTGAGTGTGGACAGAGGATGTTTCCAGCACCCTGCAGAATGAGCAGTTGGGTTTAAAATGGGATGGACCTGAGGGAAAAGATTCTTCTAGACTCCACCTGGAGAACATGTGTCCATAAGTCTGTGCTATGAAAAGAGCAGTTGAGGTGCCCAATGTTCATTTTATTATTAAAAAGCAACACAAACCAAAAAACCCCAAACAAAACCAGTTTTTGTCCCATGTTTCTCTGGTGGTTCACTGAGGAATGGTCTGTACTTTATCTCTGAAAACCTGTCTCTCTCTGCAGACCATGTGCAACTCAGAGAACCCCATCATAAACCAGTGTTTCGACAGGACAGAGCTGACAGACAAAAAGAGACCTGAAACGGTAGGAACACGAGAGCTGGAGAGAAATGGGGCTGTTTCCTCTTTTTAAAGACATGAGCTCTCCAACGTGGTGATCCCAGTGAGAGCCCCTCGCATTCAAAGCTGGGAGCCCGAGTTTTGCAGTCACCAGCTCTAAGTCATTGCTTCATACATAGTTTTCTTTTCTCTTAGGCAGCAACTCAGTTCAAAAACAGCCTCTCCAAACTCATGGAAATCCTGATGTCCAAAGAACCCTCCTACATTCGTTGCATGAAACCCAACGATGCTAAACAGGCTGGTATGACCCTGGGGACTCTTCCTTGGCAGATGTAGAGCACTAGATCCCAGTCAGTGAGGCACAGAAAGGAGCAGAAATGAAGTCCTGCAAGATTTGTTCATTTTGGGTCTGTGCCAGAGCTTCTCACAGGGAGGTGGTGGCAGTGCCAGCAGCCAGGAAATGGAATGGGAGCACTGGTCTTGGGTGAAGTAGGGTCATGGTTAAAGTAAAGAATTATTAACCTACATAAATGCCCTTTAGTGACCTTTATTCTCCCTCATTTTTTGTTCCTGTGTGCATAGAAAATCCTCAAGGAAAACTTTGTCTTGGAACTAAATATAAATTATTAAAAAGGGATGGGGGGAAGGCAGGAGACAGAAAGTTATGTGGGAATTGCACTGCAAGGGTGGGTTAGAGGTTAAAGATGATTGTGTAAGATACAACAAGACTGAGCATTTCCCTTCTCCAGGTGAAGGGGCAGCCACACACTGATCCTGTTTCTCTATTTTCCTGCTCTCTCCAGATCGATTCGATGAAGTTCTTATCAGACACCAAGTGAAGTACCTGGGGCTGATGGAGAACCTCAGGGTGCGCAGGGCTGGGTTTGCATATCGAAGAAAATATGAAGTTTTCCTGCAGAGGTAAAATTACCTTGGACTTCTTTCCACTGCTGCTGCCTCTCCCTGGCCTTCCTTCCACCAATGCCAAGGCTGGGGAGTCGTTCTCAACAGCACAGAGGCAGCCCTAAAACCTCACAGACCTATTTTTAGAGGGGGCCTCTCCCCCTTCCCGTGGCCTCTGACCCTTCTTCTTGGATTGGAGTTCTCTCCCTGAGGTTTCTTCTCCTGCCAATTTGCAGGTACAAGTCACTGTGTCCGGAAACGTGGCCCACGTGGGACGGGCGGCCCCACGACGGGGTGGCCGTGCTGGTGAAGCACCTTGGCTACAAACCAGAAGAATACAAAATGGGACGGTTAGTTCTTCTGTATTCTTCATTCGAGGTTATAAATCATCAGGTGTCCATGTAATGGCTCTTAAATAAGGCTTCTGTACCCAGTGGGTGAGGGAGGGATTACGGAGCCCAAAGAGGACGCCAAGGGTAGAAAGCAAACTTCTCCAGCATGTTAAATGTAATTCTGCATTTCTGTTTGTAGAACAAAGATTTTTATCCGCTTTCCCAAGACCTTGTTTGCAACAGAAGATGCTCTGGAAGTGAGGAAGCAGAGTCTGGGTGAGACACTCACACTGCAGTAGCTGTCTCCTTTCTCATTGATTTTTTTTGTTATTTGTTCAGGGAGGGGTTTCTATTTAAAAAGTTGAGTCTTTTTCTACCAAAACCTGCTTGGTCACAGTCACAAACTGCTGTTTTGTCTTTCAATTTCAGCAACAAAAATGCAGGCCACATGGAGAGGTTTCTACCGCCGGAAGAAATTCCTGACCATGAAACGCTCAGGTACGAGAGACACAGAGAGAGAGACATTCCCCCAGCAGCCCCCACAGCAGTTCCCTGTGCTGGTGCTTTTTACTGACATTTATCCAATGGTTTATATTGTTAAAAACTTACATTATATTCTTTTCCCTGTGCCACGCTGAAGGCTGTTTATTTCCAGGGCGGGCTTTCCTGAGCACTCTTCGGTGCCAGCTTTGTCTGGAGTCAGTGCTGGGATGAAGGACCTCACTTAGTGCAAAATCTTTGGTTTTTTTTTTAGCCATAATCATCCAGTCCTGGTGGCGGGGGACCTTGGGACGCCGAAAAGCTGCCAAGAGGAAGTGGGCAGTGGAGACCATCAGGAGGTGTGTAAAGAATAGCCCAAACCCTCAAACATCACTTATTCCCTCGTAATAAGATGCAAAAAAATGAAACTTTGTCACTACAGTATCTGGAGCTTTTTAAAAATAAATTGCAACTATTAAACAAAGCCTAGAAAATTGGATTGGAAAGGAGCTTTAAGTATCACAAGTTTTGGACATCACTTTTCAAAGTTTCTAATAATACCTTTTTCCTCCTCAGGTTCATTAAAGGTTTCATTTACCGGAACCACCCTCGGTGCCCAGAGAACGAGTATTTCCTCGATTACATCCGCTACTCCTTCCTCATGAACCTCAAACGTAACCTGCCAAAAAATGTCTTGGATAAGTCCTGGCCAACTCCTCCCCCGTCCCTCTCTGAGGTAGGAATGGGCTGCCCTGGGATCTGGGGAATCACACGTGGGATGGGGGAGGGAAATGGCAATACTGGGGACCACAAGCCT
Organism: Pseudopipra pipra; assembly: GCF_036250125.1. NCBI lineage: Eukaryota > Metazoa > Chordata > Aves > Passeriformes > Pipridae > Pseudopipra > Pseudopipra pipra. Next base: position 6,328,001 of record NC_087569.1, on the reverse strand, counting down.
GAGGGGACCCTCCTGCTCTGAGCAAGAGAACCAGGTTCCACACTGCACCAGCATCCCTGCTGGTGGAATTAATCCAGACATCAACTCAGGGGTGTAATCACAGACATCCATGAAATCATTAGTTGCAACACCATTTTCTGCTGGTTTTCTCACCCATTTCTGAAATTCTCTTCCATTTCTCTCTGGACAAATTCAGCTCCCTCTGGACAGTTAAACTGGTTGCACTGACAACGTCACTGCCTGTGAGAACATATTAAATGCCCTCTATTGCCATTATTATCCTGCATCTGGCTGAATTGGTTTATCTGATCGAAACAAAATATTGCAGAAAATCCCAGTTACCTTATCCAAAGGTCCTTGTTTGGATTGCAGGTACAGCTGGAAGGAAGGAAGGGCACAGCAGTGTAGAGTGGGGGGATCCTGGTATTTATTCCCCCTTCTAAAGCAGCTGGAGAACGTCACAGGGCAGACTCTCATAGAAAGGCATAAAATAAACTAATTATTTAATTCTAAAAGCAACTCTAAGTCACGAAACAGCATTTTAACCCAGCAGTGCATTCTCTGCAGTTGCTTCTCCTCTGCACTGTTGGGTTTGTCAGCAGCTCTGAGCTGTTTATTATAAATTTATTATCAATTCCCGTGTGATTTCCCCCTCAGGCGTCGCAGCTCCTGCGCCGGCTGTGCCTGCAGAACATGGTGTGGAGCTACTGCAAGAGGATCAGCCCCGAGTGGAAGCAGCAGGTATCCTTTAGGGTGTTTCCCAAACCACACTGACATTCCCAAGAGCAGAACTCAGCATTGTTGACTGCAAGGAATGAAGGAGAGGAGCAGCTGGATGGGAGGGGCAGGGGAGGCACAGTGGGGATGTGGAGGGGCTGGTGAATCGCTGCATTCTGGGGTGGTGTTACAGCTCCACAGGAACACTGTCATTTATTTTCCCTTAGGTTAGAGACAAAGCACTAAAAGACTGGAATGTGTATGAAAGAAAACCCGTTCTATACGTATTTGAATACGTACTATTTAAACACTTTGTGTAGCCAAGCCCCTACATAATTTCTCTGCTGAAAGGCCCTGTTATTCTGCCCATGGAAGATAAAAATGTAAGAAGCTGCATTATTCTGCCTGTACCATGTAAAGTAGAGAGTAAGAGTGCTGCAGACACAAACCCAGTCATATTCCAAACAGAGAACTTACATGAACAGTTCCAGCTACTGTTGCAACTGAAAAAATGATACTGAGATTTGATTGATCTTAATCATGGAACTGTAGGGGGAGGGAATTTTTATAAATATAAATTTTTATATTTTTATATTAAAAAAAGGCTCAGTAAAGAGGCATAGAAGGAAATGTAGGCAACAAACCAGTGGGATGTAACTGTAATAGCTGCCATGAAGGTTTTCATTGCACGGTGTCTCACCTTCTGAGGGCTGCAGTGCATCGACACCTGTAAGGAGGGGCTGTGTCTGAGCCCGTGATTAAGGACAGGGGATTAACACCAGCTCAGCAGAACACTTGCTTTCCCCCAGCAAACCAGACTCACTGATGAGGAGGATCTTTTATCCCCATTTTTCCCTGTAAATCGTCTCAGGTCCCTTGTCCTGTGTCACAGCACCCACAGCATTTGCCCCAAGTACAGCAACGGGGTTTCCAGTTTCCCCAGTCACTGGGGTTGTTCTTGCTGTGAGGGCAGAGCACAGTGTGGGGTGACTGTCCTGGAACTCTGCCACCTCAGAGGGACTAAAGGCTTATGGTGACTAATCATCCAAACAGGAACTCCCAGGGCCATACGGTGCCTAATGGAATTGTGCTGTTTGCCAGGATAAGGTGGGGAATATTGAGCAGATCAGAGAAGGTGTTACACAGCACTGATAAGGACATGACTTTTGTCAGTGCTTCAGGTAAAGATACTGCAAGGCTTCAGGGGGAAAGAAAAGTAAGTCTTAAGCATTAAAAAACCCATAAGGGATAGAGCAGAAGAGCAAACTGTGCAGCTTGAGGGGAAGAGGTTGAGAGAAGCTCTGCAGTGGGAGAATTCTGAGACTTTTTAAACATGGGCATTATTAAAATCCAGAGACTATGTGTCATGTCCAGATAAATTCAAACAGGAAATAAAATATTTACTTAAGAAAGAGAAAGGAAAAAAGGGTGAGAGATGTATGGAATATTGATGTAATTTTGTGACTGGTATGATTCAGGAGGTCAGAACTAAATGACAGTTGTTAATAAAACCAAAAAGGGAACATCTCTTTTAAGACAAATGTATCTTTTTAACAAGGAGAAATCTTAAACTAAACAAGAATTCATCTTTTGTCCTTGCAGTTGGAACAGAAAGTAATTGCCAGTGAGATTTTCAAGGGTAAAAAAGACAATTACCCTCAGAGTGTTCCCAGACTCTTCATCAACACTCGACTGGGTGAGTAGGTGTTGCCAAGTTTAACAGGAGGAAGGAAGGGGGGGATTCATCTACTCTTTCTTGCTAGAAATTTCTTTTTGACCCCCCACCTCTTTGGTTTTAATACAGGTAAGGAAGAGATACATAATAAAGTCCTTCAGGCTTTAGAAAACGAAGCACTTAAGGTGAGATATGTATCCCAATACTTTTGTCAAGCTTCTAGAGTTATTCAGCAGAAGAGATTAGATTTCTGAGGAAAGTACAGCAAGAACTTTACATTGTATTAAGCTTGTAATACTTTGGAGGATAGTCTGTGGGAAAAGCTGATGGCTCAGAAAGAGGAGATTTGGGCAATTTAATTGTGTCAGTTAAGAAGTGAAGGGATTGCAGCTGGAGAGGAAGGGAGAAACCTGCAGAGACTGACACTGGGGGTTTGCAGGCCCCCAGCCCTGACAGCTGCAGCCCCCACAGCACTGCTGGGAACTGCTTGGGGTCAGCAAGGAAGTTCTGCCCCAGGGAATGGGACTCAAAAGAATGATCTCCTCCATTCCCAGCTTCCCAAGCACTGGGCTGTTCCTCCTGGGCACTCTCTGGGCTGCAGGTGTTTTGGCCCCCAAGCTGTGTTTTGGCCCTGCTAACCCTTGTTTCAGTATGCAGTGCCTGTGGTCAAGTACGACCGGCGGGGGTACAAAGCCAGGCCGCGGCAGCTGCTGCTCACCCAGAGCGCTGCCATCGTCGTGGAGGAGTCCAGGATCAAACAGAGGATCGACTACACCAACCTCACAGGTGGGAATGGGCACGGAAACAGACTCCCTGCACTGCACTCAGTTCAGTAATGCTAATACAAGATCCAGCTTGTCTGTCCTGGACAAGAACAGAATCATCCGATCCTGGACAAGAACGGAATTGTCTGATCCTGACAAGCATTTCAAGTCTGTAATTTCTTGAAATTGAGTTTTTCTGAAATTAAATTCCGTAAAATGTCACAGAAATTACTCAATTCATCTCCCCTAAGTAATTTCCCAATTGCACTGCCCCAGCACAGGGGAGTTGCACCATTATTGCACAGCAGCTGCCTGGGACACTGCTGCAGCTTTTGGCACTCAAAATATCCATCAGGGACTTGATCCTTTTGGAGAGGGAACTTGGTCAGAGAGGGAAAACTGCCAAGTCTGGTGCAGTGTGGTCATTATAGGCTTTGGCTGAAACTTCTCCCTTCATCCCCTTGCAGCCCCCTCAGCCTCTCTGCTGCCTTGTCAGTGCCCTCAGCTGTTGGGTCTCTGTGTGGGAACAGTTGCTGCATTCCTGGGAGAGGTGGTGGGACACTCCCAAGGTCCCAGCAGTGCTGCTGCCACATGGCCTCTCTCTCCCACAGGCATCTCTGTCAGCAGCCTGAGCGACAACTTGTTTGTGCTGCACGTGCACTGTGAGGACAACAAACAGAAGGTAGGGGGGCTCCTCCATCCCTCCTCCAGCCACCTCTGGGAAAGGTTTGAAAGGCACAGAGAGCAGATCCAGCTGGGAGGAGGGGAGGGCTCACACAGGTGACGGGTGTAACTGTGTACCAGCTCTAAGGGCCCTTTCACTTCTATTTACTTGTTCTCACGGGTGGGGTTCCCCAGCGGGGTCAGTGCTGTCCCTTGTCCCCATCAGTGGTACCTGGTGGATGAATTGACTGCCACAGGTGCAGTGTGACCCACTGAGAGCCTCACCAAGCCTGGTCCCCTTGGAGGATTGGTTTTCCTTTCTCACCTATGACAGGAGATGGCTCTGTCCCTGTTCATTCCAGTGCAGTGATTTTGGTGCAGTGACACCAAAGCCATGATCCTAAACCATGGTCTCTCCTCCCAGGGAGACGTTGTCCTGCAGAGTGACCACGTGATCGAGACCCTGACAAAAACAGCCATCCTGGCTGACAAAATCAACAATGTCAACATCAACCAGGGCAGGTGAGTGACACCAAGGCCCTCCCAGGGCCCCCCTTGGCTCTGCTTCAGCACTAAAGGGCTACAGGAACATTCCTGTACCCCCTCAAAATGCACCAAATACACCTTAACTAAGGCTCCATTTCCTTGAACATACAGATCTGTTGCAGCAAAGCATCAATACAAAGCAGCCATTACCATTTTTTGTGTGCACTGAGCTCCTGGAGAGTCACACACACTCAGCAGAGCTGTTCTCACCTTTCTCTTCACAGCATAAAATTCACAGCGGGCCAAGGCAAAGAAGGGATCATCGACTTCATCTCGGGCTCAGAACTGCTCATAGCCAAAGCCAAGAACGGGCATCTAACAGTGGTGAGTAAGGGCTGGGCTTCACTTACAAATCAAACCCGGATTTTGGCATGAAATTCTACCTGCACACCTGGGACCTGTGCCATGTGATGTTCTTGCCAACTGCACTGCCCTGGTCTCCCAGCCTTTCCCCCACTTGGAGCTGTGCTCTGTATTTCTGCAGCCCTGAGGGCCTGCCAGCTTTACTCAGGCTCAGCAAGTGACTGTCCTGGCACTGGCTTTGTATTTCCCCCCAATATTCAGGGTGTTAACACGTTACTCCAGAGCAAGTCAAATTTTAAATACATTTAAAAGCACAGGTAGCAAAAAAAAAAATAAAAATCCTCTCCCTTTCTCAGCTTGTTTGTGGTTGTCCTGCCAGTCAGATACAGTCACACAGCTGATTTATGCACTGTCAGATTAAAGGTTATCCAGAGATAAATCCAGGACAAATCCACACTGCACTGACTCCCCTTCCAGTGTCAGAGCTGGGAGCTCCCATCAGGACCACAGGCTGCTTGGAACAGCCTCAACTTGAAGATGTTTGGGAACTGAAGCTGTTGCAGCATCTCTGTTTTGAACACTTTCTAACCCATCCCTCTCCTGCAGGTTGCTCCTCGTTTGAATTCCCGATGATGAAACGTGTCCCTGTGCCAGGACCTTTCCCTCCATGGAATTGGCTGAACATTGTTCCCAGCAACCCCCCCCCTTCCTCGCTTTGCTCTTTCTGTTTATCGTTACCAAAGACCTGCACTTTCAGAACCACCACAAAATACATCCTGCTTTGTCTTACTCGAAAGTCCCAAACAAAAGGCCTTCTCTTCCTTTCCCAAGTGGCAAACACAGGGTCCAACGCAGCGGCCGCAGCTCGGGACATTCAGCTGGGCTTTGAGGGAGAGGGAGCTCTGACTCTGGTAACAGAGTTTAAGCCCCGATGGAAATGACCAAAAGCTGTGCTTGTCGTCACCAAAAAGCACAGTCAGAAAACAAGTAACTCTGCTGCTTTCTCAGCCAAACCAATGAAATGCCAAACTTTGTATTCAGAATGTTTTATGAAGAATTTTGCTCTGAGATGTTTTAATGCTTTGTGTTACAATTTAGTGAAGCCATATTGTGTAAATGAGTAAAACCTGTAAATACTTTATAGCTGAGGATGAGATGCACTACGAGAGATGGAGTTGATGTGGAAACTTATGTAGATTTGGAATTTTTTTTGTTGTTTTTAGTTTATGGTTACAAGGTATTAACCTGAAAAACCCATCATGCAACTTCCTCACTGATCCGGATCCAGAGACTTTTACTTACCTTTTTTTGAAGTCAGCTGTCCCATTTCTTGCTATTTTTATACCGTAGGAATTTTTCATATCCACACAAACACCGTCTAATACAAACTGCAGAGGTTACCACTGCTTTGTGTGTCTCCAGACTGGCCTGTAGTCCTTGGCCGTGGGATGGGCACAAGCTTTCCCTCCTGCCTGGGAGTCACCACTGCCCTTCCCCACCCAGCTCAGAGCAGCACGTTCAGGAAAAACAGCTTTTCCTCTCGTTTTTAGCGATAACTGGAAGTTTGAGTTCCCGCAGTATTTATGTCGATGCCTCAGTGCTGCCTTACGAGGGAGGGCTGGGTCAGCCCTGCTGCTGCTCCCCAGCTCCAGGGACACACCTGGAGCGCTCAGACCACAGCAGAGGTTCATCCTCAGCGCCTTCACTTTAAACCCAAACGGCCACAGGGTGCACAGCTCCGTGTGGGATTCCTGCTGCCTGCACACCACAGCTCCAGACCTCAGTGCATCCTGCACTCCACTTGCCTTAGGAACCCTTCCCATTCCACCTCTATCCTGACTCAGTAGCACCAACAGCTACAGCCAAGCCCTGACTGAGATCTAACCCAATGTGCTGCCTCTCACCCACCATCGGCTCCTCCGCTCTGGTTCCTGACGATGCCACTGTCAGGCCTGGAATGCCGGATCCACTGGGGCCATTCCCAGCCCTGTGCTGCAGTGTGTATATACAATGCTGTCTATGCTGGTCTATAACCCCTTCCAGACTACACCGAATAAATTTTTACAAAAAAACCAACACCCCTTGTCTCGGTTGTGGAAGTTTCCTCACCTTTTCTGCTGGGCAGGCTCTGCCCCAGCCCTGCTGCTCCTCTGGCTCTTGGGCCCATCCGTCTACACAGAGCAGTCCTGCTGCTGTCCAGGACAAGGCGCAGGTTATTCCTAGAGAAAAGTTTCTAGGACTTTGTTTTTCAGTCCTTTTCTAGGACTAGAATTTCCATCAGCTTAGCAGGATGGACAGCAAGATACATGGATGGAGAAAAAGGAAACAGGGTAACTGGAATGGATGAGGAGTGCTGTAACAGCAGGTGAGTGGAAAGCATCAACCAGCTCATGGGTTTTATACATTTAGGTAGGGAAAGGCTGGCTCAGGGTGTGCCCTGCAGGCTGTTCCCAGAGCTATTCCCACAGCAGCACAACTCCCACGTCAGACCAGCTCCTCCTTATCTCATGGCTGAAGAGAACAAGGCTGTCCCTGCTCACTCTGTCTCCCCCTCCAACTGTTCCTACCACGAGTAACAAAACAAACAAAAGTTACTCTTCCCAAAACAACTAAAACCTAAAAGAAAGCCATAATAGTATTTGGCATTTTTAATTTAGGTTTGTTTTATTTAAGTTTAATGTTAATTCCATGCTGTGTTTCAGTAAGAACAATACAGATTCTGTATCTGTGGCTCCAGTCAGATATCCAGTAGTACAAATTAGCTTCAAGTTACACATACTGAACAAAAGAGGTTGAGCGAGCGAAGGGAGATGGGGAGAGGGGAGGGAGAAAGAAAAAATATTGAACACGCATGCAGGCTTATCAATGCCACCTTCAATGCTAACCTGCTTGGAGGGAGAGTAAAGAACAGGCAAGAATGAGCAGCCACGGATTGTTGAACTGTTACCAGCACCATGATTTTTCAGCAACATTTCAGCAGTTTGGAAACTTTTTGTTTTTATACAGTAAAACCACTACAATGTATGTCCCAATGCAACCTCGTAACTTCAAGCTAAATACCCAATTAAGTTGAAACATTGGTATAAAATTCAGTTTAAACAGTTATAAAAAAAAAAAAAAAAAAAAAAAGGAAAGATGCCACCACATGCACACTGCCTTGGCCAGGACAAATCTCTGCCTACGAGTCTAAGGGCCTTCAGGTGTCACCTCCAGGGCTGATGGCAATGTCACCACAGCTGGCAACACAATACAGTAATGCTGAAAGAGCCTTTATGCAGTCCTGTTAGTGTCTTAAAGAACCTAAAAGCTGGCACCAGTAAAATCCACAGAAATTCACTCTTGCCTTTAAGAACTTTTAAACTGTGTAAAAAAAATAAAAATAAAGAAACCCAACAGGGCAGGAACCTAAATTCTGAGACCCAATGTAAAAGTCAGATTTGGTGGTTCTCAGAGTGACACTGAGGGTTTTTGTGGGGAAAGGGAAGGGTGGTCAGAGATGGGTTCTCTTGTTGGCCTTTGTGTCTCACTGGTTTTCATCTTCCACATCCTGCAGCGCTTCTTTATTCTGTTCTTCACCTACAAAAGTGGGTAAAAGTAAGGAAAACGTTAACTTTCACAAAGGAGACCTGCAGAAAAGCTTAACAAGCATCAAGAGATTAATAGTTTCATGCAAGCACACACTCACTCTCACACCCAACACTGCCAGTTCGGGAGCGAAGCGTTCCCATGGAAATTAAGCCTGGTAATCACCTCCACACCTCACCCAGAACTGCAGCTCAGGCCATTAGAACAAGGACTGTGAGGACAAACAAAACCACCACTGCTGAAAACTGACACCACACAGGTGATCAGTCCTGCAGAGCAAGAGCTGGATCCACGAGAAATCATCAGAGTGGCTGTGGATCAACATCCTTGGATCGGGAAACACCTTCCCAAAACCCTCATCTTCACTCCAGAGAGCACCAGGGACATCTACTCACTCACTAAGAAATGAGACCTAAACAGGTTTTAGAAATTAGAACTTTTTTCTGCTCAAGTCCACTCAAGTCTCAACAACAGCAAAGTACTTTTACACAGTACCACTGATGGCAGGTTATTACCAAAGGTATGAAAAATGTCTCTACTTCAACATGACAAGAAACCTTAAATGAGGTTATTAAAGAAAAACATTTAATGGAAGTTAATTTCTCTTGAAAAACAGTCAGTTTGGGCATATTCAACCAGGCTGGGACATGCAGTGGGATGAGGTCTGTCCACAAGGACTCCTGTAGTTGAGGACACTCCAGCTGCCCCAGTGAGCCCCATGCAACACCCTCCACACAGCTTGGCCAAAGTTCTAATGCAACAGGGAAAGTTTCAGGTACTTCAGCTGGTGCCACAACACATGCACAACTCAGTTAATTGATAAGAGAGACTGAGAAAGTGTTTTCTTTAAACTTAATCACAAGAGGTAGTACTCTCTCAAGGGCAATAAACAGAAACTAGCAATTAAAAACTTGATTTGCAATAAAGTCTAATCAAATGAGACTAATGGCTTCCAGCAGATAACCAGGATGCCTGCTCAGAGCATGTCCAGATTCAGGATTACCACCAGGTATGACACAAGGTAGATTTTAGAGGAGGTGGCCTAGGAACACAGGACATCTGACATTCAACAACAATAAAATTTATAGACAATATTATGTGACAGATCATTTAAGAGAGGAAAGCACAGCCCTAACCCAGGAAGATGATTAAAAGATCTGAGCATGCTCTAACCAACGCACTGAAGCAAATACCCCTCGAACAGGCCATGGTGAAAGTACTTTTCATGCCCAAATATTCTTAATGTCCAGCTCTGCAGCTCAGTTCCCAAAGGTGTGGGTTACTTTGGATCTCAGTCAAGCACACCCTGGAAGGGCAGCAGGGCCAGCGTTGTCAGAGCAGTGACAGAGGCAGGCACGGTTAGTGACACTGACACCGAGCACCTCGTGGAGCCACGGCAGAGACTTACAAAGTAGAGTTTTTAGGAAATGAACAGTTGGACTTTCCTTTAGGAATCTATACAGCAGGAAAGAAGGGGAGAACAGGAATCATATGGAGACGACATTACAAGCGTGGAAATCAACTCAACACTCATCTGTGCCGTGGGAAAAGCTACAGGGAAGGAAGGGGATGGGGAGGGCAGCAGCTGGGAAAGGCCTGGTTTTACAGTCATTCCCTACGACCTGCACAGCTGAAATGGAAAGAGGGAAAAGCTCAAGGTGAAAGAAAAGCCCTTTTCAAGTCTCCCCCAGTCCTTGGGAAACTGGTAACTGTGCCACTACTGACTTTATCCTTCACAGGCTCTGCCCATTTTGGGAATATGGAGTTCTGGAAAGCAGCAGTTTAAACACACTCACTGAGCATACTGGCCTGGCATGAGGAAATGAGGGAACTTAACTTTGCACCTGTGTCTAAACATAAACACTTTTTTGAGGGATCTGAAGAATTACACCCCAATTCTAAGTAGTTCTGCAGTAATTTTGTAATCATCATCTTTCTGGCATACATTGTAACCAACAATGAGGATCTGAAATGTCTATTTTCTATGTTATGGAGCTAATTATGAAGCAAGAAATTATAATCTATATTTCTTTTTGCAAAAATCTAAAGAGCCTTATAATAATGTTGTGGAACTTCTACAAAATAAGAGATCCATGACACACATCACCCAGCTCACAGGCAAACTAAGAGCTTTTGGAAGATGTTCTAATGCTTCTGTCTCAAACAGTGACCCAGCCCTGATACTGCACTGAAATGGTTCCACAGAGCACCAGGGTATTTGGCTCCACTAAAAATATGGTCATATCTTAATTGTGGGAATTGGAAACAGATTTCTTTTTCCCAGTGCCTAACCACAGCAAGGAAGGCACCTAATACCTCCTGAGGTGTTTAGAGAAGAGTCTGTACAGATCCCTCCAGGATCCACCCATATGAGATAACCCCACATCCTTGAAACAAGGCCTGTGCAAGAGCCTTAAGCACTGGGATGTGGAACAAATTAGGAGCCAAGATCCTACACATTTACAGTATTCCCAGTTCTGTCAACAGCCCAAAGAGCAGAGCCAGAAGCTACTGAGTAACAACACTTCAAACCACGGGCCCTGCAGAAAAACAGGGAGTCAGGAGAGAGTTAAAAAATTCTACACTGGCTTTCAGATGGACACTGCACCAATGGGGTACCCACAGGAATGCTGTGTGGCCACCACTGTGCTTCAAGTGACATCTCACCAAAAAATGTAAGACACTCCTGTATTTATCTGAAGTTCAGCAGGGATGTTTCAAACCTCTGGGCATTTGTGGGTACCCAAAATAGTTTAAACAGGACTGATTTCCCCCCCTCCCCCCCATCCAAAGTAAAAGTAAAGAAAGTCAGTTTTTTCCACTTGTGTCTGCAGGACATGATTTTTGCAGAGGTAAACTTGAGTTTCATCTTTCTAGACAGAGATTATATTTAATTCATTACCAGTAATCAGTGAAACAGAAGGTGTAACTCAAAAAACCTAAAATGAATAAATTTATACTCAGCATTGCAAGTGAAAGTGTAAGAGCTGAAAAAGCCCATTCAATATGTCCAAGAAACCCCACCCAAATTTAAATACTATCAAATCTTAGTAATCAGAAACAATCCATGCCTCACCCTCTGGCACTGTAGGGGACATATCTGGCATTTTCTCTGGCAATAGCCCACTTTGAGTCACAACCTGCCATTCTGGCAGTATTAAAAAAAGTAGACTTCCCCAATCTCTTTTCTTTTTCCCATGGCAACAAAGTATTTTACAAAACCCTTCTTCTCTTTTCCTTGTACTTAATCCTTCAGAAAAGATACAAAAGTGCCATAAGGTGAGTGATTAGTATAATGGCAGCAAATCATCCACTGAAATGCCAACAGAAATAAGGAGTGACCTGGAAAAAGGGGGAAACCAGATCACCTGCAGTGGTTCCTCCTGCACTGGAAGTTCACATCTGGTTGGAATGACAACCAGAGATGAACATGACAAGGAAAGAAAAAAATGAGTTAAATGAAGTCACTGCTTTTAGAACCATCACAGATGCCAGGGGGGGAGCCAGTGTCAGCCCTCTCACCTCACCCAGTGTTAAGGCAGGACAGAAGTGCAGGAGGGTCAATTATGAGGGAAGACAGAAGTAAATCATCAAACCCATCTGCATTTCCACGCTCTGTGTCCTGGGCAGAGGTTGGGGGATGCAGCTTTCAGAGCAGGATTTACTCACCATCACCCTGCATGTCTGAAGTCCATAGTGTCAGGTTATCACGTAACAACTGCATGATAAGTGTAGAGTCCTTATAGCTTTCTTCACTCAGTGTATCCAGTTCTGCAATAGCATCATCGAAAGCTGCTTTTGCCAACCTGTAAGGGCAGAAGAAAATCAGAATTAACAAGTATTTCTAAACAGAATCCAGAAGCACAAGTTAACACAGGTTAAGCCTTTGCCTCAGCACACCCATCCTCTAGTCTGGCTGTGTGACATCCACAGCTCCTCCACAAATTCTGGTGTTGTTTAACAGTGTTTAGATGTTCATTCAAGTATCTGCCATGTTAAAAACCAGTCACCTTGTGTGCTTAAGAAACTTTTTATTGAAGCACATTGGTTTATTAAAAATTTCTGGATCCTGACAGAGGTCTGCTAAAAGCTCAAAGGAAGTGTAACACATAACCTGCAGTGACAGGAACAGAAGACAAACAGTATTTGTTTCAATCATCACTTTTGTGCTCAGATGAGCCAAAGCCCTATGGACAAGTGAGCCACTGTCACTCAATACACGCTCACAGGAATGAGTAGCAGGATCCCTCCTACCCTGTGCAATAGCCAAAGGGAAGAGGGGTAAATTAAACCACCTCACACCTTTGACAGATTAAGGGCATGCACAGAGTTAACCTGGCAAGCTGCTGAACTGCCATTAGCTGATCAAATCAAGGTTAGCACTGTTCTGCTTCTCATACAACATCTACTCCCCCACAACCACATGGGTCTGGACTCACAAGAAAGCCAGCCCAGTGTTCCCACTGAGGAAAAGCAGTTACCCAAGTAGCAGCTTCTGGCTTGTTTGGTATTCACACAACACTGCCCCATGTTCCCAGTCACCACATACCTGCAGGCACGATCAGGAGAATTAAGAATTTCATAGTAGAATACAGAGAAGTTGAGCGCAAGTCCTAAGCGGATGGGATGTGTTGGCGGGAGTTCTGTCATTGCAATATCACTAGCAGCTTTGTAAGCCACCAAGCTATTCTCTGCAGCTTCCTTCCTGTCATTTCCTGTGGCAAACTCAGCCAGATACCTATGGTAGTCCCCCTTCCTGAAAACAGAAGCAGCAGGAAGTCAGTAATCCTCATTTCCCCACAGACACTAAATTAACGGCTCCGTTCCGAGGTTGATGTTTATGTATTCACACACCAAGGACCCGCTGCTGAATTACTGTCTAGACAACACTGTCTTAGGAGCTGAGGGAATTTTAAACCATCACTACATGACAGTTGTCTGTCTGCCTTGTTTTCTTCTCTTCATGAGCAGAGCAGAAAACACTGAAGCAGGGATGTGATTTCTACATTAGTAGCTCAGTTAAAGGAAATTGCTGTTTCTTACATCTAAGAGCTGCACAACAGTTTACATTAAGTCCTCGTGGCATTATTCCAAACATCATCATCTATCCAAAACCACACGATGAGGACATGGCAGTCAAGAAGGGATATTGGTTAGACACTGCACTGCCCTCTTTCTAGAAGGTACAGTGGCTGAGTGGGCAGAACACACATGTACAGCTCCTGCATTTGTCTCTATTCCAGGCCCAGAAGAGGTCTGTTCCTCACAAGAACACACTTACATTTTGTAATAGAAAACCTTGGACTCGCCAGTGTTAGCTGCTGGAATGAGGTGTTTGTCCAGTACATCCAGAATGTCACAACAGATTAACTTCAGTTCAGTCTCAACCTAGTAATGCAAATAAAACCACAATTCATAATTAATTCATAATTAAAAGAGGGGGCAAGGTTAGCACATAAGACTAAGAGCTATTTCAAAAATATCAAATTGATAACATCATAAAGTTCCAAAGAGGAATTTCCAAAGGGAGAAAAATAAAATCCAGCTCCTCCACAGGTGCATTAAGCAAAACAGTTCTGCACAATTAGCTGGCACACACAAGAGGCAAGGACTGATGGATGATGAAATGTGTAACTCAAGGATGGAATTATGAATTCCCCAGAAGACATCATCTTGCTAGACTGCTGCATTAAGTTTGTCTCAGGATGTAATTCCTTACTGCAAGGCTTGCACAACTCAATTCCTTACATTTTTGATCCTGGAAGGCTGCTCCCAAAGTGGCAGTAGTGAAGGGGACAGAAGGTAATTAAGACAAATCAGCTAAACCCCATTAGACCCCAGAGTTAAATGGCACCTTCAGAACAGATTTCTAGTGACTACTTGGAGGGAAAGCTCTGACAGAAGAGCCTGAAGACAAAAATCATGGAGTATCAGAACAGAACAAAGATGTGCCAGCAAACAGGAAGGTCAGGTACAACATGAAAACAAACTCCAGAGGCAAATGAAAAAGATGAAGTGCAGCAACTCAGTGAAAAAGCAGAAACCATCAACTCTACCAGTGAGATCTGTGGCCAAAAAACCAGTATATAAAGCCTTATTTAAAAACAAATGCTGGATTTTAATAGTCAGAATTGAAAATGTAGTCACATCACCTTCATTTTTTTCTAGTTTCGAACATAAAGCAAGGGCTGTATGAGGTTAGGTTTTACCACAGAGTTTTTCATACCTGAAAGCAAACAAACCAAGCACACCCAAAAAAGCTGAAAACCATCCTGACATCAATATTGCCAAAACCTGAGCCTCCCATGTCATTCCAGTAGAAGTGGTTGGTTGAGTGCAGACAGACACCTATTGCTGCTTTCTCATGATTTCACAGTAACTTTTGTACCTACAGCTGAAGACTGGCTCAAGCTGATTTCATATAAAGTAGAGATTTTTCAAATTACAAGAAACTATCAAAAACTGTATGTCTTGGCTCACAAGAGCAGCCCCACTGAGTCCACCATCCCTTCCTGTCCTCCCACCCAAGCAGTCTGCTTTCCTCCTTTAAGCATTTTTTTTTGCCATGTAATACTTTTATCACCATTCAGCTCCCAGACTGTCAGGGCTTGTAACCACACCAGCTAAAAAGGTGTTACTAAAGAGGTGTTAAAATTACAGATCCAAAATAAACGTCAAACTGGCACATACACACACACGGATTTGTAGGAAATAACAGATTTGCAGAAGTTCCTTTAGATAAATTAATCAACAGCAAATTTCATGTACAAACAATGTCAGAATGCCCTGACATTCAGAGGAACAATCAGATGCTATACTTAAGAGTTACGTGACAAAAGCTTAAGGAAGTTGCTGAAATATGGTCACTTGAGAAGAATCTACTTCATATATTCTTGGGCTACAATATAAAACCTTTGGCCAGCAGTCAGTTCCTGCAAACTTCTTTCCTCTTGATCCTCTTTTTCAATGACTTCTTTTGCAGAGAGATCTTCAGCAAAACTGCAAAGAATTAAATCAGTTTCTAATCCTCTTTAGTTAAATAACCATACATGTACAAACTTCTATTTCATCTCAGACAGAGCTTTTGTCAGCTTTGCCTAAAGGATCAGTCACACAAGTTATCAGAGATCAGCTCCTGTCCAGAGCAATGTAAATGTCCTCACCAAGCTTAGTTTAAAAAGATTTAATACAAATCAAGTTGATTAAGAACAAAACAAAACACACACACAAAAAAGAAACCATAACAAAACCCTAAAAGCTCTTGTACAAAAAGGATCTGTTCTAGACAGAGTGGCTTAGCAAGCTCTGCAAAGCAGCAAACCAGCACAAGAGCCCACACTAAGCCTGTTCAGAGCATTCCTAACAGGCAGGTTTAGGGTCTATCACCATTCCAGCTCCAAATATGACATCTGGGATTACAGAATCTGACCAGCAAGGAAGGACTGCTCACCCCAGTGGGTGCACAGAAGCTGCCCCAATCCACGCTGCCTGTCTTTATGTCAGTGCCACTGCCAGCTTGATCAGATTCCAGGCTGAGTTCTCAACTCTGCAGACACAAAAGCTTCTAAAACACAGGTGATCAAAATAAAACAAGCAAACTTATTAATTGCCAAACCTTTCTAAGAGGAGGGCATGGAGGAGAGAGCCTGGCAGGTGCCCCAAAATACAACCCAGGCTTAAGTCAGAGCACTAGAAACACCCATCTGCCACAAAACCAGGGCAGAAAGGGGAAGGTGAACACCTGTCCTATGCTATGGGAATGGATTTGGTTTGGCTGCAAGGAAGTGAACTGCACTGTGTGCAGCCACACACCACTTCATGCTCTCAAGGATGAAGAACACAAGCCCCAGTGGAGGGGCACATGGCTACAGATAAATACTGATGGAGACCAAAGCCATTCACACTCTCCTTACAGCAGATGCCAATCCATAATAAGTTCTCCCAGCAGCTCCTAACAGAATATGGTCTTCAGCTACAGACGACACTCAGAAGCCTCTTGGAAAAACTCCCTCTGGAGCTGAGCAGACACAGCCAGTGTTTCTCCAGCACAGAACCACATGCCAGTTCTCACTGCACTCCTCCACCTCAGGCAGCTGTGAGAGCTGTTCCCTTTAAGGATTTAACAGCTGAAGACACTGTTGGCATGACTGCACTTCAGTGTGGCCTCTCTCTCCTGATGCCTCAAGGACTACAGACATCTATTTCTTACACCCTAGTCCAGCACGGCCCTTGTCCTGTTTATAAAGAATAATGCCTATTTCTAAAGTCCTTTCAAAACAAAAAAAACCAAGTCTTTTCACCATTAAAAGATTTTTGGCAGAAGACAGAAACCACCCACAAAATCTTGTGCAAAAGAACCTGGAAGCACACAGTGTGAGACAAATTTAAACAATCATTAGACAGCTATTGTTTTATATGTTCTGTTAGAAAGATTGTAGACATTCATCAAGAAAAGGTATTTGGGACTGTATGTAACTGGCAGAGTCTCATTCCATCAACATGCCAGCGTAAAATTAGAAACTCACAACTTTAACAATTCCATGGAGCAACAGAAACCCTGTGAGTCAACAGAAAGTAGTCCAGAGCCATTCCTGAGAGAAGATTTCCAAGCCAACATCATTTCCATTGGTGGTAAATGAATCAGTGCCAGGTGATATAATAGACTCCACTGTTTCTCTGGAAGTGAAGATGTGAAACACGTGGAGGCACTTGTCCTCAAATAATGGAGATTAAGTCTCTGCAGAAGTGTGTGGGATTTGAATAGTATGGGAGCATGCCTGCTCCATGCTAAACCATCACTTAGGGAAGGGGGGAAGGGGAAACAACAACTCCCTGTTCTAACAGCTGAAGGTTTCATTAGCCCTTACCAGTGGAAGCCAAAGCTTGCTCCAAGTTCTCCATTTTAGGTAAAGCTGCACACACTGACTAGTCACCATGAAGTTATGTGGATCAATTTTTCCCCCTCTCAAGAGAGAGAAAACAGCAAGGCCCTGGAGGTTGTTACATGTGCAAGTTTCACAGCTGAGATGATCAGGACATCTTAGCATCCACCACCCCCAGGAACACAGAGCAATAAGAGACAAGGTAAAGGAGCCAGGAACAGCACTGAAGATCCTTCCCCACTGGCCTTTCAACTGTCTGGATTTTGAACTTTGTAGGACAGAGAACTGGAATTGCACAAAGTGTCATTGTATGATCCAAAGCAACTTTTATCAGAAGTGGAAGCTTAACAGCCAAACACCTCCTTTGACAGGGTTAATAAAAATAAATGGTGCTTGGGATAAGTCAGGTTGGAAAGAATAAGACCTCCTGAGTATGTGCAGCCTCACACTTGAGTAAGCAGGGAAGAGGAAGCACAGTTCATATTCTTGGCAGATCTGCTGATGCACTGAGGGAAAAGCCCTCCCTCTCTCCTTTGAGTCTACTGCCCTTCTGAGTGTTTACACAAAACCACCCAACCTCTCCCTTCACCAAGGATATTTATTCTCCAGATAAGGAATAAACTCCAGCCTTTCAGGGCTGTCACCCTGTCACAGGTCACCACCCCTCAGGCAATGTGAACACCAGGGCAGTTCATGGCAAGGGTACCAAAGCTGGACCGTAACTCAGTGACCCGGTGCTGTCAGACCAACCCCATCTTACCATTTGCCGATATTCCCGAATCATTTTTAATTTGTCTTCTCCACCTTTGTTTTCTTCTTTCTGTTCAATGCTGCTGATTATTCTCCAGGAAGCTCTTCTGGCTCCGATCACGTTTTTATACGCAACAGAAAGCAGGTTCCTTTCTTCCACTGTCAACTCCACATCCATTCCAGCCACTTTCTTCATTGACTCAACCATTTCTAGGAGGAAGAGGTCAGGCAATTAATTCTCACAGCTGAAGCATCTTTCAAACCATGCAATACAAGCTGGATGTTAATGACAGCTCATGAAATTAGGCTTCCTCCTCCTTTCATCACAGTTACTCCTCAATTTTACACGGAGTGTTCCAAACAAATCAATCAGCACGTACACAAAGGAAGTATCTGATGTTCATTTAAAGGCATTTGACAACAGTCCCCCAAAATTGTTTAAAGTTAATTTAGTTTTTGGTTTAATTTTTTTGGTCTTTGGTTTGGGTTTTGTTTGCTTTTTTAACAGGAAAAAAGGATTTAGGAGCAAGAACATTTTTCCACATAATAATTTTCCACATAACAGTTATCAGGACAATCCTACAGGAATGTGTGCTGTTCAAAGTGCTTCAGAGGAGGCAGTGAACAGTGAGAAAAGCATGAGCAAATGTAACCTGGCTCTTGGCACTGTCAGGATAAACTGAAAAATTACAGAACGCTCTGCCAGTTTGTCAACTGGAACACGGTGTAACATGGTAATCAACAAAAAAATAAAATCCAGACTTGAACAGATGTAGAGAAGTATGAGTACTGTTAACAGGGAAGAGAGTCAAAGTTGCAAGAGGAACCTCCAAAAGAAAAATCTGGTGCTTGGAGAAGTAACAAAACAGTAATCCTGAGAGTACCCAGACAAACATATCTACCCATGCCAAGCAGCCACTTACACAAAACATGAACTAACTTATATTTATATTTCAAGCCTGTTGGAAATGACTTCTAAACCTGAAGTTAAAACGATTATTACCAAGTATACTTTCCTACACTCCTGTGGAAACAAAAGACTGAACTACTTAAGGAAGGTTATAATCCTTTCCTTACCTAACCACGTTATGATTGCTTGCAACACATTAGAAAAGTAGTGTTAAATATACAGTGAGAGCCAAGTACGAGACATGCAGGGATCAGTGGTGTCCTGCCACCCAGGGCTTCAGTTCATTCACCAGTTCAATCCCCTTCCAGCTTCCAGAACTGGTGGGAGTCCCACGGACAGGAGACATGACCATCAATGAACGAGACTAAGCCCCAACTACCACACCTCCTCAAGAGAACAACTGTTTCACCACTACCTGCCAGGCACAGAGGGACACTGAACTGACACATCTTGCTTCTGCCAAAAGTACAACCATGTGATTAGGCTGTGCCTCCCATAGCATGAACAGCATGAACAGCCCTGCTGTTCTGTGGCCTATTTCCCTTGCTCACTCATCATCCTTCCCATCATTTTGCCTCCTTGTGTTCTGCTGTGTCATGGCAGCACAAGCAATGGCAAACTAATGAAGCTTAACTGTCATTTTTTCCCCTCAGGTGTCAAAATCACAATCTAAACAGGCATAAGCTATTTCAGCAATGGAGACTGTAGGCTCAATCTTCTCCCTGGTAGGAACAACGTTATCAGTCTCCAACAGGTCTCCACATGTGCAGGACACAATTTTATAGTGGTTCCCAATGGAAGTGAGGAAAAAAAAAAATCTCTACTTCTACCAGTAGATTTTGCTTCTCCACGGAATCTTCACCAATCTGAAGATATTTGGTCTAATTATTACACTTTAATCAAACAGACATGGTTTTAGATATGTGGCAAGCTTAACTAACCAAGATCCCATCAAATCTGAAGTTATGAAAGCCAAGGGAAACTGAGTAACACTAAAACCTTCTCTGAAACCTGCAGGTTCCTGAAGAACACCACACTTTCTCAGTGACACTTGCAACCCTGTACTCTGACACCACAGAGCAACATAAGAGGGTACAGAAGATCCTACCCTTCTTTAAAACAGTTTATATTATTGTGTTTTAAGCACTGGGATTAATTACAGAGCACTTTAGTCATACCACTGGATGCACTACAATGCTTCTATAGAAAACCTGCTTCTCAATGAAGTGAACAAAAAACTACTCACACCTGTCTCATATAATAAACAATGATACACATGTAATAATTAGTCCAGAAGTGTGGAGGTTGAGAAACATGTATGATAACAGCTTCCAAGATCATCTGACTGTATCAGAAAATTGCAACAACTGGGGGAAAAATGGGTATGTTTTATCAACTCTACTACAGGTCTCCTTCACGATCACTTTTGTAGAATTTGTTTACTGTGGAAATTTAAAAGAAAAAAAGATACACAGGACTTGCTGTTCCCTGTAAAGGAGTATCTGATCCTCAGAGTACATTCAAACCTATCATTACAGATCTAATCACCTGCTTGGCTTCTGCAGGATTTTATCCATTACTTGCCTAAACATCTTGAAACAAAGGTCCAACACCCCTGTGCACTGGGGGGCAAATCCAACACAAGCTGAGCAGTAGCAGAGGCACGTCCATGAGAAGCACCTCTGTCAGTACATATTAGCCCTGCTCCACCTCCTCAGTCTTCTGCAAAGGTGGTCATTAACTACCCTCCTGTACAGCCCCCATAACCATGGGAACAATGGAGCCAAAGGAAAACAGCCACCTGCTCAGAACTACCGGTGTCATAAACCAGACCTTATCACCCCAACATTTTTATGACTGACTTGTTAGTAAGTCAAACATATTTTTTGCCAAGTGACAGCCACTGATAACAAGATGCTGGGGGATGGGGGGAGCACCTGAGGTTTTCTTCATTTATGCTGAAGCACAAAACCCTCCAGCTTCACCAACTCCTCATACTGGGTACACAACCTCTCAATACAAAAGCAATTCCTGATAAAAGGAACTGAAAGGTCTTCTCCTCAAAATCTTAATCCTAAATCAACTACACAACCACAGATTAGAATCCCACCCATAAACAAGCATCTTACCCAAAGAGAAAACATTTATCAGCATACCCACAAAGCTGTTGAGAAAGGTTTCCAGTTGAATAATGAGCACAATTTTACTTACAATACAAAACTCTAGGCTGATATTTCAACAAGATAAAATAATATTATGCACATACCTTGGCCTCCCACAGTAAAGCCATAATCCAGCCCTGAAAGTTTAAGCCTGATGTATAATCTTAAGAACTCTGGCAGTAAAAAAGCAAGGGGACAACATATCTCTATCTTCTCCAACAGAAAACTAACTCTATAGAAAAACAAGCCATCTATGCCTGCCAAGAGAAAAAATGTTTTATATTCTAAGTGCAGCTTTACCTATCTGGAAGTTTCCCCAAGGAGGTGAAAAGCTGAGGGCCCGTTCAAGACAAAACACAAGTCTGAGATTCCATTTCAATAAGAGGGATTCCTGCAGTAATGACAACCTGCTGCACACAGAATCCAGAGCCGCTTACACTGCACGATGGAGAAAGTGGTGTTATGCAGATTCAAAACTATAGTTTAAGTGGTTAAGTTCCAGCCTGTCAGTTGATTGTGGCTGTTGACTTATTATGCTCCTGTCAGATCATGCCACCAGCAGAGCAGGAAATCCCAAAAGTATAAACCGTGGAAGGAGAGGGGAATATTCTGGAGAATGACACACTCGCCCTAGATTTATATCCTTCCCCAAGCACTTGCTGTTGGTTAAGAAATAACACAATAAATAGATATTTGGTCTGATCAGATTTGTATATTCTATTGGAAAAAGGCCTTTGATTGTGACTCCAAACAACTGCCTAAGATACTACGAAACTAAAATGAAGCCCATGCAATTTTTTTTAAAGTTCCTTCATTCTGCTACTATGATTAAAATGCTGGCTCCTCACTGCAAACACTGCTGACTCCCCTCCAGCCACTGCTGAGTACCAGGAGGGACACACATGCACAGCTTGTAAAGCATAAGGGGTTTGGACACTGGTCACCACCATACTGAGAGCTACCTACAAGGGGTTTTAAAATCCCAAGGTACTTGGCCTGGGATTGGGGTTTTAATGTCAAAGACTAAGAATAAGCCTTACTCTAAAATGTAAAGGGGAAGTTTACAAGTGTTGAGAAGCACATGTTTGATAAACCATTTACCAGCAGCCAAGCTACAGGATTTGTACAAAGGGCACAGCTGATAAGGACTCCTACTAGGTCACAAAATAATGACTGCCTCTCCAACAGAGACAGATGGGAAACTAAGTATTTGTTGCTTCTCAAACTGCAGAATCAAAAAAAAAAAAAAAGGAACTACAATGTCCCTGTGTAAAGAAATATGGAAATGGAAGATGTACAACAAATTTAAAGGAAAGACTAAAAACCTTCCCAATATAGGATGCAAAACAAGAAACAGCAGACCCTACCAAAGGAATAACCACTATCTGATAGTTCTACCAAAATCTGTGCTTGTAGCAGAAACCATCTGGCCCAAACAAAGGCTGATGCGTTGAAGAGAACTTGTTGGGGTAAAACTACAGTTCTGCAACCTCTAATTGAGGTATCACATGGTGCCTGGGTCTCCCTAATGGAGATGCTACAGTGTCAGATTGTTTGTTTTACAAAGCATCTCATTCTATATAGTGAACAACCCCTCCTCATCATTTCCAACATAGACAGAATCTACTTCAACCTCACTGCTGAAATAACTATCTCTTGCCACCACACTCTGGTTCATCATTACCCTGCCACGAACAAGAGCTAGAAAATCTCTCAGTGGTGTGCTTCACTTCCAGAAGAGGAACTACTTCAGTGAGAAAGCTGGTTGAAATAAGAACAGAAAAAGAACTTGTTGAGTAAAGATAGGATGGAGATGACTTGATGGTCATCACAGTCAAATCAAATGAACCTTAGGAGAACCCAAAAGGTAGAATTCTTAAACATTTCTGAAGAGTAGCAGAACCACTATCTTAACTCTCCATTAAGACTTCAGTAGCAGCAGCAGAACATCAGAAAAAGGAAGCTGTGCTTTAAGTTTAATGCTTTCTATTCCCCTTATCTAAGGGCAATAAAGCAGACTGAGCTCTTCAAGTTTCTAAGCTGCTGCCCAGTATCTATTTCAGCACATCAAAAGCTAAAAGCTGAGTATCCAGTGTGCTGTGAGAACGTGATGAACACAGGAGAAAAAAAAAGTCTTCCCACGTGTCCACCATAGATGATCATGCACCATAACCAGTATTCAGAGAAGACTTAGTACAAGTATTAGTCTTGTACTTGTTCATTCTTGCAATGAACAAAAGATGATCAGCAACAAGTCTCAAGAACTCAAAGTATCTGACCCTAAACTGTAATCTCTCAGTGAAGTCTTTACCAGCAGCAGCAAACACAAAGTGGCCAGCACTGTTAATCTGAGAAGGGTTCCAACAGACACTCAACAGGAACTATAAAACCATTAACCTGACACTCACCAGGGGTCAAGCTAAAGGGAATTACAAAAAATACCCTGAATGAGTGGGTGTACACATAAACATTATGCTGTAGAACGTGGTCTTCTGTAAACTCAAGTAACGCCTCACAAATCTACTGGAATGCTTTGAATGAGTCAAGCACATGGACAAGGAAGACATGATTGAGATAGTCTACCTGGATTTCCCAAAGGCATTTGACAAGGTCCCTCACCCAAGGTTCTTTAAGGAACTCAACTGCCATGGGATAGGAAGGAAAGTCCTCACATGGATAAACACTTGGCTGAAAGACAGGAAACAGGGTATGAATGTAAGACTGAAGAGTTCAGAGCAGAGAAAGACCACCAGTGGAATCACACAGGGATCTGTGCTGGAATCCACACTAACACTTCTAAGGGATCCAGCAAAACAGAAGCAAATATTGAGTACTGACTCAGTAGTAGCAGCAAACTGCTACGAACAAACACAAAAGGAACTGAAGAAATAGGGGCAAGTGTGTTTTCTTCAAAGAGTGATGACTGTAACTGTGCAGACTAATGCCCTCAGATTGCATTCCCCAAAACTGCAGGCCTCCACCTGGCATCAGTGGGCTTGATGAGTTCCAAGAGAAAGCAGGTCTCATCCTTCCATCCATCAGGAACTCTTCTAAACACTATTGCATTGCCTGCACAAGGTTTTTCTGTTCTCTTAAGAAATCAGCATCTGGCAAGGAAGACTTAAGGGATGGCTAAGCCCATCCTGCAGCTCACAGGGAGGTGAGTGGTTGGATGGCTTTCCCCCTATCCCTATCAATTCTCTCATGCCAGCTCAACACCTCTCTGACCTCTCAACTGGCTGATTCAGGTCACCAGCTCAGACAACAACTACTCAGGGAAAAAAATTAATCTTGCTCTTCATTTAGAGAACTGAACTGGTTCTAATGCTCAGACTAGAACCCAAGTAAACATGAGAAGCATTTCACACTCACCATCACGTACAAGCTCTATGCAAATGAGCATAAAAGAACCTAACAGGTAGATTCCAAGAAGTTAAGACAGACAACAGGCTAGGAGAAAAAAAATACAAAATAATACCCATCCTGCACAGTGGCTTTGATTATTATTTTGTGGACAAAGCAAAGGGTTATGCTGCTATTTCTTGTGTGAAGTTTGTAAAAGCTGGTGCAGTCAAAACATTTCCCCCACGTGACTGTGTGACTCTGCAATACAGTCCTACAAATACACCTGGACCTTCACACACGTGGAGAAACACGCAGGTTAAGGCCAAGTTATCCAAGCAACTGTGGTGTGTTCTACATAATCAATCCTATGAACCACCACAAGTCCTTCTTGCAACAAGAACTTCATTTCTAAGTCATGACTATAATCTCTTCAAGCTGTCAACATAAATAAAGAGGGTTTCCCCAGTATTTCACCTCTAAAGACTGTGCCTCATCATACACATTTCTGCTACTAAGTCATCTTCTGACACAAGTACTCAGTGCACTGGACACCAATTCATCTTCTGGGCTCCTTGTAGAGAACCAAACCATCCAACTGTAGAATTTTGTCTCCTCTGGTTGCACTTGGTACCTCAGGAAGTTCAAGAAGGCCATTACAGACAAAGGCCCTCTCCCAACACAATTCCTCACCATCACAAGTCAATTTGTGTCCCAGTATGTACAAGTGTCACTCAAAAAAATTAACAGTCTTATTCCTCCAACACTGTCTTGGCCATGTAACTCTTAGATTCCCACAATTATTAGGGATATGCTGAGATTTGATTGCCTTTTAGCAATTTCACATCTACCCAAGCCAGAGACAGTCATACCCCACATCACTACAACACTAAGACTTCTGACAGACAGGGTAAGTGATGAACATTAACTGGGGGAAAAACCCAAAAAACTTAATTATGCTTGACATTTGGTTGACACAGACCAATCATCTGCAAACTGAAATTAATACACAACCTAAAGTCTAGTTTCTAACTTAGTTTATTGATTCTTCATTAAGCTCTAAGCTGAAAAACTGCTACTATGAAGATTTTTCTAAAAGGGGTTCAAATCTTGACTTGAACCCACTGTTGCACACACTGCTCCCATAATAAAGACACATTTCCCTGACAATTTATAAATACATAGGGTGCTGTACTGGGAGTCCAGAGATCTGTCAAATATGGATGGGTTGGGTTTTTTCCTTACCTGTACCTTGACCTATTATCTGGTTTTCAGGGGAGGAAACCCCACCTATTTCACCTCACCTTAGTCATGTACTTCAAGACTTGCAGTACAAAGTAGCTGTTTAAAGTATATAATTTTTTTAGTCTGATTAAAACAAAGATGTTACTCAGCTTCAGCAACAAGGAACAGGTTTCAACATTCAGCAGCAGTCTACAGCAATCCAGATCCATCCTCTCGATATAAAGAACTCAAATGTAATTGAGTTCTCAGGATGGTAATTTCACAAGCCAACACAATCTTACTTACTCCAATTGTTTTCCAAAAAAGGAGACCATTTAGAGTTATATATTATTCTACCAATGACAATGTTTGAAGGAATAGCAGTGAGTGAGATTTCTCACAAAGCTTCCTGTACTACAATTAAGCTTCCTGGCATTTTGTGATTTGCCATGACATGCCTAAGCAGATCTGTGAAGATATTAAGAGATTTGGGTGTCTGACTATCTCCAGAGATCAGGGTTTAAGTGCTACTTACACTGCAAAAGTACCTAGAAAGTTGCCCTCTTAATCTGGGCCAACACACTGAGGACAGCACAGATACAAGACTAGATTCCCAACCATTCACAAATGCAGCTCCCAAGGCTTCATGAATTCCCTAAGTAGGTCAGGTAAGTAACACCAAAGAAGCCACAGTTGGATGCCCACCATAAGTGCTGCTATAAATGCCATGAGCTATACATAAATAGCAACCCACCACTCTTAGTCTCCAGGAGAAAGAAGATGGCACAGAACTTGACACAACCTAATGTTAAGCACAAAAAATTGTCAAACTCGCATTCAAATTACCCAAGGGATTTGTGTTACCACATATTTGTAGACAGTACTTACCATCACCTCATTTTATATGTGTCAATCAGTAAGTGTGACCTCATGGTTGTGTATCTCTAAGAGTGAAC
This sequence comes from Pseudopipra pipra, assembly GCF_036250125.1. Taxonomy (NCBI): domain Eukaryota; kingdom Metazoa; phylum Chordata; class Aves; order Passeriformes; family Pipridae; genus Pseudopipra; species Pseudopipra pipra. The sequence goes on along the minus strand of NC_087569.1, from coordinate 6,301,522 downwards.
TGAGGAGCAAAATGAAGTTTAACTTACATTTTACCATACTGCTTCCCAAACCATTCTGTTCTCAGAATTATTCAGCTATGATCTTGGCAGAACTGCATTATTTCATATAAACAAGAACAAATTATGCCAATAATTTTTAATTGTTTCAGCTGAACAAGAACACAGAATTAGATGATAAAACAGTATCTACAGTACATTTTCTTCCAGGCCATGGACACGAGCAATGTGAAGATGCATTCAGACTTGGCAGAATTAGAGGGAGCACTGTAAATATGTTTACCCAACTTGATTCCTAAAAACTCTGCAAGTCTAAAACCCACAGCAGTGATTTAAACAAGGCAACTTTAAGTTTAGTGCTCCCTCCTAAACTGTAACAAGTCTCATTACCATTCAGAAGCAATACAGCAGAACGAGTCTACATTTTGCTCTAGGCAGCTTGTTTAGCAAACATTCACAGCACTGGTGGAACCAAAAGTCCATCAAGGGAAACGCTGCACCAAGGCAATAATCCCTACTAATCAATTTTTATTAGTTGACAGGAAGTTTGCATTGCAGATCTGTACCATGGGGGAGAGTCTGATTACCTTCTAAAGAACTGATTTACTGCTGACTTAAGAAAACCCCAGAAACACAGTAATGCCTCAAGAGCTCCCAAGGATGATGAATTCTCCAGGATGTTGGCCAAGCATCCAACTTGGGTTTCCACTCAAACCAAAGCCAACACTTCCAGTTGCACTGACTCATCCATACCAGGTGGAGAACCCTTCCCTCCTGCACTCTTACTGTGGAATATGGAACTGCATGTGTCCCTCTGTCTGAGTCAATCACATTGTACCCCAATACCTGGGTTTTGGGAGGGCATTTTTTTTGCTTTAAGTCCTTCAGTTATTGTGGAAACTGCTTGACTGCTCTCATATAGTGGTATTATTTGTTCTACCACATTTCCCTATCAGGACTGTAACTTAAAGGAGTCTTACTTAAGCCTCCTTTTTGTTGTAGGTTCTATTTTCCTCTCTAAAACGTGCATTTTTCAGATGTTCTGCAATGGTGTCATCACAAGTTTTCTACGCATAACTCAGTAAAAATCTGTCATTTGGTGAAACCTTGGTCATGTTGCCTATGAAATTTATGAACAGAAAGTATCTGGAGTGTCTTCCTACCTCTAAATGAAGTGTAACTGCATTCACACTTTCTACATGGAAGGGTGTTTATTTCACTTTAAATGAACAATCATAGCTCTTGGGCCAAAGTAACAGTCCCAGATGAGTAACACCATCGAGAAAATTAAAGGCCCTTTCTATTCTATGCAAGGGAACCATGTTTAAAAGAACAGTTGCAAGACAGACATTTTTGGGCCAAGAGACACCACCCAGGGTTGCCAGTTCCTCCCCTGTACCCATTTTTCCCCAGATATTAAACGATCAGGTATATTTAATGATCAGGCACAGCGCACAAGCTTAAAAAGGAAAAAGGGTGAAAAGAAGGTGCTGGAAAAGTAAAACGATCCGTAATAATTTCTACCACATAATGAGAGCGTACGCGTTTTCTCTGGGCAATGAATCACGTCCCCGATCCCTGCAGGGCGAGCGCTCGCTCTCTCTGGGTTTGCCAGGGGCAGCGGGGTCTCCAGCCGGGGTTGAAGGCAGAGAAGGAGGCGCAGCCCCGTCCCCCGGGACCCCAGAGGAGCCCGGCGGGCGAGGGGCCGCGGGCCGGGCCCCCCCCCATGGGCGTTGTCTGCGCCGAGCCGCCCTCGCCCCGCGCGGCTCGGCCGGAGGAGCGCCGGGCCCGGCCCGCACCGACCCCGCGGAGCCGCGACGGGCAGCGGGGGCTCTTTGTGGGGTCCCCCGAGGCGGGGGCGGCTCCCCGGCCCCCCCAGGACTCGCCCTTCGCAGCCGCCATTTTATTCCCGGCTCCTGCCGCCACCGCCCCCCGCCCGGGGCCCCGCCCCGGCCCGAGACACCCCCTCGCCCGGGCCCCCCATCCCCGGTTCCACCGGCCCCTCAGGGGCGCTCCCCGTCGCCATTTTGTGTGCGCCCCCTCCTCCGCCCCTGCCCCCCCTCCCCCGCCCAGCCGCCATTTTGTGGCCGCTCCCTCTCTTCCCTCTCCCCTTGGCCGTGCACGGCCCTCCCGGAGCCCGCGCGCTCACCATCGTAGCGCTCAGCCTGCTCAGCCAACTTGGCCTGATAGACGAGGTCCTCCCGATCGTCCATGTCCTGCGGGCGGAGCGGCGGCGGGGCGGCGCGGGGCGGATGGCAGCCGATGGGTCCGAGGGGCTCGGCAGCTACCAGCTCGCTGCTCTCCGGGCAAATATGGCGGCAGCGCCTCCTCCCGCTGCATCCGGGCACTCCCGCGGGCGCGCGCATGCGCCCCGCCGCTGCCATGGCAACGGCGGCTCCCTGGCAACGGGCGGAGGGCGGGAGAGGGCGGGAGGAGGGATGAGGGAACCGGGATGAGGCGACCGGGAATGGCCGGGACGGAGCCGCCGCTCCCCCGCCCCGTGGTGGCGGGGCCGTGTCAGACACGGCGCCGTGGTTGTGGGGCAGCGGAGGGGGCAGCGGGCCCGGCCGGCGGCCAGGCGGGGGATGCTCCAGGGGGGTGGCATTTCCCTCAGGGCGGGTCTTTCTCTCAGTGTTTCTGCTGCCCTCAAACGCCGACAATACAAATAGTACTACTCCTCTGTGTTACATATAGTATACTAAGCCAAAGACATCAGCATGTCTTCACCAAGATGAAAATTAGGTGTCAAGTCCAGAAAAAAACCACATGATTTTCAATTTATTGATATACTATCAGAAAAATGCTGACCCAAAAAGTCCCAACAGTGCACAGTCACCATCCCTTTGTGTAAATATACTAAAATATGTGAGACTTGCAAGTCACCTCTGCACTTCATAGATCTTTACCACAAAAGTCCTATTTTTCAGCAACTGGGGCTTAGTTTTGTAAGCAAGTTGTGCACAATAAATTAGATTTGCACCAATCTAGGAACTTTTCTGTGATCCTCATGTTCAGCAAGTATCAAAGTTGTAGAGGTCAACAATATAAATAAACCAGGACATATTTATTTGTCTAAAGTGAGGTGCATGCTTGATACATTTGCTGAATAATAGCATATTGTCCAAACGCTTTAAATACTTGTGAATGCACTCATTACAGATGGCATGCAAATATTTGGAAATTGGTCGGGGATTTGGCAAAGCATAAGGAATAAATAGTCTAATCCAGGGAAACACTCACAGCACTATTTGCTGATGCAATCCTTGCTTGTCCCTTGCACCCTCAACTTTCACATGAATTCATTCAGCCACTACTGTAGCCAAAAAGCATGGCTGGAAGGAGAGGGAAAGGAAAAGGAAAAGCAATAGGTTTCTAACCTCATTAAATGGCACTTTTGGATTGCAGATCTGCTGCAGCCAAGCTGTGTGAACACTGGAGCAAAGCTGGGGGGTTTACCCAAGAAAATATAAGGCTTTTCCATCTGAAGGTGATAGAAGAATCTTTACTGTGTGGAGATACAACGGGAATCTTGCCATCAGGATTTTTATCCTTGGGGGCCGAAAGACCACCATCCCCTTGCAGTTTTTAAGGAATACAATGGCAAAAGTAGGTCTAATGCAGATTCATGTTACAAACATTCTTCCCCACGGGACACAGGCATTCTGATCCTCATTTTCTGTGCTGCATCCCCTGACAGCACCTGCACACCCTTGCCTTTCACTGGAATAGTGCTCTCCCACTACCACAGGGACAAAGCAGCTCTGCTGAACCATTAGTAGACTCCTGTAGGAGATTCTTACTGGTATCAATTTGTATAACTTGATGTTTTTACTGACATTTCTAGGAATGAATAAACACCTTCCCAAACATACACACCCCATCCAAAGAATCCCCAAACTATTTCCTGATACACCTGTGCAGGTAGAAGTGAAACCAATAGCTACAAAATCTCATATTAACATTCCTCACAAGTCCTCTTTTGCAATGACAATTCACTTTTCCCCAACCCCTTGACTAATCTGATTACAGAAAGCCACCTCATTTCAAAAAGCCATATTTTATTGGTTGATAAGTTATTTCAGTTACCTTGGTTTGTCTTACTTCTGCAGGTGTTATAATTGTCTTCATACAAATATGGCAAATTAAAAATGGCCACACCCACAGCTCTATTTTTAGATCACTGAATTCAAATATTACAACAACAGTTGATTGAGAATGACACCGAGTCAAAGTTTTGGCTATACTTTTATTTACTTCACGTACTATGAACATATACATTACATGCTACAAAAAAAATAAAAAAAGACTTTAACTGTCAAGAAAGTGGATAGTGTTATAATACAATGGCACATGTTTCATATTTTTCTTCAAACTGGTTTGGTTAGAATCCTTCCCCAAAACCATTAACAAAAATGAAGTGTTTTACTCTTAAAATGATTAGAAATATTTTCATTATTAACAAATACAATTCAAACAGATTAACAAGATTTAACCAGGTCCAATATTAGTAAAAAGGCTGGGGTTTACCAAAATGAAATATATATTAAAAAAACCATAGCAGCCAGTTGTACTTTTTAGTGTGATATAATGTGTAAATGCACCAGAAGAACACAGTGTAATTGAGCATTCTGCTTTCACGGTGTATTTCTAGAAATGATTATTCTAGTTCTAACACCTGCCTATGCACAAGAGACCAAAAAACACAGCCAAGTAGAGACAAAAGATTGTGACCAACATTCTTAGCAATGATTTTTTTGCACGCATCGGGGAGAAGGGAGGGAACAAATAGAAGAGGATAAACAAAGGCCACAAAAGGATTTAATCTACATGTTCATGAACATATGTTCTACCTACTTTCCTTTAAGAGCTTGACAAGTTGAAATGTCTACTTTGTCCAAATGCAAACATTTCTACCACCTATGAAACAAAACCACATTTTGGCTTAGAACTGAACAGTGGAAAACAGTTGCATTAACGTGTCAGTTGACTATGAAAAACTGCTTGACAAGAACTTGGGGTTCTAGTGCAACAGCAGCTTTTAAGACTCCTCTAGTTTCTTTATTTTGCTGTTTCAAAGTGTACAAATATTCGCAATTTAGACAGTCTTAATAAAACCACATCTCCAAAGTTTGCAGGGTTTTTGCTAGTTAATTCGACTCACGTCTTTCCTATTAAAAGGGCAATATTTGCATAATAAAACTACCAGAAAAATGTTCTTTCGGTATCTTAAAATTTAACTCCCGATTGGAAAGGTACAAATATATGGGCTTTCATTAACTGCAGTTGGGAAAAATACTTCAGAACAGTGTTATTCTAAGAACACACCGTTCGTTATGTTTCTTTTGCAGTACATGAAGAAAAATATAAGCAAATATGGGCAACTGAAAAACTCAATATTAAGCCTGTTATTTAGAGTGCAGCTATTGAACAAAAAAACCCCTGTTACAGTAAATATCAAGGTCAGAGGAAAAATACAAATTAGCCTTAAAGAAACCAATGAGTTATAGAGTCTAAGAGTTAGTTTGTCAATTTTTTTCCCCTCTAAGTGAATTTTGTACTGAGCTAGAAGAGATCCCACAATCACTGGCACATCACCCTAACCAGAACAGCAATCCAAGCTAGGACAGGACTGCGATTCCTTTGTTTCCACTCCCACACCACTGTCCCAGCTGTCAGTTATCTGACAATCCTCAGTAGTGCTCATGAGACTGGTGATGGACAGGTGTGATTAACGTACATCGGCGTTAGTGCACAGAAGTCATGAGTGCCCATAACCTGAACATTAGTCAGACTTGCTGATGGATTAGTTCTGAAGTAAAACAACTAGTACTTAAATATAACAGAAATATTATAACTTCCAGCATGTTACAGAGTTCTGAGGTAAAGTGTTACCAGTATTGTTGTACAGGTCGGTGCAGTGCAGCAAAGGCCTTTGCAGCATGTGCCACCGATGAGCCACTCGAGTCACATGGTTTGTAGCAACCAAAACCAACATTTTCCATTTGATACTATTTAGAAAAACCCTTCTGTACGGATTACACTGTAGTCATAAAGTTACAAAATTTAGTTTGGTCACTAGAGTGCTGTGCTTGGAAAACAACCCAGGGTACAGGCAAGGGATAGTTACTTCAGTGTTTAATTTCAGTTTACAAAACTTACTGAATTCATTCTGATTTATATTAGAGAAAACCAGATAATTAGAAGAACAGACTACAAAAACAACCACCAAGCAGTGCATAATACTGCCTATTCAATGCACTGATTTTCATTATGAGCTAGGAAGCCGTATTTACTCTATTATGCCTTTTGAGAATCAGTCCAGAAGCACACAATTATTTTCCATTAGTTTATTAAAAATAAAATCCTCATGAATTCACTATCAAATATTTTACAGATGGGAATCAAACCAGAAGAGTCCCCAGAGTAACTTTATAATAAAAGTAATATTTGGTTTGTCAGTTCACCATGTTTGACACCGATTTGTACTGTAACAGTATTGTACAACAGGAGTATCCAAGAATTCTAGAAACATTAAACTAGCCCTACATAATTTAACTTTACTGGAAAGCAGTGTCAATATTTTAGTATATTTAGTGAATCAAACACTGCTTTAAAGCTACGTATTAAAGTGCTACGCACGTATTTTTCAGCACTGATATGGACGTTTACACTTCTATAAGCCTTGTATTTGTGGATAAAGAGATATTTCTGTGTTAACAAAAATCTTAATTTAATATCAACTGCTATTTTTGAAGCATCAACAGTACTGATGAAATCAATCTAGTGTCCACAAACTTCTAGAATTCTGAGGTTGATTTGATCTGTCATTTACCATCAAAATGGTAAGAATGTGTAAATCACAAGGGCTGTCCCCAACAGCACTACAAAAATCTGTACTGTGCATAGTTAACTGACCATGCAGAGTACTGTATAGCCTTTCTAGGACAGAGAATTCAGGATGGAAAAAAACATGGAGAAAGCTCCAGGATAAATTGGTGAAATTTCTATCTGTGTATTGAATTGTCTACGGTTGATGTTCATTGCCTGAGGAAGAAGCAACATAAGCAATGGGACCGGAGAGAGCTATAAATGTCATCTGAACATCTACAGTCCTGCTCTCCCCGGCTGCTGCTGCTGGCAAGGTCCAGTCTGCCGTGCACATGGACATAAGCAGGCATTACAACCTAGAATCGTGGACTAGTTCTGCCACTTGACACACGAGTTATCTACTGTCGTACCCTGAATTACATGACCCTTGATTAAGGAATGGTGGTGTTCAGTCCCAGGGGTTTGCAGGTTATCAATTGCTTATCCAAGCAATTCCGCTTTCAATCGGTCGGAACAGAGTCTTGATGGCATCTGCAATAAAAACAAGTTGAGATTGTTCCCATCTGTAAGCGCAACTGTTGAGCCACACTCAGCTGAAGTCCTCGTCGGGATTCTGTTGATCCAGCAGACGGACGTGTGTGAATGGAAAGTGACCCCGTCTGCCATTACATTCTCCTTCCCACTGACCACTCATGTTAATCTTTGTGACCTTCACCAGCTCACCGACCTGTGGGGCAAGAAATAAATACGTGTTATGATCCATAAACACCGGGATGAGCCGCCAGCCCTCCCCGCCGGTGTGTCCCCCAAGTGTACCAGACACACGTCCATACAAAGCAGCCCTGACCGTTCCTGAGACACCAGCCTGTCCCCCATGTCATTCACTCCTGAAGGAAGTATAGAGAGAAAAAGGCATGCCTAGATAAGGTGAGAACTACCTGAAGAGCCAGTAATCCAATACCAATCCCTCAGAGCAATCTTGGGACCTGCCATCAGGTGCCATCCCAATAAATGTGCCTCGCTGGACCGACAGAGGCTCGCACACTGCTGGTTCTCCACTGAGAACATCACCAAGGCAAGCTGGACCAAGTGAACACTAACCTGGAAGCTAAACAGCTCCTTGGTTTTGAAATTTCACTTCTCAAGTATTATTAAAAAGGCTCTGGATAAGTGGGGGATCTCTCTCCACAGACTATAAAACACTGAGAGAATGTGCAGGTGTCTAAGCAGCAGTGCCTTAAGGCTGCTCTGTTCTTACTCTGAGCGTCCTCAAACAGCCACTACCAGAGGCAAGGCCAGATGACATTTCAGTCTTGCCCACCACAGACTTCTCACAGAAATAAATCTCACTGAACCACAGAATTTTTTAGGCTGGAAAAGATCTTGAGGATCAGAGTCCAACCATTAACTCAGCACTGCCAAGTCCACCACTCACAGAAATATTAAAGAGAACTGATGCCCTCTCCCTCTTAGACCTGACTTTTTTTAGCTAGAAAAATAAAACAATGGTTGCTATGGACCAATGAAACTAGAACACATTGTTTCAAAGCATCTGATTTTAACAAAGTACACTACATAACAGGCCAGCAATATATCTCCTATTCTCATCTCCACCCTGATATGCTCAGCACCAATTCTGTCTCCCTCTGACAAAGGGTCAAACTGCACAGCAGTCAGTTCCCCAAGGCAGTGCAGTCAGGTCTAGGGCTGATCAGTCCCCAACTCTGTTGCATCTTCAAGGGTACTTTAAACAGCACTTACACAAGCTAAGAAAGCAAAATTTACATTGTAAAGGTGCTGGTGAATTAATAAATGCAACCCTGAAAAGCTGTCTACCCGTTTCTACCCCTCTGTGGAATTTTATCAATAATCTTATTTACAAGTAAAAAACAATGGGTTTTAGAATTCTTTAGAGGGAGGATGCTTTCTGGGGACAGATACACGCTTATTTTCTTTCATGTATACTGTAAATAAACTCTGCAGGCAAGGCCAAAGGCCTCACTGCATTTAATCCAAAAATTCACTGAATATACAGTTACTGGTTTACACAGATGCTCATCACTGTGTTCCAAATCCATCCTAACTGAATCTCATTATTCTCACTTTCCAGGCAGCAAATGAAGAACAAGGAAAACAATTTAAGATGCTACCAATCTCCATTAACTTTACAGGTTTTAATCACTTACGATCTTTTGCCAGAACAGCTTTTAACAGTTCATAAATTCAAACCACTTCATGGACATTTAATTAAGCTCCCCATACCTCTCATGATTACTTATCTGGTAATGAGAGGCCCACTGGGACTCTTGCTGTAGTTTTATTTTTTCCTTTTGTAATCATTAGTATAGACATTTTAATGAATCATATTTTGAAGAAAATCCTCTTATGCATTTGCTACAGGCAAAAAGGAAGCCTTCCTCGACTACTGAATGCAAGTTTCAGCTCTTTAGGAATTTAATCATGCAGTTTGTATAATTCTACTACTGCTAATAACCACTGGGGGGTTGTACCAATAAAAATACTCTGCTGACCAAAACAATACATCAGCTCTAATTTAACAAGGGGGAGATTAAATGTGACAATACTAGAACCGGAAAATCTTATTTCCCAATCACAACCATTACAAGAACAATGTCCTAGATAATTTTAAACTCTTCAGACCTGGCTATAATCTATGTATCAGCCTCCAACACAACAGTATTTAACCTCCAACCCACTAGGAAGGAAGAAACACAAGCTGCACTTAAGTTTGCTGTCTGCAAGGTATTTTTCTCAGACTGCTCTTATGGACTATCACACCCTAATTCACGTTCATACAGAGTTTATCTTGGACATCCTACAATCAACTCACCTGCAAAAGGTGAGTTCAACACTGCAATGGCAGTGAGTTATAATACAGGATGCTTGTGACACTCCCTCACTCCCAGAAGCATCCTGTAGCTGTTTTTTGGTTTTCAGGGGTGTTTCAGGGTCATTGCAGCCAAGGGACACCCATTTATGAATTCTCCTTACTATAAGAAGCTACACATGAAATCTGCATTTCAGTGATCGTGAAAAGAGGAAAGACCTCTGAGATAAAATACTCCTTTTTTACCATTGCAGTAGTCATTTACCAACCACTCTGATACAAATTTTCATTCACATTTCATCTATCTATATATATATCTTCCCACTTCATTCTTATATATATATATCTTTACACCTATCAAAGCAGGATTGACTTAAGTGAGCATGGATCATTTCACAAATGCTGGCTTGATAAAATTACTCCATTAGTTCCTCAATAACTTACAGATCTTTCTAGATCTGCTTTGAAACTCTGCCTATTAAGCTATAGTTCAAACACTGTCCTGAAAATACAGGGAACTTTTCAAAAATTACCCATTATTACAAGTGCTGAAATTTTAAAACATTTAGATTAGAAGTGGATGTTCTCTTCGAATTCCCCTCACTTTTAACATTGACTTATGGTATCATTAGTCCATAGTGCATCATCCCACCAAGCACAGCACCTCAGGAACAACACTGTACCCTGCTAGAAAGTCAGGTTTGTCTCAGTCTTCATCAGAAGTTTTAAAACTAAATATACCCCATATGCTTCAAAGCAAAACTGAAGGTTCAAGTGAAGACTTCTGTATGCTGAGGTTTTATTCCAAGTACTCCTCTTTGGTGAGGTCAAGGTGGCAGAGTTCTGCTACTGTTACAAAGAAAAAAAATAAATCGATCGATCTCAGAGTCATTCACCAAACAGATCTTCCCTTTTTCTCCTCTATTTTCTCTTAAAATAGACTGACAACTCCTTGAATAGGTCCAGTTACATGCAAAATAAATGTTAACTTCTCCTGCTGAATCTTTTTTTCCATAACACAGCACAGACTTTATTAGAACATTGCCTGCTCTGATCCTCCTCCCTTGAGCTCTTCAAAAGCATGTCAGTCTTAAAATAACAGAGCAGTACAGATATTCTGTTTGCAGTTTGGGCAAAAACTGTTTGATGTTAAGAATCTATTTTTCTAAGAGAAACAGTGGGATCCACCCCCACCCATGAATATTGCCAGATTGGAGGATAAGAGTTTTCATTTGGAAAGAATCCCGCTTTCTGTATTTATAAAGAGGTCTGGGCAAAAATGGACTGATAAGATTTACATAATGCTTTCTACTAAGTTATCTAAGAAAGAGATCTCTAAATAAACAGGGAAGGAACACCATGAAGTGAAAGGGAATGTGAAAAAAAGGAGACAACAAGAAACAGCACTTTGATAGACAGGATGAAGAAAAACTTGGGAGAAAATGAAGTGCATATTGCTATTTTTTTCCCTGTACAGACATTGAAAGCAACTCAGTAACATTGTGATTGGAAGTGATAAAAGCTGCAAAGAAGCTCTGAAGGACACTAGAAGCAGTGATCAATGGCTCATGTTCTAAAACTAAATTTTCCCCGTTTATACAGAATAAAGAACCACCACTACTACTGCATTTCTTAAATGCAGAGGTGTAGCAAGACAGGAGTGCATCACCCTAATCAAGAAGTTCTACATTCAACTGATAAGTATTTCAGTAAGTTTGTAAGGCCCACAAAGGCCAATGCTGTGCACCAGAAATCTTATATTGTCACAAAAATGAGCTGAGCTGACACTTTTCAGTTCCCCCCTCCCCAACACTTCAGCTGTCGAGCCTGTTCCCATCAGTTAATAAAAGATACTAATGGTGTAGGGTAGCTCAGAGCAGAGAGAGATTCTCCACAACTACTCTTCCTAAAGCACAGCAACTTGACAGATCATGTGAGTTTTGGTGAAGAGGATTGAGCTAACACAAGATCAGCCACAGCACTCACAAGCTGTTCTTCAGCCTGTAAAGGATTTCCTTTCACTCTAAGTTGCTTATGATGGTCTGGATTTACCAGCATTTTCTCACTCTCCCTATTTCACTCCACGCTCCCAAGCTCTGCACAGGGCAGTGTTGGGGGGTTCTGCTTTAAAGTGGGAAGTTGAGGCTTGAGAGAACATTAGTGGCACACTGATAAATAACAGCAAAATAATATTATAAAATTAATCACAAAATCCAGAAAGAAACCCAAAAGGTTTTGATAAATATGCTATAACATAATATCCAGAGGCTCAAAAAATATGTAACATCTGGTAATTACATAGTCTGCAATGCCATTCAGGAATATTCCCAAGTTCCAGGAGGTGGCTGGGTGAAAAGAGTGAGAAAAACAGGGAAAGAGACAGTGTTTTAGGCTGTAGTAAAGGATAAAAATCTTCACATTTCCCTAAAATCTGATGAGTTGGCATAAATTTCTATCCATGCTTCTCAACCCAAAAATAGTCACACACTTAACAGAACGTATAGTAACTCAGAGTGCATTTACATTGCTCCCCCAGATAAATTTTTACCTACAATGGGGAAAAATTTCACATTTGCCAGGCTGCACATCAATTATCCATCTGTAGAATGTGCTGCATTTGCCAGTTCTGTACTACAGACACACACCTACAGCTGCCAAATCACTGGAGTCCTGAAGTGCCTTTTGTGCTATGCACAATTACACAAAGTATGTGAGAGTGAAGAGGAGATGCTCTGACTCAGCACAGAAACTGTTTTTTCCCAAGTACTTAAAATGTTATATAAACAGGAAGTCAATTAGGTATCAGGAAATTCCAGAGCCTCTGGCTCAAAGAAAGCCTAGATTAAAGGATACAATTTACATATCCTAAGGCAAAGGTCTGCCACTGGGAATACCTTAGTATCAATTTCCTCAAACTTAACTTGAGGGAGAACTATCTGATATAGAGAGATAGAGTACTCTAGTCATCTTTTAAGAGGAAAAAGAAAAATCAAAAAGGGCCTGTACAAGTACTTGATCATGTCAGGAAGTGAATCAACCTGAGGGAAACTCCTTGCTTTATTACAAATCCTGCTCCATCAATCACTGCTTTATGCAAGACCTCCCTAATAAATTGTAATGTAAATTGTAAAACACTCCCACTTCACAATCTAAACCCAAAGCAATCTGCTTAAGGTGAAGATATTACAATAAAACCCTATGTGTGATCATCATCATCATCTCAGCCTGGGTAACTTCAAAATGACTATCAATGTTTGCACTGATTGCTTTAAACTGCTGACAGACTGGGGGGGAAAAACCCAACACAACACAAGCCAACAAACAACCCAGCACACCTTGTACACCTTGGTGAGGCACACGACAGCAAGCACAGACACACAACTCATGAACTGCTCCCTCTCCCTCCCCCCTAAAATAAACACTTGGGAAGTGAAAACATGGATGGGGAAACACTTGTGTTAGTGATGGCTGACAAAGACACAATACTGGTTCAGTAACCTAAACATGCTGTAATAATCAACAATAATCTAATCTACAAGTGACTTAAATCACTCATTTAAAAAAAAAAAAGCCTTTATCCATAACTTATTAATCACGACGTAAAACCAGTATTACAATGCTTTTCCCTTTCTTATTCCTACAAAACTATCAATGTGATTGAAAGGGAAATCCCTTGAACAGATCTCTTCCTTCTAAATTTTGCCCATTATGTACCTCCAAAGCCAAGGCTGTCTTGTCGTAGGCATTAGGGACTCGCTTCTGGATAACCCGGGCATAAATAGGGCCATTCTGAAGGTTAGGGAGCGGAGTGTTGATGCTGGGCTGGGCATAGGGCCCTGGCTCCGGCCCACCCAGTGGTTGTGGGTGGGAACTATCCTGGTTACCTCCAATCAGAGTAGGGACTGAAGCAGAGGAAGGTCTATACTTCTCGACGTAAGGAACAGGTATCATTCCCCTCTTCCCTTCGCTGTCTTCTGCATTCCACCACTGCTCTTCAGGCTTATCCCAGATTTTCAGTATGTCTCCTTTCTTAAATGGAAGATCTTCCTCATCATTGCCATTAAAGTCAAAGAGAGCTCGCACATACTCAGCCTCCTCCTGCCTGAGGATAACACCACTATTCTGCCTGGACCGGGAGACTGGTTCTATCAAGGTCGTAGTGTCCAAATAGTGTATTTTGTAGAATTCCAGTAAAGATGGCAAAGAATCAAACTCTTGGTCACCTATTCGGAATCTGGTGGGATTCGACCCTGAAAAAAGAAGGCAACATGTCAAAGAGAGCATACAACAGTTAACACTGTAAATAAAACATCTGAGAAGACATTTACAGAGAAGTATTTCTACAGTGAATTTGGTATCTTTACACCAGCATTCATCAAATTCAGCTTTTAGAGTATTTTTAATCTAAGACAGCACTATCGTGATCATGAGGATAGACTTTTGTTCTAAAAGGTTTTGTCAAAGAAGGAAAAGAGTAATTGTTTGGCACTGCCAAACTTCCTGAATTAGGATAAAATTACCTTTGTTTCTTTCAATGTTATATGGACCCAAGAGATGAAAATGTTCAGGGCATCTTTCTCAGAAGCCTGTACCATTTTCAGTAACACATAATACCCTTTTTCCTGTTTTATACTCTAAATATAGGAAGTAAATGAAAATTTGGTACAATTTCAAGGAAATTATTTTTTTAAAACTCTCTTTTGCTGTTCAGATTTATTTTCAAAGGACAACAGTGCCATAATGGTTGTTTACCTGCTGTAATATACCTTGGGTTAAAGGCATGGACACTATGGAAAACTGCTTAGCACAGCAGCAAAAAAGTGATGGGAATGAGCAAATGAAGTTATTTTGATAAAAGGTACCATTAAAGAAAATTATCTATGTTTTATGCAATGCAAAGCAATAACATATATTTTCATAATAGGTATGACTCAGTCTTTTAATCTCAAGTCTTGTAGTTTCTTTGCCATGTTTGTCAGACAGAACCTAAGCTGTAAATCCAAAACTCAAATACACTGAAATACAGATGATGTTCATATTCAAACCATCACAAGCACCAAAGTGCAGAGTATCCATTCCAATTTTCAATCAGTGTGCTGTACTTTTTTTTCCATTTTATGTTCTTCTGGGGAAAAACACACACATGATGTTCTATTTCCACCATAGCCTGTGCAATCAGTTATGGGAAGAATCGTGGAAGGCTGGGGGAGGGTAGAGGAGATGAAAAGATTTATGCTTTAATGAGTAACTCTTTTAGCAAGAAAGAGATGCTTACTTTGCAAGTCTGTTTTCTCTGCAGGGAATATCTAACAGTTCTGAGACTTAGCTCTGGAGTACAAAGCAAACAGAATCCTTCAAACTGTCACTGATCCAAACCCCCCTTCAAAGTAGCACTGTCAGCATGGAAAGCTGACATTACAACAAGCTCTTTCAAGAGAGCAAAAAGGGGTTCTAACAGAGAAAAGGGCAGATTCAATAAGATCAACATAGACAAACACCCGATAAATAAGTTTTGAAGTATCCTGAAGGAACATAAACATTAGTGAAGCTGGTTACAGGAAACTCAAAGCAGCAGAACTAAAGCCATCGGAAAATGCACATTTGCATGCATTAACAGCCCTGAAAGGCTTTCAAAGGAAATGAATACAAACACAGGGAGCCAAAAACCAAAAGCAATACCCTCAAAAAAATTGTGAAAAACGAAACACAAACTGGCATCACCGAGAGATAAGGAAGTTAATGTAATTATCAGTATGAAATATGAACCCAGCATGGGAAGAGAAATAAGATTCCATCTTATTCTCCCAAATTGTAACGCTGAGAAGTTACAAAACTCTCTCAACTTTTGTTGCTGAGATGTAACTTACAGCTCTAGACTTTGCCAGAACTCTGGAATTTCATCCCAGTGGCCTCACAGGAGATGACTTCTGGCTGGACAGGCAGCATCCCTACACCACTTCCAAAGAGCTGAAGTTCACTCCATCAGGGTAGGATGTGATCTGGGAATGCTGCACTTCCCCTAGCTTTGGAAGTGGGAAACCAAGCTTGTAACTAGTGGTAAAGACATCAAGTTTCAGACCTGCCTGGTGACAGAAACATGAGCATGTATCTCCTACTACTTCAGTTGTGAACCTTTAAGGATCAAAGCTTGTGGGGACACTTAGGTTAAAAGAAAAAGTCTAGAAACTTTAAGACCAGGGCAGCAAAGCACTTTGAAGTCATAGGGAAAAGACTGAATCTCAGGGAAGTTCACTGACATGGAACTTATTTCACATGACAATAATACAGAACCTGTAACTCTAATTTACTTTTGTAAAAGCTGCTACAAGCTGACTCAGTCAGGAGGCTGAGCTCTGTCTCCATCAGCAAAAGTATTCCAAGAAAAATCTTACAAGTCATAGGGAACGAGCAGCTCATCAGTAACATTCATCAGCCTTGTCAGCACCAACAATCATCACCAGGATGAACAAGGTATTTTGGAGTGTCTTTTTTTTCCTTTGGAACAGGTTCACCCTCTTGAATTAATGCACAACAGCCCGAAGTAGCTGCCAAATGTACCTGAATACAAGTTGGACTTTAAGAAGGAAAGTCCACGGGAACATTATGTACAGGGAAGGAGCGACTGAAATCAGTGTACTGTATCCTGGAAAATCATACTCTAAAAGGCATTTGGCACAACTGAAGAACAGCCAGAGAACACAGACGCTCCAAATTCAAGGATCAGAAAGACAAATGCACTCCTTGAAGGGACAAAGAGACAAGCATCAGAAAGGAGAGACTCTATCTTCACAAAGAGCACTGCCAGAATGCCACGTGCACTTCTGGTGCTTTTGTATTAAAAAAAGTAAGGCAGCTACAAAAGGCTGGAAAGATCTCTTTGCAACAAGAAATCTACAGGCTTGATCCAAATTAATTAACAAAGAACACAAAGGCAGCAATCTCGTAATTGTCTGGAGAAGTTGAACAGAAGACCTCTAAAATTCAGCTACCAGAGGCATAAAAAGGACAAAATAGTTCCAGGTCACAGTTGGTAAAATTGCAGGTTGGAAATAGAATACCAATCCACCTTGTCAAGGAAGTGGTAAACTTCCCATCAGTTCTTTTGTGGATACTCTTGTTCAGCTACAAGGTAATGAGCTAAATGATGCTCACGTGTAACAGAAATAATTCTACTCATTAAGGCTTCCAAGTTCTGTCATTTCCTGGTATAATGAAATTCAAAGATTAACGGATTTCAGGCTCAGAGAAATTCTTCAGCTTCTTGGCTGAACTGCAACACTGCTCATATCTGTAGGCCCATGGAATAATTAAGGCAAGATCTAACACAAGAAAGTTACAGCAACAAGGCAAGTGTTTTTTTGAGAATCAGAGCAGTTTTCCTTCATGATCCTGGGAGACAGTCTTCTTGAAGGCACAAATACGAGCAGCACATTGTCCCCATCTTCTGAGGGCTCTCAGGAAGAGCACAAGGCGTGGAAAGGTAAAGTCCAGCTCCTGGAGGAACTTTAGTCACTTCCTATGAAAGCTGGACAAAAGGAGGACTAAAAATCATCTTCCCTCCTCCACAGAGGAGCTGAAGGAAGAAGAGCTGCTCAGTGTGCACCTCTAGCACCAGCACTGCTCTGCTGGGTAAGGTTACTCCTTTGAATGAGAAGCACAAAGGGCTGAGGATCATCTTTCTTAGTTACTCCATCCTGCTCCATCTCCACTAGGACTTAACCTGACTCCAGTCACCCCAGAGTGTCAGAGCAGGTAATGAAACCCCTGCTCTCAGAAAGGCCAGGAAAAAGTTAAAATCCAAAGCGTTCCAGAACTAAAGAAAGCTTCAAACCTGGACCCTGCCTGTTCTCTGTTTATGATGCACATTCTCTCCTGACACGCTTTGGAACTGTGCTGGCTTCATGTCAATCTGGAGAAGATTGATTATATATGTTTTAAATATTGTACACACACTGGGGAATGAGGAGTATAAAACACCCAATATTCTACTGCTTGAGAGTGTGGGCAGGTGGTGTAACCACAGAGCAACTTCTCACTTTCTCACACATCTCAGGGGTTTTACATTTCTCTCCACTCCAATTAACTGTTAGTGTCACTAGGGAGTTTTCTCTTTATTCCCAAGCTTTGGAAAGCTTTCCCTTTCAGTGCAGGGAACACCTCATGCAAACACAGGTTTTCATGTTTGTATTTAGGCCTAATCTTTAAAGGTGGTCCCCTTTCCTAACTTACAAAACGTGTTTTGGGCCAGAGAAGCTGTTCTTATCACACAGGTACTGAGACATGAGGCTCCCATTCCCAAGTAAGATATCAGAGTGATGTAAGGCAGTTTCCTCCTGGAGCACATGGGAACGGGGCTCTGAAGGCACCACATTCCAGCCTGTGTGGTTCCCCCACCCCCACAGGGACACCTTTTTTCTTTGTTCTTAAGTACCTTCCTACTCACGCTGAGCAAAACAAACAAGCACCATGAACGCCCTGTGAAAACATAAAAGCCCATTGAGTGGCTCCTGGCAGAGCCCTGAGCACACACAGGAGTCACAGACTCATTTCTGCAGACGCAGGAGGGAAGAAGAGCAGACGTCTAATGCAGGCACTTCCCAAGCTTCCACTACTTCGCATTTAAATATATTTCGATTTCAATATAAAAGAGGAAAGAAAACCAAAACCCAACCCCCAAAATCCCAAGTGTCAGAGTTAAACCACACTGCTCACCCACACCTAAAGCCGTTCCATACAGAGTGTGGAATATTATCCTGTATGTGTGGATATCATCCTGCAAGGATTCTATGATTCCAGGAAGTAGAGTCACAATGGAAGTGACTTAGAAGCCTAAGTTAAGCATCATGTTCCTAAAACTCACAGTGAAAACACCAGTTTCTGCACTATATTTGTCACACTTTCCTGCTTCACACAAATTTTACTACACTATAAGGTTTCTGTCTCCATAATGTTGTACTCTTAATAGAAAGCATATCTTTCTTTGGGTATTTTAGGCATTTTGTTTTAGTGCATATCACACATTTTTATCCCAAAGCCTCATGTTAAATTGCAAACACATGATGTTTTTAGTATTTCTTCTATTGTCTGCTTCCCTGCATGGAGCACTTTGTATTGTTTGGGATTTCTTCAGCCCGTGACTGTGATATTTCATCACAAATTATACCCTAATTCTCATTCAGCTGTTAATCTCCATCTCCAGTGGAAACAGAGTGTTCTTCTTTCCCATAATTGGGTGATTTATCCTATTTTTTTTTTAAACAGCCTTACAGCATTTCGGGAAGAAGTGAAAAGATCTGGTTGATTTTTCTGTTAAATATTTTTCTTATGATGAAAAATCACCTGCGAGAAGTTAAAAACTGCAGCATCAGGCAAAAGGCAAATTTAACAAGAAGTTCACAAGTTTATTTTATATTCTGGAAACAGAACAAAGTATCATGTTTTTGTGACATCATGGCTTTCAGTATTAGGGAAGCCAAAGCTCCTCATCTCATTCACTCTGTACTGAGGCTTCCCTAACTCTAAGTGCAGTATTAGAGCACTCAGGAATTTCACAAACACTTACTGAGATCAACAAAAATCAACCCAAGACCCGACCTGGCATATTCAGATTTCCCAGTGAGACCTGTGTGTTTGTCAACCAATAAACTGTACCATAATAAAACCTGTAGAATTGGTTTTCCTAATGTTTTAGCTTGACCACAATAAGCAAGCAGGACAATTTGCAAACATTCACCTCTTTTTACTGCACTGGTTTCCCTACCCAAACATGAAATCCTATTCAATCTTCTACCAAAGTTTTCATCTCCCTTCCATTGCAGAACAACCCCACACTTACTTTTTTCTGAAAGAACATCTTAATTACACTGTAATTTAGTATACACACTACCAGCACCTTCTTGGGTTTAGTGTATCAGCATGGAGGCACGATTTAGTTAAAGTTACTAAAATCAGTGTAGGAGTGTCTGTAGTGCAAGAGGACAAATAAAAAGGAGACCAACCAAAACATAATTATACTTTTAAAGTTATATTAAGCCTACTGTGCCACCAGCTTACACAGCTACTCTTTTTAAACAGATAAACATTTAAAGCAAGAGAATTACAAGGCATTTAGTGATTTTGACCAAACCCCACAATGTTTTAGCTCCCATAACACAAGTCAGCCCATAGAATGTCACAAAATGAGCTTAAGGATGTACCCCAATAAAAGAGTCAGGCTGTACTGAAGCGATACCACAATAACACGGAAACACTGTTTTTCCAGAGATCAGTTGCTCCCCAGAAATCAACTGCCCAGAACTGACAGCCACAATCCAGTGTTGTTCACCACCACTGTCTTTAAAGTCCTGTTGGGCTGATTCCACAACAAACCATCCTGGTAACTTACTCTGCTCTACACAACACCAGCCATCCACGGCAGCAATTATTGCACCAAACCTCTGCAAAGCTACAGCAACAGAACTGTCTGCACAGACTTGAGACAATCCAGCACACTTTGTGGCAAACCATTTCACTGCCCACAGCAGCAACGACTTACACTCGACTTCCAGCTGAATTCAGTCACTTCTACCTGTGGAGCTTTGTGACTTGAGTGCACTCTGCAGTTCCTGGGGTAAACATGATGAGACTTTTCCAAATTTTCAAATCTGAAGTGTCCCCCTGAGCAAGGGAAATTACTGTGTAACAGTGCAAATCTACTGGCAGTAGTTTGGGGTTTTTTTTCGATTATCTCCCTCTTAGTCAACTACTCTGTGCAGAGACTGAAAAATCTTCCCTATAACAAGTATTGTTGTATCTTTCCAATCTTGGTCTCTTATTCCAACCACAGACCTACACCAGAAGTGACTGTCCCTGTAGAAATTCATATAATGTTTACTTTCTGCCAAATAAGTTCACCAAATCTCTTATTACACAGGTTTACTAGACTTCAAAAATTGTCCAGTGGCTCTTTTGTGAGATGCCAGCAACAGACCCACATCATTTTGCAGGTATTAATATCCAAACTGGAGCAGTTCCACTACCAGTTTCATTAATTCCCACAGGAGGGATATTGCAGGTTCTCACACATCCAAGGACTCTGCATTGCTGGGGGTTCATTTAATTGCATTAAACAGCAAAAACGCTGCTTCTCATGACACAGTTTTCCCCCGACACCATCAGTACCTTGTGCTCTCTAAGTGTTACACTTAAACACGTTTTCATATTAGATGCTCGGCTGATGAGAAATAACATCAAACTTCGCCCTTCAAGGGGAAAACCCCCCTGAATTTCGCATCTGATTTAAAGCAACGATTGCCATTACATCCCGAGGAGTCCCCACTCCTTAAACTACCCGCTCGGAACTCAGCCTCACGCCTGCCTGACAGCGCAGCGCTGCCTTGTCAGAAGGCAGACTTTGGGATGACACTTGCATAGAACCATCTCCCGGCCGGGGTGACACGCAAACCCCCGGGCTGTCGACAACCGCTTTAGTAAAACAAAGGCGGCGGGAGGCTGGAGCCGCAGGATCTCCCCCGGCCGCCCGGCTCCGGGACGCGTTTCATGTGGCGCTGGGAAGGCAGGTGCGGGCGGACGGCTCAGCCCCAGCTGCGGAAACACGGCTTAATTCCACCACAAAGCGCTCCACGCCTTCCAGCACCGCCCGGGCGCCGAGCGGGACCGCCCCGGCTGCCCTGCCCGGGGCTGGGGGGCACCGCCAGCCCTGGGGGTCACTCACCCGGGGCCCCGGGGCCCTCGCCGCCGGCCCGCCGGGCTCCCGCCGGCCCCAGGCTGTTGACGATGTAGTGCGAGACGCGGGAGCTCTCGGACACCGACAGCACGAAGTCGCCGGGGATGGTGCCGGAGTCGCGCACCAGGAAGGTGCCGTGGCGCTGCCCCTGCAGCAGCGACACGGCCTCGGCGCGGCTCAGCCGCCCCCAGTACCAGCTGGCGCGGTCCTCGGAGTCGAACTGCCCGGCCATGGGGGCCGCGCTCCTCCCCCGCCCGCGGCCGCCGCCGCCCGCGGAGCCGCTTCAAAATGGCGGCCCCGGCCCTGACCTCACCTACCGGACGTGACCGCGCGCGGGGGCGTGACGTCATCTCCCCGCGCGCGCGGGAGGCGGGGGGGTTCGGCCGTGAGGGCGGGCGGGGAGCGCGGAGGCGGGAACGGGCGGGGACCGCTCGGAGACGCGGAATCCCCGAGTTACGGACTCAGGTTGGGAAAGACCTCTGAGAGAGTCGAGTCCAACCTATGACCGATCACCACCTTGTCAACTGGAGCGTGGCACTGAGTGCCATGTCCGCTCTTTCCTTACCTTCAGGGACGGTGACTCCACCCTGGGCAGCCCTTTCCAACATCTAATCGCTCTTTCTGTGAAGAAATTCTTCCTGATGTCCAACCTGAACCTCCCCTGGCACAGTTTAAGACTCTGTCCTGCTGTCCTGTCTCCACCCTCCTGTCAGGGAGTTGAAGAGAGACAGAAGGTCCCCCTGATGCCCCTTTTCTCCAGGCTGAGCACCCCCAGCTCCCTCAGCCGCTCCTGCTGCTCCAGACCCTTCCCAAGCTCCGTTCCCTTCTCTGGACACTCTCCAGCCCCTCAGTGTCTTTCTTCTTGTGAGGGGCCCAAAACTGAACCCAAGAGTGTCTCAGCACAGGGGGACAGATGGTCACTGCCCTGGTCCTGCTGGCCACACCATTTCTTGCTCTGTGGGTACCAGCGAGGGCTGACCACAACTGGAGGGGTCCACTCTGGGTATTTGGGAGCAGCAGTGACCACCACCAGCACCAGCCTCTCCTCACACCTTCCCAGTGCTCCCACAGGGCTCCCCTGTGGCAGGAGGAGGGTGCAGATGTATCCCAGCCATCGCCCTGGAGCATCCCAATTCCTTCCCTGTTGCTGCAGATCACCTTGGGGGCTCCTGTGAGCACTGGCTTGGCTGCAAAGGCTATGAAGATGGTGAAAAGCCTTGAGGGGAAGCCTTATGAGGAGTGGCTGAGGTCACTTGGTCTCTTCAGCCTTGAGGAGACCTCATCAGCTTCGTCACAAGATGCAAAGGAGGAGCAGGTACCGATCTCTGCTCTCTATGACCAGTGACAGGACCTGAGGGAGCAGCTGGAGCTGTGCCAGGGAGGTTTAGGTTGGATATTAGGAAACGGTTCTTCCCCCAGAATATAGTTGGGCACTGAACAGGCTCCCCAGGGCAGTGGTCACAGTACCAAGCCTGACAGAGCTCAAGGAACATTTGGACAATGTTTTCAGGCACATTTCAGGATTCCTGTGGATGTCCTGTGCAGGGCCAGGAGTTGGACTCAATGATCCTTGTGGGTCCCTTCCAACTCAGGATATTCTGTGATCCTGCTCGTTAAAGGCTGCAGCTCACTGTGTGTTTTCCTTCAGGGCTGTGCCAGCAGTTCCTGCCCTCATCCTCCCTGCCAGCCACATGTTCCTACTCCATGGCTGTGCCAGCACAGCTGTTTTCATGGGACTACATGCTGAATTGGGCCAACGAGCTGTTCTGGGTTAAAAATAGCCCTGCAAAAGAAAAAGTTGAATTTTATTCAGGGCAACTGACTGCATTACCACAGAGGTCTGCAACCTGGAAGAGCTTAAGTTCCACTGGTGCCACAGATGAATGCATGTGTGTGGCTATGCACAAATCAAGAATTACATCTGTAAGAGCAAAGCAATATTTACCACTTTCAGATTGTTCTTCAAGATCTCTTAAATCCCAGAGCAATATCTGTGAGTGTGCATTGAACTCTGCTCCAGCTCTGCTCAGTTCTGTGAGCTTTTTCCAGAAAGGAATGTGCTTTTTCAACTGTGCGGTCTCCATGTGGCAGCACTTGCATAAACAATGTCAGAGCACAGCTGTCCCGAACTGTGAGGGTGCTGTGCTCTTTCCTGCCTCACAGCATCTTGCTTTCTTGTAGGACACTTTGGAGCCCTGTAACTGTCTCCTGGAGGATGGGACTTTGGCACTGTGTCAGGTAACCAGGGTTGTATTAACCCTCACAACATCCCAGTGAGAAAATATTCTGTCTTACAGGTGGGAGCCTGTGGTTCATCAAATCCGTAAGAAAACACCAGGTGCTTAATTTCAGCTTATCCGATGGTTTCACAAATGAACATCCTTCCTCTGCTGATCCTGTTCCCTCTCCAGATGGACTGTAGGTAGGAAGTCGTAATCTATTCGGAAGCCAGAGTCCCAGTTTCCCTGGTGATGTGTGGGGTTTGGGAGCCAGCTGCAGAAATGGCACACACACTTCCATGCCTGGGTTCTTCACAGGTTTGAAAACCTGCAGATTCTTGTTAAGAGCCCAGGACATCAGGAGAGTTAAATCAAATCCGCAAGAACACGTGTCCGTTCTGTTCAGTGTTCACAGGCTTCAAACAAACAAACAAAGGAACCAATCAGGACTTTTTTACCAGGGCAAAATTCACCATTTCTCTGATTCCTGCCAGACCTCGGCAAAAAAGTCTCTTTTTGACTGAGGACCCACAGACTGTTCTTTCTCTTCCCTCCCTTCCAGTTCCCATCCGTGTAC
This sequence comes from Pseudopipra pipra, assembly GCF_036250125.1. Taxonomy (NCBI): domain Eukaryota; kingdom Metazoa; phylum Chordata; class Aves; order Passeriformes; family Pipridae; genus Pseudopipra; species Pseudopipra pipra. The sequence continues at coordinate 6,277,328 of NC_087569.1, read as the reverse complement.
CCCCATCTCCTGCTTTCAGCCGATCCCCAAAATTACAGGAATCAGTGGAGTTTTCCATCAGGTTTGGGTTTCTCTCACTTTCGGAATCCTGTTGCAGGAGCTCCCTCTGGTGGTCAAAACCAACAAACGAACAACGCTCCTGTCCTAAACCGCTCTTTTTTGTATTTTTATGCTGGAATGATTTGATAGAATCACAGAATGGTTTGGGTTGGAAAAGACCTCAAAGATCATCCCGTTCCGCCCTCCTGCCATGGGCAGGGACCCTTTCCACTAGACCAGGTTGCTCAGAGCTCCATCCAACCTGGCCTTGAACATTTTCAGGGATGGGGCATCAACAGCTTCCCTTCTACACTCACTTTCTGACCTTCATTATTTGTAACAACCTTTTCTTTGCGTTTCTGATAAAGACTGGTAGCCTTTTCCAAATTCCTTTTCCCTCCCATATTTAACCACTGAACCCTTCAGTAGTTTATTACCCTTAACCCACCCTTGCTGCACAAAGGCTACAATAAGGTAGAGCCCTTCTGCCCAAAGCTGCTTCCTACAGGTTTGAAAAAAAAATGAACGTTTTGAGTTCAGGTGGACTTTCAGAGGCAGAGGCATTGCCCGAGAGGAATGTGAGAGAAAAACAGAGCTCTGAGGCACAGTCTCAGAGAAATAAAACTAAATCAGTTGTAATTCTAAAGAATTCACTGTTAATAACAAGATTCTGAAAGAAGTTGTAAAATCTTGTGAAAACATTCTATTCACCCACCTGGCAGTAAAAGCCCTCTTGGTATCCAGGTTTGGTTTTCCTCTCCTGATTTTATTGACCCTACCAATTACCAGAGCTTATTTTTTCCTAAGAAGCTCTAAAATTTTGGCAACCAGTCTAAAGCCACAGTTAATCAGTAGAAAGTCCCTTGCTGAGTTCAACGACTGAGCCTCGAAATGCTGCCAAGTGTCAAGCGCTGTAGTACAGCAACGTTCTCTCTGAGGTGACATTCAGGGATGTTAAAACAAAATAAGGAAACACCTGGATGAGCCAGAGGCTTCATCTGCTCTCTGCTGACAGCAGTGCAAAGTGACCTGGAGTCATGGAACCCAGCCCCAACCATTCCTTGAAGGGTTTGGCTTTGTAAATCTGGTCTAGATCACATGGCAATACTCCATCCTACTTATAAAGCTAAAGCTAAAGGAGGAGAAGCTCCATCTTTTGGTTTCTTTTCCCCGTGACCTGAAGAAATAGAGTTTCTGCCATAGAAATGTGTTTCCTCTTGCAATTAGTTCAGACTCAGCTGCTTACAGGAGGTGTCTGTGTCCTGTTTACTCCTGTTCTTTGTTCCCCTTATGTGTGTGTGGCCTCTGCCATAACTCTTCACACCTGGCTTGGAAGTATCACCTGTGTCAGAGGTTCCTGCCAGGTGCTGCTGTGTGATGTCAGCACCAAATGGAATGCAGGTGACATGAGCTATTGCATAAAAAGCTCTGCAGAGACTTAAATAATCTTGGAGTGAGTGATGAGTGGAATGAGCTATTGGATTTTGTGTAGGGAGGAGCTTTTATGCTGCCAGCAGGAAAATTTCTGCATAACAAAGTCAAAATTTGGGAAGTACTGTCAGTTCAGAGGGAAAGTGACATAATGTAAGGGATGGACTAGCAGGTTTTTGTTTGGAAAAATGTGCAGAATTAAGAAATGGAGCAGCCTGAACAGGAGGGAAGGGTCCCACAGTTGGAGGAATATTTGGAATTCTTAATGGAATTAGCTGTGTGTGATGATAATTCACAATGATGATGAGATGTGGCTGTGGAGCCTCTCAGTTGTGGTCTCAAGCCAGGGATGGGGAAATAATGATGCCAAGGCAGGAGCAAACCCTCAGCTAGGACAGGGTTCTGGTCTGCTGTGTGCGAGGGGATGGAGCTGATTAGTGTAATTTGGGAAATGAAGAACTTGTCTCATGGGAACAGATAAAACCATGTGGTTTATTTAGGCCACAGGCCTCTCCTGGAACAGCCTGAACACTTTGGGACAAGGTGACAAAGAGAATGACTGAGCCCCAGCACAATGGGACACAACACTTCGGAGAACTGCAAGCTGGGAATTAGTTCGATTTTATCAGAGATGTAAAATTCCACTAGTATGGAGCGGAGGGGAAAACTGAACCTTGTAAAAGTTCAGACAGTTAAAAAAAAAAAAAAAATCTTTACAGGAAGCTCCGCTTCCTACACTAATACACGTAGGGACTTAGATCAGGGCTGGTTGTGTGTTTCTCCCCTCACCGTGTGCCTTTCCTCGGGGATGGGGGTACGCGGTGGAGGTGCCACCCTCCCCGGACCTGTGGTCGTTCTCTACCCTGAACCCCTTGGCCTCGAACGGGCTCTGTCTTCCGCGGGCCCCGGGGGTGCCCCGGGCTGCGGATCCGCCGGGTTCGGAGCGCGCTGGGCACCGCTGGGGCGCGCCGGGTTGGGGGTGCCCTGGGCTCGGGGGCCGCCGGGCTGGAGGTGCGCTGGGCTGCGGGCGACGCTCCGCCGGCCCCGCCGGCCCCGCAGCGCCCGTTCCCGCTCCGTTCCCGCTGCCGGTGCCGCTGCGCTCCGCCCGCCCCGGCGCTCGGTGCCGCTCCCGCGGCGCTCGCCCCGCCCGCCCCGCCGCTCTGTGCCTCGGCGCGCTCGTCTCGCTGGCCGCGCTGAGGGCGGGCCCGGCGGAGCCATGGCGGCCGTGCGGGGCCTGCGGATCTCGGTGAAGGCGGAGGCGAGCGCGGCCACGGCGGAGCCGCGCGGCGCGGAGCCCGAGCCCATGGAGGTGGAGGAGGGCGAGCTGGAGACCATCCCCGTGAGGCGCTCGCTGCGGGAGCTCATCCCGGTGAGGGGCGCGAGGTGTGGGCAGGGGGGCAGCGCCCGGGGCGGGGGGTGTCGGGGTGGGGGTGAGCGGTCTGTGAGGGCGTTTGCGGGGGGCACTCGTGGGGACAGCGGGGACACGGGGCGGGGGCGGGAGGGAGAGCGGGAGGGGACTGGGGGGTGTCCGAGGGGAGCGTGGGGACGAGTCCTAAGAGGAAACGGGCGGGATGTGCGTGGGAAGGGAAGGAATAAAGGAGGCGGTGGAGAACGGGGTTTGGGGTGCAGTTGAGGAGTGCAGAGGACTCTGTGGGTGGGAGAGAGAGTGCAGAGGGAACACAGGCAATACCTGGAGCAGGGAACAGCGACTGACCGCGGGAGAGCTGGGCTGGAGCCACTGGGACTGTGGGCTCTGATCGGCGGGGTTTGAGGGTTTCCTTTCTGTTTTGTTTTTTCGTTTGTTTGTTTGTTTGTTTTGTTCACTTTTTCATTCTTGCGAGTTGTTTCTGTACAAGTTTTAGTTAGGATTAGGTTCACTAGCGAAAAATGGGTCGCTGTTCTAAAATCTTAAGTAGTCTTCTGCTCTCCAAACTTCTTGGAAATTGCTTTAGAAGCTAATCTTTAATTAGCCGGTCTGCCAGCGTGCTTGTGCTCCTACCGAGCATGTGGCCCGAGACAGCACCCTGCTGTACTTCCTCGTGCTCCATGAGTCAAGCTCAGACAGTGGGGGTTTTCAGCTTTAAAAATAACATTTATTTTGCCTTACTTTTTCTAGTAACTCTAAACATTTGGTGAACTTTGATGCTCTTACTAAGAAAAGTGGTTGGAATGTGTTTTCTGGTATTTCTAAACTGAGACTAACTTGCATCTCAAAACGGTCCTTTAGCCAAAATAATTATTGCAGCACAAGTGCAAATAACACGTTTACTCCTAAAAAAGGCTCCACAAACTCTTGCCAGGTGATGGTCCTGAGTGTGTCAGAGTGAAGAGGTGCCATTTGTACATATGCAAGCAATGGAGGGGACAGAATTGGATCACTGGTGCAGGGGCTGTGGGATTTAGTACATCTCTGAATTCAACAGTCTTGTCTGATGGATGGGAAACTTGTAATTTTTTTCCCCCCTATCGTTTTCCATTTTTATCCAGTAATGTTTCACCTCGTTATTCGGAAGTGGGGTTTGAAATAACAGTTAGGAATAAAAACTTACAGATGAGGCTTCGTGTTCTGAATGTTTGAGACTAAAAGCTTCAAACTGACACTTCAGGAGTCGGGTATCATTGCTAAATCTGTTTGTGTTTTACAAGGAAATTATACCCAAAACCAATATTGTGCAGGTCTTATTTGGGAAGGATATTTGATGACTTCCCCCGTATTGCTGAGAGAAAGTAAAAATTTTGGCAGCAGGTGACACGGATACTAAATTTTATCAAAGGAAAGAATCCTTACAGTAAAGGAAGTTTTTGGTTCAGTTCATGTACTTTTACTTTCACTGACATCAGAGAAGGTTCTTGCTTGTGTGCCTGTCTGTCAAGGGATGTAGCTTGGATCAAGGAAAAGAGGATGTATTTCTCATAGAAATGGTCAGGTTTTTTTCAGTATAACAAATGTGTTGCTTTTGGGGTTCGTTGAGATTTCATCAGCGTTTTGCTTTGTTTCAGGACACTAGTAGGAGATATGAAAACAAAGCTGGAAGTTTCATTACTGGAATAGATGTAACCTCCAAGGTAATCCTTGTGCTATGGCTCTTGAACATGTTTTCATTTTTGCTGCTGGGAGGAACCGTTTCATTTCTTTCTTTTTCAACATGCACAAAGGCTTTGCCTCCTGCTCAGATAGCTGGCATGAATCACAGTTTATGTTCCAAATCTGACTTCAGTTACTAAGATCCAAAACCTATAATGCTTCCTAATAAAATCTGTGGAACAAGGAGCTTCTCAGTTTCCAAAATTGCACAAGATCCACACAGGCGGTTGCTCATGAGGAGCCTGAGTTGCCAGTCTAAATAAAATCTCTATAGCCAGCTTTTAAATTCATGTTCAGAGAGACAAATTTACATTTTTGTATATATTTAAAAAACAGATAGGGAAAAACCTCTATAATCGTAAAAAATGAATTTTTCCTGTGGCGGAAATACTTCTCTTAAAAGGGATTTTTTTTTTTCTCTTTGAGCACAACCTTTTTACATTTTGTTGGGGAGGAAAGGGTAATGTTACTGTTCCATCATGGAGTCTGAGCATTGTCCAAGATACCTTGCTTTCCATGCATCTTGATTCCCCTTTTGTTGCTGGACCTACATTAAAACTATTCTGTGGCACAGAAATGTTTTACTGAATTACTCCTACGTTCTGAAACTCACAGGTCTCTCCATAATTAATGAAATTATTAATACAGGTTGTTGCCGGCTGGTAGGTTTTAAGTATCTGATCCTTCAGTGCAATTTGTTTAGAGTGCTGCTGTGATTCCTGTTTTGACTGCATTGTTTTGTATTTTGCAGGAAGCAATTGAGAAGAAGGAACAAAGAGCAAAACGCTTTCATTTTCGAGCTGAAGTGAATCTCGCCCAAAGGAATGTGGCGCTGGATCGGGACATGATGAAGAAAGGTACGAGTTCATCCAAAAGTCAAGGAGAAAAGATCCCTTTGTTTACTTCCTCACAGTACCTCTACTTGATTTATCCTATATTTCCTGCTTTCACAGAGGTTTTGCCAAGAGAAATCACTTTGGTTTTTTTTTCCCACCTTTTCATTTTAATTTCACTATTTTTTAAACCTACTTGACAGTTTTCAGTTCACTCCTTGTTTTACCACACCAGAAAGAAGAGGGCATTTTTTGTGTGCCTTATTTACTACCTGGGAACAGCACCTAGTGCTACATGTCCAGGATTCATCTCCTGGATCAGTGCTGCTTTAAGAATCTTTAAATTCTTTGGAAGAGCAGCCCTGGAGCGCTGTGTGTGTACACGTGTGTACACGTGTGTCCTGTGCACAGGGAGATCAGACTCTGTGCTGTACCCACAGTGAAGCTGCACTGATGGCAAGCTGGGCATGTTGGGATACAGGCAGATCAGCCAGGGGATGTGAGCACAACAGATTGGTGCTTTTGGCACCCAGTTAGTTCTCCAGGCTTTTTTTCCAGCTGGCAGCTTGGACGTGCTAAGCTGTGGCCTGTTACAGCTCTCCATCAGGTCATGGAAGTGCTTTGTGCACTGCCTTGTTAGTGTTCTGGCTCTCTAATACTTCATGATAACATTTTGGCAGTATTCAAAGAGAAAGATATCTTTTTAAGGCAGTTTGATTGCTGTGCAGTCCCTGCATCTACCAATGCTTGTAATGTAACCTCTTTTAATGCTCAATTTATTAAAGTTTTGCATTGGTTGGAAGAATAAATCAAGTTACTGTATTTAGAATGGCACATCAAACATCAAGTAGCTTCCCTTTAACTTATTTAAAATGTTTTGCTTTGTAAGCCCATATGTTACTAATACAAAAGATCAGAATAAGTATCAGTTTTGTTTCTCTTCCTCTTTGTAGCAATCCCTAAAGTGAGACTAGACACAATTTACATTTGTGGAGTGGATGAGATGAGTACACAGGACATCTTTGCGTATTTCAAAGAGTATCCTCCTGCTCATATCGAGTGGTTGGATGACACATCATGTAAGTAAACAGAGCCTTTGTCTGTAATTCTTACTGGTTTTTCTCATACTGGTCGTAGCTGCACCTCAGATGTCTCAGTGGCTTTCAGAGTCACAGATCTTTGCTTGTCTCAGTTTCCCTGTCTGCCTTAGTCAGAAGAGATGTAGAAGGAAAGAATTAATAACATGGTGAAAATCAAACCCACTATCTGATTGAGTATCTATTATTGGGAAGAGACAGCACAGAATAACTTGCAGCTCTCTAAGTGGAAAAAGTGAAAGGTCTAAAATTACGTTCTGCTTCCGTCTTGACGTAAAAAGCAGATCTGAGAGAAGGTGATTGAGCTGTGCAGTTGGGCAGGTTGGGATGGTTCTGTGCTCTGAAGGAGGAGACTTGTTGCCATATTTGTGTAGTGCAGGCTCGAGGAGAAATTGGTGGGTGGAAGGAGATGGCAGCTGCATGTGATTTACATAGATGGGAAAAGGAATGTACCTGCACATGGCAAGGGCTCTTTTGGGGAGTGAGCCTGCAGGGAGACTGCCAGCAAGATAAAAGGTGGTTGTGGTTAACAGCTGTGCTTTCTTCAGTGACAGTGAAGGCTGTACAAGAGCTACAGTTGGGATCATGGAACTGGAAGGATTGTCATGTAGCTAGAAATCCTGTAACTGGAATCATATAAAAAGAAATAGGAGCCAGTGCAGGTTTTCCAGTGGATTGCTGGAAACTGTTTTATTGACAAGCGTGGCTGAGACCTGAGAATTGGCAGCAGGGTTTCCCTGGAATGACCCTGAAGGAGTTATATTCAAATGCAAGACAAAATATATGGTATTCTCCAAAACACTGATAACTTTGAAGTCACTGTATGTGACAGCTTGATGTACTGGCACAAGCTGACAGAAGATTTGAAACCAAATAAACCCTGGGTGGACAATTGCAGTAAAGAGCTGCTAGATGGATCTATGGGGATGCATAAGCTTGGAGGTGCACAGCTTAACTCTCCAAGGCTGCATTTCTAAGATTGTCTCTTTCCTTTTTCTTAAATGCTACGCGAGTAAATTTAACATGGAACCAGAGTGAACTTCCAGTCCAAAAATGCAAACTTCAGAGTTGTAACAATACTTTACCCAGTTATGGTTAGAACATATCTTTTTAGTGATTAATTTTCATGCTGTATCTGAGTTAGCATGCCAGCTACAGTTGATGAAAAGATAAAGGCTTTGTCTTTTCAGCATAGATTTGCATCACAGCATGGCAAAAACTTTAATGTTCCCGACTGAATTACATCTCAAGGTGACTTACTGCAAAGGTGCACTTCCACAGTGTGCTGTGGTTCAAACTGATGAATGTTAAATGATAAAGGCTTTGAAAATTTGGAGATGAGAAGAAGAGGCAGGCAAAAAAAAAAAAAAAAAAAAGAGAAGTTATTAACTACTCATTGCAGTTAATATCTGTGTGTTCTTCACCTTGTAAATCTTGTCTGAGTAACTGAAGAGAATCTTATTTTGGGTCACTCTGTAGTTTTCTTGATATCTGATTACACTCAACAGCAGAGCAGTGACATTTGTTGCTGTATTTGCACCAAGTGCATCCATGCAGAAAGTTTTTGTTCAAATCTTGTTTCTAAGCAGTTTTAGCTCTTTCAACTTCATCTATGAAGTGCTTTTAATTGGCCCAATAGGTTATATTTTAGTACTGTCTGTTGGTACTTGAGACAGGTACAAGGCACGTACTGAATCATGTTGACCTGTGTACACGACAATCTGTGCAAAGGGCCTGAGCAGATTCTCTTATTTTCCCCTATTTTCCTGCTTTTTGGAAAAGATTAACAGAATTCCACAGTAAAGTCCAAGGTTCTGTGAAGTTGCCAAAGGGAAAAAAAAAATCAAGGCTTCAGTTCCTCCCCCCTGCTGCTCCCTTAATCACATTTGTGTGGTAACACATTCATGAGTACACTGACCCCATTCAGCACCCTGATTTCTGTGCTCAGAAAGCCTCTAATGTCTGTGGTTGTGCATTTCAGTGATTTTGGTTTTCATCAGTTGCTGTGTTTTGTAATATGCTTGAAAATTCCGTGTTGTCCAGCTTATTGAGTGTGTTAAAGAATGTGACTTTCCCTGCAAGAGGTGTATCTGCTGCCTCTTCTGTCATGTCACCACAGAAAAGCATTTCTGAGCTTCTGTCAGCAATTCCCCTGGAGTGGGGCAGGGAATGTGGCTGCTGGATTACACAGACTGCATTTGGGTTCTGTGTGTGTTTACATCTGTCACAGGTAACGTGGTCTGGCTTGATGAAGTAACAGCAACACGGGCTCTAATAAATATGAGTTCCTTGCCTGATCAGGAGAAAACAAAGACCAGAGAAAACAATGAAGAGAAGACAGCTGAAAAAACCAAGAAAGGTAGATGGAGATATGCATATATAGACTTCATCTCATTAAATCAATGAAACTTTAAACTTATGCTGGGGTACTGCATAATCTAAATTACTGAAGGAGCTTCTATCATATAGTTTCAGGTAAATGTATTCTGCCACTTTAAAAAAGGCTTTCATCTTGGAAACCTTTTGAAGAAGCTGCTTCTTAAAAGGTGGGTTGGAACTGGACCAAAAGCAGTAATTCAGTCGATACTGAACATGTTGGATGCAGGGTCATACTCAGATCTGGTATTTATAGTGGTGCATGTTGCACAGAAATAAGTCTGTGTGATGTACAAAGGCAGGGAAAGGATGGATTCTAAGTGTGGAAAAAGCAGGTGTGAGAAAATGTCCTATTTTTGAAATGCCACAGTTGATTGCTTTTTTGATACCCCACCATCCTTTAAGTATATCCTTCACACCAACGTGACAGTGTATCACTTCACCACCCTGTGCATCTTCTCTAAATTTGGCCATTATACTTTTAAGAAAGAAGCACTGAAAGATTGGTTACAAAAGAGCAAAGCAGCAAAAGTACATCTCAGTGTCATGATAAATCTGGTACCTGAATGCCTGAACTGTAAATTTGTTTTACTTTTGTGTGTGTAAGGTAAAATCAGCCTTTTGCTACCTGAGGACTCTCTTGCTCTTAGGCTGGTGTGAGACATTGTTGTGGTTCTGAGTGGATCCTTCTAACTCACTCCCTTTTCTTGTTTCCTCCACAATGCAGTGGCTCCTCAACCATCCATGTGACTTTAATTTTTGGGCAGATGTTGATAATGCTTCAAGTAAGACTTGTTATGAAGGTTTTGGAGACTAGGCACTGTCTTGCTTAAGAGGAGCATGAATATATATATTTAATCTTGTTTGCTGCGAATTACATATTACATTATCATCACACCACATCTGAAAATAAAAACTGTCATCTAAATTACTCCTGCTCATCTGGAAAAGTGGGATATTAGATAAAGTACAGACTGTTCAATTACATCTTAAGGTGTGAGATGCATACAGATACACTGGAGCAATCTGGCTTGGTTACATTCCTGTTTTTAGGATAGGAATTTGAGGACTATTTAGACATTTAGGGAAGCAAGAGACCAATCTTTACTGTGAGAAGCTTCTAATTTGTGTGGGGGGGAAAGTACATGAATACTGTCCCTGATGAACCTTAATTATTCAGGTTTGAATTTGGGTAGTTTGGTTTCAGTCTGGTTAATTGTGCTCTTTTAAAAGTGTTACTCTTTTCACTTGGGAATATTTTCAGGATCTTTTGAACAGCTGCTGCTCTCTATTTTAGGTTTTCAGGTCTATTGTTGGATGAGATATAAGGAACTCTGAAGTATAAAAGAGGGGGTTTTTTTAGTCTGATGTCTGTGAAGTACTTTCAGATCTTTGCAAGTGGTATTGGTATATGTTGATAGCTGTCCATATTCACTACTTTTTTTTTTTTAATAAAAAAACCAGTATAACTCTGAGCAAAAAAGAAACCCAAAAATCTGTGCAAGCATCTCACAATTTTAGTAGTTCTGGAAGCATGCACTCTTAGTTATTTCACATCAAAATTAAGTCACTAAGGTTGGTTTTTTTCCTCCTTCTCTCTCAGAAACCTCTAAGCTCTTGATTAACCTGTTTTACACTGTTAGTATTGGATACTTGTAGATACTTGTGGAATTTTAAAGGGAGACTGAAGGAAATGGGCTTTCAGCATTGTGGCCTTGCTGATCTCTGCCATACCCTGAAAATGCAGTGCAGTTTCATTTGCTTTCAGAGAATTAAATTAATAATCCATGTGTGCTGCAGGCAGTTCTCTGCACAGGGGCTCTCTAGTTTGCTTTCTGTGCTCACGAGTGCTTCTCACGTCCCTAGGCATTTGCTGGTTTGATTATTCTCTAGGCTGCAGAGGAGAAAGGAAAAACACCTTCAGGTTGATTTCAGAGGATGCAGGCAATCATAATCAAATGGGGCTGAAGCACTAAAATGGAGTTTGTTTGTTTTTTCCCCATAATTTGTCTTAGAAAAACAGGAGGAAAGCTCTGATGACGAGACAGAAGAAGGCGAGGTTGAGGATGACAACCCAAGTGACGTGGAGGTCAGTACAGAAGGGGAGTGAAAACACAGAAAGGTTTTGCTCTCACTGGTGTAAAGTTTTCACAGCATTGCAGGTTTAACCATGTAAGTTTGCAATTCCCAGTCATCAAAGTAAATGAGATGGGGAATGAGAGGAGGTGCAGGTGTGCTGTTGGTGATAACACCAATGGAAGAGTGTTTTTTGAAGGCAGATTTTGAAGCATCCAGAGAGTGAGAGCGAGTCTGGCTGCTCTTTTCTGCTGAGAGGAGGCAATGAAAGAACAGTGATGGAAGGCAGTGACCTTTCAGCAGTGAAGGCAGTGCTTAAAGAGACAAATGGGATTTAGGCTGTCCATAGATCTGTGGGAATCAGCACACACATTGATGTCCTGTAAGTAATTTAATCTTCACTGGCTGAGTATATAATAGGTGTGATTAGTATTTTCTTTAGGAATGGCTCAGTGAACACTCATACATCACAGAAGTCTGAATTTTAGCTTCTGTAAAGCAGCTATAAATGAAAAAGAAAGCTTTTTAGTCATTGTGTGAGGGCATGAGAACCTCGTAGTAAAGCCATTTAGATAGGAAACGAGCAAAAAAAATCCATTTTTTCAGTGTCCAAGTTGTGCTATTTATTTTCTGCATTTCAGTCAGTAATGTCACTTGACAATTGTCACTTGACAATTACTGGATTTAATAATCTGAGATAAAGTTATGAAGCAAGAGAAGAAAATGTTTTAAACTTTCAGGGCAATTTATGTTAAAAATTCACCTTGAACATAAGTTGAAAAGTAACTTTCTTAATAATCAGTTGATTGCTTCTCTGCAAGCAATCCATTTTCGTTCAACAGTAATTTTATTTTTGAGTCCAAAATACCTTTTTTGCCCCCAAAGTTGGATGCCCTCTCCCAGGTAGAAGAGGATTCTCTCCTGCGTAATGATCTTCGCCCTGCCAATAAACTGGCTAAAGGAAACAAGCTATTCATGAGATTTGCTACTAAAGGTAAATGACCAGCTTAACAAGCACAGTGAATTAATTGCTTGTTGTAGTTTTATTTGTTGACTAATTGATGACTCAAAGTACCTACTCTGTGTTTGCAAAACTGTTAGTTTTTTGCTAACCATTGGGTGTTAAGATTTTACAATAAATCCACATTTAATGTGTGAATTAAATCCAGTTGTATGAAAATCATTCTACTGGAAGCTTTATCTTGGGCTCAGGGCATTCTTCCCAATACCATGGAATAGGTTTTATGATGCCCTTTTCCAAAGAGGTAAATTTCACATTTTATAAATCTGGATATAACTTGAGATGCTGATGAGGTATTAGGGGAACTTATTGCTAAATACAGTTGAGATATTAAATTATATTTATGAGTAAAATGAAAATCCATATAGTTTCTGGACCGTGCAGGAAGTGACACATCCATAAAGAAAGGAAAGGTGGTGAGTAAGGTAAGTAGAGCCTCCAGCAGTGACAGAGGGATGTAAAGCTCTGTTAAGCTGATATGTAGAAACTCAGTCTCCCTGGAATTAAGTTTCCAGACACAAATAAAACTGTGGTGGTAGGAGAAATTTCAGAGGTGTCAGCAAAACTGAATCCTTCATGCAGGAGGGTGAAGTAATGCTGATTTGTAAGATGTACTCAGCCTTACTTTCACTCTCTATGTTTGGGTGGTTATTTATTTTTATGCTGTGCTGCAAGAGATATTCTAAGAGGGAAAAATTCCTATAATTGATGGGTTTTTTTTTCAGATGACAAAAAAGAGCTGGGAGCTGCAAGGCGGAGCCAGTACTACATGAAATATGGCAATCCCAATTATGGAGGCATGAAAGGAATTCTGAGCAACTCTTGGTGAGTGTTGGACAGAGGAATTGGAACATTGCAGGTAATTGGACAAGATACTCTAAAATGATTTTAATTGGTGGATTTTCTTTCTATTCAGTTTATGTAGATGCTTCTTACGTGTAAATAAATGTGACTTTGAATTTGCAAGGAAGTATTTTTGCGTGAAAGTGAAGGTTTATATTTAAAACATTCAGAACAGATCTCTGACATAAATATATGTCTGCTGGTAAAGCAGGTGACAACTGAATATCCTTAATGCAGGACTCAGTGTAGCTCAGTCATTGTGCCCTCTCTGTGACAGGAGTGTCATTCTTTTTGTGGTGTTCCAGGAAACGAAGGTACCATTCCCGCCGGATCCACCGGGATGTGATAAAGAAAAGGACCCTGATTGGGGATGATGTGGGTTTGACTCCTCCCTATAAACACCGGCACTCAGGTAACTGGTCCCAGTGGGACAGCCCTGTAAGGGGAGGGCCTTGAGCAGAACCTCACCTGATCCCCCCTGAGTTGTGTGGTAGTTTTCTAAAAAAAAAATAAATCTGAATCACATTTAAGAGTTTGCAGGGAATGACTGAGGCAGAAACTCTGTGCTGCTCGTTGCTTACCAAAATAGCTGCTGCTTCTTTATGTGAGATTTTTATTTTACAGATTTAGGATGTGGGGACTTGGAGCATCAAGGGGAAAAAGAAGGGATGACTTCTTCAAAATTCTGGGCAATTTGTTGTACTTGCTTAATCAATTCTTCTGCTCTATGAGAAAGCAATCTCTAGATATAGAACAATAAATACTACAAAATTCTATTAATTAGGCTTGAATATCTTCATCTACTCCCTAAGGTAGAAAGATAATTCATATAAAAATCTGGCATGAGACAGTGTCAAATTTTCATATGATTGGCCTGTTAAAATATAGCCACTGCATGTATCAAATCTCATGGCAGATTTTATGTGTTGGTAGTGTACTGCTTTCTGAAGAGATGCCTGCACACTGCTGATGACTAAATTTAAGTTGTTTATATTTAAATCAGAGTCTGTGATGAATTCATAATAAAGATACATGCCTTCTTTTTGGCATTACTGCTTACAGGACTTGAAAGGATTATTGCAGAGCCAGCAGTTGGCACATTAAGCCCTGCCAAGATCACAGGAATTGTTGTGCTTAGTTAAGGAAGTAAGAACTGCACCTTCTGCAAGAGGCAGTTTTAGTTACTCTGCCCAGCTTTATTCCTGGACAGGCCTCTGAGGTACTGAACACCAGGGACATTTTTGTCCTGTGGCAGTTTCCTTCCACTTAGGCTATTCTGTAATATCGATTCCACTTAGAATATTTTGCAAAATATTCCCTCTCTTTAGCCTTAGAGAACTACAAAACTCTTTTGTCAGGGACCACTCATTACAGCGAGGTGGGTTTTCTTTGTGTCTCGGGTTTGAAGTACTTCACATGGATGACAAAATTCAGTTTATCAGAATGGGTTTGCCTCGCTACAGGCTTAGTAAACGTTCCTGAAGAGCCTATAGAGGAGGAGGAAGAGGAGGAGGAGGATCAGGACATGGATGAAGATGACAGAGTGGTGGTGGAGTACCGGGATGAGCTGCAGGCCTTCAGGCAGTCCCGGGAGCGCAGCGCAGCCCGACGATCGAGCGCCAGCGGCTCTGACTCGGATGAGATGGACTATGATCTTGAACTGAAAATGATATCAACACCCTCTCCCAAAAAAAGCATGAAGATGACAATGTATGCAGACGAGGTGGAATCACAGCTGAAAAATATTAGGTAAAGGTTTCTCACTCTTTAAAACCAGCAGTGGAAAGGCATTCCAGATTTTAATCGGTGGCAGAGCTGTCAAAGCTTGAAGACAAGCTGTTGAAGAGGCTTTTTCAATTCTTAAGGTAGTTTTGTAGTAGATATTTTAAAAAGTAATCCAGAAACAGGCTTTTAATAAAATTAACATGATTTTAAATACAGGTTCTTTTGCAGATCTCTGAATTCTGATCATTGATAATAATGAAACTTGAAGTAGAATCAACAGAAATTTATGCAAACAACCACAATGAACTTCATGGACTTCATAGCTAGGCCAGGGAGAAATAACTCTTCTCTTTTCCCCTTCCTCTTCACCCCTTCCTCTCTTCTCAGAAAGAAGAATAACCCTTAAGTGTTGATGACAAAAAGGAATTTATGCTCATTATGGGCTTATTAATCAAAAATATAGATTATATAATTAAAACTATGTTATAGATTATTAAAAGAACTTTAATTAGCGTCCCTTCAGTAGTATGGTTATACTTTGTAATAATGTCAAGGCCTTGAACAATTTTGAGGCTGCTCATCAGTGCTGAATTATGACCCAGAGGCACAGCCTTAAGGAGACAAACTCAATACCTGCCTTGAAGTGGATACAGAAGTATTCATGGGATTATTGTTAAATTCAGGATTCTGACTGGAACATGTGCTCATCTAAGCAATGTTTTTACCTCTGTTTCTCAGTAGAAAAATCATGATACTGGTTTTTTTTCTGTGATGTAATCTTACTTACAAAGAGACTTAAGAACTGCACTAATGTCATTTAATTTAAGGGACGTTAAATCTGTTTTGTAGGAATTCCATGCGAGCAGATAGCATAGCAACCAGTAACATCAAAAACAGGATTGGCAGCAAAGGATCATTAGAGAAAGTTGCAGATGTGAGACTACTGTTAGAAGAGAAACGTCAGAATAGCACTGGGCCACGTCAGCCAAACAGCACTGTAAAATCAGGTAATTGTCAGCTCCTTTATATATTCATTTCACATCTGTGCTCCACTGGAAATAACAAGCTCTGCATTCATACAGTCTTTCCACACTCAGAGATTGGGTTGGGGATTGCTTTGGGGAAAAATGAAATACATGGCAGTGAAAGCTTATTTAGTGATGTTGATTTTTATCCATTTTCTTTGCTTGTGTCTCTTTCCCCCGACTCAGTCTCTTGTGATTTGCTTGAGGCAGAGATTCCCTACGACTCAAACACAGCACAGAGGGAAGGTCGTGCACAAAATCCAGTGTGAAACACTAACTACAATTATGTGAAAGAACATGTATTACATGAATATGGATGTTCTTTCACTTGGCAGGGTTTATTTCTGAGCTTACTTGCCTGTTGTTTTTTTGACTCAAGTGTGTATGATTTCATCTACGTCTGACTTACTTAATATTCTGAGGATTATCTGACTGATAAGGGAGAGATATGCTTTTGTATCAGTGTAATGCCAAAGTTTTGTTAGTATATTTTACCCCTTCTGCCTATTTTGGACCTCTGACAAGTTGGCACAAAAGTTCTGTAATTTCCTTTGCCTTCATATTTTTGTTTGAACTCCCTGTGAGACAAGGAACATCTGGCTAAACCAAACTTCAGAATGCAAGATTCAATTCAAAGGCTAAGTGTCAATATATTTAGGATTTTTATATTCTGTTTTTCATTTTGTTCTGCAAAATATCAAGAAGTATTAGAATTCTAAAGCAAGGTATCTGTTATCTGAAAAGAATTACTGAATATATACTTATTTTCATGGAATCTTATCTCATGCTGTGCTGCTAAAGCAGAAATGCAGCAAGCCATGGAATAACTTAGTTTTCTGATCTTTTGGACCGAGCACAACCTGAAAACATTAAGTGTCAAATTTATTGCCAAAAATGAAATGAAATCTGGATAAATGAAATCTTGTACTGCAGACATTGCCAGGACTGAAATCTGATTATGAAAGACTTAAGTGAAAAGACCATAGAAAAGATGAAACTAGACAAATGCTGTGGTTTTAAGTTGTACAAATTGCGAACAAGCATAAAATCAGCTGGCAGAGCTGGAGTAAATGCAACATGAGTTTTTGGTCATTTTAATCACTGAAATCATCCCTAGATGTGCGGCAAAGACTGGGAAAAAGGCCACATTCTCCAGAAACTAAACCTCCAAGTAGTACCTCTGCTCCTCGTCGGGAACCAATCTCAGATGTCCACAGCAGGTTAGGAATCCCCAAACAAGATGTGAAAGGCCTCTACTCTGACACCAGAGAGAAGAAATCAGGTTAGTTCTGTGGAGAAAGTGTAATAATGCAATTCCTTTGATTCTGGAGTATGAGAGAGATTCCAGCAGAAAGTCATGAAGGAGGTTCAGCTGAGTGAAATTCAACTTATAAATTGGCAAGTGTTTGTTCAGAGCTTTGAAATCTAAATACTTGTAGGCAGGAGCTGGGAATGTTTCTAAGCAGTATTTTTATAGAGGTATGCTGAAAAGTCAAGGACCACTTTAAAACTGTGGTCAAAACAGGGCACTAAAACAAGTGTAATGAGTGCAGTGGCACTTCAGTGCTATGTGTAGAATTCTCTGCAAATGGGCAACAGTAAACATGAGTGCCCTGAGCCTCCTGTAGTTTAATTTCAACTCCTGCTTCAAAGCAGAATCAGTTCCATGGCAGACATTAAGGTGGAAGGAGTATGAGGGGTTTAAAGGGATGCAGCGAATTTAAGATTTGATTCCTTGACTCATCCAGAATTCCTTAGTCCTGTTTTTTTGGGTTTTTTTTTAAATGTTTGTTTTTCATCTGATCAGGTAATTTATGGACCCGACTGGGGTCTGCTCCGAAGACACAAGAAAAGACTTCAGATAAACCTGAAAACTCTGTGGCGTCTCCAGAGGAAGAGGATTCTGAGCTGCAGCGGGTTTGGGGGGCTCTCATTAAGGAGAAAGAACAGTCTCGGCAAAAAAAGAGTCGCTTGGATAATTTACCTTCCCTACAAATCGAAATCAGCCGAGAGAGCAGTTCTGGCTCAGACTCTGAATCATGATGGGTTTCACGTCCTCATCCTCAAAGATTGTGACTCTGCAGTGTGGCAAGATTTCCTTTGCCCAAAAGCTGGACACTGGCAAAGGCTCTGCAGTGAAGGTCCCAGAAGTGTCTCTGTTCCTTTTATACAAAAAGAGATGCATAAACCACTTGAAACCTAAAGCAATCACCTTTGTCTGGAGTCTGTGGTTGGCCCTGTGTTATGTAGGGCATTGTCATATATGTTTATTACAGCAAACCTGTAGTTAATTCTAGCAAAACACTTTCCCCCGAGCTCTGAACTTAAAAGAAGGGGCAGAAATGCCCTGTATTTTTAATGAGACCTTTTTGTTCTTAATATTTTCATCATGGAGGCTTTTAACAAAATGTTTTACACACTTCATCCAAAGAACAGGGCTCATGATCAAGATCATTGACTTGCCCTTCTGGCTCTTACCAGCACCTTTCCTTTCCTCTTGAAGTAATAACAAAAATGCTTCCTGGGTGGGCAGCCAGCAAGGATAAAGCATGAAGGGATTATCACATTCCCTTCCTCCAAAACACTGAATGTAAATCCAAGTTAAATAATATTTTAGTACAGTTAAATTTCATGTGTCCCAGTGGTATGACCACTCTCAAGGAATTCTCATTTATTTTGGTGATACCACGTCCTGCTGTAGTAGGGATTGAGATGTTCAGGACTGCAAAGTTGGATGTTTGAGAATTGTGTAAATCCCCAGGGGGTTGGTTTTTCGTTGTTGTTTTTACACGATGAGAAATTATATTTCTTCCATTTCACCTGGATTATGTTTTGCAGCACTCTTAACAGTTGGAAAGTATACATTTTTATATTTGTGAGAATTTTCCTGTTGGCCACGGTGAAAGCTCTAGTGGTGTTCTCCTATGTGCTGTTTATCTATATATATATAACTGAAAGAGAAAAGGAAAACTATAGGATCACTGTCTCATGTCAATACTTTTGAATGTTCTTCCTGTGTAGTACATGTGGATGTGGACATGGTTGACTTGTTACATTCAGCTTTTTTACCTGCCCATTTTCCCTTCCTAGGTAGGAGAAGGGTTTGATCAGTGTGCATCTGCCATTTTTTTCTTGTTGCCTGTGGGCATTTATTTTGGTTGCCAGTAATTCTAAGTGAGGAATAATGCAGCACATCACAGTCAGGTAAACAACAGGTAGCAAAAACATCCTCTGCTACATTTTGATAGTCTGAAAATTTGTTTGCATTGTCCCTACTTCCTCGGTTCTGTCAGTCCAAAAATGTCTATGAATGTCTCTTACAGTTCCTGCTTTTTAACAAGCAAGTGTTTTCTCTTTTTTTTTCCCCCCTTTTTTTTGTACTAAGTTGAAGTAGGTTTGAAGTTTCAGCAAGGAATCTGCATTAACTTTTCTTACTGCTTTGTTATGTGTAAGAATAGCAGCATGTAAAATGAAAGGCAAAATGAAAGGTACAGTGACTAGAAGGGCAATCTGGGGGCTGACCAGGCTTCAAGCCTTACCATTTCCTTGTTTTGTGACACTCATCCTTGATTTTATATTTAATTATTGAATATATAAATGTCTCATAAAAGTACTGTTGAGAGTAAATGACTGCAACGTCTGATCACTGTAATAACTCATTTTAAACGTGTGCTTTCATTAATATCCCTCCCAAAGCTTTCCAAGAGAACCATACCTATACCATACCCATTTCTCAAGATCCTGATAAAGTTTATTTAACCAGTGTCTTTTTGCCAGTAAACCTTGTGTTGTGTTACTGCTTTAAAGCCCTTGTGACCTTTCCTTTTCCTGAAAGGAGGTGGTAGATGGGAATCATACCACTGGTGTGTAAAGTCAGGCTTCTGCCTTGATGGGAACCCTTGCACGTCTTTTAAGATCAGCAGCTGGTTTGTGCCCCACTATGTTTCCATGTAAATACTCATAACTTGGGCCTGGTGAAGGATAAATTAACTGGGAATGGGAATAGAGAATCTGATAGAAAAGATCTGAACTAATAGATGTGTGAAATCAAAGAACAGCCATGTAGGCACAGGCCTTTTGTTGAGAAAGAGGCACCTTGAACACCAGTTCTGCCTTCCAGGTTGTCCTAAACAGTGCCTTAAAAGTGCCTCTGTATTATTCAGGTATTTGTATTCATGATTTGGGGGGGTTACATGTGCTATTGAGACCACAGTAGCTTTAGCTACAAGAAAAATAGAGGTTTACTGTTGAAGGTACGTAAAATAGGGGTTTACTGTTGAGGGAACCTACAGAGAGGGTTTTGTAATTGAGTGTTTGCATTTTGATGATGTACAAAGGAGCCTTGAAAAGTGTTTGCTGATACCAGGAATTCTTTCCAGCTCTGGTCTTCCTTAGTTACGTGAACAAGAGCTGCTGGGATTTGATAATTAAAAATGAGCACTGAATCTTCAGCGAATGCTTTTTCCTCAACATTTTAAGTTAAATCTATTTGATCTGGGGAGATATTGCAAAGAGAATTGTGTTCTAAGTCCTCTTTCTGCTTAGCTGTTTTGCCCTTACCTAACATGTTGATTTTTCACTGAATTCTCAAATATTAATCACCTGCAAGAATTTGATGCAGAAATTAATCTGACACTGAGATACCTGTGCAGTTTACTAAAATGAACTTATGTTGAAAATTGCAAGGAGAATCTTGGCTTTGGCTCTTGCTGGATGGATCTGTGTCTTGGAGGAAAAACTGGTCTGAATTTTAATTATAGGAGCACAGTAGTCCTTCTTGTAGGAGGATTTTGTTTTGAAAAGGTGTATTTTTGATCAATAGTTCTTCAGGCAGAATGAACATGTGGCGTTGACAGGGTGGTGGTTTTGTGTTTGTTTCTAAGGTGTTGGGATGTGCCTGACAGGAAAAAGGAAAGCAAAACCCCCTTATTTTCAGTTCAAGATGACATAAAGTGAAGAGAATAGAACTTTTATTTTAACAGCCGTTCTGTTCTAAATTAAAAGTTTGTCTGGAATCACTGCGACCGCTCCAGTCCTGCCGGATCGCCAAGGGCTGGTGCTGCCTTGGCTGCCCCACGTGGGGCTGTGCCTGGCCAGGTCCCTGCCCCCTCGTGCTGAAGGGGCTCTGCAGCTCTGCCCCGCGCTGAGGTGGTGCCTAAAGCCGGGTTTTAGAGGCTGAGGGGACCTCAAGGCTCCTCCCGCCACCTTCCCTCCTGGCCCCGCGGAAGGAAATGGAAGCCGCGGCGCACCCCCGCCTGGCTGGAGGAGTGGCCCGGTCCACCCCCCCGCCGCGGGGTGGTACGTCCCAAGCCTTTATAAGCAGCCGCTTGGAGTCTTCCCGCCCTTTCGATCCATGCGCTTGGTGGAATGGAGGTGGTGCGCGTGACCTCCTGCTCGGGCTTGGGGCCCAGGTCGGGGCCGGCTGGGCGGGCAGCGGGGAGGCGGTGGCCCGGCGTGTAGGTCGAGGCGCCCTTAACATTGAGCAGGCTGAAGGGAGGGCTCCCCCTCCCCGCTCTCTGCAGTGGTGGCGGCCGCCGTGCCTCGCTGGGCCGCGTGGGCTGGGCCGGGCCATTTTGGGTTGGGGGGGGGGGAGCGTGGCGCCTGAGGCCGCTGTCCGTTCAGGCAGCCATGGAGGCGACACCGGGGCCGGGACACGCCGGGGCTGCGGATGTGCCTTCTCGGTAAGTCAGGAGGTGCTTGGCCTGGTCGGGGCCCTGGGAGGGCACTGTGTGTGTGAGGTACCGCCGGGCGGCGAGGAGGGGCTGGAAATCACTGCCCGGAGCTCCGTGAGGGCTCTGGGGGTGACGCTGCTGTGGTGGGTGCGCGGCAGTCAGTGCCTTCCGTGGATTTTTATGGCGCTGTTTCTGGAAATAAGTCTCTATTTTTATTTGTTTTTCGATGTGCCAGACCCTTTCTGCACAACAGACGTTACAAACTCAGAATTGGAATGTCTGCAATTTCAATTTTTGAAAATTGCCCTAGTGGTAAATGCAGTCTGGCAAGCTGCATTTATATACTATTCTAAATTTAGGTAGTTCTAAATTTCCTGACTAAAAGCAATTTAGAGAGGATTGTCGACTACTACAACCTTTCTGATGTAAATATTTCGGTGATTAATAGCAACAGAAACACAACTGGAATTAAAGGCAGAGTGTTGGTCATGAGGGTCTGGTTTTGATTTTTTTTTCCTGTATAAACCAACTTTATACTTAAAATCTAGAATTACTGCTGAAAAGTATTCTAATAATACTTCTCTTTTATCCCCACAGCAGGAAGATGGCTTGAAGTAAAGAGTAAGTTAAATTTTTTTTTCTATTAAAGAGCACAAGCTGTTAAGTTCCAGGCCTTTACTTAATGCTAATAATGCAACATGGGACCATTAGTCGAAAATAATCTTTAACAATTACGTCTTAAAGCAAGCTAAATAAAAACTCATTAAAACTGATTTCATGTACCCACAAGTTAAAGAGTTAAAGCCTTTTATATACAAAGGGGAAATTGTACAACCGTTTAAGATAAACCAGGCACTGTTTTGTAAAGGATGGGGTGCAGAAGCTGCTGGCTGTTGATGATGATAACCCTGAATAGGAAGTGCCGTCAGATGCGAGAACTGACGATACCCTTCTTACTGTCTGAAATACAGCTACAGACGTGCAGTTCGAGTTACAGAAACCTGTCTTCTAAAACTAACCAGGCAACTTTTATTTCTGCTTGCTGTCTGTGAAAAGTGCTCTTGAAAGGTTTAACCAAGCTTTGTGTCCATCTCTTCCACCTGACCTGCAGAGCCTGGTCTTTCCAGGCAGATGTGACACAACAGGATGGGGCCAGGTTGCTCTTCTGGGATGGCCCGAATCTGAAGGTAAGAAATGAATTTCACTGGAACACATAGAGCTTTATGCCAG
The DNA here is from genome assembly GCF_036250125.1 of Pseudopipra pipra. Classification (NCBI taxonomy): domain Eukaryota; kingdom Metazoa; phylum Chordata; class Aves; order Passeriformes; family Pipridae; genus Pseudopipra; species Pseudopipra pipra. Next base: position 6,254,875 of record NC_087569.1, on the reverse strand, counting down.
GGGAAATACAATTTGAGAATGAATGAGCTTCATAGGCTGTAAGGAACTCGATAGGTGTGTTTTGTCAGCTTGACTCAATCTGCTTTCCCTCGTCTCTTCTTTACAGTGTAAAGCCTGTTATTCTTGATAACTCTGTATTTAGGTATAGCTTGCAGGTCTGTGCTGCCATGTGCTGGTTGTTACTAATGTCCATCCATTGATGTTGCAGCTCTTCACAAGCCCTATGGAAGGTGGTGAGACAGCAGAGCAGGAGAGTCTCCTGGGTGAGTTTAATGGTCAGTGTGCTCTTAGTTTAACATGGCTGCAGTCTCAGGAATGTGTTTCTGCATATTCTTAGCTCTAAATGTATAATTAATGAAGTTCTAGGCCAAAAAAAACCAGTTTCTTAGACTAAAATAGAGGCAGTAGAGGTGTAAGAACAGCTCTCCTGTGCTGCAGTTTTACTGACAGCACTATGTAGAGCAAAGAGACAAAGGTGTTGCTTCTGCCAGAAATGTATCAATTTACCTGAAGATATCATGTGATGAAACAAACCAAAAATTGCTGGAATTACCGGCAGATTGACTGGTGGTGAGCAAAGGTTTCCTGATGATATCTCCTGCATGAACCAATGAGTTAATAATGGTGTGGAGTGGTTACCTTAACCCTGCTGCTCTGTTACAGGTGGTGATGGTGCAAACAGCTGGTCTGGGGAGGAAGGAATCCAACAAACCACGTGAGCTTGGGGACTGGTGTTTGTAGACACAGTGGTTTTCTGTCTGAAGGTGCTAAGGAATGACAATGGTTACACTGTTCTGATTACACAAACATTAAAGTGATCTCTTTCAAAAAAACACTGGGTCTGTTTTTATCACTTTACTGATCATTAAGGAATGACTTTTTCATTACACAGCACGTTTTTAATAAACACACTGGGCACTCCTATAATTTGCTATAATATGATAAAGAAAATGTGCACAGGGTGCAGATAATGTCAGTGGGGTTTAGCTGTGTAAGCATTTTGTATTTGTTTGGTAATTAACTTGTTTTAAACAGTTTGAACAAGTGATACTAATAGTGCTGCTGTAATTACTGGAGAGAGTAGCCCTTAAATACTTAGCAAGAAGAGCAAATGCAGCTATTTCTGTAGCTTGTTTCCAGGCTCGCTGCTTCTTCATTATTTTGGCCTCAAACTTTAAATTAAGCATCATAATTTAACTAATACCTCATGAGCACGTGCTCATTCTGTGCCAAGAAGGTTAACAGCAGTGTCAGCTGTGCAGCTCCAGGTAGAAGTAATCTTGTTACCTGATTTGAAAGTGGTGGAAATTTTGCTGGAAAAAAGGCTGGGAAAAAGCCATTCAGGACAGCCAACAAAACAGTCAGAATGGTAGTTTTCAATCCAAATGTGATGGGCAATATTTTTGCTGTGGTAACTAAAGTGAACAGATCAGGTTGTCATAAAACTAAAAGCAGGGATACAGTTTCACCCAGGGATTTCTGGCCCATAGAAGCAGTAGCTGTGAGCTTACGGTGGGACAAAGAAAGAAGTGACAGCAGAACATAAATATTATTCCAGCCCTGGATCACATATAAGACTTCAGGGACTGCCCAAGCTGTGATTGCACTTCCCTGAATGTTTTAATTATTTCCTGACTGGAAGAAGATGCTGTGCCTTGGTGCTGCCATGGTGGCATCACAGGGCAGTGTCCCTGTCCCTCCAGTAGCACAGGTGGGCTCTGCTGTCTGGGGTGTGAAATATATAGAATGTAGGATTTCACAGAGGCTGCTCTTACTGAAAAGTCAAGAGTTAAGTGCTCTGAAAAACAGGTTTTCAGAGAAATGTCAGAAAGCAATAGGGTGCCTGATGAAGGTAAATTATTCTGGATTTTTCCCAGAATCATGACTAATACATACAGGGTTTAATAAAAACATTCAATCTGGGTAATGGAGTATGTAAAACTTGTATGGGATTAATTAGTTTCTTTTTATCTGAAGGTATTTGAGCAGTATGAAGAACAGGTTACTCCAATGTTTAATTAAATTCTTAGAGTTGCATTCTGTTCCCAGTGTTTAATGAAACAAAACTTTTTGCCTGATTTTAAGAGCTTGTGTATTAGAACACGCTGACATTTCTTATCTCATGTAACATGCATGGGAAATAAAAAGGGTTTTAAAGCTTTCAGAAAGCACAAGGGATGCATCTTTTTGAAAACCAGAATCTGTAGGCCATGAATGATCATGGAGTTAAGAGTAGCCACGTACCCTCTGGCAGCAAACAACTAAGCAAATTGTTGCTTGACTCCTCAGTGTGGTGCTTAATTTGCTCAAGAAATGTTTGCTGCAGCTCGTTTTTATAATTGTTCTTGCTTTCCAGTGTGTCAGAATTGTCTCATTAAAAAAGAGCAGAGTTGATCTGGGAAAACTTAAGTAAACAGGACATAATTTATCAGGGTTTTTTGAGGTTACAGGTTGGTATCTGTTAGAGTTAACTATTCATGAGTTTCATTTCAGCAGTACTTGTTTATTGTTTTAATCAAAACCAAAGTTCCTCAGCAGGGATCCTCCAACAGGCTGGATTTTTTTCTAAGATAAATGAATGGAAAAAGTGTTATTTTTGTTAGAATATGGTGCCTTTCAAACAAAATAGATACCCTGAACATACTACTGTGATGTTACATGGGAGCACAGATAATTTTACTGTTTTTCTTACAGTCCTTCAGGGGAGGGGAAATAAAACCATTCTGCTTTGATTACATTTGGAGCACACAAAATTTAGTGTTGTGGAATAAGCAACAGACAAAAAACCTGGTTTTCAAACACGATTAATTTAGATTTTCTAAGTTTTAAAAGAACAGTTGGCAGGAGTCCCTTGGCACTTAACAACAGCCAACAACCACAAATAAATCTAAAATAGATGAAAGGATTAAAGCAGAAATAAAATATGCAGTGAAGTGAAGAATGGCCGAGTGACAGCTTTTAGCAATCTGAGAGATGGCAATGTCATGGGGTAATTGGTGAGAGAAAACACACTGATTATATGTTATCCCCAAAATTTATGCTGTGACTGGACCTGATGGAGAAGGGGCTGAAGGGATGGAGGAGGAGAAGGCAGCAGTGGTGTGGCCTTGATGCTGACAGGGGACATGGCTGCTGGTCTCTGTTTCCTCACTGTAAAGCACAAGCTTCACATTTAACATAAATGCTGGTTATCATTATTTCTTGATTAGTATTATAAAGCCATTGTATCTACATCAGTATTAAAATCACTCATGCAAACCTATAAATTACTATCATTAATATATCCCAGCTATTAATGGAAATCTGAGGAGTTTTTTCTCTTGCTGGCTGCCATTTCAGCTGAGGCAGTTCTGGCTCTGCTGAATTAGAAGGGGGGAAGGGATATCCTGTGTATCTTAGCTTTTTATAATGAAATAAGTCCTTAATTTGGAAACTTCACTACTTTTCTCCTGAAGGCAGATGGAAGAGCAGTTAATCTTGCAGCTTTTGTCTCCCTCATTTCACATTAGTGAAAGAACTGAGGCACAAAGGAGCTTCTGTTTTCCAGCAAGGAACAATTAAGATGGTATTAGTGTCATGCAGGAGAAGTGTAACAGGTTTGTTTTCTTCCAGGTGCCACCTTGGCAAATGCTTTGTGATGATTTCTCAGATGCCTCAGGCAGCAACTCTGAGCAAAGAGTGAGGGCTCAAAACACTCAAGGGAGTCTTTGGCCTTCCTCAGGCTCAGCAATGTTCATAGCACCCAGCTGACCCTGTGCTGCCAGAGCTTAAGCACATTTCACATGTTCCTGTAAAGAAGGACAAGGTTAACACATCATTTAATGGCCTGGTAGGACAAACATTGACCTTATTTTGTCAGTTTATGTAATTTAGTGCCTTAATTTTACACTTGAAATCAATTTTAACCCAAATGTTATGAACTGATCCTGGTACTGCTTAACATGGTAAGAATTTTACAGGTAGGATTTGATTTAGAGCGTGGCAGGAGGACATACTTAAAGAACATCAGCATTTTGTGCTCCTGTACTCTTAATTCACAGGAGGAATAACATCTGTCCTGCTTGAGCCCACAAGGTGGGGCAGTGACCAAGCTCAGAGATTACTGAGAGATTTAAAAGTGTTGGAAGATGATTGATTAGGGAAACATGGTTTTATTGCTGGTTCTTTCCCAGTTGTCTGATAAGATTTTCATCTTCCATTACCATGCAGAGAATCCCTCACACAGTGAGAATGTCACTGGCTAATTAGCTGCTAATTAATGTTGCTTAGTGTTGGACCAGCAAAGGCTCTGTTTTTGCTGCTGTGCAAACCTGTTGCAGTGATGGTTCCAGCCCCAAAGTGTTCCTGGTCTGAGCAGACAGCAGTGACACAGAGAGCAGGAGTAAACAGTGGGATGAGGAGCCAAAGGAGTTAAAACTTAATAAAAATGCTGTATGAAAAATGGTTCTCTCCAGCAGCCTCAGGACTTGCCAGCCTGGCTGTGCCTCCTCAGTGGTGGGTGTTGAGCTTCAACTCAGCTGGAGTCAATAAACAGCCCCCAGCCCAGCACCTGTGTGGAACTGAAACCTGAACAAAATACAAATGAGAAAATCACATTATGGAGCCTGAATTTGAAATCCCTGCTGTTTTAATCAAATGGAGACGTTAAAACTTTCATCTCCAATAATCACGACTTTTCCTGTGCGTGCTTTCTTTTCTTTTTGTGCACTTCCTGTCAGTTTTTGCAAGTCAATGCTTAGATTTTTTTTTTTTGTTTGTTTTCCCCATAACAAGTTTTTTGTTTGTAATGATTTGTGGTAAAATAATTGTGTGGCACAGCTGCAGCACGAACTCTAAACAAAAAATGATCGATACTTCTAAAGCTGCCTGTGGCTTTCTGGTGATCTCTCCTTGGTTTTCTTTATCACTTTGATTTTTGAATTACTCCTTTGCTTGTGCTTTCCCAGACCCTGTAGGACAGTGTCTGCAGGTTTGATTTTCTTTGTTTTTCTTGGTTTTTGTACACATGCAAACAGCATGTGATGTTTTGTTGGTGTGGGGTTGTGTCGGGCACTGTTGTTAACAGAACAGTGGAACAGGTTTGAGGTTTAATAGCACATTCAGAGACAAACTTCCTGCTAACTCTAAGCTTATCACCCATAATAAAAAATAATAAATTTTTATAAACAGCTTAAATTCTACTAATAAATACCTGAGTCAAGGTAAGAGTGGTATCAAATACTTCTGATAATAATTTGGTTATCAGAGGCTTTATCTGACAGCAAGTGCAGTACTGGTGTTCAGGGGATCAGTGACCATGTACAGTTGTTTAATGCAGCCCACAACAGCAGATGAAATGTTTAATATAATGTTAAATCTCCTGTGTCTCCATCAGGTAATCTTGATTCCAGATTACCTCCCCATTACAGATGAGAAACTGGAGCTTGGAGTCTTGCTGGGGGGGGGATGAGAAGAGGGAAGGCAAATTTAGTCAGTCGTTGGATAAAGGAATTTTACTTAACTGTGTCAAATCAGATATTTATTACTTTCAACCATAGCAATAAGTAATAAAATCTTTGTGCCAACTGCTCCTTGGGATGTGAAATACCTGGGATACCTGCTGGGAAGGTGATGAGAATTGTTTCAAAGCAAGGAGCAAACTGGGAGCTTTGAGATGTGCAGCGAATTCAGCAGGTCACGGGAAGACACTGTACCAAGGTACCTGCACTTTGAGTTGGATTTGATGTGGATCCAGTCAGCTCCCAACTGGCCTGTTTGCTGCTGCACTGGGGAGGAAGGTGCTCTGTGTTTGCAGGAGGTGAGACAAAGCTTTAGTGTCAGGGCCAGGCTGTTTGTGCTCCAAAACTGGAGGCTGCATCAAGGAGAAGGGATTTCAGAGGTGCTGCTTTTATGCTTCAAAAAAGTCTTTGGAGATGACAGCGGCACAGTGTCACTTGGAAGCAGAGTAGCAGCTCCGAGGCTAAAGCTGAGGAAAAAGAAGGGTTTTCAGGGAGGAGAGCAGGGCTGAGGGAACAGGAATGACACCAAAATTGGTTGAAGAACTGTTGTGATGAAGGAACAGCTCTGGTCTGATGGCTGCCCCTGCTCTGGGTGGCTCTTGGTGAAGTTCAGCCCATTTTAGGAGTTGGTTTTTTTAGTGGTTGTGTGAAGACCCATTAAGTTGTGTCTTTGGGGGGAGTTTCTGGTGCAGAGGGAGGTAGATAGAGGAGGGAACTGCTTTCAAGGGAACTCCTCTTCAAGGGAGCAGCAGGCTGAGGTCACTGGGTTTGCAGAGGGGACATATGAACTATGGGGAAGAAATTTGAGAGTGTGGACTTTAGAGGAAAATGGATAAAGAGAAGTAGAAAATGGCAGTAAAGTTATATTGTACTTGGGAAAACTTTTTCCCTCCAGAGCACCTTCAGGAGCCCAGTCATCATGGATGTGGATTTTTGGTCAGTTCAGAGGGGACATTTGTGGAGAATTGGAACAACAAAAGCCGTCAGGTGCAGCGGAGACTTTTTCACTGAAGCCCCTGGGTTCATCCTTCCCAGGCACTTCTTGCTGCTGATCTCAGGGGTTACAGTTGCATCCAATCAGCCTTGAAACTTCTCTAATCACCCCCCACAGCCCTTGATTATGTGATCACCTGTTAAAAAGCAAGGTCTGCAGGTCTTTGCAAGAAGGGGTTGTCCAATCTGTGTTGAACAGAGCTTGAACAGTCTTAGAGAAAGCCTGGAGGCTGCTCACAGACTGCTGCAGGGCTGACCCTTAACGAGGAGAAGCTGGTGCTCGTTAGGGGCCCCAGGTGAGGCTCTTGATATCCATCTTGTTCTAAACGTCCACCTTCCATTTTATGCTCCCCCTGATATCTCAGGCACAGGGCGAGGAGTTGGGGTTCTGTCTTTCTCTTTATAAAAATAATATTATGCTTATTTAAGTCCTCTTGCTGCTCACAGGATGAAAGGGCAAACTCCTGGGCAGTGCTGGGTGGTTTTGGAGGCAGGTGAGAAAAAGCTGCATTTCTGATGGATGAACAAGCAAGAAGCCTTTGAATCTGTTAGACTGGCATGCAGAAGGTCCCAGTTGCAAGAGGAAGAAGAGGTGGTACCTACATCCACTAGAAGAGGAAATTCAGGTAGGAAAAATTATGATTTCCCAGAGAAGCTGGTGTCTAATCAAACCCTTGAGGTTTTCCTTGAAGTTAAAGAGGGAGAAGGAAATAAGTGGTGGTCGTGGGAAAATATGATCCTGGTGCGGGGAGGGATTTCAAGAGGAGCCTGTTGGTGCCTGTTGCTTTGGAAGAGTTTTGGTGAGCTTGGAGGTAAAGGGGGAAAAAACCAGATGATTTAAAGGAAGACACATTAAAATAAGGACAAGATAAGAGATCTTTAGACACTTACATATGTAAGAGTTGTACAGCCCAGGATATGGTTTTTGTGGGTACATGGCACTGCTTCTGAAATGTCCTGCTCTGGAGCTTACTTCCTATCAGGAATTACCACTTGCTGACTCTTGCTGGGCAGTTACCATCTGAAAATGTTGCTTTAATCCCCTTTATGTGAGCTGTGCTGAATCTGGGGGGATGGACCAGGGGGGTGACGTTGCTGACACGCAAACCTGGGCTGCTCAGATCGGTCTGTGAGATGTGGTTTACATGGAAAGTTCCTAAATTCCAGCTGCAGTTCCATGGTGTGTGTGCTGCCTGTTGTGTAGGTGTGAGGAAAATTGACCCTGCCTTCTACTGCTTCCTAATTAGTATTATCACTTAAAGAAGTAATATCCACTCAGGTTAATGAGCAGGAACGAGGACAGTTCCAGTGAGAGAGGCAGAGAAGAGTGAGTTGAGCTACCTCTGGGGTGGGAAGCTGAGTTTTCTCCCAGGGATGCTGGGAATTGGTTCATTTAGCTCATTGCAGACATCTTCCCATGCCCCCAATTCATTGGATGGGCCAGATGTGAGCTGAGGTTGGACCTGAGCTCTAGAAATGAGCTGGAGTGAAAGAGAACTTGTAAGAAATGGAGCTTGCACGTCCTGAAGTGTTGCAATGCTTTAAGCTGTTCTACTGCTTTGTTTTGTTTCTTGTTGGGGATTTTGGGGGCGTTTTGTTTGGTTCTTTTTTCCTGGCTGAACAATGGAGTGTTTTTTACAGTAACTCTTGCCAGTTTTTGGGAAAATGTGTATCACCCAGTTGGCTCTAAGCTCAGCTGCAAAGCCTCTTCTTCAGTTGCTTGGAAGGGAGAAGTAGGTGCTTTGTTCTTTTGAAAATCTCCCTCTTATAATTTGCCTGATTATCCTTTTTTTTTTATCCTTCCCTGAACAGTTGGTGGGTTTTCATGGCAAGGGAAGGCAAGTGAGGGGCACAAAAAAAGGACAAGTTTTGCATTGCAGCCCCCAGCTCTGTGCTGTTTCAGTGCATATGGTGGAAGGGAGCTCTGAGCCTGCAGGAAAGCACAGCTTCCCCCAGAGCACTTGGGAAAATACTGAGCCTTTAAATTCATAATTTAACAAGCAGGTGGGCACAGTGAAGGAGATGAAATAAAGCAAAAAAAAAAAAAATAATGGCAAAGTTCTCCTCCTCTTGGAAAGTGATATATAAAGGCACACAGCCTGGAGCTGCTGCCTTTTATGTTGTGTGTTTGAATCCTGTCCACCTCTGGGATTTTTCTGCCTGCATCTCTACCTGCAGGATTCCCCAGGAGTTTGATAAGAGTTGGGGTAGCAGGTACCAGAGTGTGATGCACGGAGATTGATTCTTTACTGCCTTATATTTAATTTCTATAAGCAAGCTGGAATTGCAGGGCTTACCTGGAGGTAGCAGCAAGACAAGGAGCAGCTGCCAAAGAGGAAAAGAGAGGATCATTCCTGTGGTGATGCAGCTGGATTCTCCATATTTGTTATAGCCAATGTCCCTTCTTTATTTTACAGTTTTCCACATATACCTGAGTCTCTGTATATCTAGGAGTTTATACAGGAGTGTATTCCAGGGGTTTATACAGACATGTCTGTAATGAGGTGCTTTGAGGTTTAATCACATATTTTTATGTTGTGTTTAGCATTGCTGCTCCTGCTGCTGCTTACCATGCAAAATCCTAATCACAGAGCACCTCCACAAAGGTTTCCACAAGTCCAGGACAACTTTGGTTTCCCCTGGAGGAAGGACAGTGCTGACAGGTAGCCCAGGAGCCACGGGGAGAGGCAAAAATAGAGCATCCTCACAGCACATACCTAGAAACAACCAGTGATAAATGCAGGGGGCAAATCTGCAGTGAGTTATATATTGATCTTTCTCTCCTCCTTGTGCTTCGCTTTTGTAAACCTTAAAGCTATTTCTGCTTCCACTAACAACTCACTGAGAGATGCCACATGCAACAGGCTCACTGGCAGTGGATTGCTCATTCCACCTCACCAGATACAGCTAAACCAACCCTCCTTTAAGGATGTTTCACAGTCTCCACAGGTTTATTTTCTCCTCAGGCTGAGTTAATAAAAAAGCAAAGAAGAAAGATGGCACAGAAGCCACAGAATCAATAAGCTATTAGGATTCAGAAGAAAACTCAGAAAACTGCACATATAATTAAAGGGGGTGGTGAATGCGTTGCATCTTTTCTGACTCCATGAAATCAGGTCTTCAATTTTATGTAAAACTGTAAACTAAGCTGAAGTTAAAAACTGCTGTGTCTCTGCATATTTACAAGGGAGAAGATAGAAAGTGCAAGCCCAAAACTGCCAGAAGGGACTATAAACAAAGCACCTCCAATTCCCCATCCATCAGGAGTAATTGAGCCATGGGCTTATGCAGTTTACAAGTAAAAAGCTGGCACTGTATCCCTAAATACCTGTGCTGCAGTGCCAACTTGGGATCCAGGGTTCCTCCCGTCCTTTCCAGTGAGCAAAGCTCTTGTGTTCGTCCTTGTGAGCAAATTCAGTGCTAATATTTTATAGAAACATAAATCACTGAATGGTTTGGGTTGGTAGGGAGAGCCCTGATCCTGGCCAAGACCTGCAGCATTGCCATAAACATCAAACCAATAGGATCCATCGGCTGCTTTTTGTTAATTTGGTTGTGGTAAAAGGGAAATTTCACAATGGGGCAGAGTATTTGCTCATTGAAATGTGGGAGATAATTGATGGCCTGATCCATCCATCCCTGCTCCTGGGAGGCTGGTTCTTCTTGGTGCTCAGGATTTGGTATCTGGCACTTTTTTCCTGGACCCTGGAGTATTTTGGCATTGGCCTTATCCCTCCACCAAGGAGAATGATTGCACCAAGGATTAGACACATCCCAACTGCAGTGTAATTTTGGTTGAGCTCCGTGACCAGCAAGAGCTAAAACCCCTCAGGTTTCTGACTGTGCTTGCTAAGTGTTTTGTATGTAAAGCAGGTAGTCCTTGAGGGATAATACTTCCATTACTTTTCCAGATGCTGCTGTACACATTTCCCCTATCAGCTGAGCTCAAGCAGGCTATTTTCTATCTCAAGGGCCTGTGTTAAACACACTGGCATGAGCTGCCAATAAATAATGCAGAAGATTCCCCTAGCCAGGACTTTTCCTTCTATTAGTAAGGGGAAAAAAATACCAGACTTGAGGTAGTGTGGGAGCTGCTGAAAGTTTTAACCTAAACTTCTCCTGGGTTTTTACATGGTCAGTTTTTCAGTCCCAGATGTTGTGGGTGAGATTTGTCCAGGTCTCACCTTTCTCCCCTGTAACCCTCTCCAGAGCCACCTTCTCCAGGGAAAAACTGCATCCTGCAAACATCTTCTTTTAGCTCCTGCTGGTTTCTTCTCAATTTAACCAGCTGAAGCAGGAGTTGCTTTTCCTCACAATAACCAGAGTATTCCTGTGGGTTTTGGTGTGACATGGCTCACAGGCTTCAAAAGCACTCCCCAGGTGTTATGTTTTAGGTGAAAAAGGCTTGGTTTTGTGTGTGGCCTGACTCATAATTTTAGGAGACACCCTGGGGCATATATAGGGCAGATGGACCTGTCTGCTCAGGAAAATGGCAGTCCAGCATATCTAAATTTTGGACACTGGGATCTCTATCAGATTTTGATGTAGCTTCACTTGGGGCAGCTTGGGATGATCTTAGAGCAGGAACAGCAGGCTCTGCTCAGGAGGGTCCTCACTGAACATCTACCATGGCAAGTGTAGAAATCTTTCCTGGTCCCTTCCCAGCCCTCTTTGTGCTCCTTAAGTGCTGTATTTTCCAATAAATATCTATAATGGTGATAGAAATCAGCTGACCTGCTGCTCGCTGGGTTTTCAACTAGGTCAGCTTTTTCCTGTTTGAAAAGCGTGTTTTTCATATTGAAACCCCACCTTCTGCAGTGGTTGTGATTGATTGTTCAGTCACCCATTCCCCCAAACCAGCCATTTCCTACAAACCTGCTTCTTGACAACCCAGAGGCTGAAAAATGTGGATGTAAAAAACCCCAAAATAGCATGTACCCACTACCTCCTCCAGTTCAATTCCTGTTTCAGTTCTCCCCTGGAGTGCTCTGCAATCCTGAGGAGCACATGGGAAATCCTCCACACACTGAAAATATGTATTTTATTCTTAAGGCTTGGAAGAGAATGAAAATAAATACTACACAAGTTGGGGTTTCTAAGGCAGGGAGGAGGCTGCATCAGGGAAACCTCAGTCCAAAGCCCAGTCCTTTTGCAAGTACAGACAAATCCATTTGCCTGCCCTGCCCAGACACCCTCCTGTGACTCCAGTATTTGATTTTTTTCCTCTGAATAAAGAGCAGGAAAGATGAGGGAGGGGGGAAAAGATGAATTATCTTAAAGCTGGGCATGATGGGTATAAGCAAAATGGGTGAAAATGTGAGTAGGCATCAGGGAGAAGGACTTGGTCCTGGTGGGGAAGGGATTGCACCTGCGTGGAGAAGCTTTTCTGGTACAAGCAGAGCGTGGGTCACAGAGAGGTGAAATAAGTGAGCAGCCTCACAGCCAGCCCTGCACTGAAATTTCTCTTTGTCTCTTCTGCCCATTTAAAGTCTCCCAACTGGGAATTTTCCTCCCTGTGACCCAAACCTGTTGTATTTCTTATTTTTTGGCCAGCTTTGTGTGAGAAGTATCAGCCACGATGTGCTGCCTGGGTGTGTGCAACCCCGTGTCTTGAAATCAGTGGCCAGGGGGTGCTGTAAGGGAGGGGAGCAATCCCCATTGAGCCTTTAACTCCACACATCATCACCTTAGAAGGCCTCTATTCCCCCAGGGCATTGAAGGAAAGGCTGGTCCTGGTGTCACAGGGTCATCAGCTCCTTTGCTGGCAGCTGTTGAGCATTTGAGAGCATTTCATGAAGCCGGAGCTGTGAGACTCACATCACTGGAGGCTGTTGGAGCACTGTGAGTGACACATCTGGTTTCCTGTTTGTCCTTCAGAATTTGAGGCTAAAGACATTTAATAGAGCTGGAAAGACCATCTCCTCTTGCTGTGTGCAGTCTGCTGGTGGAACACAGCCCCAGGCAGATAAAAACTCAGCTGCCCCTGGAGCGAAGGAGGAGTGGGATCACAGGATGACATCCATGTACCAGAGAGGTCAGGGGGAGATTAAATCTGTTTCCCTCCAAGGAACTTTTCACTGGAGAGGTTAGGTCAGTTGGTTTTTTTCCCTCTTTATAAGCATTATTCCATGAATACTGCTAATAAGGTCAATTAGTTTCCTTGGCAATAGCAGCTACCGACGATGCGCTCCCAGTTATGGAACATGGGAGTCTCTCTGCCTTTCTGAGGACGTGAGTGGTCCTTGCACAAGGTCAGGAGTCTCCTCCTCTCCTGCTGCTGAAAAGGGGTGTGCTGAGCCACGGGAGAGCCCCAAAACCTTTGTGCCTGACTGCACAGTCAGTGGCAGTGGGATAACCCGGTGTGGTGCCATTGCCTGGGACAGCCTCGTGTCCCCCTCAGACACTGTAGCCTCCCCCCCTGTACCCTTAGTCTTTTGGGTCACTTTTTGGCCTTTCCTCTGCAGCAGTTTTGGATTGACATTTGCAGCCTTCTGCTCCTCTGCCAGGGGCTGGTGAGCAGCAGCAATGCTTTTGGCCAAAGTATTTTTGAGCTTCTTGACGTCCCCAGCAGTGCTTTCTGTTGCTTCTGTGCTTTCCCACACGCTCCATGCTTGAGGATGACCCTCCCCAGCCCTCTTGCCTGCTTCCAACTGTCCCCCAGGAGCATAACCCTCATTTTAAATGAATAATCACCTTCAAAACCTGACCAGGGTTTGTGCAAACTCTTCAGAGATAACCCAGCTGCAGCGAGCCCTCCGGAGCGTGTGGCACCAGCCCTTTCATGCCTCTCTCATTCCTCTCTCCTTCCTCGCCTGCTGTTTCAATTCCCCTCGCTGTGGGCTCCTCAATCTGTGCAGAATGATTTCCAATTACATTTTTGTTGCTGAAGGCATAAATCTTCTCCCCCAGACTAGTTTGTTTCATGCCCAGGCAGAGCTGTGGTGCTGGTGGAGATAACTAACCAAACCAGGCTGGGGTGTTTTATGGACTTCTTTATTTTATGGTGGCCATTTCCTCCCCTCTTTGACAAGAAATGACCTCAGCCAACTTTAATATTCTACCAGCAGTGATTTTTAATCCTTGAATCCTTCTTCTAGGGCCTTTTAAAAGCTTCTAACCCAAAGCAGCAGCACAGGGAACATTGATTATATACAGTGAGCCCCGAGCTTGTTTTGATGCTGATGAGCTGAGAAGGGAAACATCTCACACTGCTTTCTTAAAAAAAAAACAACAAACAAAACCCACTCTTTACTGAGCCCACAGGATCATCATTATCCTGAAGTGCACTAAATGGATAATTGAACTAATCCACACTGTGAGGAAGGGACTGATTAGCCAAAGCCTCTTGCTTTTATAACCAGTAACTGTCTCTACTAGAGCTCTGTTTTTTTCCTTTTTCTATGAAAGTAATTTGGTGCATCCTTCAGCATATACAGATATATTGATGAAAGGCCCTTTCTAGTTCTTTCCTTGTCTCAGAGGGGCTGAATGTTTGCTGGGCACAGAGGTGCTGGCACAGCCTCTCAGCACCTGTGGAGCAGAGGCAGCTCAAGTGGTGCACTGAGACTTGTATTGGAGATAAATACCCTGTGGAGCACTGTGCCATTCTCATCACTCCTTTCTCCCATATTATTTTACACACTGGTGATATTTAAAATTTAACTCTTTCTTTCATGATGCTCCTGTGTCCACCTTGTGCCCACCCTGAAGAATCCAGCCCATAAACTGGGCTATTTATTTCTCCAGCCCAGCTCCAGTGATCCTTTTTTTTTAAAGTCCCCTGAGGAACCCAGATCAGAGCTCTTAGCTCTCCTCTCGTTTTTGCTGGGCATTCCACCTGGACAGAGGAAAAAAAAAAATCAATGCTGGGTCTTTATTAAACACTGTCATTTATTTTGATTACGGATAGCTCCTTTATTTAAAACAGAACAGTTTATTCACTGCAAAGGTTTTTCATGCCTGTTGGAAAGAGTTAGAATTAAAAAAAAAAAAAAAAAAAAAAAGGAAAAAGGCTTGGATACATGCAAATCATACTGAATGTTGCCAAATGTATTAAAACAAGTAACAGAGTTTCTTCTAAGTTACCTACTTGCAAACGGAGGAGGAACAACCACTGGCAGCATGAAGCCCCTCTGGAAAAAGCTTCCAGGTGCTGGGATGTTACATGGACAGAGCCAAAGGCACGACCAAAAGTCTGTTTGCACCCAGAAAAAGCAAAGCCAGAGTCACTGTTGGGAGCCAGGAGAATGATCTGTGAGCTGGGAAGGGCTTGGAACAAAGAAAGGGGCTCCCTCTCAGCAAAGGTTGTCACGTCTGGTCCATAGGGGAGAGGAAGCTTTTCACACTTTCCTGCCCTCCCCCAAGGTTTAGGATCAAATGAAATTCTGGTTCAAAAGCCAAGGTGCACATTCCAGCGCTGCTGCTCTGGGGTGATCCATTTTCCATCAAAAATAAAGTAAAATCAAACCCATGTCTCTTACAGAAAAACAGAAGGACGTTTTAGAAACAGAGCACTTCTGGTCCAGGGGGCAAAGGACACAGCTGAGTGACCCAAAGCCTTTCTGAAGCTTTAAATCCCAGCTGGCTGGGACTGCCCAACCCTCAGTGGCAGTGACAGAGGGATGAACCCCAGGATTGATTTTCCTTTTAAAAATCTTCAGTATTGTGGTCTCTTGTCAGCAACAGTAATGAGCCTGAGCTGAGCACTCCATGTTTTGTGTATCACTCCCCAGAATGGATCACATACTCCCAGCATTGCTGGTGCAAGTTCCAGAAACCACATGAAAAGCTCTGGAGTTATTACAGCAGCACAGCTGGTGGGAAACTGGTTGTTACATCTGAATAAATACTGGGCAGGCACAAGTGCCAGCCTGATTTCGGTAAGGCTGGAAGGTGAGGGTGGTGTCCAGGCACACTGCGGGCTGGGATTTAGCTCCACACCAGGAAAGCAAAGCTCTCCCTCCAGGCTGGCTCTCAATATTAAGAAAAACATCCCTGGTTAGTGTGTGACCAGACTTTTGTTGTATCTCAGTAGATACCAGCTCCTGAAGTCAGGACTGGAAAGGAGTTAAGGTTTATCTCAGTGGCAGCCCTCTCTGGGGTGGCTGCTGTCTGTCCATCACGTGTGGGAGAGCAGCTGGGCCTGGGCAGATCCAGCACTAAGGAAAGGGAACCCTTCCCTGCACAGTCTGGGCACCTTCCTGCTCCTTTTTCCTGCTCTTCTAAGACCCTCATGGAGATGCATTTTTGAGAGAACCAAAAGCACAGCACATCACTAATGCTCAAAAATACCTGGGCAGCTTTTATAAAATACAAATATTCAACATGATCACCTTTACCTGTTCTTTGAAAAGAAAACCATCGACATTCATGGTCCAGGGGGGAGGCAGCAGTCCGGGCCCCCAAAGGATCCCACCGTGTGATCCAACCCTCTGCCAGGACCCCCAACACCGAGGTCTTGGATTTAAGTAATCCTTGCTCAACACACTCACCCAAGAGCCCCGGAGCTGGACATCATGTCTGTGGTGTCCCAGCACCTCGTTCTGAGTTTGGGAGCTCCCCGGCCTCGGCCGTTCTGTCCGTCTGCTGCGAGTCTGTGCTGTCAGTCTTGCCTGGTGCAGCTCGCAGGTCCTCCTGGCTCTCAGCCAGGCCATCCTGCTCCTCCAGATCGCTCACCTGACCCTCCCCGAACTCCAGGATGGTCGGCAGATTGCCTTGCTTTGGGCACCGCCTCTTCAGGCTGACCAGGAAGGGCTGTGGCAAGGAGAAGATGTCCACGTTGTTGCCGAGGTCGATCCAGGTGACGCTGGGGAACTTCTTGGGGTCCTTGAGGGTCTCGGTGAGGTCCCGCAGGATGGCCTTGGTGAGCCGGTTGCCGTTGAGGGAGAGGGTGGTGAGGTGGGGGAGCCCGCAGAGCGCCGGCAGCAGCTGCAGCAGCATGTCATCCGTGAGCTCCGTGAAGCACAGCTCCACCGTGTCGATGTGCTCCGAGCTGTGCTGCAGGTAGGACGTCACCCGCTCCAAGTCCTTCAGCGTCAGCGGGATGCCCGACAAGTCCACGGTGTTGTCCTGGGGCTTCCCCATCAGGACGGCTTTCAAGCTGGGGCAGGAAGGAAAGGAGAGGGGCGTTAATGTGAGGGGGTGTCTCTGTGTGGGGGCGTCGCTTTGGGCTCCGTGGCCGCTCCTGGAGAGAGCAAGAACGTGAGTTATTTATGTAGGATGTTCAACAGGGGCTGATAATCAATTCTGCAGAGGCCAGGAGTGTGTCTGTGCAGTTGTGGGGCAGAGAGATATTTCAAGGCTGTTTATTGATAGAAAATGGCCAGAAACAAGGAGACCATGCTCAAAACCCATAATTCAGACAGAGTGCAGAGTTCTTTCTTAGAGCCACTGCAAACCCCTGGAATAAGGAGGCTGTCCTTTTAGAGGCTATCCTTTTAGACAATCTCCTGGGTGCTGTTTTTAGACCAGAAACATCTCACAAATCCTGACCAGGTTGTGATGGGGAGGCTGGGAGAGGTGAAAGATGTCTTTTAGGGCTCCCCTGGTGATGCCGGATTACCCTCTGTGGTCTGTTTAGCAGTAATTTGTTCTTACCCCTCCTTTGAAGATCTTATTACAAGGAAGAAATGGATGTAGATAAGTGCTGGGATTAAAGGCAACTTCCATCCAGAGGCTTGGCTAAACACTAGGAAAACAGGTTCTCTTCCCAGTTCCAATTTGCACTTTAGCTGTGGCAGAAAGGGAGGTGATTTCACAGAGCCTCCTTGGCAAGACCAGGTACTGAAACTGGAGCTGGATGTAATTCCTGTGCAAAAGTCCTTGATGATCACCTTGATGATCACCTTGGATCACAGTCATTTCACATGAACTATTTGTTTTCAGGGAATACTCCACAGGAAATAACTAATTTTGAGGCTCTTTTTGTAGATCTTTGAGCCCAGTGCAACCTTCCTGCTCCGACTGCCTGTAATGCAGTGAGCAAAATGCCTGAATTTCACCTAAACTAGGCTATGCACTGCTAAAGTCTAGTTAAGGACCTTAATTCCTCACTCCCCAGCCCCTACTTTATGCCCCAGAATCTGCTCATCTGCTGTGTGTGTGTTACTCATGGATTTTATGTCTGAAGAGAGGAGCTTGTCCTGGCTGTGGTCACTGCTGTGGGCTGGAGCCAGGTGGGAGGGAGAGGCCGAAGGGACATTGTGGGATCCAGGAAAACAGCAAGTCTTCCCAAAAAGTGCTTGAATGGCACAAGCCCAAATGGGCACTGCATGAATTAATTCCTCATCCTTAAAAACGTGGGTTTGTGCAGCAGTTGGGCAATATCTGAACCATTAAAATGAGCGACTGATTTCTTATTAACCTCCCAAGTACCTGGGAGACCTGTGGGTAATTTTGATCCATCATCCTGGCAGCAGCCCTGGCACAAAGAAAATGTTGGGTTACAGCACCAGGTGAGTGAGTGGGGCAGCTCAGCAGGTTCTGTCCATTGTGTCCACCCTTGTGCCATGGGCTGGGACAGCATCTGTCAGTCCCTGGGCTGTGGGAGCTCAGCACTGCCCATCAAACCCTCCATCAGGGCTAAGCCTGGCTTTGCAAGGGGCAAAACCTCACTGGCAGCCCAGGCTGCTCAGACTAAGCCAGAGCAACTTCTAACTTAGCCTTTAATTTTCATGCAGATGCAGGTAAAAAACTTTCCAGCCTAAAATCGGTGAGAGAAAAGTTATGTCAGGTAACTGATCTAAATCCCCTTTGCCTAAGGCAGGACCCTGAGCTGCCACAGGTTTTAAATCAAAATTGACAGGCTGAATCTAAGCATTGCCCACCCAAAGAGTTGGGCCCTGACTTAGACAGTGTTAGTTATGTTAAACAAGCTTTAAGACTACGAAATAGCTCAAAATTTCTAGGAGCAAACAGCTCCTGAAGGTCTGATAGGAGTAACTTAGGGGGGGGGATCAGTCCTCAATAGTAGGAGGATGAGAAGGCTTTTAAAAAGGTTACAAACCTGATGTTTTAATGGTTTTCCTTGTTTAAGAGGTTTGGTGTTTAGTTTGTGGGGGGGTTTTTTGTTATTTTGTTTTTTTTTTTCTTATGGTAAGACAGATCCTACAGTGCTAAGCTATTATTAAGTGATCTGGGGCCACGCTCCAGTGGGCAGGTCAATAATGTCCACACATGTGGGCTCTCACTAAACTCTCCTGTGCCTTGGGGACACATTTCTCTGCTGTGGTGGCACTTCTGTTAGTGGCAGTTTGTGGTTTGCTGGGTTGGCTGAAACCTCAAACACACCCCCACAGTCATTCAACAAAGTCTATACTTAGCCCTTTACAAGGTCTGGTTTAACCTGAATGTGGGCAGAAAACAGCTGTTAATGTGAGGGGCTTCTCTGTACTGGTAATTTTTTGCCAATACTGGGAGAGAAATCAATGAAAGAGTATATTTATTATTGTAAAAAGAATAATTTGGTGTTCATGTGTTGGCAGCTACTTCTCTGTGATATGTACAGCCACATAATTTTTTGGAAGCAGCCCCATCTGGAACCAAGGTGATGCCTCAGTAACAAGCCCTTCCCACCTAAAAAACCCAGATTACTCTTGTCCTGCAGTCTTCGAGCACCAAAGCTGTTTATAGAGGGATCTCACTATAAATAAATACAAATAAAGCACAAAGTACCTCTCTGTGTAACTGATTTAATAGCATGGCTAAAAAAATAGGGGTTGATCCTTCTTTTATCCAGCATGGATATCCCCTGCTTGGAGTGATGCTGCCTGTCTGCCATCATCTTGTGGGACTTCTGGTGTGCCTTTAAATTAGCAAAGCCAAGGAGATAATGAAAAGAGAATGGGGATAATTTTGGGGCAGTTCTTTTTCGTGTGTGTGTTTTGAGCTGCTTTCAATACTGCTCCACATTTTTTTTTTCCCCTTGGAGTACGTGTATGATTTCTGCCAGCCAGTAAAAGAGGATTTCTCACTAGGGCTCTATACTTTTCCCCCTGGGAGGGATTTAGCTGGTACCTACTGAAGTGAATTGATTCTCTTGTACAAACTGCCTTTTCCCCCTGCTGATGTATCAAAGGAAATCTCCTGAATCCCCAGGTCAGAGCAGCCCTGGGCTTGTCCTGGGGGGATGGTTTGCTCTCCTGCATCAGCCCACGTTCCTTCTGTCCCTCGGGAAACAAACCAACCAACCAACCAACCCCAAACATGACTCAATACAAACAGTTCTGTGGATATTCTGAGCCATCCCATGGAAATGAGGGGGATGTTATGTTAACAAACAGCTGTAACAACTTGTAGCCCTGCCATAAAGTTGGCCACAGAATGGCCCCAAATCTCTGGAGGAAGATCTTACAAATCCCTACGAGCTTTAGTGGGGGATCAGTTACACCCACTTGGTTTCATCCTGATGTTTTATGAGGCTATTCCATAGGGAAAAACACTGATTTTTTTTCTTTTTTCCCCCCAGCTGGGGTTTTGACCAATGTAATGAGAGGATTGGGAATAAAGCCCTGCACTAAGCTCCTGATAACACACTGGCAGGATGCTGCTTTATACACACTCACGCTGAACTAAAAGCTATTTTACATGCAGTGTGGAATCAGATCAGAAAAAAAAAATCCCATAAACAGGAATATTGATGTTTAGATCAAACAGAATGAAAAGAAAGGGATTTCCTCTTGGTTTAAAATTCATGACATTTCTTTCAAGCACTGCACGAATCGTGACATGAGACACCAATGTGTCATGTACTGGAGGATAATTGGGCTGTTGAGCCTCTTCCTTGCAGGGCAAGGGAATAGCTCAAGAGAAATGAAGAGGCAGCCTCATAGAGTGAAGAATTACAGTAAGAAATTCATATGATACCTGGTGAGAAAACTACTTACGAAAATGCCAGCAAAACATTATTGAACATAATGAGTCACCAGAAAAAAAAAAAAAAAAAAAAAAGGTAAAATACTGAGATGAAAGACTTGCCCTGAAATGCTGGTGGTATCAAAGATAAGTGCTTTTTCAAAGTCCCTGCTCCAAATGATGGCAGTCAAACACTGGAATAGATATTTGGGAAATGGAGGGAAGGAATACAAACAAATGCTGCAAATGCAGGTCCTCTGTTAGTAAATAATGTTCACTAAATGGTTGAGCTCCCCCCAGCCTCAGAGGAGGAACAGAGACAGAAAACATAATTATTTAGCTTAAATGAGGAATCTGGCTAAGGTGTATATAATAATGTATTATATGTTGAATATCCTATATTCTATAACATATATATAATATTTATATAATAATAAGGATGACTAAAACAGAGAAGATGAGAATGAACTGCTCTTTTTTCATCTCTGTTAGTGCAGGACCTGAGGACACCCACTGATGCTGAAAGACTAAACTCCCAGTGGATAAAAGGGAAGGAGTGAGTACACAGAGCTCAAATTAATCTTGCCATTCCAGCCACGGGATATCACTGGGATCAAGGGCTTTGTGGGAGGTCTGAAGCAGACAGGGCACTGCTGTGGCTGAGAATATCAAAAGATTTAAAAAAATTAAAATAAAAAATTAGCTGGGTCTGTGTTCTGGGGAGTAATCACAGAAATTCTGCAATTCACCCCAATGGGGCCCTTTTGCTTTGCTGGGTGAGCAGCCTGTGGTGGGACAGCAAGGGCCAGGGGGCTTGGAATGTTGGTCCAAAGGCTGTGTCAGGACCTGGGGGCACGTGAAAATACACCTGTGTGTGCCTGGGTGTGTCTTTTGTAGCTGGTCCTTATTTAAACTACGGAGAGGCACCACAGACCCAGAGCAAAAACATTTCTACTTATTCCAGTGGCAAGGCCAGGGCTGTGCTTCCCCAGCTCAGTTAAAAAAACTCTTTTAGCAGGTTTGTGATGCTGCCTGGTTGAATAATTTCCTCTCCTTTTCCTTTCTTTTGTTTTACAAAAACCCAACACTCATCATCGAAACGTGACGGATGTGATGGGACAGATCCCAGAATAATGCAGACAGAGCCCAGGTCAGAACTGGAGCTGCCAAATTCTCCAAAATTCAGAGACAGCAGATTCCTACAATGGCCCCACCATCCTCAGCTTTTACTTCACTCCTTCAGTTTTACACCCACTCCAGGGTCTGTGTGTGGCTGTGGTTACTCAGTAGCTCATTCAGCTCCTTGTTTACCACCACAGAAAGGTTTAGAGGTTTATTAACAGCACAGTTTAAAGTCTCTGTTCCTCACTGCCTTTAGAAATGAACAGCTTGGAAAGATTTCACTCCTCTCCTTAGAGAGATTCAGGGTAAAGAGGATTTTTAAAATATATAAATATAAAAATATGTAACTTTAAAGCCCCTTTAGAGCTTACCAATAAATACATTCAAAATTCCAAAGTCTTTACTGTTAAGAGGGAAGGTACCAGTGGGGATTAGTTATTTTGGTCTCTTCTTGTTCCAAGAGCCTTCCCAGTTTTGCTAAGGTTTGCAGTTTTCATGTCATTAAGTCTAGACACCCCCTTTGTTAACGTCCTTCCCCTCCTCCCAAAATCCCAGCCCAATTCTCCAATGAGTGCCATTGGATTTGGGGGGTAGGAAGGGCAGGTTGGTCAGCCTGGAGCTCATCTCAGGGGGCTGTTTCCTCATCATTTTGTCCCTGATGTTTGACGTGAAAATTAACTTTATTATGGTCATTTCCAAAATAATTGTGCCTGCAGGGAAATGCTCTGTGGGAATCACATCCCTAAACAGGATCTCCCATTGCCAAGGAGAAACCAAACACTGGGCTGTTTCTTGGACAACCCAGCACAGCATTTATTTTTTTTTTTTAAGCAGCTGAAGAGCAAACCTGGAGGGAATGCTAAAATTTCCCCTAAATTTTCCTCTTGCAGCAGGATCCCCAGCGTGGCACGCCGGGAATGATGCTCCCAGTGACCTCCTCTGCGTGTCCAAGCACACGGGCTCCTCCAGGAATAACTCTGTGTTGACATGGCTTCCCTTCCCAAATCCCACTGCATTTTCTTTGGCTCCACACCAAGGCCTGTTCCACCTCTACTCCAGGCCTAAAGCTCAATAAGTGCACGGGGTATTTGATGGGAAGGGTAAATTCTGGGCATCCAAGAGCATCCTGTGCACCAGGAGAACTGACACAGGTCTCGTAGCTTTGGCCATGGTGTGGTAGGGGAAGGATTGATGGTATCAGAACGATCTTGATCAATAAATCCTTCCCATCATAATGATAAAAGTCAAGCAGCTGTGATTTATACTCCTTTACTAAATTCATAGGATCACCAAACAGTTTGGGTTGGAGGGGACCTTAAAGATCATCTTGTTCCAACCCCCATTACTTCATGGGGTGATGCCTCCGCATAAAATTCTAAAAGCTCATGATGCAAATATCAAGAAGAAGTGATTTTTAGCCCTGAATGAGTGTTGACCTTTTCCACCAGCCTCAACTCCTTCACCTCGACCCATCTGATGAAGAGCCAACCACCAGAGAGCAGTGTCACCTCATGAAGCAGTGTCACCCACCAGTGTCACCCAAGAGAGCAGTGCCACCTGAGAGAGGAGTGTCACCCCACAGAGCAGTGTCACCCAACAGTGTCACCCAAGAGAGCAGTGCCACCTGAGAGAGGAGTGTCACCCAACAGTGTCACCTCACAGAGCAGTGTCACCCAACAGTGTCACCCAAGAGAGCAGTGCCACCTGAGAGAGGAGTGTCACCCAACAGTGTCACCCCACAGAGGAGTGTCACCCAACAGTGTCACCCCACAGAGGAGTGTCACCCAACTGTGTCACCCCACAGAGAGTGGTTTAGGGGGGAGCTTGGCAGTGCTGGGTTAATGGTTGGACTCGCTGATCTTAGAGGTCTTTTCCAACTTCAGTGATTCAATAATTCCTTGGAAATGCCCCCCAAGCCAAGCCCCACCATCAGCCCACCCTCCCCTGCCGCTCTCACCCGTCTCAGCTGCTGCGTCACAACCTCTGTGGTATTTAGTGAAAGGACCTAATTAAACCTTTAAAAGCAACAAGCTTCTTGGAAAATGAAGCACTGCTATCAGGAGAAGCAACTTGATAAATATCTCCAGCAGGGACAATTAAGCAGCAGAACTGCTCTCATTTGCATGAGGCACATCCAGCTCCTTGTCATGGTCCAGAGGAGCCTGGATTCAGACACAGAGTGAAGTGACAGTCTCCTGCTCTGTTTGAGAACCACCATTTCTTTGTTAGGGGATGGGGATTCCCCCCCCCCCCCCCACTTGTTTTTAACTTCCTGCTAAACAAAATTCTAAAAATAAGCACTTGGGATCCATCAAAGTGCTTTGCTATAATTATAACTCTATTTAACTTATTGCAAAAAAGAAATGTAAATATACAGCTGCTGGAGTACTCCATTTTTCTATCCTCGTCCTCCTCAAAATAAAATGTATTTGTATCACCCCTTGTATGACAAATTTTGCTCTCAAGCCTGCGTTTCCCTAAAGAGAAACTGTGCTGGAGTATTTTCAACAAATTCTACTCCAGCGTAACAAGAAACTGCAGCTGACGCCCCATTAATAACCTGCATTTGCAGAAAAGGCAATTTGCACAAGTGCCAACAGAAAAACAATCAAGAATTCAAAGGAAAACATGTTGGGCTTGTTGCTTCTGTAAATGACCCCCCTGGAAGAGAATTGGCCCAAAATAAGAATTTGTTCAAGTCTGCATTATAATAAACGATAGTTTGCAATAAAACAAATAACATTTTGTTTAAATTCTAACACAGGAGAAAATAAAAGAAAAGCTGAAAGGACTCTTGGAAAGGGACTTTTATGATTGAGTAGCTACAAAAATACCCAAGTCACTGTGGATTTACATGAACAACTCCCCACTAGGGAGATAGGAAGCTGATGTGCTCTGGGTTGCTTGGGAAAAGGACCTTTGAATCGAATTGCAATCCTCAGTGGCCAAAGGAAAGGGGCCACAGGAAGAGAAATCACCAGTAAATTGCTCATAAAAACATTACAATTTGCTGCCAGTACGTTTAAAACAATCAGTGAGTTGAAAGGAAGAGGAGGAAAAAGAAAAAAGTGGGAGGGAGCAAGAGGAAGGGGCTGAGATGGTGAGGGATGGGAGATCCACAGGGATGGATTGAGAATGACAAGGCAGTGCCGGCTGGGGCTCCAGCCCCTTCTGCAAAAGCGGGATGGATGGTTCCCTGAAATCCTTAATTTCACCTCTCCCTTGGCTTTTTTACTGCTTTGTCCTATTTTTGCAAGGAACGACCCTGAAACAGGCTGGATGTGACCCCAGTGTGGGGCTGGGGCACGTGGCTGCTCCTGCTCTGTCCCCCTGACCAGAGATTTTAGAGAAAAATGAGTTTTGACACGCTGAGTCTATTTGTAGATGAAAGGGGCTGTTGTTAATTATCTCCATCCTGCTCTGGAGCCCCTGGAGCTTTTGGGTGGTGGAAACACACACAGTCAGGCTCCAGTTTACTTCTGCCCACCAAAATCTTCTCCCAGCCCTCAAACCTGCCCCTGGTGCCATCAAAAAACAACAACAACAACAAAAAAAAAAGCCCAGGAAAAGTTTGCAGAGAACTCCACATACCCAACTGAACAGGCTGTTGCTGAAGGTTTGAGGTTCACGCTTTGTAGGGGCTGTTTGTATTTCCTGTTCCTTGAAATAAGTTGAATTCCATTAATACAAAGGGGAAGAAAACAGGATTTTTGGGGGTGGGGGGATGAGGGGGAGAGAAGCTTCAACTCTGATCCTCCAGCCCAGTTTTCTCATCAGAAACCAGCCCAAAGAAATAAAAAAAAACCCCGTCTCCCAACTCTCTTCCTGCAATTAGGGAGTGATCAGCTGCCAAAGTGTGTGCCTGGGGCTTCGCTTTCCCTAAACTGTTTATTTTATTGGAGCACAGATCACATTTGGAAGAGTTTAGGCAGGCTGAAGTCCCCTATTGCCTGTGCTGCTCTGATGAGAGCCAGAGCACGAGAGGCAGCCGCCAGCCTGGCTCCCAGGGTCCCTGTTTGTCCCTCACACTCTTTGGGAAGAGGTTTTCTCCAGAGCCAGGAGCTGGTATCACCTCCCTCTTTTTCCCTTTCCCCTCCTGATCCTTGGCTTATCTTCCTTCCATGCCAAACCCCTGCCTTTCCCACTGCCATCCCAACACCTCTGGTGTCCAAAGTGAGGGTCTGAAGCTCAACATGGGTCCTGACACACACACAGAGGTGGAACAAAGGGAAGCCACCACCTCCTGCTCCAGCCTGACCCCGGACACATTTCAGACAGCTGGTTTTTTGGGGGGGACATGTATCACTTCCCCATCCAGGGTGGAGGATGGACAGACCTGCAGTTATCCCTAGCTATGGAGTTTGTGTCCTCCAACCACATCTGGGGGGTCAGGACCTCCCCCCAGCTCTCAGTGACAGAGCACAGGACACCCAGGAACTTGTGCTGGGGGAGCTACATGTCGAGAAGGTCTCACTTGCAGGAGTAACCAGTTGCCAAATGAAGAGGAGACAGGCAAATTGAGGCAGCCAAGAACCTTTCATCTAATGTTTGGCCTTGCTATCAGTTTTGATCACAATTTGCACATCTATCGAGCCAAAAAAGTCCTGTTTTGCATTATTTTCAATGAACAGATGTTACATCGGCCAAGAAAGCCCTTGTCCTGTCGCTGTCCTGCTTCCCCTCAGGGGCACAGGATACCTACAGAGGGATGAGATCCCTGGGT
The DNA here is from genome assembly GCF_036250125.1 of Pseudopipra pipra. NCBI lineage: Eukaryota > Metazoa > Chordata > Aves > Passeriformes > Pipridae > Pseudopipra > Pseudopipra pipra. The sequence continues at coordinate 6,228,688 of NC_087569.1, read as the reverse complement.
TAAGCTAATGAGACCTGACCAGTGTGTGGCTCCTTCCTTGAGCCCTCCCCGCACCAGGGATGCATCTGCTTTACATTAATGTGCACAGCAAATAATGGGTCCCACTCAACCCAGCAGAACAGAGCGACCATTGTAACCTCAGCTTTCATCAAATGAGGAATAACAGGATACAACCTGACCCACTGCTAGTTCCCTGCTCGTGTCTTCAAAAGAAAAAAGGGATATTTTTTGTAGGTTTTTCATATTCTGTTCCAATGAGAAGATTTAATAGTGCTCCTCCTCTGTAAGTACAGCAAAACGTTGCCCACTGCAGCAGGGGTAGAACCTGACTTACTGGCATCCCGTGGGTTCCTTTTCCTGCTGGGCACAGTTCCTTGTGCAGTTTTGCTCCCCCTCCCAAAGTTATTTCATTTTAGCAGCCCCTTCCCTGAGCACAGGATCAGCAGAAAGCAGCCATGGCCATTTCTGGGGCTGCGAAGCCAAACAAAGGAAAACAGGCAACAGGGAACAGCTTTAACTGCCCAAAGAAAACCTCCTCTTCCCCCAGCACTTCATTGCTTTTGGCAGGTTATTTCCTCGCTGATGTTGGAGATTTCAGCGTTCAGCTCCCCCCTAAAGATGAAAACAGAGCTAAGAGGTGGAGCTGGCTGCCAAGACGCCTTTTCAGTGGGCAGAACAGAGAAGGAATGTGATACGCTGCCCTTTGCAGCAAAACAGCAGCACTGCCCAGCTCCCCCGGTCCCCACGGCACAGCAAATTCCGCCGGACAAGCAGGAAAACCACAGAAACCTTCCCTGAGTGTTCCCTGACTGGCTGTTTAGCTTTTCTGCTACAACACAGGCCCTGTTATCAGCTGTATCAGACTACAACCCAACCACCTCTCTCCCTCAGCTTTCCAAATGCAAACATTTTGCCCTTTTCTCTGTTTTCTGCACCCATCAGTGATGAGGTTTTGTCAGGTCACTGTGCTCCAAGCTGGCTGTTCAAGGGGAGTGATGCTGGAAAGATCAGCCCAACAACAAATCTTCCCAAGGTAAGTAATTTATCCATATTATGTAAACACACACGTACTTCCCCCCCCCCTTCCCCAAGTCTCCAACTCATCATCTTTGGAATAATGAGCCCCAACTGAGCACTCAGTGACCAGCGTGACCCAGAGCTGATTAAACCAGGGAATGCAGGAGAGGACTCAACTCCAGATGGGCATTTCTCCCAGCCAAGATGCTGTTGAGGAATAATCCTCACCCCCAGCAGCACGGTGAGAAGTGACCTTCACAAGAGACTGAGCACAAAGGAGAGCAGCACACAAGGGTGGCTTCTTCCCCCCCAAAAAACCAACCCAGGACAGGGGGAGAGTGAAACACCTGGAAGAGCATATTGCCACCCTGGGCTACACAGTGCTAGACAAAAGAAATCAGTCTTGGGGCTGAATACCCCATTTCTCAGGGACTGGGATGTGTCAAAACACAGGCTGCCATGAGTTGGCAAGACCTGTGACAGCCAAAGCTGGGAACTGAACGTTAGCAGGGTCTGCACTCTGCAGTTTGGTCTCTTTTTTTCTTGGAGGTGCCAACCAGCCACTTTTGAGATGCAAAGGATCCTTCTGTGCTTCCCTGAGTGCTGGTGGGATGCTCAGCCAGTGGCCAAAGGGGTGTTTTTTCTCCACCACATCACCCGTGAGCCAAGGGAGGACCCCACGTCCAATGCTGAAGTGTCAGACTGGAAGGGGATGAGCCAAGTCTGTGTCTGGGTCACCCATGGGTTGAGGGGAGACCTCAGGGCCTGGCTCCCAGGGGACAGATAGAAATGCCTGGATATGAGCAGTCAGGGCTGGGCTGGAGAGGCAGGAGCCCATGCCAGGAAAGCTCCATCCCTGCTGGCTGAAAACCTCAATCCAGCCCTTCTCCTTCCTGGAGCACAAGGAGCAGCAGCGCCTCCAGTGCTCCCTTCACCATCCCCATTTGCAGAATTATTTTACCAGCATTGCTTTCACTCAAAGAGAGCAGCAGCAGGCGTGGGAGGTGGAAACTCACCCCGACAGCGAGTTGGAGCCCCGAATCCAAGTGATGGATGAGCTCACTGAACACCTTCGTTCACCATCGCTAACGATGCACCGTGTGAAAGGGCTTGGGAAAAAAAAAATTAAAGAGCTTCTATCAAAGCTTCATCATAAAGCCTGATTCTCTTAATTGGGAAATACAGCCAGGGGTGACAGGCACGCTGGGCTGGCTGGTAATTAGATGGGCACCACTGCTGGGGAGCAATGCCTTTCCTCCACGGTGGCAGGAGCCCAGGGCAGGAGCAGCATCCAGGCTCCAGGCAAGGGACCAAATTGCCCCTCACCACCTAAAAAAGGAGCCAGGCAGCGGCTGTTTTAGACAAGACAAATAACCACGGCGTGTTTGGAGGAGTACCAGTGCAGGGAAGAAGCGAGTGTGGAGATTAATTATCTCACCAGCTGATTCCCTCGTTTAATAACAATTTCTACTACTCGATTCCCCGCTCCGCAGCCCAAGTTGTGAGGATTGGTTTAAATAATCCCTGCCATGTGTCAATAGAAAATCTAATTTCCACTCTGCCCAGAAGCAGAGGAGTAATTATTAAAAAAAAAAATAAATTACAACCCCCACACTTTTCACAGTCAAAGGCCTTTTTTAATCAGGCACAGGACTTAAAAACATACTTAAGGGAGCACAAGCACCTAAGTGCAGGGAGGTGGGAGGGGAGCAATGCCAGCAGGATGGATGTTCCCTCTGAGGGGAGGAAAACTACCAGGTTATTCCTTAGTTCAGTTGCAGGAGGGGAGAAGAGGGTGGCTTGAAATCGAGGTTTTAAATCACAGGTGGTGCCTGTGATCACCCGAAGTTTTTAAGGCTTCAGCAAGAATGTGAGCAAGCTCAGAGAAGCGAGTCAGTGGGAAGGGATGTCCTGCTGCTGTAAATCATCTCATCCCAGCCTCAGGATTTTTCTACTTTAAATTATTTTCTAGTACTTCTGGCTGTCAGTTCATTTGCTGAACGAGGGAACAGCAAAGGCAATTCAAGCATTTGTCGGGGTGGATATTCATCATTGTGGGGCGAGAAATGGTACTGCACAGTTTGGGTTAATTGCTTTAAGTTCTGGAGCAACACAGACAACTTGTGGAGGGCAACAAACAGGGGAAGGGCTCATTTTACAGACTGAGTCAGTGGAAAACCTTAAGCTTCTTCCAAGGTGACAGCTTGCCCTGTAGCACCTACCCGGGTGGCATTTCAAAATCCATGCATTATTTACAGTTTAGCTCCAGCAGCTTAAAAAGTAGGTCTTTGCTAACACCAACTCCTGACTGAGCAAGGTGTGATGGGGCTGGGCTGGCACACGAGAAGCAGCTGCAGCCTCTCCATGACCAGGGAGCTGTCAGGAATCCCCAGGAATAACTTCTCCCCCAGCAAAAGTCAGCTGTGTGATCCCATCCATCCCAGCTCACCAGCAATTCCCCTTCAGCTGCACAGAGGATGATCCTGCCCAGCCAGCAGTCCCACCTTCCAGATGCTGCTGCAATATTCAGCAAAAATTTCCATCCCAGACTTGCCAATCTCATGCCCAAATGACTCTCAGCGGCAATGAAGAACAAAATGAGTGATTTCACCACCTGCTTACCCTCTCTGCTTGGTGTGCTTTGGGGTGTGCAGAATGCCCAGGCTTCCCAGGAAACAGTGGAGCAGAGCCCACAGCTCTCGCTCCGACAGGCACAGGAGAAATCAAATTTCCCCTCAATATCAGCAATAAGCAAACTCCCTGGAGTTATTTAAAGATATCCCTGGAAGTATTTAAAAGGCATGTAGATGTGGCCCTTGGGGACATGGTTTAGTGGTGGACCTGGCAGTTACACCAAGGGTTGGACTCAACCTTAGGAGGCTCTTCCAACCTTAATGATTCTATGATTGTAGGGTGGCAGCTTCTTCAATTGCCACAAACAGCATGTTGCAGAATTATTTCTTAGCCACAGCCCTCACAAATATTTGCTCCCCTGGATTTGCAGCATTTCACCTTTCCCTCCACAACAGGCACTTTATTTGTTCGCTGTTTAGTCCCGTTTTCATCGCACCAAAGGTCATTCCAGTGACTGTGACTCTTTAAATTCAGCAAGAAATGTTGCATTTCCTTCCAAGCCTCTCGGGAAAGACAGACCACCCTGCCAGCCAGGGCAGATTGATGTGTGTTGACATGTCAAGGGACCCTGGCAGGGGACACCCCTGGCTCAATCGACATCAGAGCACTTCTGCCCTCTGCAGAACATCTAAATGGCTTTTTCTCCAAGGCTGGATCCTGTCTCAGGTCACTCTCAGTACGGATTTCCTCTGAGGATGCCCTTTAACTGCTCAGGGCTCCCCAAAGCCCTCAGGCAAGCAGAGACAGGTCACCCTGATGGAGTCAGAAGTAGGCAGAAAACTCAAGGCAGAAGGGCAGGATGCATCAAGTGAATTACAGGCTGGAGGGAGCCTCTGTAGTTCTTAGGGAATGGCAGGACCCTGCAGACTCTGGAAAAATCTCACCTCCTCACTGCACTAATGCTGGGGTAGTGATAAACATCAATGCAAAGGAATAACCATCCTCAGTCACAGCAAGGGCTAACAAGTCCAGATCCTGTGTCTGGATGTCAGTTAATGTCTGGATGTTAGTCAATATTTGGGTAAAGGATCCAGAGCTTTATTCAGTTACTCCTCCCTGGCAAACCCTCTGAGCTTCCCATGTTTGGAGCCTTCTTGAGTCTGAACTAGAGTGCTTAATATTCTGTCCTGAATTCTCTGTGCTTTTGGGCCCTTTAACATCATTCAACAAGGAGAGCTGAGTGAAAAAGGAATTCCTTCTGTTTGTTTCCAGCCTGCTACTTGCTGCTGTGGAAGCTTTGCTATAACAATGGCACACTCAGGCTGCTCAGCTGGGCAAAGCCAGGAGCAGCTCAGGGCAAAGCCAGGAGCAGCTCAGGGCATCTCCCTGCACCGTCGGGTCCATCCCGCCCCGTCTGATGCACACACACTGATTCAGGGATAAAGTGCACACCAGGAACAACCTGACACCCTGGTATTTATACCCCACTAGCCTTAAAAGAGCATTATTTAATGCAAAAGCCTCTTAGTGCTGTACATTATTGACTTTAAAATGACATAGCTTTTTTTTTTTTTTCAATTCCTGTCTCATCAGGAGACATCCATCTCCAAATGGATGAAATCCTTCCCTTCCTCCCACGTGGCTTAGCCTGTGCTGTTGACCTGTGGTGGATGATTGCTGGCCTGATCATCCTCTCCCCTCCAACGTCACACACCATATGTGTGACGAGGACAAAACGTTTTTTGCACAGTCACAAAACGCCGGACACGCCGGATGGGACGTTTTCACGTTAAGCAGCATTTTTTGAGAAGAGATTCACCAGATTTTCTACACAGCAAGCAGTGAGTGAGTGCTGTGATGCCTGCCTGGCTGCAGAGAGCTGCATCTTGGCAGGGTAGCTTCAAAGGGTTGGGATTTCCCAGGGATAAACTGGCTCCAACAGCCAGGCTGGAGCCAGTGTGGACGGGGCAGCTGCCCAGCACCACGCAGGGCCAGGGCACAGCCACAGCAGCTCACCAGCATGTCCCTCATTTTTGTGAAGCAATTTAGGCATATTTAGCCCCAGGCTTAACCTCTCCACCACACTCATTCAAACCCTTCTGTTGGGGTGCCAGCATGGAGCAAAAAATCCCGGCCAGGTACTTTGGTGCGTGCAAAGGACCAGCCCCCAAAAGGTTGCTCCAGTTCAGCTATCTTGGAAAATGGACTTTCCACAGACAAAGGAGCTCCTGACCAGGCAGTTCTGAAGTCACACAGATCATCAGAGAGCAAAACTACAGAAGGCACTGTGCTTCCAGCCATGCATGTGCCAAAGGGAATAAATTCAAGAGGCAGCAGCCCAGAAGCAGCATCATGTGGGGGAGCACTGAGAACTGAACAAGTGACAGGTCAAATCATGGTTGTTCCAATCCCAGCTATAAAAGAAATAGAAAGTCACATCTTGAGTCACTATAAAAAGTCCAAAGAGTCCCAGACTGGCAGATGTAGGAAATGCCCCATGGCCATGGAGGAGACTGAGGTGAGAAGGACAGAGATGATGAAAAGTGCACTCCTCGGATATGAACTGTAGAATTATCCACATCCAAATATTTCTCCCAACTCCTTGCTGGTACCTCTAAAGGTTTCTTTTTTTCCTTTTTTGTTTGGCCATGGTGCATGCCTTGAACCCCAGCAAACCTGCTTGTTTGCTTGGCAAAGAGCTGGATCCCACAGCGCTGCTGGAACCAGCCCCCACCGCTCTTCAGGACCGCAGGTTTCCAAACATTTCTGCCAAAGGAGAGAAAATATTCCAGGTTTATGCATGCTGGCTCAGCGTGAACCAGACCAAACCAAAGGTATCTCTCAAAGGAGCTGCTGTAGGTGCCAGGCATCCTCAGCCCTGTGTGATGCCAGTGCTGCCCGTGGGCACAACTGGGATTTGCTCCATGGGGGCCGAGCACCCTCTGATACAGAGGGAACACCACACCCCACCCTGCTATTGCTGGCATTAATAACTCATGAATAAGGCTGAACAAAGTGCTTTATAAGTCTGAGTTTGATGCCTCAGAAGAGGCCAAGCAAACACATGAGATAGGCAGGGTGCACCACGAGCCAGCTGATGCCAGTGGCAACCCTGACCACAGCCATGCTGGGGCACACAGGACACGGCCTCAAGCTGCAAAATCACTCAGAACGTCTCTGACAGCAGCCAAGGGGGAGGTTTCTTTTGTCCTGCTCATCCTCCCCTTGTTTTCCACTCTCTCTCCCAAAATCTTAACTCCCTTCTGACTTCTGGGTCACTCCAGGTCTTCCCATCACATGAAGTCATCATCTATTAGTGGAGGATTACTCAGTGCCCGTGGTTAACCCTCCCCATTCCCAGTTAGCCCTGCTCAGGCAGGGACACCCCTTTGCATCAAATGGCTCTGCAGGACCTGCTGCCCTGGGACTCCCTCCTGCATGGCCCTGGTGACAAGGGACAACCAGACATCAGACACCTTGCAAGACACTTTTGGTGGCCATTCAATATTTCCAGAGGAAAACCTGGTCTGCCTCGGCCAGGCTGGGGTTTGAGCGCTGAACCACAACAATACGCCGAGAATAAATTCTAATTTCCAAACCTCAACCACAAGAGCAGGGCAGGACGTGCTTGGAGGTGGCCTCTCCTGTGCTCTTAGGGCAATTAACAGAAATAACATAGTGAATAACCACAATGTTTCTATGCTGCAGGGTACACAGAGGGGGAGGCTCTGCTTCACCCCAGCTCAGCTCTTAATAACAGCCTCCAGGCACAGGCAGGCAGCAGTTGGTATTTAGTGCCCACCCTGGGAATGAATTGCTTCCCTCCTGCATCCTCACTGCAACCATCGTGTCAGAGACAACCCAAGCTCTGTGTCACAGCCACAGGTGGCTGGAGCTTGGTGACAACACGCCTGGGCAAGGACAAGGACAAACACTGGCAGCCACAGGGTGCAGAGGGCCACAGCCTGTCCTGCCCTGGGGGTGAACCATCTTTTTGAGCCATCACCAAATCGCAGCCACCGAAGCAGGTACTTAGCTCCTGAGGAGGATGGCAGCACAAGGATTCATGGACTCAGTGACCACAAGGCTGCAGACCTTGGTTGTCGTTATAGAACCCAGTAAAGGTCAGAAGATCCACCACGGCCAGGAGCACTTCTGTGCCTCACCCACCTCCTCCTGTGGGATGCAGGACCCACCTGTAAGCCATGGCCCAGCATCCCACTGCTGAGGCCTCAGTTCCCAACCCCAGGCAGCCCAAAGAACCACCAAGAATCAGAACTTTGCTTTTCTCCACATGCACGAAGGCTCAGGCCGTGCTGGAAAAGTTTGGAAATTGCCTATTTTCCACTGTAAAAGGTAGAGCGATTTAGAACACCCCCTGAAAACACAGCACCAGCCAATAACTCATTCTGGGGTTTGTGGCATTTTCTCCATGTCCTGTAAAGCACTTTGCTGTTGTCTCCCTTCTGCTCTCTGGGACAGTCATGTAACACAGGGCACAACAACGTCCCACGGACACGGAGAGCAGGGATCGCCCACACGCGCGTCCCAAAGGCTTTGGATCACAAATCCTCTGCTCTCCTGCAGCAGTGACCAGCAGCCTGCTGTGCACACACAGACACACAGAGGGATTCTAATGAAGAGGAGACACTGCACAATTCCTGCTCCAGCCTCCTCCCACCGACAGCGGATTTGTGTCGGATGCTCTGAAGGGACCGTTTGTTGCAGGAGCTACAACTTCTCCTGTCGCTCGCCCACAAGCTGCCGGCAGCAGCGGAGGATTTCCATCCACAAACATTCTCTTTCTGTTTTCAAAAGGGCTTCTCCCTTGAAAACTCCCTTTTTTTTTTTTTGCCTTATAAAGGAATTCAAGCAGGCACTGCAAGCAAGTGTGAAAAAACCAGCACCCAGCATTCCTCCAGGACAGAAGTGTTTTGTGCCCCTGATGAAATTAGGAGTGGGATGTTCAAAGATCATTCCTACCAACAAAATAAGGCTGCTCAGCCTCCACAAGTTCATCACTAAATCAAAACACCCTTCTCTTCTGTTTCAACAGGTCTCTCTACCTGGATGCCAGATGCAATGGAGAACATTCAACCCACAGGTAACCAGGGATTAAAATCTGCCACAGCCTGACAGAGCCTCCTGATTTCCAAAAGGTGTCCCAAACTATTTGCACTTTCAGCCAGGTACTTTCAAATTGATTTCTAACTATTTCACCTCAGAGAGTCTTAAGAGAGCCAAGGGGAGTTCAGGCTGACTCCCGGGTGTAAAGGAGAACCCCAGGCTGGCCCTGCCATCAGCAGAAAGGACAAGTGGCAATGAGAAGAGAGTTGGCTGGAGCTAAGTAAAGCCACCTACAAAATCTTTTTAGGGGGTTCTCTGCTTATTGCAGAGCAACAACAGAGTTAGAAAATCCACAAATTTGGGTCCAGATTCACCCCATTTAATAACAGTGCTCAAACTGAGCTGCTTCACCCTAAATCCTTCCATGCTTCATGCTCCAGTGGCATCAACAGGAACTGTGGGTTTTACCTGATGCAAAATGGGGCTAGATTTGGAGTTATGATATGAATTATCAATCTTCCTTCAGCTGGTGCTCACTGCTCAGCCCAGTGGGGAAGGCACCACTGCTCCCTGCTGCATCCCTTGCAGGATCCTCCCTGCTGCATTCCTGGCTCCTTTTATCTCTCCTGGACACAGCAGCAACACAGAACAGGAACAGTAATGGGATATCCCAAAGGGATAGGAAAGACATGGCAAAGCCCCAGGGAAACACCTCCTCCCTCCCCACAGAGCATCCAGCCTGTTCTCCAAAGCAATTACAGGCACGTGGAGCTTTGATTCCCAGTTTTGCTTTTGTGATGCTGAAGCGAGCACTTGGCAGCAGGAGGAGCAGGGAGATTCCAGGATCCAATTCAACACTTGCTAGTTAAACACTGGACTGTAATCGTGGCCCTAGGCAGAGCCAGGGACATACAAATTACTTTTGCAGGCTGGCTTCATCCTCCTGCTATTGGCTATCCTCTCATCCTGGATGTTTAATGCATGCAATTCAGAGGGAGGCACAGAGACAGCAAGGGAGAGCCAGACAGATTTATAATATGCAAAGAAAGTAAGGTCATTTGGCACAGGTTTGGGTGCTCTGGTGCCAGGCAACACAGCAGAGCAGGGCAGCCAAGGCTGAGAGCGTCTCCCTCCATTTAGCTCTGCCTGTGCACACACAGGCTGGACGTGATGCCTGGGATGAGATGGAACTGGGAAGCACGAGCCTCCCCCTCTGCCTACACAGCAGGCTGCCTGACCACAGCACGACTGACTGACTGCAAAATCAGCTCCAGTCCCCTCTATCATCCGTCCCCATCCTCCTCCTCTGGCTGCTCTGCTTCCCATTATCACCTGTAATGGATATGGCAGTTGTGGAATAAAGAAAAGCAATTTTCCCCTGTAATTATTTTGCCATATTTCTGGTGAGATTAATTATGGCTGTTTGGCTTTGCCCAGCACTCAGCTGAGCTGTGCAGGGCTCTCACTCACCACGCCAGCGAGACCTCAGCAAAGGTACCAGGGGGTGCCAGGAGCTGGTCCAGGAGGGACTGATCCACCCCTCTGCTGCTGGCTGCGTCCCCCACTGCCCAGTGGAAATGCCAACAGGCACTTGGTGAAGAAGGAATGCTATCCCACTAAAAATTTGACTCTGTGCACCCGAGGAGGTGGCAATACAATGACATCCAGAAGCCACCGCCCCTTCAGCATCCCACTGTGTCTGAGACCCCCTTGATCCCACAACTCTGGATCAAAGAGAGGGATCAGCACTGCACTAATGCACCCATCTCCTACAAATGCACTCCCACCATTCCCGACTGTAGGGATAATTAAAATTCAGTTCTTTCCCAAACAGCTCCAGCACTTCCAGCCCAGCTGCAGGGGACAGGGGATTGTGGAGCACAGCCGTGAGCTCAGAGAAATGATGCCTTCTAATAAAGCCCTGCCACAGAGGATGATGTGTGTGTTTGGGCTTGTCAGGAGGCAGTGCAGTAATGACTGTGCCTCTGCAGATGGGACCCAGGAGCACAAGGTATCACTGAGATATAGATTCCTAATCAACAAAGCATTCTCCAGGAACTCTGCAGCTCTGGACTGGGAGTTCTCCATGATGGGTTCCACTGCCCCTGCTGTTATCCTTTAGCAATCCCTAATTCATATTATCAGCAGTGAACCAGGGACAAAGCCAAAACATTCATGACAAGGACCAGAATCACTGTGCAGGAGATGAGGGACCAGGTTTCCACATCCAAATATAGAGCTAATGCTTCCTGTGGGTGCATCCTCCAGGGAAGACACAACACAGGACAGGGGGTGACTCTAAATTGTCCCTTTCTAACCCCAAGGTTGTCAGAAGACTTCCTCTCCAACAAGAAGGAGAGAAAATTAAAAGAAAGAACTAAGAAAGAGCAAAGAAAAAGGAGAAATGGCTTAAGAAAGTGTTATTCACAGGTGCAGCCCAGGGATGTTACAAGGTCGGTGCTGCAGGGAGAAGGAGGGGAGGGAAAGGAAAAACCATCATCTCTTCTGCAGCAGCCCCTGTCCTGTTTTTCCCAGCTGGAGCTGGGAATGGCAGGAGGAGCAGCCTCAGGGCAGAGCACTGATGGGGTGTGGATGGCCAACAGACACACAAAAAAGTGTGGAAACTTAATATTTGAAAGTTCCTGAAACATCTGACAGCAGGGCTGAGCCAAGGCAACACCAACACCTGGGAATAGGACCCCATTACTCCCTTGGAAGCATGTCAAGACACTGGCAAACCCAGAGTGGGGACTCTGGGGAAATACCTGCTGTGCAAGGAATCAACTTACACAGAGATCAGGAGCATTCCTGGCAGGGGAACTGCCAGCACATGAATAAAGCAGTGACTGCTCCAGCACAGACAAGACAGATGCTCTCTCTAGTCTCCTTATAACCTCTACATCGTGGCATTTAGACCTCAGCAAAAGGCTGACCTCATCTTCCAGGAAAGGGTTGCCTTCAACTCACAGAGCATCTAAACCAGAAACCCAGGCAAATCCCATCCTCCAAACCCTGGCCTGGGCAGAGCCAGCAGCCAGTGTCCCATGTTCCCACTGTGTCCCATGTTCCCAGCCCTGGGGTCGTTGCCACGTGCTCAGGGCCTCGTTTACTGCCCAAACCTCATCCCTGCAGTTAAAACCGTGAAAAACCTCAGCTATTCCCTGGCTGCTCCAAGGAAAGGCAAGTGCTCCAGCAGCCTTGTCAGATAAAGCCCTGCAAATCTCTGGCACGAGGATGTGCTCCCACAGCCGCTCCAAGCTGATGATTAAGGACGAGGATTGGCAATTAAAGACAGAGCGGCACAAAGCACTGCCTTAAATTTTTTCATTTTCAAGAATTTCTTGTGTTTTGGGCTGCAGAGAGCTCCCCACTGCCCCATCACCATAACTTTGATAATGCCCTGATGGGGTGACAAGGGGTGTGCATTTCCTATTCCAATCAAGAAAAAAACTCCAGAGGGCAATGAGCTGCTGGGTCATTACCCAGCTCTGTGTGCTGAGCCCAGCCCGAGGGACACATCCCCAACATGCTCCCTCCCTTTCTGCTGTTTTATTGGAAAGAGCAAATTTTAGTCACCAGTACACCTTAAACACGCTCAACACCAAAAGCAGTTCCCACTGCTAATGAAATGGAGGTGTTTCTCCACGTTTGAGTCTCTAAGGACAGCAGTGTGTACGGGTGCTGAGCCAGATCTCCAGGATATATGGCCCTAATCCTATTAGGCCAGGCAATCTTTTATTTGCTTGTGTCTGTTTTCCTCCTGTGTCCATGTTCCTCCCCTCTTCTTGTCTTTCCAGACCCAGTTTTCTCACTGGATTAGTTTCTACTGTGGCTAAAAACAGCATCTACTACAACAGGAACCAGACCTCTCTTAGAACCATGAGCCAGCACTTGGATAAAAATTCTGACTTTGCCAGATTGTGGCTTCTTTTCTATTTCTTGCCTCCTTATACAAAAATAGTAAATATATCATGCATAACATCACAGAAAACAAGGAGTTCTTTCTATTCCCTTCAGCCTTATCTACAGGTTTCTTGGCTCTGTGGATCCAGGATGCTTTGCTGAGGACCTGGATGAGGAGAGGATCGGAGTCATCTTCTCCCATTTTTAATAAAAAAATTCCTTTTGTGTAAACACACTGCAAGCCACAGTGTTCATGGTGCCTGTACTTTAATCACCACCTAACTAGGATGTCTTGGAGCAGTTTGTGTGCTGCTCTCCAATGCCCAGCACAGGATGTTTGGAGGATGGATGGTTCAGGTTTTCCTTCCCTGGGTGCTACTGTGCTGCTCTCTGGAAACCAGGATGCAACGGGGAAAGGAAAATGGAAAAGGAGGAAAACGCCTCTGGTTCAGCATGAAGCAACCTGATAACACAACCACAAATGGGGGAAACACTGGTGAGATTGGAGACAACAGAGGATTCTGGAGGTTGTGGCAAGCTGGGAGGTTTTGACATCCTGGCTCCCTCCAGGAGCATTTAAGGGCTTTGAGCACTTCCCAAATCGTGGTGGATTCCTTCCTCCCTTCCACCAGCACCCACATTTGCACAGCACAGCTAAAAGCAACATGAAAATCCCCCTTCCTGCTCTCCTGAGCCTGTGGTGGCCCTGAGGGCGCAAGGACCAGGCTGGGGACAGCGACCCACCGGGGTGACAGCGGTTTCCAAACCGACTCACCAGGACTGTGGCTTCCTCTTCATGATGCCCTGGCGTCTCCACTGCGAGTGGGGGCTCAGGTGGTACGTGAGCTGCCGGCAGAGCTTCTCCATGGCCCCCAGGGAGTCCCCTTCCTGCAGAGACAAGGGAAGGACACCAGGTGAGGGGTCTGCAGCGTTGCCGTCACACCCAAGGGATGCTCCGACCCCAGAGAGGCTCCAGGAGCTGGCACCATGCTGGAACCGTGCTCCAAACTCTGTAAGGGGGAAAAAAACCCCTCTGATTGATAAGAAGCTGCAAGGATGCACCGTTATCATCGGACACTACGCAATAGCTTTCAGCACTAAAATTTTACAGAGATGGATTAAATAAAGCAAACTACCCATCCATTACTGTCAAAACTGCTTCACAGAAGAGCAAACAGGGGCTTTGTGAGCTGATGGAGATCTTGGCAACAGAGCTCAGCAGAAACTCTCAAAACGTTTATATTTTAGGAAAAAAAAAAGGCTTGAAGGAAAACAGGGATTTTGTTGTCCTCTCAATTTCAAGTAAAACTTTCACCACAAAGGATACTGGCTTGGAAAACTTTAATTCTGGTTAAATTTTGGTTCCTAAACTTTGGAAATTTTGGTTCCAAAAAATAAAACAAAATACAACCCCCAGTATCTGGACTGTTCAATCATGTCTCATTTCAAGATCTTCACATACGTGCTGTGACATCCAATAACATAAACCACCCATCCTGCTCTGCCTTGCTTGCTCTCTGAAAGGTCACAGGCAGAGATTAACCCAACCTAAAGTTCAATAATGATAAAAAAGATCAAGATGTGACAATTGGCGGTGTCAGCCTGGTTTTATCAAACTGCTGCATCATGAAACATCTTAGAGAAGACACAGAAACTCAACCAGGAAACCCTACGATAAGCACTCGGTCTGGGGTCTTTGATCACAGAGATGGCTCAGGATTTTCTGTGTGCTGGGACAAGCCAGGCAGGGATGCTGAGGAAGATGCTGAGGAAGATGCTGCTGGACACCCAATTACTGCTGCCTTCACGTCCTCCCTGCCCAGGTGCCCTGGCAGAGCTGTGAGCTCGTGTTTCATGCAGCCTAATTTATGCAATGTATTCTCCCCCTCGCCTCCGAGTCAGCAGAGCGGGACCGGCCTTATAAAGACATCATAAATATTGAATTACCAAGGAGCAGTTGGGATTTTGACAAATCACCTCTGGGTGTACAGGAAAACAATTACATCAGGTTTTCTCAGGGTAAAAAAACCCCAACAAACAGGACAAAAGGGCGTCTCTACAGATGGCTGGAGCAGAAACACCAGTGCGGGACTTGTGGTTTTTAGTTTCTCTGTTCAATCCACTCTGTAAAAACGAAGTCTTGACATAAATTGGGGTAGTTTATTCCCAGACATATCCAAGTGCCTACACAGTGACTACCATTAATCCAAAGCTGATTTAATGCAGGGTGATACCTTCTCGGCTCCATCTGCACCAAAGGCACGCAGTGACAGGTGATTTCAGCAGCTCAGGTAGAAACTCCAGATCCACAGATACCAGCAGGGCACGGTGTATGGAAAACATTGTGTCAGCACGAGCTGGGAACAGCCTGAGCCAGGAGCCATTTCTCACCTGAGCTCCGCAAGAGTTTGACGGATGTACCTCCCGATTCCCGGGAAATATGGGTTTAAGAGCATATTTAAACCCATGCTTTTCAACACCTCATTTATCACCGCGCTTAAATTGAAACAAGGGTTTTAATCCCACAGATTTCAACGGGATGTCAGCCTGTGCTAAACCCCAGGCATGCCCACAGCTCCTCTCCCGCCAGCGACCCTGCGGCAAGAACCAGGTACTGCTCTGGGCCTGGGGGTGGGTGAACCCTGGGAGCCTCAGCCTGGCCAATTAACACAGGTAAAAAAAAAAAAAAAAAAGAAAGACAAGGGTTTATTTCATGTTTTCCACTGGAAGGTCTGGAAACACATTGCAGTCATTCCTTAATTAAAGCCTCAACACATTTCGGGAAGGCAGCAGCGCACGCCGCTCCCTCCCAGCGCTCTCTGCCAGCAACACCTTCCTCGCTGTGTAACCAGCATCCCCAAAGCGAGAGGAAAACACCACGAGTTTTGACACCTCCCTATTTTTTCTACCTTTGTGTAATATCCACAGCAAGCTGCCAGGTGCCATCAGGTTTCATTTTATCTGTTTTATTCTTTTTCAGCTGTTCTCTTGCAAAGCACCGCGGAAGCCCCTGAAATAGCAGCATCCACCCTGGGTGCTGTGCGGGGGTTCCCATCTCCCAGCCCTCCCTGCATCCTCTGAAAAAAACTCCTTGTTGAGAAGGAAACAATGTGCTAAAATGCTGTGGAGTAAGGACACAGTGCTGACATTCTGTGCTGCAAATTACGTCCAACATAACCCTGAAAGAGATAATGAAATTTGTCTCCAGTATTATCTCCCAACAACTGAACTGCCAGGGAAGTGAAATGATGCACAAGAGAATGTGGAAAAGAAGCTGAGAAAGTAAAAAACCCAAATTTTTGCTAGTACAAATGTGACAGGATCATCTTGCCTCTCCAATAAAAGGCTTTTCCCCTTCAGCTGCCAGACCTCTGCTGCAGTGGGTCCAGGTGGCTGGTGGAAGCTCAGACCTGAATTTCACATCAAACTGATTTCTGAGAACTTCATCCCAAAGAATTCCTCTCAACAGAACCCAGCAAATCGTCCAACAGCACTGACACAGCACACTGAGGGGGGTCCAAGGAAAGAGGCTGCAGCAGGGCAAAGTGTTTTAATCCTCTGTATCAGCAGCCACACCCAGCTCATCCTTCCATGGTCATCCCAAACAGACCACTCTTTCAGCCCTTTTTCTTACCAAGCTCAGCTCCCAAACCCTGCACATACTGGGCTACTTCTATTTTTGAGTTTTAAAATATGATTTAGAGAACATAGTTTCTACACACACCAACTCATGCATGGTCTGTAGCTAAGTGCTACAGTTAAACACTGGGATAAACAAACAGTCCATTTCAGAGCCCTCAAAAGACACATTACTTCTGCACATCTCATTCCCATCACTGCACTTCACCTGCCCATGGGTGAGACACAAACCCTTCTGCTTCAAGAACCCACATTTTTTAGGTACTTTCCAGAACCTCTGCAATTCCAGGAGTCTCCAGAGCAGCCCCAGGGGTGATCCCTGGCACACGAGGGCTGCCCTGGGCTGCACAGAACTTGTGTGCAGGAGAAGGGAGTTTTGCTGGTGCAGTGCCAAAGGCTCCTCTTACGGTCTAAACAAAAGCTTGTTCACTGTTTATGATCCAAGTCTATCAGGAAACAATTGAAGCTGACGCACACCCTCGTGGGACTGAGCCCAAGAGACTGTTTGAAAACTGAGTCAGCTTAAAAATCAGCCCAGCTTGCCTGTGTTGGCAAAGTTTTAACCTCGCTGTCTGTACCATCAGCATCCTCAGGCATGATGGAAGAGAAGCCCCAGACCCCACCGGGCAGGCAGATCCTGCTGCCATCCTGCCTTGCTGCTTCCAGTGATTTAACTGCTTCCCACAAAATGAAAAGCACCAGCCAAAAGGTCTTTTTGCCCCACCTGCTCCAGTCTGGATCACATCACTCATGCAAGGTCAGTATAAAGCTGGGGTTTTGTGGTCAGAGGGTGCATGAGTGGCCGGGCAGACTTCCCTCAACCCGCAGAGACCGAAACCCACAGCGCTGGCTTTTGGCAAACACCGCGTGCCCTTTCCACAGAAAGGGCAATAATAAAGCACAGGGAGCACATTGTCACACCACCAGACCCAAACTGCAGCAGTAATCATTCCTGAAATAACACACAGGGATGAATCTCTAGCAAAGGCATCACCAGTGACACCACATAAGATCTGGCCCTTCTAAACATCAGGCATTTGTGGGTACATGTGTGGGAAAGTGCATTTGGTACTCTGGTTTCCAAACTCTGGGAGGAAAACTGCACAACATCTCAGGGTTGGGGAGATAGGACAGACCACACAGAGAGCTCAGCTTTCCCAGCTGACAGTGCTGCCAGGAAAAAGCCTGTTTCATAGAGCTGGGATATGGCCTTTCCCTTAGCACTGCACTCACAAGCCAGCAGATAAATGCTGGTAAGAGGCTGGTGACGAGCTCAACTGAGCTCCCCAGAGATCCATCAGCCACACATCTGGAAATATCCGTGAGTTCCCAAAAACTCTCAGTGCCATGGTGTTGCACACACATGTACAGATCCTGCATGGACAGAATCCCGTGTCACACAGCAGAACTGCTGTGAGCAGCACCCAAATGGGGGCCAAAGCCTCACTGCAAGAAGCAGGAATGTTTTATGGCACTTGCTTTCCCTTCCATGCATCTTGGCTGCCCAGCTGGAAAGCTCTGAGGAGAAGATGTGAGCACATCACACAGCACCTGGCTCTCGGCAAGGCTCAGGGAGCCCACGAAGCACAAGCCCAGCTGGTGCAAGACTCAGCTCAGGGAAGCAGTTTTTGGGCAATATCTTGGTTTCTATTCAACTGTGTCCCCCCCAAGGTGGCAGAGACCCAGCACAGCTCCCAGCCATCAGGCACGAGGCAAAGCCTGGGTCAGAGGAGGGATGTGGGGAAAATTGAGAGCAGAGGCTCTTCCCTGCAAAGGGCCCCTTTCCCCATCGTTCTCCTCTGCCTTTGCCTGCCCTGGAGAAGCAAAGGGCTGCTCACTGCTGGGAAGAGCCCAGAGATTCATGAGATTTTAATCCCTTAACAGATTTCAGCTGGGACAGGGATTCATGGCACATGCCCCATCTGCAATCCACAACCAGCCCCGTGCCAGCGGGATCCCGTTCAACTGGAAAACAAGGGGGAGCAGCAGGAGCTGAGCCCTGGCTGTCCCCACAGGGGAGGGGGTGCCCCAGGCACGTGCTGGGCACCACCAGGGTCCTGCTGCTGGCTCCAGCCCTGGAAGGGGACCTCTGGATGAAGGGCTGGAGCTCTGGATGAAGAAACAGGATTCAGTCAAACTCCAGGGATAAGCGAGAGCAGGTGGAGGCCAAGAGCCAGGATCACCACATTCTGTCCTGCCAAACCTGCCCTGGGTTCTGCAGGGGGACCAGTTTTATCCTCACTGATGGTGTAAAATGTGGTGTAGAGGGGAAACCATTCAGCCTCCACCCGCACCCCACAACAGATCCCGTGGGTGAGGCATCACCCGGCATCTGCACACCACCTTTAACCACTAATGAGCCATCCCTGGAAACGTTCCTCACTGCCAGAGAGGGAGGGGCTAATTGGAAGCAGAGGGATTACACCATGGGAAAGCAAACACGGGATGAACAGGACCATGGTTCCACTGGGAAAAACAACCCTGGCATCGCTGCCTGCCCTCCTTGCATCACCACGCGGCAACAACTCCTGGGCGATGCAAGACGTAAGGTTTGGGTTCACAAACTGCTCCAGAAGAAGCAGCCAAAGAACTCGGAGGAGGACACAAAGCACAGGAAAGCCTCATGATAAAGATGTTATTACAAATTAATTTGTTTTCATTAAGAAATTAATCACCCGCTCCTCCTCCAGCAGCAGAATCCCTGGTGATGTGCAGAGCTCTGGGGGGGCTGCACTGGGGCCAAACATCCTGTAAAATAGGCCAACGTTAATGATTAAAGAGCCCTGGTGAAGAATTCCTGCTGCAGCACAGCAGGGGATTGACCCAAATTAGAACAATTAGCCATTGTCTGCAGGCGGAGGAAGCGACAGGTTTTTTTTTGTGTCATTACACAGTCCCACATTTCTGTCACTCACAATCAATCCCGAGGAAATTAAAAAAAAAAAAATGGTGCTGTCCTGCAAATCTTAACACACAAGAACTTCCATACTGGCCCTCCCAAATCGTGATTTTGACTTGATTAAAAAATATTTTTTTTCCTTTCTTGATTTCTTTTTAAAAACTTTTCAAACTTGCAGCATCACTTCCTGGATGCTGCAGGATTTGCAGTTGCTGCTCTGCTGCACAAAAAGCTCTGTCCAGGCACAAACCACTGCAGTCACAAGCCAAGGAAACTGCACTCATCCTGGGAGCACCATTCCTGCATATGAAATATTTGATGTGGAGACCCGTTCCATTTGCTTTCCATACAGTTCAGTAGAGGGTAAACCTTAAAACATGACCTATTTCACACAAAAAATACAGAGTGTGATAGATTTCGTTCCAAATCCTCCTCCTTGGTTTTTTTTTTTTGTCTTGGGTGATTAGCTAGGACAATGGGATAATAGTTCAGACTATTAAGCAAAAAAACCCAAACAGCTGAGAGATAAAAAACCCCTATGTTCACAATGATAAATGGAGTTATTACACAGTTAAACAAAGGTAGGAAATAGTGAGAGATGCTCTGGGAAACCCTAGGACAGATCATCCTCAATGGCTTTAATGTGTATCAAATCAGTTATTAAAAAATCAGCAAGAAGCAAAAGAGAGCAAATCCCCAGTAACCCGTGCTGGTGTGGGGATAGAGCCTGGAAAGGATGACAAGGAAATGAAGAGGAAATGTTGCCTCACCGCTGTGAAATGGCCCCACGTGCGAAGGTTTCACACGCTGTGAGGTCCCTGACACATCCTAAAGCTGATGGGACACAGGGACCTCCAAACACCTGCTGGGAAGGCAGGAGGAGAAGGCACAGGGACACATCTCAGGGAATCAGCGAGAGCCGCGCCCGCCACCCACCAGCGCAGAGCGGGTGAACCCCCCCATAACCCAGGTCAACACGGTGGCTGGGAGAAAGCTCTGCCCACCCAAAACCTGCAGCTGCTCCTGTGGCCCCAAAATGTCTTTCCCTGGCTGCTGGCACCAGAACTGCATCCTGCTCCCCGGCCCGGCCCCGGCGCTGCACAGAACCCGAATTTACGCCGCCTTCCTTTTTGATGTAGTCACGCGGAGCTGAAGTCATCTAATGGCTTGCTGGTTTTCTTTTTTTCTTCCCTTTCTTCTTTTTTTTTTTTCCCTTTCAAAGCCTGGGGCTAAACTGCAGCCTATTGTTGCCTGCAGACATCTGCGCTGCAGCCCCAGCGCCCACCCCCAGACGTGCCTTCAGAACTGACCTCCTCCTGTGAGACCAGGAGCTGAGGAGGTAGGAAAGGCCTTAAATCCACCATTCCCATCTCACTGAAGACCAAAACATGGCAGTACCCTACAACCCCATCCAGGTGAGCAGGGGAGGATCCACAGCAGCAACAAATCCCTCTTGCTGCGTGGCTGAATTCCTCAGGCAAGGCATGAGAAACCCCCCTTGTCCTGTAGGGAAGAGCTCTCCAGGGAAGTGTCCTTAAAATATCACCATAAAGGCACTGCAATTCCCTCTCCATCATTACAGGCTCCTCTGGGAAGAGAATCCAGAGTGTGGAGAATGAGTGATGAGGTGGATGATGCCCAAAGGCAAGCAGATATTGGCACAGTGGAGGGAAATGACATATCTTGTCCACATGGAGGAAAACTAGATCCAAGTGAAGTGACAATATTGGCCTTAGATGGGCCAGTCTGACCACCCAACAACACCGTGCAGAACTTCTTTTGAAAATAAATCACGTCTGTTTTAATTCAAGTTAGAGGAGGGACGGAACAAATTTAATAAAGGCCATTTTAATAACAATGAGGTTGTTCCCAGAAGGCTTCACTGCAACTGAGCTAATTCCACTTGATTTTTCCTGAGTTTCTCCAGGTACTCAGCCATGAGGCCAAACACCACCCCTGCCTCCCCCTGCTCAAGGTTAGGGCCAAGCACTCACTGGCAGCAGAGACACCCTGATGGCTTTTGTAAGGGAAGGATGTGCCCCAGAATTAATTCACATCATGAAATGGCCAAAAAAAGAGCAGCTGGTCTCAGAAGAGAATGAAGGTCTCTTATAGGAGAAGGGCCATTTGGCTGCTTACAGGAAAAATGCATTTTTTTGGCATAGGAAATTCAGCTCTGGGCTCGGTGACCCCTGTCTCAGCACGGCTCCAGCACTGAGCTCATGGCAGCTCAGGTCCTGCCATAAGCAGCACTCCCCATCTGCTTTGATGAAAGGCCAAAGCGTGAGGCCTTGGACTCAGTGTTGACACACCAAAATGAAAAGCAATGTACAGTGGGGCTTATCGAGAGAGCCAGAAGTATGAGATGAATGGGATCTGCAGCAACTCAGGAAGTTATTCAAAAGGATTCTGGAGTAATATTACACTTGGACTTCAGAGAAGCAATTAAAGAAGGCAATAAAATTCGAGGTGATAGATGGCCCTGGGGGGGGACATGTAAGATAAAGGGAAATTGCAAAAAAGAATATAAAAATCTTCTGTGAGAGCTACTGGAGGGTTCCCAGCTTAGCTTCCACAGCAGAGGAGGAATGAGCAGCAGTCAGAATAGCGTGGGGAATGGCAGGGATCTGCACCCACCAGCTGCACTGCCCCATGCTGTGATGCCCAATGCCTGCCCGAGATGTGCACAGCAAAGCTGTGCCTGTGGAGGAGGCCTTTGAGCAGCATCACTCCAACACGTGTTCCTGACATACACAGTAAGGTCCTCAGCCAAATAAATTGGGCCCACTTGAGTGCTATAAACAAAGTCACCAATGGGGAGGCCATTTAGGTGCCAGTGTCCGTTCCTGGAAAGGTCACTGGACCATCCTTTTAATGACAGATGCATCTGTACCCTCCTGACAGACACAGGGAGCTGCCATAAAACAAAGAGAGCAGCTAAAAATCCAGAAGAGCCATTCATTACCCTGGAAATATCTCAGCAAACAACCAACTGGCAAGATAATCATTACAGCTGGTGCAGAACAGCAAAGAGAAAAACACCCAAGGTGCTGCTGACTGGGCTGAGAACAGGAAGGGCCGTCAGAGGTGTCAACCTCCAACGCCTGCTGAAGTCAGTGTGGTCAGTGGGTGATGGCACTCACCCTCCTCCTCCACACACAGACAGGGAGGATTGATTTCAGAGCCTTGGGGATGCAGAACCCATGGGCAGCTCCTGCCCAGGGGGTGCAGAGCTCCCCACCACTCTCTGGCTGGCCAAGAGCAGTTTGCAGGTGAAGCTCCATCGTGTTTTGGCAAACAGCATCATCCCTTGCCTGATGTCTCTACTTACCTGTCCAGCCTCAGCCTGCAGAAAGTGCTCTGCCTCCTGAGGGGCTCCTCTATTTACTTCTCAGCCTCTCAGCCCCTGCTCAGGGATGGAGTGATGGGGGCACAGAGCTTACCATGGAGTCTGTGAGTCTCCCACCATCCTGCCCTGAGCAAACCTGGCTCTTCAGCCAGACCCTGCCTTGGCCTCTCTCTGCAGGAGCTGGTATTTCTGAGGGAACATCCCATTTGGAACCACAGGTCACAGCCCAGCACCTGCCTTTGCTGCTAAATGCAGGAACCTCTCACTGTCCTCTGCACCCACCTCCCCCCAGGGCTAAACCAGACGTGGATTCTTTGGTTATTTATGTCCCAGATGTAGGACACCACGCAGAGACTTTCCCAGCCCAACAAGTCTCCTGCAGAGCCTGTGTCTCAGCTGCACCGCGCCAGATCCCACGGGAAGCCACCCCCAGTCCAGGCTGTTATTGCTGCTGGAGGAGACCAGGACCATCCCTGGGATACTGCTGCAAATATTTATGTCATTCCCTGGAGGCTCTCAGCCCCTCACCACAGCCCTGGGAGCCTCATGATGTGCATGAGAGCCTGGGGAGGGGCAGCAGCGACCCCCTCACATCAGTCCCTGTTGTTCCCTGCAAATGTGAATCCCAGGGCAAGGGCATAACCCTCAGAGCAATGCTCATCTCCAGCTCATTAACCACTGTGGGGCCCTCGTAGGCACAAGAGAACTGGGAATTTTCCTTTTTTTTTTTTTTTAAGGAAAAAGATAAGATCACAGTAAGGAAGCAGCAGTCGACAGCATCCAAGCTCTCCCAGCAACAGCTCAGGGAAGGAGTGGGGTCACTTCATCACGTGCTCCAAGCAGATGTGAAACTATGGATGCAGACACAAGAGCTGTACTGGGGATTTCCTGGAAGGATGGATGGCAAGGAGAAAAAGGAAAGTGACAGAGAAACTGGGAGGATTAGTAAATTACCCTATGATTGCAAAACTCTTTGAAGATGGAAAGGGTGGGATAAAGCTCTTACCCAAATCCTCAAATACTCCAAACTGTGAGATAATCACTTGCTGGACTTCGACCAGAAATCACAGTCCCTGCCATCTAGGAAGAGCAATCACTGAAAATCCTCCTGGCACCTTCCCTATCTACAAGAACTCATCTCTCTGCTTCTCTTTATTACTTTTTTTCCTACTAGAGATGGGGCAGGTGCATCCCCACTGGAAGGATCAATCACATGGTGATTCTCAGGGAAAGGAGGGCACATTTTACACATGGGGTGAACCAGACAGAGGGGTCTGTGCCCTACCCCAAACCTGCAATGCTGCTCACTGAGACAGCTCCTCTATTTGGCTGGGTGAAAGCATCTCTGAGCCAAACTGAGGGGATGCACAGCTGCCCCTGCAAGGTGACTCTGTGCTGGGAGCTGCCAAGGCAAGAGCTTGGAGATCAGCAGCAAAGGGACAAACTTCTCCTTGCTCCAAGAAATAGCCTGAAGCATATGTCAGGACAGCTGTGATGCTGCAGACAGGCTAAATGCCAGTAACTCTTCAAATTCCGGGATTTGTGCTGGAAATGAGAGAGCTCTGGTGAGTTCAGTGTTGTGCACAACCTTTCCCAAATCCAGGCATCGCTTTTCCTTACTGCGAAATGCTGGAAGGGCTCTTTCCCTTTCTCATACAGGGCTTGAGGAACCAGAAGGAAAGGGCACAGAGAGCTGTTTGGCAGTACCAGTGGCTTATCCTCAGTGCTTTCAGCTCACCCTGCAGCACCACGGGTACTCAGCACCTCCGGTGCAAAGCCTGGCCATGGTGCACAGAATCTGAAATTTGGGGCACATGCAAAACAATGGATTTTTCTTCAAGCCCACAGCATGGGGCAAAGGCAGGATTTGGGGCAGAGACCCTGGGCACATCACCATCTCCATCTGTTCCCCCAGATGCTGCAGGACAGCAGCACACTCGCTGTGGTGCAGCAGGGCTAATCAAAACATGCCCCAGCACCTCCAGTGGTCAGGGCTGAAAAATGGGTGTACCAGCTGACTGCAGCCCCAAAACTGCTGCGATTGGATCCTAATATCTGTTAGAGCTTCTTTCAGCCACCTTGGCAAATGGTGAGTAGGCCTCTTCTGCCTTAACCGAGTCAGATGTGGCCACACACCACATCAATTCCTCAGCCACCAGCAGTGGTCTATCAACGGAGAGGAAACTGCTCATTAAACCCCTCAGACTCATTTCTGCAAATCCACATTGCCAGCAGACCATTTGCTCACTTAGTAGTGACACACCTGTGAGTTAGGCTAGAAACAGATACTAAAATACCCATCCAAGTGGCAGCTCTGCCCTCCAGCCATCCCACAGGACAGGTCCCCACCACGCACTCCTCAGCACTCCAGGTAAATAAATAACACTCCTGCCAGGAGGCAGGGAATCAATATGCTTCCTTCCTTTGTGGTAAATTATGTTCTGATTAAAAGCTAAATGAGCTGAACTCAAACGTCGATTGCCATCAGAAAACATCAATAAAATATGTTGTTACTGTTTAATGAGGTACCTGCTGCTTCATCCGTCCTTTCCCCTGGGGACACTTGGAGAGGCTGTGGGTGAAAGGGTCCTTAGGAAAGATCCAAAGCTAAACTAGGCAACTACAGCCTCACCCACAGACTCTTCTTTACCCCCATGGTAAGCCCAAGATAGCCATGAAATATCTTTTCCTGCTACTGGCTCGTTTTAATCTCCTGCTCCAGCTCCGACCCGCGCGATGATGCTCGTCACTGGCAACCGGTGTCACCAAGACGCTCTCAACTGCTTGGCAGAAAAAGGGAAGCTGAGCACGCAGCTCTCCACACATCACTTGCTGCATGATGTGGCACCTGACATTTTGGAGGCGCTGCAAAATCCACCTCCGAGCCGATAAAATGCACCCTGCGGCATTTCGGAGGGTTTGCAGATGGTTACGCCGTGGTTAGGAAAGGTTGTCCTATTATTGTGGGAACTGAGCAAAGGGCCTGGCAATTCTGCCAGCTGGCACTGGGATTTTGGGTTTAAGCAACACGAAAAGAGAGAAAAAGATAGAAGTTTGATAAAAGTCACCTTGGCCACGCTGGAGTGGTTAATGATAAAAGTCACCTTGGCCACGCTTGGAGTGGTTAATGGCTGGGTTTGATGATCTGAAGGGTCTTTTCCAACATAAATGGTTTTATGATCAGACTGTGATTAACTGTTCAATATCCCCACATGCAAAGTGAGCACCGGGGAGCACATTTATCAGGCTGGGAGGGATAAGGACAGCAGGGGCTTCCTTGCACCCCACGGGGTTTGGCTAAGGAGGCTGAGGCAGGGCTCATCCCTTCTCCACCCACAATCCATTAAGTTGCCAGCAGTGGCACCATCAAAGCCCATCTAGACCTCACCATTATTCCCTTTTAGCCTTAATACTTTAAAAACCTGCAAAGTGCAATTTTCCCCTGTTTCCAACCGAGGCACTCTGCTCAGCTTTGGCTCACACACAAGGGTTTTAGGGAACATTTCTGTTTTTCAAAGGGAAGATGAGCAGAGAGCATGGCACATTAAGTTAGCAAAGAACCAGAGCTGTCATTAGTGGGGCCCGAGCTTTGCAGCCTCTTTCATACTTCAGGACATTTTAATGTATTGCAGATGTCTTAAATATCCATAAAGAGTGATCTTCACACTTGGAGCAAGACCAGCCAAAAAAAACCCAGAAAGAGCCACTCACACAGAATAGACTTAGCTGAATCCCCATCATCCCCTTTGCTTTTATATCAGATATTTGGGGGTTTAGAGGGATTTTCTTCATAAATCAGCCTCCTTCTATGATGTTTCTTAAAGCAAAGAATAAGTAATACTTAGTGCTCTCATAGCACTTTGCATCTGGAATCTGAGAGCTTTGCAAGATGTGTGAGATTTTCCTTGCACGTCTCACAGCAAAAGGGAAAGGTAAGAAACTCTCTGAGGATGACAAGCTCTCCTGACACCCTGTGCCAGAGTGTCCCTCAACAAGTCATCGCTCCATACCCACAATGTCAGCTCATACTGCTGTAAAAACAAGTTTGATGTCAGAAGCTTGGAATGATAATTTGAATTCAAGATCAAATAACAGCACACATGATGGAGGAGCTGGATTATGTGCTTGGTTTGGGGATAAAGGCACCGAGCTGGTGGTCATGGTGCCCTGATTACATTCACCCTGTATAAACTGAGTTGATTAATACAGTTCTAGCCACATGTTACAGCACTCAGGATAAATCAGAGGAAAAATGCTCATTTTAGCTTCAGTGCAGCTCCATCAGAAATAATATATTTTAAAAACTCTGGGCATGAAAGCCCCAACATCATTTGTAAGTTAAGTCTTTACACCACAGGGCTGAAGAAGGGATAGAAATAGACTATTTCACCCAGATCACAATAACCATTTTCTCTTTCCATATTTTCTTCTTTTCATGGGTGACAATTCATGTAATCAAACCCATTTTGCAAACCTGATCAATTTGGAGCTCATGCAGGAAAAGGCAGCTGAGCCAGGGATGTGGCTAAGCATATATTGCTCAAATGACACAAAAGTGAACAGGAATATAGATCTTCAATCTGTCCAGAGCTACACAGGCAAAATCCATTTTGCTTCCAGTCACTTCTCCAGCTACACCAACTGCTTAGAAGAGGTTTTAAATACCCTCCCCCAACCCATTGCTGTCACCATACATCTTGAAACACTACGAATTTTGGTGGGGAAGCTGTGCACCATGTTCCCTGCTGTGCACAGCTTCCACTCTGAGGTGTTTGCCCACATCTAACACCCTGTGTGTGAACGGGATCACGTCTTTCAACTGTTGCCCTGGAGGAGCTGCTGCCCAAGAGGTGCAGGCACCAATAGGAGAATGGACAGGCAAAGCTGGACTTTGGTGGGGCTTTCCTAAACTGCTCTGCCAGCCCTTCCCTGGCCACTGACCTGCAGAAAAGCCTTCCTTCAGAGAAAGCAGCAGGATGGGGGACAGCAAAGCCAAAAATCTCACTGTGTATTTACTCTGGGCAGCCTTCAGGGCTTGGAGGAGCTTCCACAGTACATCCCCAGGCCAGCAAGAACTGGTGCAATCCAACAGCCCAAGGTCACAAGGCCAAAAAGGCTTGTGAAGCCCAAGGCTTCACTTTCTCCTCCCCCCCAGCCCCACTCAGTGCTTATCCCAAATTCAGCAAGTCCCCAAACTGGAGGAAAGCCTGACTCCCTCCCTATCCCAGCCATCCATGCATGTGGCTTTGGTGTGTGGAAAAAGAAACCAGTTTAATTTTCCAACAGTTTACAGCCAGATATTCCTGCTGGCAAGAAGACCTGTGAATTTTTTACGGGGGCCCTTTGCTCCTTACGCGATTGTGTTTTCAGCTCCTTCCCAATGGAAACCGGAGCAGCCACAGGAAAGATGCAGGGCATTGTGGCTGCTCTGCCCCACACCACGTGGCTTTGCTGAAGCATTTTGTCCCCTTTGCCTGACCGTGGGGACAGGCAGACCTTGCCCTGGGGGCTGCACCAGCAGCACCAACTGCCTCCTCACCCCAGCAAGGGTTTTGGAAAGCGGCGTTTGCAGAGAGAGCTGAGCTGCTCTCCAAGGAACACGCCTGGCACCTTTCCATGGGGCTGGCATTGGAGAGAGGCAGGAAGATAAAAGACTGCCCCAAGGTCATGGCCATGGGGAAGAAAACACTTGTTCAAATGTCTTTGACCCAATGCAAACACCCCATTGAACCAACATTGGAAAATTCGCTGCGGAGTGTGAGAGTTTCCTGAAGAGCAAAACTGCCTCTTCCGAGGTGTGAGGAACCCCAAAGGTTGACAACAGCTGAATGAGGTGACAAATACCAAGAGCAGCATCTATGGCCACCACTCAACACCATGTTGAAATGCAACAGCAGCATTTATTCCATCCAAAAGCTCCCCTGTCAAGAGAGCAACCCTGGGCAGTTGCTCCCACACGGCTCCATCAGCGTCTCCGGAGACGCTGCGTGGCCGTGCTGCAGGCACATCCCAGCCCCTCCAGGAAGGGGTACTCAAGGCACCTGGGCTTGGTTGAACTGCATTATACGTCAGTAAGTAGGGATGGGACCAAATCCAAACCCTGACTTCCAAATGATCTGGAAAAGAGCTTTCAAGCGCCTCGGGCAAGGCTGGGATCTCAGCAGGGTCTGGGAGACTCAATCCAGCCTGTGACGTCCATACAAAATCTCACCCAAATGATTTCCATACTCAGGGCTCATTCACAGCAATCCAGGCTCCTCCAGCACAAGTTAAGTTTTCTGCCTTGCTGCAGGTTTGAATTTACTGGCTGGAATAAGCATCCACTGAACTGTGCTGAGCCACAGCCACGTTAGAGAGCCCAGGCCAACTTTTTCTGGCCATACAGACCAGGACATGTTTACCCAGAGCTTTATTTTAGCTCAGAGGAGAGACCAAGGGGTCACCTTTAAGCTAAGGGTGGTATAAATAGAGGCTGAGTAAAAAAGCAATGTACAGAAAGTCAGGGAAGTGCTCAATGCTCTCTCCAGGAGGGAGGAGGAAAGCAAGACCCCAAAGCCCTGACCAGAGAGATATTTAATAAAGCAGATTAATAGGGACCAGGGTCCAGATCAGCCCCATCTCTCCCACCTCTCCCACCTCCATATGGATGTGGGCAAGGTCACAGCTGCCTCAACCTACATATTTACGTATATTTGTGCCACAGGATGCAGAGACATTCCTTTGGCAGGCAAAGCAAAAGCCCAAACTTCTGCAACACTCCTGGCCCTGAGCTCTCTCCTGCTCTCGTACGTCCCTGCCAAGTCTCTGTCAAAGAAACTGCAGGGAGGGAAAGAGGTCTGGGAGATGGAAAATAACCCAGGTGACTGAGGCTTGCAGGTTTCTGGGGACTTAAAGAAAATCAGTGTCTCAGAAAACCACCAGGAAACACTGGGATGAAATGACTTTTCACCCAGCACCCCGAGCTGCCGAAAAGAAGAGGGTAAAGTTAAAGCACAGCCGGTGGCACCCAAACCTGAGCAAGGTGAAGTCATGGACCAGGAGCTGAGGCACAGTCCTGCTATTGCTGCACTTGCTGTCTGTCCCCTGCACAACCCCTGCTTTCCTCTCCAAGGCAACACCCATCCATCTCCTGGGGATGCCCTGGGACTCAGCAAATGTCTGTGAGCCCCTGGGGCTCCCTGGTGGAGCTCCTCACTGCACCACAGAAGACAGTACGTTCTTTGCTGCATTAATACAGCTGTCACCACTCTCATGTGAGCACTTGCCACCTGCCAGCATTTGCCACCACAGCCTCGTAAGGGACTGCTGGCCCAGAGAAGCTGTTCCTTGCTCCAGCACCAAAGCAAGTGCGTGGTGTGCTGCAAAGCCCGACCTCCAAACCTGACAGAGCTCAAGAAGCATTTGAATGATACTCAGGCACACAGTGTGACTCTTGGGAATGGTCCTGTGCAGGGCTAAAGGCTGGGCTAAGGTTTGGATTTGATGATCCTTGCAGGTCCCTTCCAACTCAGCATAATCTGTGATGCTGCCCAAAAGAGGGGAGAGGACGAGTGTGTTCAGTGCTGCACGGGCTGGATTTATTTGGGTTTTCATTGCATGTTTTACCACTGCAGAATCACAGAATAGTTCAGGCTGCAAGGGACCACAGTGGCTCATCTGGTCCCACCTCCAGAGCACCTGGCACAGGACTGTGTCCAGACAGTTCTGGAATATCCCCAGTGAGGGAGACTCCACACCCTCTCTGGGCAATCTGTTGCAGTGCGTGGTCACAGCACAATAAAGAAGTTATTCTTCCTATTCAGGCAGAACTTCCTGTGCATCAGTTTCTGTCCATTCCCCCCTGTCCTATCGCTGGGCACCTGCAAGCAGAGCCTGGTCCATCCTCTGACACCTCCCTGCACATACTGACAGACATTGATGAAGTCTCCTCTCAGTGTCTCTTCTCGAGGCTGAACAGGCCCAGCTCTCCCAGCCTTTCCTCCTAAGAGAGATGCTCCAGTCCCTTCATCATCTTTGTCACTCTCCCCTGGACCTGCTCCCGAAGCTCCACATCTCTCTTGTCCTGGGGATCCCAGAACTGGACACAGCACTCCAGATGTGCCTCACCGGGGCTGAGTAGAGGAAACCACAGATTGCTGGACTCCCACCTGATTCAGGATGAGGGGTTTGCATCTCCATGCTTACACTGGCACCAGCTTCTCCACAGCATCCAGTGCCAAAAGAAACGTGCAGGGAGACATGCAAAAGCAGGCACTTGGTGGTGGAGCAGCTCAGCACTGCATGAGTGGCCTGGGGTTGTTTTTGTGAGGAGTGCAGAGCACACACTTGGCCACGGCTCACTGTCAGTCTCCCAGGGCAAGACGTGGAGGAGAAACCAGCTTAGTCACGATGCTTTGGAAAAGGGGAACCTCAGCGGGGGAACGGGGCCTCTCTGCCTGGAAACACGCCCGGCAAAATAGGTTTCTCCAGTTTCCCACCTCATTGCCCCATGGGGGAGGAGAAAGGAAAGGATCTTATTCTCCACAAGAAAAGGGAAAGGGATCTGTGAGTACCCTTGCACAGGTTTAGCTACGCAGCACAGGGATGTGTCTGTACTTTGAGCTCATGCTGTAGGATACGGGACAATCAGAGATGGACATCTGGGTCCCTGATGTCCCCTGCATGCTGCTGCACCCACTCCACCCTTCCCAACATGAAACAGAGTTTCATGAAGCACTTTCAGAGCCAGTTTCACATCATAGTCCAGGCAGACACACTCCGAGCATCACCATGGCTTTTCCTCACCACACTAAAAAAATTTTTAAATGTCTCAAAAAAGCAATTTCCCTCATTTTTAAATACTGGTGGAGGTTATTATTAAGTAAAACACCCACAAGAAACAGCAGTGAATGACTCCATCCCTTCATACACTCTCACAGAAAGTTAAAGACCCATTGTTAGCAGCAAGTACAGGAGAGCGATGCCTGCAGGTCCCAGCTCAGACCCCTGTCCCATCACACCTGTGGATGGTCCCTTCCCAAGAAGAGCTTAAAAATGCCACAGGCAAGTCAAAAGGAGGCATGAGATGGGTAAAAGCCTTGAGCTCAGCAATAGAGATAAGAAGAGATGAGCCAGCTCCAAGTTTGCTGACTCAGAAGGGAAAAACAACCCCCTCTCCAACAAAATCCAAGGACAGAGAGCGCAACAAATGTGCTTTTTGCACTGACAGTATTGATTATTTAAAAAAAAAGGGGGAAAGAAACCTTAAATATCCAAGCAGCCAGTGGCCACCATGCAAAGTCCCATTTACCTTGGAATGGAGGGAGCCAGCCCAGGATTTTCCAAAGCCCTTTTGCTGCTAGAGCTGCCAGGGGGCAAATGGGGCTGATAGTTTTAGAAGTCCACATCTGCCCAGGGCTGCACTCACAGACTGCTCATGGCAGAGCCCAAACAGCAGCCCATGGAGGCTGTGCTTTTTTGGAAACCCAGCCTTGAAGACACGGCCAAGGACTCTCCTGTCATTTGGGTTGTGATAAATATCACATGGGGCGAGGAATGGTGTGTTATCCTCATGAGGCACAAAGCATTCCTGATGGGGCACAGTCTTTACAACACACAGTGGCAGAAAGCAGAAATAATTTGCAAACCAAGTGCTAACCCAACATTAGGTGAATGTCACTTGGTCAGCTGGAAAGCCCAATGCTGTGCAATCAAACCACGACCTCCAAGCAAATTCTCCTGGTCCAAAGACACACAAGCACTGCAGCAAACAGGAGGCTTTTTCCCTGGCACTCAGGGAGAAGCTCCACACTCCCAGCAGTCTCCCAAGCCAGCAGAGTCATGGAAGTGGGATGAGACCATGGTACCTACCGGTTTGGGGCAGTGGATGTATCTAGCAAGGCTGATGATCAAGTCATGAGTGATTGGATCCACCAGGTTTCGAAAGCTGGCGTATCGATACAGGACATCATCGAGAGAGGTCGACTCCATTCCTAAATCCTGCAGGAAACAGGGCAAAGCAGCAATATTAGAAGTGCTACAAATGCCTAGTGTGGATCTTAAAATTATCCCACACTGGTGGTGCCCATGGGAGAAGCCAAGAAGAAAGTGATTCCCACCACCACCCAACACAAGGAAGGGACACACTGCAAAGAGGCATTAGAGGTACAGAAAGAACACCCTCGTGCCAATAATAAATCCATACAAGCCATAAATAAATAACAAAATCCAAACAAGCCATAAAGCCACTGAGCTAACAGTACACTTGCAACAAAGTCAACCCAAAGAAGACTCCAGAGAACGTAACAGCTCGATCAACATGAAACTGCAGCTGGAGAATAAACACAGCATAGATGTGCTCTGGGTCTGCTGTGCACAGGGAGGAAAGAATGAGCCTAAAATTGCAGCAATGGAAACAGGAGGATAAACTGGAGTGGGGGAAGAACAAAGTGCTGGACTAGAATGACCAGGGAAGGTGTGGAAGCTCTGCCATTGGAAACTGGACAAGGTTGTGTCAGGAGCAGTTCAGATCGAGCTGATCCTGCCCTAGGGATGGATCAGACCTCCTGAGGTGCCTTCCAAGACTATTTTTTATGATTTGCAATTCTTAGACATAATAATTTGAGGAATTTTGGCAGAGAACTCATCATTATATTAAATATGTTGCTGCACAGGGATGAGGAGGGGAAGGGTTATATACAGTGTACTCCTTTAACTTCAAATGTATATAATATCCAAATATATATATAGTGTACTCTTTTACTTCCCATGGAGCTGGTGACATCTGGCACAAAGACTTTCCTGTTGGCAAATATAAGCCAATAACTCCGTGGCCCCCTGCAATAAACTGGAGTCTGTCCTGAGCTCAGAGATGCTCCAGCCCCAACAAACCAAACCACATTGGTTTTAGGTGTTGATGCTCTGTGACTTCAGCCAGGCTGAAAACAACCATCTTCACTTAAAAAAAAAAATTGTGCCTTCAGACTCTGGCTGCAGCAGCCAGAGGGATCTCACATTACCTGCAATTACAGCTCGGGGCCACAAATGAGGTGGCAAGTCTTTATCACACTGGTTTCCTTGGTATTTTTAGGATCACCCCTGCAGCACTGACTGAGTTAACACCAGCTTTGCCAACTCTTTGACTGCAAACATGTCATTTAGTAAAAAAGAGCCAAGGCAGTTAAAAATCACACAAATGAGGCTGCCCTCCCTTGCCGGGAGCGCCAAAAAAGCCTCAAAACAACAAATCCAACCGGCCACAAAACCCAACCAGCCAACCTGCCCACTGAGAGCAAACGTGCCCAGCTGGAAAACTGAAGTGGCCAAACTGATTTATGGTCTATCTCGTGGCTTCTGCCAAGTTGGCACTTTAAAAAAGAAGAACTAATCTCAGTGTGGAGATGCAGAGCTCAGCTGAGGGCATGCGCTGTGCTCGCTGTGGCAGCCAGGCCAGCCCACCAAAGCTGTTCCAGAGTGGTTGCCTTTGATTAGGCTGGAAAAACTACCAACTCATTTGTTCAAGGTCATCTTCACCCTCCTGTATTTCAGCACCATGAGGACCTGCAGGTGACTGCGCAGAACTGGAGCTTGGGTTCCTCTGCAAGAGGAATAACAGGGAAAAGAGAAATTGTGTGGATAATGTAGGAAAGGGAGATGCCCAGAGGTAACTCCCTCTCTTTCAGGAGGAGAAACACCAAACAGCAGTGTGGATGTCACCTTCCCAGTCTGGTAGAGCTCAACATTAGGATTTAGCAAACATCAGCTAAGAGTTGGATTTGGTCCATGGCCATATGGCATTGCTGGCAAACACCACACATTACCAAAGGAGCCAGTCTGGGGACTTGGTAAAGGTAATCCTAAAGACTCAGCTCACTGGGACCTTTCAGGATCAAACCAGGTTTAGCATCCTGCCATTTCTCTTTAAGCATCTCAAAACTCTTGACAATTTTCTCTCATGCTAAAATTAAAATGTAGAGCTAATAAATCAAGAGAATTTCTCCTCCTCTCTCCTGGGAGAACTTACATTTTTCACATGAAGTATTCCCTCCTCCCTCCTGGTATGCATTTTTTATGCACAGATGTCTTTCTCAGCTGCTCCCTAAATCTCTCTGCCACACCAGCATTGTCTCTTTTCCACCACATGCAATATTTTAGAGCCACTCAAGGCTGAAACTTGTTTGAGGCCAAGTGATGAGCTCATCTGCAATTTAATAACTTCACACCAGTTCATGCTGTCAGCAGCAAATCACAAATCTCTAGCTTTGGAGAAAACGCCCAGCATCTGGCTCCAGTCACTTGGGGTTTTTTTCAGCACGTTCCCTTTTCCTGGGGGATTTTACCTGGATAGCAAGTGCAGCTTTGAAACAGGAAGGGTGTCAGGGTTTAAAGTTATGGTATTTGTGAGCCAGGCAGGAGCATGGCTCTCTCAGCACAGGCTGGAGGGGAGTATTTCTAGAGTGCACCCAGAACCCTGCACCGTGCTGAGATGGTTTGTGCACGTGCAGGGGAGGGGAACATCTCTGCAGGTAGTGACAGGACAAGGGGGAATGGCTTCAAACTGACAGTCACCCATGACCTCCCTGCAATTTATCCGATTTCTTTCCAGCTTTAAGAGGCTGAGAGGAAGCCAAACCGCTCATCTGTCCTTGGGGAAGGCTTACCCACTGGAAGGAAAAGTTCCTGCCACCAACTAGTTGCATTCAGCCTCCACAGGAGGAGTCTCTGCGAATGCAGCAATGTAAAGCTATTAAATTCTAAAAAAAGACACACACACACATAAAAAGCCCCAACCAAAAAAACCCAACACCAGCCCCCCCCCGCTGGGAATTAGAAATTTATATCAAAGAAATCCAGCAGAAAAATGTAATGTTTCCCTTCAGCAGTCAGCAGTTGAAACTTCCCAGCCACAGCCATGAAAGGCATAAGAAAATCCAATTATTTTTGAAAAACACCAAGCCAAGCGAGAGCCCAGGCACAGTCAGTCCTGTTGCTCTGCAGAACTGATGCTGTGCTCAACCTGGGTCCCTTTTGCAAGCAACAACCACAAAAACAGCCCAAACAGACCCAAAAACCATCCCAAATTCAGTGCCCAGCATCGACTCTCCAGGCCAACACGACCCAGGCAATGCAAGCAAGACATTTGGGAGCTGTACCCCCGGCTTATCTTTCCTTAATACCAGGTAAAACAACTTGTTATTCCCCTTCTGCTGCCTGTCAAAAAAACAACAGCACAACAGCTGCCAGTCGAGCAACCAGATTTTGAAGCTCCAAGTTGTGTTTCCATGAGATACAGCATCATGTAAAGCTCCCCTAAGCCACACAGAGCCATGATCGACGGAAGCCAAGCCCATTTTCGCTTATTAAACTATTTATCACTGCAAATTGAATTGTAATTAGAGGCAAATCCAGCAGGTCCATGTGAGAAGTCATATGAGAAAGCAGGTTATGCTGTTGCTGCTTTCCCTAACATGGAGCAAATGCAGTTACCAGCTGCCCAAATGAGGTTACTGTGCAAAACACCACCCCGAGCTCCTGCCATCGGGGCTGCTCATAAATATTCCAATATCTGCTCTTTTGGCCAGCACCTCTTCCAAAACTGCTTCTTATCTCCACTAATAGCCAGGGCAGCACAATGAATTTCCAAGCGGAGAGGTTGGTGTTATAAACAAGGGTCGGGCACGGAGGAAGAGAAGGAATAATACTGTGTGCCATCAATCATCTGCAGCGACTGAAGAGTGATTTCATGAGGTGAGCATCAGCAGTGTGGTGAGTAAGGTCAGCTCAGAGACAGGCGTGTGAGGTGTGACTCACAGCGTGGGCCGCTCGAAGGCCGCGGGGTTGTTTCTGTGCGTGGAGGACACACTCAGCTGCTCAGCTCCTGTGTCTGGTGAAGCCCCCCCTCGAAAACAAGCGAGCAAAACTGCCTTTGATCTTTAGGGTGTTCGGCTCCATCGCAAACCCTCCCGTGTGTGGTTGATTTCCGAGGTTAGGAAGTCACTGTAAAACTCGGTGTTTATGGGTGTGCCTGTTACGATGGGCACAGGGTGTAGAATCAGCCTCCACCCGTTCTGCACGTGATGAGCCCTCCAGCGTTTGCTTCCCTGCTCTTGGTGCAGCTTCACTTTCCCGTGAGATAAGGGCAAGGAACGTGGAATTGCACTGCTGAAAAGATTATCTGCCTGGTGCATTGACTGCAGCCCAACAGCTCCTGTCATCTGTGTACACCCCCTATAAACCATGGCTTTATACACTGCAATAAGGTGTTCAACACATGCCATAAACAGCTTAATTCTTAACTGGGTATCCTAAGGAAACAAGGCTGAAACAGTCACGTTGTCCATCCATCTCCTTCTCCTCTTCCCCAAACAGCTTTATAAGACAGCAACCGATTTGACAGGTTGAGAGAAGAGTAAAGCACCTGAAGGGTAATGACATTCCAACACGTTTTGGAGAAAAAACAGACCTCAGCAACACAAAGATGCCCAACTAATCCACCCCATTAGTGTAAAACCAGTTTCAATATGTGGGATATTTTTAACAGAGTTAATATTGGTTTGGAACTGATGATTGCTCATTCAAGCCTGGAGTGAGGGTGCAACTAGAGAAGAGAGTTGATGCTCTGGGGAAGAAGAAAACATTTCCCTGGCAGACTGACTCAAATAATAAATGGTGGCAGCTTGAACCCCCTCCAGGAGGCTGGAATTATAGAAACTTGGAGAGATGGATTAATGGGCAGAGAGATGATGCCACCATCCAGATAATAAACAACTGAGAATAAGAGATCTGCAGAAAAATGCCCTGCTTTTATTTTATAGTGCGAGGCAAAGGCAATTACTCCAACTGGAGTTTGGCCAGACCACAGTTAAAAGAATTCTTCAGGAAAGTGCCTGTGGACATTTAATGAGGAGAGCCTCAGCTACCCATCCCATCTTGATTTACAGAGCCAGTGGGATCCCGGCACAGAGAAAGCTTGGAAATGCTGTTTGGGTAAGGTGACTCCAGGATTTGCTTTGAACAATTCAAACAATTTAGATCCATCACTCCCTTTAATGCAACTGTATGTCATAAGCTCACAAAATATTGTTCACTCATCCCTTCTAAACCAGCAGGAGCTGCCCACATCCTGATTTCCCATCCAACCCAGTGATCAATCTGGGGCTGTTGTTCCAGCTGGGGCTCCAGCCCCAAGCCAGGATCCTGCTGGCCATACAGAGCCTGCACCAGATGGCTTCTGGTGGGACTTGTCACTTCTTCCTCCTGCTCCCGGATGGATGGGTGACAGCCCGACCTCCCAGCAGTCTCAGCCCTAAAGCACAAGAGTCTCTTTAGCCTTTGCACCAACAACTTCCCAAGGAGAGCAATCCCCCAAAGTTTCCTCCTGCAATGGAAACGCGGGGCAGAAAAAGCTGCAGGTCTAAGGGCAAGGTGTGGGGGAGGCTGTGAGCAAAGCACAGCTGAGTGCAAACACTGAAGGGCCACTCTCACGGCCTCCTCACCTCCTGTAACCAGCCCCACCCAGAGCCCCCCACACTACATGGCCAAAATCCAAAGGAAAAGGTTAATGCATCAACCCTGCAAGACACCCACCCTATTAACTCTGCTCTTGCCGCTGGACCTCCCATTAACAACTCTGCAGTGAAGCACTAAAAGGAAATAGGACAAATTTAATCAAACATCTGCCATTTCCATCCTCATGTGTGCTGAAACAGCTTGCTGGAGCAACCCAGGTGCTGACTGAGGTATCCAAACCACAGGTCAGAAGCAGAACTTCAATTTATCATTCCTTTTGCTCTGTGACCAGCACCTCTCAGGGCTGCAGAAGGAACTCCTGCCCCAGCACAGGTCAGTGGCTGATCCCCAGGGTGAAGGGTCTGCACCAGTGCCAGCTCCCATCTGCACCTCTTCTCCCTGCCTTTTTTTCTTATTTTCCCTTGCAAAAGCCTCTGAGATCTCTGCTGGAAAACCGCCTTTGAGGACTGGGTTCATATCGTCTCCTGTCAGGTAAGGATCCAGACCTGTCACCTAAGCTCAGTCTACTGTCAATTCACATGAAGATGGTGATTCATCCTACTCTAAGACAGCTGGGCTGACTCAGTCTCTGGATGTGGTTGTCTCTATCAGTCATCTGCCAAGAAAAGCCCCCTAATTAGCTTATCCTAGACATTTAATGTTTAGGCAACTGGAGCAGGAAAATCCCACTCGTACTGTTCTCACCTTTGTTTTCCAGCACAGCAAGCACTCAGCTCTGTGTGGTTTTTGTACCAACTCTTCCAGCCAAAGAAGAGCCCCATCTGTTTTGCAGCTGATCACCCATCAATATTAGTTACATTTTTAAGATTTGCTTCAGGCCCCCATGGTTTTGTTGGAGGTAAACAGGAGCTCAAACAACTCTTGTCCCTTAGAAGGTGACAGGAGGTGCCTTACGGCCACTGAAGACTTTTATTTGTGCATGCAGATATTGTATCTTTTGTGCTCACACGCAGTAAATACACACACACACATCTTTGTAGTAAGTATTTAGAGGAACAAAAACAAAAAGCAGAACTGGGATCCTTGCAGAAAAGGGGAAGAGGTTCCCAAGCAGAAGATGACACTGTCAGATGGGGAGGAATCACTCGCCTTCATAATTTCCACTGCCTGTTAGAGACCGCCCCGGTGTCTGGGAATGCAGCAAGTGAACGATTCCCAGCACAAGAGCAGCATTTGTAATCACACACCTTCCCTGTTTGGAATTACAGACAAGTCTCCCTCTCCCTACACACACTACAATTGATGAGAGTTGCTGGAGCAACACCGAGTCCACAGGCACTTCGTGCAATCTGCTCCTCATCCCCACCTGCACGTGCTGCATGACCCAAACACCCAAACACATCCCTGCAAACGTCTCTGCTAAGGGATATGCTAAGAAAAGAGTCCCAAAATCTTGACTCACAAGGCCCAGCCTTACCAGAGAGTCAAACAGGCAACAAGGCTGGAGCAACTGTGCTGCCTCTGTCCATCCTCCCACCTCTCTGTCCCTCCCCACGTAACTCTGTGTGTCAGCCAGTCTCGTTAAACTGTGGGAAAGGGGCAGAAGCCTCAAAGGTAATTAAGGTCCTGTAAGTTTGGGGGAATCAGTGTCAGGGGAAGGAAGGGACCCCAGTAAGGGAAGGACCAGGCCTTGGCTGTGGTACACCCTGCATGGCAGCAGGTGGATGGACAGAATGGATGCTCTGCAGCTGGGCCAGATGGTCCCCAGCTGCTGACAGGGTTGACTGGCTGGGACCTCAAGGAAGGCACAGAAGGAGAAGATGGATTCTCCTAGAGCTGAGGTTTGGCTGACATGATGGACAATAAAGACAAACCTGCAGGAAAGCCAGCCTGACCTCACCCTGTGCTGAGGACCCACCCTCTTTTCTAACAGAGAAAATGAGACACTGGGAGTCCTCACCTCTCACTCCTCCCTGCTCTAATCCAGCCACCTTCTCCAAAGTTCACTTCACAGATTAACACAACATGGCATGAGCTGCCAGGCTCTGGCATTAATTCTGTTGAACCAGGGTCTAGTTATCAGGAAAGCAGGATTTATTGTCTTGGCCCACTTGAGCCCCATCTCCTGTTTCCAGCAGCTGTCACCGTGAGAGGAGAAGGTCAGCGTGGATCTCCTGATGTACAACAGTGCAATCCTGCCCTTGGGTGAAAAGCCTTCTCTGAGCACAGCCCAGTCAGCTGTTCCCAGGAGCAGGTGATCCCAACACAGCCAAGCACAGAAGGAATTGCAACTCACAGTTGAAACATCACCTTTGCTTTTTCTACCCATTCAAAATGCTACTTTCTGATGGCATCCCTCGCTCTCCTCAGCCAGCAGAGCTGTTGCACTCCAGGGATGGAAAAAGAAACTTCATTATTTCGGGGGATAGATCAGGTCCGTGTTGCAGTGCTGCCAAAAATGCCGAGGTGGGGATTACCCACACCTCTCCGACACGGGGGTTTTGTTTTGATGCACAGCTCTGCCCAGCAGCGAGGATGCAGCCAGCCGTGTGAGCCACTGGGAATCCCTCCCACATCAGCCCCAAGCACCAACATTCCCAGGACATTCCCAGGCACATCACGCGGAACCTGTGGCACCAATGACATTCCTGGATCACCAGGGAGCCTCCTGGAACCCCACCAGCACCCAAAGGAAATCAATCTGTTCCTGCACACACAACAAGAGCCTGCAATCCAATAACTGCCACCTAAACCCTGGTTCCACTTCCAAGCCCTGGGTTGATTATTATTGCATTAGCTATGGAGGGAAGTATTGTTGCCGCTCAATGAATGCTAAGCTTGACTTCAAAGGGACTGAATTTCGGTGGTGGGAGACTGTAGGAATCTTTTGACAATTGCTTTGGGATCCTTCAAGGTGGAGAGGTGCCAGAATAAAACCTCAGATTTAAAGATTCTCTTTATAGGCCTTAGTAAAGAGAAGCATCAATGATTCCTCATCTCAGCTCTTTCCCAGTGTCAGTTATTCAAGGGAAGTAATTTAAGACATCTTTGAGAGACACAAATATTCAATTCACTCTTTAAACTGGCTGCTGTGGAATAATGTGAATGTTACAAAAAGATAATTTAAATGAACAAATTGTGGCTGATTTTTTTTTTTTTGTGCCATTTATACCATTGCAGGAGCCTGGGTGGGAGCAGCACAGGGACAGAAATGGGTTTGGAAGGGAAATCTTGATACCTTTATCCACAAAATCCTCATTCTTGCTTTGCAGGCATGTGGACATCCGAAATCCAGGTATATCCCTGGTTTTCTGCCAGCAAGGAGAGTGGAGTTACTCTTTACAGCTGCCTTGCACAAGAATCTGGCTACATATTGCTGCAGAAAGACACCTAGCAGAGATTCTGCACTGTAAAAGAGGAAACAAGACACCGACAGATTTTAGCTCAGTGCAAAATAGGAGAAAATAGGGTTGAGCTCAACACTGAAATAAAATCACCCTGACCCTTTTCTGCATTAAGATTTATTCTGAGTAAGAACACCCTGTTCCACACTGAGCATGAGGCCTCTTTTTTCACTTGGTACCTTCCCAACAGTTAAAAGGGGCTTCCAGCAAAGGAGAAAACCAACCAAATCCCACAGCACCGAACTAATTTCCTTACTTAAGACAAGGCAAGAGGAATGAAATAAAAACAAAGGTTTCCACAGCTTCCAACAGCGTGCCAAGGTGGCCAGCATCACCCAAGTAATTATTATGGACAACATGAATTTCAATTCTTTCATTTGCAAATCCAGCATCACAGTTAATCTCGAGCATGGACGAAGTCCATTAATAAAGCAGATTCATGTAATGGGATTCAAAGCAATGGCAAATCAATACATAACAAACTCTTATGCTTAAATAATTTACGCTTTGCATGATAATCACAGTAACTGTAATGCTGTGTGTTTGTGTGGAGACATATTCCAGACCAGCCCAGGCCATCAAATGAGCTCGGACGAGCTCGT
This sequence comes from Pseudopipra pipra, assembly GCF_036250125.1. Classification (NCBI taxonomy): domain Eukaryota; kingdom Metazoa; phylum Chordata; class Aves; order Passeriformes; family Pipridae; genus Pseudopipra; species Pseudopipra pipra. The sequence continues at coordinate 6,186,787 of NC_087569.1, read as the reverse complement.
TCTCCTGCTGTGGGATGCAACCAGCACTGGGCTGAGCAGCCACAGCACAAACACCAAGCAAGAAAGTCATATAAACCTGTGCACAAAGTGGCTGCAGCAGGGAGAAATCAGGGAGGATGCTGTTTCACACAGAGGGCAAGAAACTCAATTTCTCTTTCCTTCAGCTTCCCCAGCAGCAAGATGGAAGTGGATCTGATGGAGTCCACAGGACCAGGTACCTCAGCAAAGTGCCTGAAGATGCAAGGCAGCTCCACCCACATTTTGAAAAGCCTGGTCCCCAGCCCTGGAGCAGTGTGAGTTTATTGAGTCAATCCTGATAACCACACTGCTCAGTGTCTCTGGGGTGGAGTCAGTGAGGGAAGGGAAAGCATTTCTTACACTCCTGAGCAGTCACAAGTGAGGCACTGCATTACCCTCTCCTGTGCAGCCCTACCAAACAGCTGTCGAGTTCCTCATGCTCGGCAGCTTTTTGATGTGTGAGGGGAGATGATCTCCCTTCAAATCCTTCCTCAAACCCCTCTGGTCTCACCCTGGGTGCCTGGCAGAGCCCTCCTCTCCAGGAGCTGCCTGCCCCTGGAGCTCAGCAGCTGCTGGTAGGACCTTTCCTCTGTCCTCCACTGCCAGCTCAGATGTATTTACTGATACAAACTGATCCCAGCTCACTGGTCTCACTTAATCACTGCCTTTTTTGTAATCTTTGATGCCTCACAGCCCATGTGGGGTATGCAGGGAGTCTTTCCCTGAACAAAAGGAGAAACTGAGCCACAGAAAGTTAGAGCCACATCCTCAAACTCACACCGCTGCCTTCTGCCTCCAAAGTCCACATTTCCAAACACCTTTAGCTGGGAGGCCACGGTTCTGTTCTCCTCCTTCTCCTTTGGGATATCTTCTCTCATGCCTGCCAAGTCAGAAAGCCACTTAAATACCTGATTAACTACAAGCACATGTTTAAGTCCCACTGAAGCCAAAGGGGTTGGATTAGGCGAGCACTTAATACAGGTTTTCGTTAAGCAAAACTTCTTTCCTCCTCAGCCCTCTCCACCCCAGTCCCTTCACAGCAGCCCAGGGAGCTGATGGCCAGGACACACCACAACCATCAGCTCACCAGAGCAAGATGCAGCTTCAGTGAGCAGTGGAAGAGCATTTTGCACAAAATCAGCAATGAGATCCCAGGAGATCCCAGGCAATTTGCAGGCTGGGCTGGTCCGAGCAGTGCTCTGCCCTTCCAGAGCCAGCACTGACTCGCCAGCAAATGTTTCCAGTAAGTGCTATTAAGATCCTCCTCTTCATTTCACCACACACTGCTGCAGAAAGGCCTGAGGGTGGTGGCTGCTGGCCCTGCTCCTCTGAGCCCCAGGGGCTGCCTGGGATGTGACAGATTAACCCACACGTGGCCTGAGAGCCCCTGTGCTTGGTCAAGAAATTCACCCCAGGTTTCATTGGGGGTGCTGAGCAGACACAGGTAATGAACAGCCTTTCTGCTGTGCCCTGTTCCTCCTGCCCCTCTTGTAGGCTCTGAGTTCTCTGTGAGGGGGAAGAGGTGCTCTCTGCACCCCCAAACCCACAGCACCCCCACACCAGGCAGGCTGGGGGGCAGCTGGGAGAAACAAGGACAGCCCCTCCTTCCCCCCAGGAGCCACCTCCTGCTCGGAGGGCAGCAGTACATCTTGTTCAGCAATAAAAGGTGTCAAAGTCCCCTCCCAGCCCCAAATAAAAATGAGAATATTTCTGCTTTGTTTGACAGTCGGGGCCATTAAGTTGTTCTTGTTGATACTTCATTTCCCAGCGGAGGTGCCGGCAGCGTGTGCCAAGTGAGCTGGGATGCCAGGGACAGAAAACATACCTTTGCCCAGGAAGCTTCCGTGAAGGAAATCGAGCACATGATGGATCAGTGGCAGTGCAGTGCCCAGGGCACGGTAACACTCCATTAGCTGGCACTCGTGGGTGACAATAACCACGCCTGAAGATCACTGGGCATGGAAAACCTGCTGCTTCTGCTGCTGAGTCACACCACAGCTCCTGCACTTGGAGCTGATGCAGTGCAGGCTTTTGCTTCTCACAGCTCCCAGGCTGATGAGGAGTTCCCTTCCACCAGTGGATTCTACCCGACCTCGACTGTTGGGGTCTGAGTTGAGGACCCAAAGACAACAAGTCAGTCATAGGAACAAGGCAGGGGCAGATCTAGAAGGGGAACATCAGCAAAGCACCCACCAAGAAAAGCCTCTGCCTCCATGCCTTGGGCTATTTCCCTCTTTCCTTACAATGTGACACCATCCCATGAAGCAGAGGTCTGAAATGCCGGTGGCAACACAGTACCCTGCTAATCCCTGTGCTGCTGCATCCCACGGGTGGCTGAGCCTTCCTGGGAAAACTAAACCAGAGCCCATGAAATGCTGTGGCCGAAGAATATTCCCACAGGTGCTAGAACAAAGTCTTTGGCTTGAAGTTCCCACCACAGTTCCGGCACTGCAAGCCCAGGACGTTTATTTTCCAACTTCAAAACAGCCAACACTAATATTTTTGACCACCAGTTCCTCCTGAAGTCAACAGCAGAGGAAGAAGAACCCAAGAAGCTTTCAGGACACTGGACCAACTTCTTAATATCGTTTCCCAGATATGACCACGGGGCTGAATAATCACTGAAACCTGATGCAAGACAATGAGCTGAGCAAGAGCAAGGCCAGGATGAGCTCACTGTGCGGCCCCATCCGCCAGCAAGTCGAGCCTTCCCTTCCCTGCTTTGGTCCCAGCGAGACATCCACTGCCCTGGGCTGGAATTCCTCCAATGGCCACGAACAGCTGATTTCAATATTAAGGCAGCACCGAGACGTGACTAATACTAATTGAGCTGGTTTCAAAGTGTAGAAGCAACTGGTCTGTGGTGAACCAGACACCTACAGCCTCACACGCACGAGATGTGGGTGAACCACGGTGCTCACAATGGGCTGGGGTGGCATTTAGCACAGGGTGACACCAAATGAGCCTTGGGTCCTTACTCCCCCCTGCCAAGAAATGCCAGAAATTCGTGCCTGAAAGAAAGATTCCTTTTGCAAGACGTTAAACAAGAAGAAAAAAACCTTGTTTCTCTCTGAAGATATCACAGGCTTGTCCAAAATCACCACTGACAAGTAAATAGGTTGGAAAAACCTACTTCTGAGAGCCGCTGAGCTGCCAAGCAGACTCAATGTGTGTTATCTTTTCCCTTTTTACTTTATCTTCCCTGACGAGACTGCTCAGAAAGAGATAAGGAGCAGCTGCTGGGAGCCCTACTCGTGGCTCTGCCACTTCTGCACTCTTCATTCCTGCTCTTGGGATTTCCCTGCTCCAGTGGATGTTCCCATTCCTCTTTGCCAGGGGGACACTCAGCCTTTCTGCCCCTCCATTCCCTCTGCAAAGCAAGTAGAACAGATACTTTTCGTGGAATCCTCTAGGTTGGAAAAGCCCTCTGAGATCATCAAGTCCAACCACGAACCCAGAGCTGCCAAGGCCGCCACTAAACCACGTCCCCGAGCGCCTCATCTACATATCCTTTAAATCCCTCTAGGGATGGCGACTCCACCAGTGCCCTGGGCAGCCTGTTCCAGGGCTGGACAACCCTGTGGCTCGTGGATGGGTCAGTCAGAGATGAAACATCTGGAGATGGAGCTTGGTCAGCATTGGGTCCCACAAGGCTTTGCACGTGGTGCTCAGCAGCACGATGTCATCCTGATCTTCTGCAGTCAACAGAGGCAGCCCTGTGAAATGATCTCAGCCTGCAGGAATGGCACTGTATTCCTGCCTTTGGATTATTTCAGGCTTCTGTATTTTTGCTCCAGCACTGTGTCCTCTGAAGGGAGGGCATATAAGCAAACATGAGTCCTTCTAGAAAATACAATTGATTTATAGGATGAAGCAACACTTAAAGTTTTCTGAGTTTTTTTAAATAGCTTGCAGGAGAGAAGCTTAGCTTCTTTATTTTCTTTGTGTTGGTGGAGAATAGCAGCTGATGGGCACAAGATGAAAGCACCCCAAGCAGAGATTCCTCACTGCGTTTCAGGAGTTAATCTCATCTGAGAACTGCTTTACATCTGTTTGAAAAAGGATGGAGAATTTTGTCGGAGCCAAAACTTGCACTGGGTGCAGACAGGCTGACCCTATCACCTGCACCGTGCCAGATTCTCCACCCTCCCCCTCTGGACAGCAACAGGGTGGGAAGGAAAACAAAGGGAAGACCAACCAGCTCCAAGCTGTGCATGGAGAGTGTGCAGGAGCTCAGGAAGAGCACTGGTGCTGTTTCCTTTTTTTTTCCAGCTCAGCCTTTCCACTTAATGACCAGTGCCCTGTACTGGACAGTCAGCTCCTGGTACAGTTCCAGCAGCTGGTCCCCATGTGGGAGCAGGGACGTGCTGTGCCAGGTGCTGCACACCCACGGGCTCTTGTTGCTTACAATGCACCCAGGGGCTTTACAGAGATGCACACATCCTAAAATCCAGGACAACCTGCAGTCCTACCAGCTCTCAGAGCTGCTGACACCCTTGTTCTGAAGCAACAAGGGCAAGAGAGGTAAAATGCCTCTTCTGGCATTCTCCCATGGAAAGGAGAGGATTTTTGTACTCAAAAAGGAGATGTCAGAGGGCAGAAGTTGTGCACATACAGCTGAGACACCTTTCTCCCCTGCCTGGGCCAAATGCACAAATCTGTGCAAAGACTGGTTTGGATTGGAAGGGACCTTAAAGCTCATCTCATTCCAACCCACCACTGAGCCCAGGTTGCTCCAAGCCCCATCCAACCTGGCCTTGGACACTTCCAGGGCTGGGGCAGCCACAGCTTCCCTGGGCAACCTGTGCCAGGGCCTCACCACCCTCACAGGGGAAGAATTTCTTCCAAAAAAATCTAATCTAAATCTACCCTCTATCAGTTTGAAGCCACAGCAGCCCCTCCACAAAGACGTGGAAGGAGCCTGTTTGCATCACCCATGCTGGTGATGCTCAGGGTTTTTAAGGGCACTCAGGTACGTGGTTAAGAGCTGCACCTTTAATCTGAAGAGAGGATGAAAAGCCTCATGCTCAGCAATGGTGAGGGCACTCTGTAATCCCATTATAGGCTCTGACAGGCTGGGAATGGCACACAATCATACATCGATTTTGGCTGCTGTAGGAGAGGCTGCCAGGTGGCTCGAGGAAGGGAATTGCTGAGATGAGGGTTTCTTCTTAAAACACCCACAGAAAAATGGGATGCTGATGGGGAAAGTAATGGATGAGACCATCAGCCTGGGCAAATTATCTCCACTTTTTGCAGGGTGGCTTGAAAGCCTCCCATCTTCCCATCCTAAGACTCAATCAGTGCCACCATTGCCCTTACCTGACAGGAATATATCATCAAAGGAATGTCAGGAGGTTTCGGGGGTTAAGGGAAGAAATTAAGTCTTTCCCATGTTTTATCCCATGCTTGAGTGTTTTGATTTGCAGTGTAAGATCTGGTATTTGGTACTTGGCTCAGAGGGAAGAAGTTTGGAAAGTGAAATCTTTCTTGAAGGCTTTCACAGTAACTTCCCTGTCTGGCACTAAGGAAGCTGGATGCTCCTTTGAGGATCCAACTTAGCAGGTATCTCCCAACTGGAGGAATGTGATGTGTGGCAGCTGCAGGGGTGGGATCCTCCCAGACTTCTCAGTCTCTTCAGAGAAACCCAATGGTAAAGTTATTTGGCTCAAAGTGATCGGTAAATGCCCAAACTTGCTATGGAAGAATTAATGACTGGGCTGCACAAGGATTCAATTCAATGACATTAAAATTCAATTAATAGTGCTCTTCAAAGTGGCTTTAAACATTAAATTTAAAAATTAAATTTAAAACACCCATTTCAAACAAGCAATTCAAGGTGACGCCAACTTCTGGTCATGCTTTAATATTAAACAGCTCCTGTTTGCCCAGGTAAGCAGGACACATCAGCTGCTGAGGATTTTAAGGGAAGACACTGATGAAAACACAACCAGAAAAGACTGAAGCACAAACACAGCTTCTGGGGGAGTCTGGTTCTCTCACCAGGACAAAGAAAACATCTTAAATTCCATTAATTCCAAGGTTGGACTCCATGATCTTTAGGGTCTTTTCTGACCTAAATGAGTCTATGATCTGTTCCAACGCCTTGACATTCTATCATTCCATGATTGTAATTCACTTAGTCCAGTTTAACACCTCATTTCAGCAAGTCAATGAACAAATCAGGAGTACAAAGGAGAAATGCATGTTTTCCAATCTGCAAGTAAAACTGCAACATGAGAGACCAAGATCTCTAATTATGGTGACCAGTGTAACTCATTAGGTACAATTAATACTGCAGTTAATGAATCAACTAGCTTTAAATGTAAATTCTCTTTGAGACATTTACTTTTTCTGCCTCACATATCCAGCCTATTTTATTAACTGATCAAATAACATTCAAATACTAGTTTTCTGCTGCTTAAACTCGTTTTCATCTCCACATAACTTGAGGCAGAAATAGAAAAGAATAAATCAATTGTGTAAACCCCAAATTCACCATTTCCCACCAGAATAAAAACATACAAAATTAATCACCCAGCCAAACAGCTGCCTAAATAAACACCCCCAGATCCACCAGGCTCCTTACTCAGAAAAGGAAGTATCTGATTACACCAAGCAGAAGCAGCTTTTTACAACCAAACAGGAAAACATCCTCTTTCTTATAGAATGATCCCCCAAAAAATCCTAAAAAAAGGACTGCTTAAGTCAAGATTTTCTCCTTGCTGATTTTGGCTGTGGTCACCACCATGGATGTAGGTCATTCACACTCACATCCCAAATTGCTTCACACTTTCTGCCTTGGCCCAGGAAGCCCACGGAGCCATTGGGAGCAAGATTTCTCCCAAATCCCTTCTTCTTCCAATCCTGGAGCGAGGAGAACTGTATCTAAATTGATGCTATAAATGGGAGTACATGAAGGAATGCCAGAATGAACCAAGGCTTTGCTGGTGCTATGTGCCACCATGGATCAACAAGAACCTTCAGAGAAGGAACCATCAAGGATGGGCTGTTTGAAAAGGTTTGAGTTCTGCTTCTGCAGAGATTTGTGCTTCACTACCCTGATTTTGGTGCACCAGGGCCTGAGGCTTATTCAACACAAATAAAATCCATGGAAGATGCTGCAACAGGTACGATTCATCCCCCGTGCAGGGGTGCTGGGGCTCTGCCCCAGTGTGCTCTTTTGCCAAAGTCCAACCCGAGGCTCTCGCCCCCACCTTGACATCTCATGGGACACCCCAAACCTCCTGCTTTCCAATTCCCACTGGAGGTAGGGCTGCCCCAAATCATGGCCAGAGAGGTGGTACCAGTCCCCACGACACTCACTGTGCTCCGTGGGACCAGCTCTGCAGGCAGGGTGGGAACGGGGACAGAGGTGTCCCACCAAAAACCCTCAGCACATCCCTGCCTAAAATAACCATTTCCCACCACAGACTGCAAAAGGCTGAGGGCACGTCTGCTCTCCTTCCTCAGCAGACTTTGCTTTCCCCTGCTGGGATTTAGCTGCTGTGCCAAGATCTGCCTGGCCCTGGGGAGGATGGGGGCAAAGGAACAGCCCTGCAGAACAAGAGAGTGATGAACTGCTCGGCCGCTCCCAGCCACCCCCGAGCGAGCTCAGATCAACCATCCCCTGAGAGAGAGGAGAAGCCAGCTCTGGGAGTGTTTCCCAGCATGGTACCCAGCCATGGGACCAGGGGCTCTCAGGCACAGATTGGCTTAAAGCCCCATGCCCTTGGGCCAGGAATCTCCTCCTCTGCACACAGAGTGCCTACAAGAGATGGAGATACAGGAACCATTCAAGGCGCTTTTAGTCTCCCGTTTTCCAGGCTCATCCTGCTTTGGAGGGGGAGGAAGGGACAGATAGAACTCACTCCTCTTGGCTTCTTTTGCATGCTGAAAGTTATAAAATGTGGCCTCACTTCCCAGGAACCTGGAGGTCCTGCCCCTGTGGGTGCTACACCATCCATCCCCCAGCTGGGTGAAGGCAGTGACCAGCACTTACCCCGTCACCCCCAGCTTGGCCGAGCTGCTCTGCACCCTACACCCCTCACCTTTCTAACCTGGTTTATTTTTGCTTTCCCAGCTAACATCCACTTTCTCATTTTCTGTAGCTAAACATAAAGCAAGGAGCTGAGAAACTCAGCACACACCCCCTCCCCATCCTCCAAATAAACCTGCACACTCGAGGGTCCTGCTCGGAGTGCAGGCTGGCTGATTGGCCTCTCCTTTAATTAATTAACATTCATGTCAACTCAGTTACTATCAGAATTAGAATCACTGTTACTAACAGACAGTGCCTCACAAGTAATCTCTTGTGCAACACACAAATGCAACCCCTGGCCCCCCGTGATCACTCACGAACGTTGCACAACCGCGCAGGAACGGGCAGCGGAGCGGCACCAGCGGGAAGCAGGAACAGGTCTGCAGCAAAGCAGCTGGAAATGCTGCTGTTACGTCTTGGAAGCCAATCTCAAAGGCAAAGGGGACATTAAAGGACTGAAATCAGCAGACAGCAGTGTGATCCAGTGCCAGTGGAGAGCAGGGAAACCCTCCACGGGCCAACAAGGACACACAGGCTGTTGGAACACCCGCAAAACTCAGAAATGTCTCCCAAAGAAATTCCCCCACCAATATCAAACCTGAGTCCTGTTTTGCAATGGCAAGAGAGCTAGGCCTCTAGGAAGGTTATACTGCAATATAAAGAGGGCCTAAGGAATGAGATATCCATTGAGATACCCAAAGGCATGAGGAAGGAGGCAGCTCCCTCCCGTCGGCTCTGGTGCGTGTCCAAGGCTCTCTCTCGAGCTGGTGAAGCTCAAACCCTCACACAAAGAAAGTGCTGCTGACTTTGAAAGACATGAATTCTGAAAGATAAAGAGTCTTGAAAAGATCTGAGAAAGCTGGAAAGCTCGAAGCAGTTTCTACTTGCAAAGCAGCAAGGTCAGAGCCAGGAATAATTGGAGTTAAAACCTTCTGCTTGTAGAGGAATGGAAAGGACAATTTGCTTTTCCTTTTAGAGGCAAGATTAAATTTACCATTCAGTGGTCTTTTCTCCAAAATCTGGAATAGAAGGAGGCTGAGACACACAAAAAAGAGAAAGGGAATTAGGCATTAAATCATATTAGGCATTTAGCTAGGACCTGTAGAAGTTAAATACTAAAAATTCCACATCACTTTGTAGGAGAATGAAATTAATATTAATATATAACCACCTCCCTTACCTAAGAGGGAGCTGCAGTCACCAACCACCCCAACACATCAAATACTATTATTGACCTAAAGCCTTTGAGAAGCTACAATATACTGAATTTCAAGTGCATCATCCTGCATTCCTGCCCCCTGAGACCCCCAGCACAGCCCAGCACAGCCCAGCACAGCATCACAGCACAGATCCCAGCACTGGGATCTGCAGGGAGGTCTCTGCCCACACAGCCATCACACCCACACGCTGGCAAGACAGAGGAGACATCCTCACACTCTGGGGTTTTACAGTTTGAAGCAAGATAAAAAGAAAAAAGGAAAAAAAAAATAAAAGTGCATGCCAGGCTGTCTGCAGGCTGGAGACCAGAGCTGCTGCAGTTCACATCAGATGGGAAAGCCTGGAGGGGGGAAATGCACATTCCTGCTATTGTATAAACAGATAAAGTGCTGAACAGGGGCTGGGGTGCCAACTGCAACCATTAACTTCTCCCAGCTTGGAGACTTCTGTCTCCAATGAGGGCACAAGGCAGGACCTCCCCCTCCTCTGGGAGCAGCCCATGGCAGACAGTCCAGCCCAGCCTAACACAGCCCAGTCTAACCCAACCCAGTCTAACCCAGCCCGGCTCCACAGGTCCAGAGGAAGGAAACCAAGTCTGACCCAGCAGTTTCATCTCAGATCCTTTTCAGCTGAGGCACCTCCCCGATCCAGAGCTATGGCATGTGTGGGAATCACCAGCTCTCCAGGCACACAGTCCTCCCAGCCAGCAGCACTTCCAGACAGGCTGAGCCAGGGACCCCTGGGAAGCTGGTCATGGAGGGAGCTCATCCAGGACGTGCCCCTCAAATGAAATGGGTACATGAACACAGATCTCACCCGTGCTCAGGCCCCCACACTGCCAGCCCTACAGCAGGCAGGGCCTGCCCAAGTGTGTTACACTAATGCATCCACTACCAACACTGATTCCTAATGTGTGTGATTCCCCAATCCTGATAGGAGAGAATACCCACTCTGCCCCATGTCAGTGGCAGGGTGAGCATCACTGCTGCACAGGGGGGCTGCAGGGTTGAGGCCACACTGCCAAACACATAACTCCTCTGCCTGACCTTCCTCTCCCTCCCTGCATCTCAGCATCCTCCAAAGACACATTTTTCCTTAGGAGGAGCAGCAGCAGTCACCTTGCAGGGGGTTAATTAAAACCAGGCTGCTTGGATGCCAAGCAGACATGGGACACATCCACCTGTGAATCCCACAGGGGAAAGAAAAAGAGCAGAAGGAGCCAGGATGGGAAGCACACACAGTGCAAGAGATCATCTTCCAGCAGGGCAGGGTTAGGGAGCAGGGTGCGAAGATCAGAGACCCTGTTTGGGGCAGAAAACACCCCATCACTGTCACTTGCTGCCTCCAGCAGCCTAAGGGTTAAAAAAAATCGAGGGGAGCACTGGTGGTTTCAGCAGCAGCCTGAACTAGAGGAAATGAGTGCTAATCCCAAAGCTGCCCCACTCGAGAGCTGGGTTACCCAACTTCCACCCTGCAGTGCACAGCAGAACAGGTCCCTGGCCTCAGCCCCCACTTCCCAGCCTCAGGATCTCCCACTTGCAAAAAAGCCAAACCCAGTGCTGCAAACCTCTTCATCCCTGCCCTCCTGGCAGCTCAGGGGCTGCAGGAAACCCCAGCCTTGGTCACCTTAGGTACATTGGCTGGTCCTGGCACTCATGAGAAGGAACCAGGGGTTTCCTCGCAGACACAACACTGCCAAGGTCCTCCAGCATTCCAGAGGCCACGGGATGGTCTCCACAGGAGTGATGCCCCATGGCTGGTGTGCACAGGGCCAAGAGGGAGCAGAGAGTGGCACAGTCCAGCCGCGAGGCACCCGCAGGCTGCGGATAAGCTGCATCGTATCAGCCAGACCGCAACGCTCCCCAAGGTCTGCTCTGGGTGTCCATAAGCACATCCAACCACACGGCTGAGGAGGAACATTTCAGCAGTTTTGGCACCGGCAGGGCTGAAGCGTGTGCTCCGAGGCTGGGGCAAAGCCAGGGGCCAGCATCCTTCAGGGAAAATGTCTGAATCTGAGACAAGGCAGCAACAAAAACCACCCCCTTCATCCTGATGAGCTGCAATCATCACTTTGCCCGTTTGGGGCCCTGCCCCCCCTCCCTTGCCCTTCACACCCCATCACTGCCCAGGCAAAGCTGTTGTGGCAGAGAATCCGCCTTACAAGTGGAGCAGCTTTGCCGTACCTTGGACCTTGCCATTTGGCTTCTGGCCACCTCCAGCACCCAGAGGTTTATTACAACACTTTTGCTTTCTTCTCCTCCTTTTTCTGTTTAATTCCTGGAACTGCTGCACACCTCCTGCCCAGCACAGATGATGCCCAGATCCGGCGGATGCCTCCTCCTCCCCTCTCCCACCAGCTCTGCTGGAGCAGCAGCAACAGCCCAGCAAAGCCTCCACGTCGAGCCATAACCAATGGCAAATTCCTCGAGTGAAACGTAATGTGCTGGGAAGCGCTTCACCATTTCACTTGGGAAAACCGATCCATTTGGCAGCAGAGAGGAGGAAAACATGCTTTGTTTTACAAATCCTCTCCCCAGCAGGAGAGACACTCCCAGAATTTAATATACTGACAGCTCTTGGCTGCCTTAACCGCTGAAACTCCAGAGTGGGGAAAAAATAAGAAAGTAAAAATAAAAGTGATACGCTACATAATGCTAAAGCCCATCCTACTCTGCAACTGGTGGTATTGGGCACAGTGGAGCTGCAGTTTTCCCACTCAGGACATGGATGAGGTGGAGGGTCTGAGAGCAGGTTCCCATGCCTCAAGTGCTGGACACCCTGAATTAATTCATTCTTCATCCTCTCTTAGGGTGAGGCCCTGCTGCAGCTCCTTGTTGGAAAACAGAGAAGATGCTGACAGGTAAATCTGGGAAGTCATTTTATAGCAGAGAAACCGGATTCCAAGTCATTCAGCGCAAGAATCACTTCCATGAAAGGCAACTGGCTCCTTCCAGGTGACTAGCAAGCTCCTGGCAACCCCAAACTCCAGCCTCAACGAAATGTTAAGCATTTCAGTGCATTCCCACTTATCCTCCAATGTGTTTATCTGCCAAAAGCACCCTACGAGCAGCACTGAGAGGGCAAACACCTCAGCCAAAGAGAGAGGCAGACGGCACTTTTTTGGGGAAGGGATTTTAATTCTGCAGCCTGGGGTTCGGGCTCTGGGTCGTTGACAGCGTTACCAGAGCAGAAAGGAAAAAGCAGTGGGTATCTCTAGCTCAAGAGCCTGTAGTTAAACAAGCCTGGCTGTGCCAAAGGAGCACATACCCTCTGGAGTGGCCGCTGCCAGCTCCTGCATGCAGGAATAACACGAGTGTTATTTTGAGGGCAGGCAGTGGGATCGAATTGCCTCCGCTCCAGAGACTGCTGCTGACCTCTCTGAGGAGCAGTCTGGAAGCAAAGGAGTCTGTCTGCTGTTCACATTTTTTATCTTTTCAAACAAAAAGAAGTTTGCTTTGTATCTCAGCATTTTATAGTTGTTTGCAACCTCCAAGCATTCCTGGAAACACTAATTAGTCCTTACAAGAGCCTGAAAAGAAGACAGCACCGCTCCTATCTCAGGAGGGGAGCAGGATGGATAAATCTGGTGAAATGTAAAAGGCCACAGTGGATGTTGGTACCAGTGGTGGGGCTGGAATGCTCATCCTGCTCAAAAAAAAAGGATGGAGCACCTCCAAACGCAGGGATGCTGTCACCTATCCCCTCACTAGCGTGCTGGGCTGGCTAAAAAGCTTGATGAAGTCAGTGGAAAGGCTCCCAGTGACCTAAATGGCTGGGATTTAAAAAATCTCAACTGAGAGCTGGGCACCAGGTCACTGGGTTTGCTCGAAAAGCCCAGTTTTGCAGGAGCAGCATCCCACGTTACATCAGCCAGTGCCACAGCCCCTCTGCAGTAGACACCCTATAAATGGCTCAGGGGAAAAGTCTCTGCCCCACCAGGCTCACCCATCCATCCCTCTCCACAGGGGGAAGCTCATCCTTCCCTCCAAATCCTCACTTTCAGGCTGAGACGTGCCAGGGGCTCAGCTTTTGGAGGCTCCCGCTGGTGGGGAGCAAACCAAGTGTCCCTTGCAGCCACCAATGCACCTCTAAAACGTCCCCTCCCAAAAGCCAGCTGGTGGAAAACCACAGCAATCAGGATTTGTTCACTGGGGCATCCCACATTCACCACCTGTAGGCAAGGAATAATACCACCTCATTAAAAACGTGCTTTGAGTCTATTATAGTATCTAGGACAAAGTGTTCCCTATTTTGACACTCTAAGATACATTTTATCAGAGCAAGCTCTTCAGAAACACTCACTGACAAAGATATACTTGATTGTAACAGATTCCTTGCTTCCCCCAGCATTTTAGAATGAATTTTTAGCTTTTTCTCCCCCCCCTTTCCCCCCCCCAAGTCAGATGACACAATGCCCCCACGGTCAGATTTGTCATCAGGGCATCCACTGTGACACCTCCCAGCTCCCTCACTCTGCACAATCGACTTGTGTGGAGGGCGAGGACAGTCCAGAGCATCGCTGAGAAAAAACAGTCTCCGAAGCCAGAGAGAACTTGAGAGTGATTCATGGCACTCCCCAGGCACCAAGATTTGTTTTTTGGGGAGGTGTTTGAGATAAACACCTTCTAAAATTAGCACCTGCCTTTCTGCCAGCTCCAGTGGGCTGGGGCAGCGATAAAGCTCTGGCGTGGCTGAGAGGGTGCAACATTTGGGCACTGATCTGCTGCCCAACTCATGGCCACTCCTGTCCCACGGGGTTTTCCCAGCCAAGGAAACCCACAACTGCTGCACAGATCCCAAATGGAGAGGTCATTGTCCCAAACAGTTGTACTGCCAACTCCCAGTGATGGGGCACGTTCATCTGGGGAAAAGCACCTTATCTCAAGGTTGAGAGTAAGTTCCAAGAGCTTTCCATAAAGAAACAGAAACAGATATGACACTGCTCAGATTTCTTAGCTGAGTTGTTCCAAAGATAGTCCTAAACCATGTAAACCAGCTGGGCAGAAGGACCCTGGCTGACAGGATAAATGGGTCAGGGACATGCCCCAAATGACACATCCACTTGCTAAAAACTTAACTGGACCAGAAAATGGTGGGAGTGGGGGTGGAAAATGCTAAAATCAAAACACAAAATCCAAAAAGAAAATCATCAGACTCTGCACCAGCTGTGTTTTCCTGTGGACAGACTAACTACAGGGCAAGAAAGCTGCTCCCAGTGCCCAGCGAAGTTCTGAGCAACTTTTTCCCAGGTGGCAGAACTGGTTACACTGAACAGCTGAGTGCCATGCAGGCTCCTTGGGAGAAAACCTGAGCTTAAAGACAGGTCTACTTTTGGTTTGCATGGAAAACTTGCTGCCTTTCAAAGCCCTGCGTACCCCAGAGCCTTGAAAATGCCCAGCACTTCGGTCTTTTTATCACCACCTATCAGTAGAAAAGATTAAATGCTAATTTGCTGGATACAGAGCAGTGCTCCTCAGCTGCCTTTCTGTTTGCTCACAGCAACTTTCCGTCCTGTTGCTTCTCAGCTAATGCCCAGCTCAAACAGACTTTCAAGGCAAAAGGTCTCGAGCTCTGTACAATTAATTCCCCACTCCCGCACAGCGTCTCGTTTCTCCAAGCCAACACCAGCAAAACTCCACCACGCGATCGTGCGTCAAAAAGAACGAGATAAAAAGCAAAGCTGCCAACTCTGGGTATTTCTGAGCCAGGAAGAAAAGAGCTGATCCTCAAAAGCTGCCAGCTCAAATTGCCTCAGCGCTGTTACAGAGCTGCTCTAAACACCAAACTTTTGGAAAGTTGAGTGGGAACCACCTTGAGTGGGCTGTGCACGCTGCAAAACCCAGAGCTATCAGCGCCAGCAGTGAAGGGAAGGAGAAAAATGCACCCGGCAGGGTTCCTCGCTGCAGACAATGCAAAGCACCTCCCCGGGGGTATTTTAGCATCTCCAACACCATGACCACCCTGCAGCTCCTCAGTCACTTCCCCAAAATTACGCCACGAAAGTCAGACCCACAAAAACAGAGCGTGCCCCTCTTTGCTAACAGGCTTTCGAAATCAGCTTGGGGTTTGCTCCTAGACTGTCTTTTCCCCACCGAAAGCAGGCAGCCCACGCCCGGAGAAACCTGCCCATCCTCACCTGCCGCAGGTTCTTCAGCAGCTCGGTGGCCTCCTCTTGCTTCCCCTGCTTCACCAGCACCAGCATGTCCTGGATCATGCAGATCCGCCGGTGGTAAGGGGGCAAGCTGCTGCCACCGCCCTTCCCAAACTTCTCGCCGGACTTCACCACGAGGGAAGCGAGGAAGTCCCCTCTTTCCCTGGGGGGCACCTTCTTGCGGTGGTGGGCCGGGGAGCTCTCCCCGGCGCTGCCCGGCTGGCAGCCCTTGGTCTGCTTCGTGCCCATGGTGTGCAACCCCGGCTCCCGCAGCCCTGGGGCTGCATGCAAGGGGGGGGACGGGGCTGGATGGCACGGAGGGGGGGGCACAAGGCGGCTGAGGGGCGCACAGGAGGATGGAGGGGATGCACAAGGGGTTGTGGGGTACACAGGGGGGACGCACAAAGGGTTGGGGGACGCCCAGAGGGATGCACAAAGGGGGTTGGGGGGTGAACAGGGGTCGGGGGATGCACAAAGGGTTTAGGGGGGAGGGATGCGCGGAGGGTTCAGAGGATGCACGAAGGGTCCAGGGGGTGCGGGAGCCTAGCAAGGGGGTCGGTGCCCGGCGGCGGGGCGGCTCCGCTCCCGCAGGCGGAGGAGAGGGAGGCTGCGCCCGGCGAAGAGGAGCCGCGCCGCGGCCCCGCCGCTCCGCTCCATCGCCGCGGGGAGCCGGGAAGCCGGATCCGAGGAGCTGCTCCTGCGGCTCCGGGCGGCCCCGGGGCGGTGGGAGAGACCGGCGGCGCTCAGCGCTGCAAAGCGGCGGCGGCTCCGCGCAGCCCCCGAGCCCCCCCCGAGCTGCTCTCTCCTCCTCCTCCTCCTCCCGGTGCCGAGGGGGCTCCCCCGGGCAGGGCGGGGGGCGGCGGCCGCGACTTGGGGGCAACTGTTGCTCGGCGGGGGCTCCCCCGGGAGGCGGCTCGGCTCGCCCGGCTGAGGGGTGCACGGAGCGGGGAGAGCCGGGGGAGGAACGGGGGCGGGCACCGGGCACCGAGGCAGGGCTTGCGGAGGAAGCCGGAGCCGGACGGGGCTCTCTTCCTTCCTCCGCCGCCTTCTCGAGCCCGGCGGGGCTGGGGGCTGCTCACCCCGAGGGGCTGCACCGAACGGGGGCACCGGAGGGAGCCGCACCGGGTTTGTGTAGCGGGGATGGCAGCGGGGCTCGGCTGCCGGCAGCCCCTCCCCGAGGCAGCGAGGGGCATCCCCGCCGGTGCTTCCCGGGGAGGAGCACGGAGGGATTCCCGTTGGATTCTCGCCCCAGGGGATTTGCAGGCGCTTGGCCGTGCCCGTGCCCCGCAGGGATGTGCTTTGGACAGGACGTGCCGGTCCCCTCCGGGCTCCTCTCCGGGAGAAAGCTCCGCGCAGGGTGATGCTGGGCACTGCCGGCTGCCGAGCCACACCGAGCCGTGCTCCTGCACCCGCTGGCCTCCTCCCTCACCTCCACCCCTGCCTGCGGCCGCTCCGGTGCCCACCTGGAAGTCACCACTTGTGCCCTGCCATCCCCTGCCCCATCTACAGCCCCCCTGCCACCCCATCCCGAGCTTCCAGCCACGCCTTGCACGTGCTGCTCCTTTCCAGCAGCTTCCCATCCAATATTCAGTCACTCCTTATCTTCCAGGCACTCCGCTGGCAGGACTTAGGGCACAGATTAAAGCTCCTGGATAAAGCTTTTGATGAACAACTCTTTATACAGGCACTGCTCACCTGCTGCAGGAGACAGATTGCTCCAGAAGTGCCTGGGAGGGATAAGGTTTGGACTGACGAGGCCCAGCAGCAGCCTCAGACCCCATCCCAATGCAAGGGGCTGTTTTCCAACACAGACACGCAGCAAACTCTCCATCCACCCCCACACCTCCGCTTGGCCAGGGCAGAAGACACACCACAGCCACTGTGCAGTGCCCAAGCTGGGAAAGCATCACCTCCTGTGGTAGGAACGAGCTATGGGGGCATTTTGCAACTGTGTTAGAAACAATCCCAAAGCAACACGTGAGAAGTTTCTGCATCCTGTGCAATTGCACATCCATGGACACACAAATGCTGTGTTATGTTGATGTATAAAAGGCAGCTCTCCTCAATCACCAAACAGCTGGAGGCCCATGTAATTGTTCCTAAAAGTCCAAAGGCCAACTCATGTAATGCATTTTTGTACCCACACCACGAGAACAACATAGACCTCCACTAACTTCACTAGAGTTTGGCCCTGGTTTACAGAGTCATGCAGCACATGATCCAAAACAGGACCAAACACTGGTGTCTTCCCCCAAAAAACAGCTCATGACTGCTGTCATGAGCCAAAAACTACACTTCAGTGGTTCAGCCATATCAGGTAAAGTCAGATGAGGAAACACGCAGCCAAATGGTTTGCAGAAACCACAAGTTTGTGTTAACCAAAGGCCTCACCTGGCAGTAAATCTCCCTGGAGAAGTCAGGGAGAGGCAGCCAGTTTGCCAATGTCAACAGGAGGCAGCGGGAAGCGGTGCCTGACAGCCCTCCAGCAGCATTTTCCCCTGCAGACGTCATCCCAGGTACAGCCTCCTCCCTTCGAAAGGATCAGTCCTCTTAGCAGGGTTATGACACATAATGACATTAAAGAAGGGCTTTTGTGACCCTGCAAGATGCTGTGTGGGGTCTGTGTCTGAAAATGCAATTGAAGCAGAGTCATTTCAGACCTGGAGCCCTACACTGTGCCCCAAAATCCGTGGGACAGGACTGGTCACCTCATGTGTTCGTTCTGCACTGGAATAGACGCAGCATTGTCAGTACTTTCCTGAGCAGCAACTGCAGACACAGTGCTGCTGGTACACACAACCTTCCTGCCTAACAGGAGCTGGCAGACAAGGTGCTTCCAGCCCTAAAATCCTCTGCCTGTCCCTGAGTTTCATCTCAGAGCCTGTTCCTTACTTACATCTGTAAGCCTGTGGTACAGCAAGAAGCCAGCGAGGTCAGGTCAGTTCACCTTTCCAACAAAAATATTGAATAATGGAAAAGAAACAGAAAGAGAAACCCCTGCCAGGGTTGAGATCCCCCGTTCCCTGCACTCCTCCAGAATTTGAGGCTACGGGGCCTCCTCCAAAGAGACACAGCTCTGTACAAACAGAGCATCTCATCCAGGATGAAGGGAAAAGCACACACCTCCCTTATGCCAAGAGCCATCACTCATTCCAGGCACATGGAGAACCAAATCCAGCCCATCTCTGGTTTTCAACCACTTAAAAAAGGGCTGTTTGTGCCCTTTCCCATGAGTTGGGGCAGCTTTATCAGCACAGGCTGCAGGACTGACCACGCCAGGAAGGCACAGACATCTCTCCACCTCTTCAGGTCCATCCAGGGGGCCACCTCACATTTGTGGGATACCACCATACCTATCCCCTTGGGACTAAAGCTACAGACCCCCTCCCTTTCCCACCTGCTGCCCAGAGGAGAGAGGAGCTTGGCCCACAAGGATCCTGGCCAAGGAGGTGGCTTTGCACAGCAACCATGGCCCGAGTAAATAAATAAAGCCCAACCTTTGCACTCCTGACACTTCTGTCAGCAGGGCAGAGTTCATCAACCTCTCTGATCAGACTTACTTATAGCACACAGGACAAAGCCTGGGGGAAAAAAAAGAAGAGACAAAATTGTGGGGTGTGCTCTTGTTACACGAATGCAGAGCAAACACCAAGCACTGCCAGGTTGGAGGAGCTGGATTTATGTTCCCTGTGAGTGGATGCAAAGGAACTATGACCATTCAGGGCAGCTCAAGAATAACCTCCAGGCTCAGCACTGGTGGCTCAATGGTACAAAATGTGCAGATCCCTCAGCAACGCTCCATCCCAGAGCATTGTTCACTTCTACACCCTCGAAAGGTCCCATCCAGCTGCAGACCCAACCTTATGGCAACGCTCAGCTTTCATGGACACCCACAGTTTTCCATACACACTCAAAACATGTAAACCAAGCCCACCCAGCACCAGAAAACCTGAGCCCAGCCCTCGTGTGCTGGGAACTGGGGCTGTCCTGCAGTGCTCTGGGGGCTGGGGCTCGCTCGGCAGCTCTGACTGATGAAATGTTCTGCTAAACTCATTAGTGGATCCACAGCCAATGTGCATTTTTTCCTTAGTGCAGATGTGTGCAAACTTCAAATTAGTAGATGTTTGTCTAAGGGGGTTTCTTTTTTTTTTTTTCTTTAAAAACTCCTTTCATGCTTTTTATGATGTCTAATATTAAGGGCGAGTTAGAAAAATCTGCTGCTTTAAAGGGAAATAACTTCAGACTGTGAAATCGTGAAAGACAACAGTTTCTCCTCCCCCACAAAACTCAGATTTAAGAATGTTCTTGCTTCTACATCAAAAAGAAATTAAAGCTTTTCAGTGCATTCTGCAGAGGCCAGGGAACATCCACACCGTGTGAGTCAATAACCTGATGGAATAAGCTGGTGTGCAGCAAGTCTGACATCAAATACCTGAAAATGGAGACATTCACCCTCAGTTCCCCAACATCCCAGGTGTGGGGACCCACCACCAAACTGCTTGGCACACCTGTAGCATATACCTTTGGCTCCAGATTAGTCACAGACAAAACTAACTTCCCACTTCCAGGAAGCACTGACTGGTTTTACTGGAAGTTCACAATCCAGTCACGCTTCTCTCTTCCCAGCCCACCTGTGCTGTCCTCTGCAATGTGCTTTGTAAAGTGCTGGAGCTCCCCCCTCTATCCATGAACTCACAGGCTTGGATGGGGGAGATTGATTTCATAACTTGCCCTTTCTGATCCCAGGTTTTGCCCAGGACTCCCACCCTGAACTGGAAAATCCACTTGGGACAAGTATGATCCAGCGTGGGATATTCAAAAGAGGGTCTAACCCTGCAGACCTTCATAAGTGGGTATTTTGCAAGAGGGACCAAGCTCAGTTTCTCATCAAACCCTCTTGCTTTGAAGGGCAGCACAGGACTTGCCAATTTTTCTTGACTGGGATGGAATTATTAGGATTAATTTTAAATGTCAGCATCAGATTCAGGTTAGTGCTACTCACTCTGTGAAAAGACTAAGCTGACTAAGAGAAACATTACTTTCAAGATGGCATTTAAAGGAATCCCAGAGTTAATGTGATTTTTGTCTCTTACTTTAAAAAAAGCAACCTTACTGTAAGACACCACCAAATCCAACAGGAGGAGAGCAGTCAGTCTCAACAGACAATCTCTGGGGAAGAAGGTCCAATTGAAAAATGTGATTTTAAAAGAACAAAAGGCTATCCACATCCTCAGCTTAATTCAGTTCAGATTTGACAAGGCACAGCAGTGAGACAGGGTTGAAGGGCCTTGTGAAATGCTGCAAGGTGGAATTGCAGATGAACTGAACTCCAGGATAAACGGGGATGAGAAACATTGAATGTACCGAGAGATGTTTCTGAGGAGAAATGAAAGAATCTCATGTAGAAGCACTTATGTTTCCTCCTGGAAATGAATGAAGTTGTCCTGTATTCACCTTTGAATTAATTCTCCACATTTGGCCTAAGCTACAAAAGGCAGGTGAAAAGAATTAAAAAAAAAATTTAAAAAATCCCTATCTTCATCCCCCAAACCAAGGGAGAACACAACCTGAGCAGCCAGAGAAATATCAGTGCAATGCAGAGGGAAACACCCTCCTCCTGCTCTCCCTTGCTGCCTGAAATCTGCCCTGAACTCCAATTTCATCTGAGTTCAGCATCGCCCAGGTTGGAGAGGGGCTGGGGATGAGGAAAGCAGGCATGTTCCTCAGGGCTGGGTACCAGGGGAAAAAGCTCCTACAGGCAAGAGCACAGAGCTGCCAAAATCCCCAAACCACAATGTGGAAAGCTTTCTTCTTAATTGTTAATTTGCTGCACCTTATCACGTTCGTTACACTGCAACAGCTGCACCTACACAAGTGTTTTCAGAAGAAAAGGATTAGGATTCAAAGCAAATCCCACACCCCTTCCCAGCAATTCTGCTGCCACAGATGGAAATGGGGATTTTTCATGCAACACCCTTGGCCAAACCACTTCACCTCCCCATGCCCCATTCTTGTCACCAAGCCAGGCTCACTGGGTGCCACCAAAATGTGCTGTCATCCCGTTATCCCACCACCAGCTGCTTTCTTGTGGGACTTTTAACTTTAAAAAATTTAAATTCCAGCAAAGGCTGCATTCATCTCCCAGGGGTTGCATGCTGAGGGATTTGTTGGTTTCAGTTTCTGAGTGATGGTTGGGGTGTTTTTTGCCACTGACAAGTGTTTAACCACTTAGTCAAATCAGAAGAGCGGAAAAATATTTGTTAGGTACCAGAAGCCTTTCCTCAGTCCAAAGGGATGGTCTGTAGAGGCCTGTGTCACACCCATGGGTGCTGGGAGGATGGACCCCTCTGCATCCAAACTTATCCCTCCAGAGCAGAGGGCAGCAGTGTTGACCTTCCCCCACACTCAGGTATCAGACGTGCATGGGGATTGCTGTCTAGAAGCACTTTTACAATCTCATATTTTTCCAAATTCAGGTGCTTTCCCCCCTGCAGTGCCACCTCTCTCTCTCTCCTCCCAGATTTCCCATGCAAAATATGTCCAAACTCAAACCCTTAACCCTGAGCAAACACAAAAATACTTAAGCAGCCGGAAGCAATTCATCTTCCCTTCACGTGATGGCTTCAGCTTCTTTCCCACTCAACAGTCTGGATGCCGTGTTTATGAAACCAAAAGGCTGTTTACACACTGTCCAAAAGTTGTTTAGCAAGAGGTTAAAGCTGCCAAACATTTTTCTGGAGTCATCTTGAAAGCTACCCTTTGCTTTCCTGCCAGCAGGATTAAAAAGTCTTGGGCAACTTTCTGCACTTTGGTCTGCAGGGAACCTTGAGATGCTTTAGCAGGAATAAAGATCAGTGAGCATTTTCATGGAGAATTACCTTTTTGTGCTGTAAGGAAAACACTAATTCACATGTGGAACTGGGAGACAAGACTCTGGGAGCGTGTTCTTGGATTTTTCCCAAGGATAGCTTTGTGCCACAGTTGTATCCCCCCCCGGGCTCCAGCACCAGATCCACAGTGGGATATGAACACCCAGCAGTGCCAGAGGGGCTGATCCATCCCCAGCCAACCCCACTGCCGATCACTGGGAAGGGGAGCCCCACCAGGATCACACCCAGCCCTCCTGGAGGAGCCTCTGCAGGGAGGGAGAAGCGAGCACAGCACCCGGTCGGAGCCAAGAGCCACAAGTCAGTTTGACTCACACTCCTGATGGTTTCCAAATGTTTCCCAGAATCCAGCCATGACGTGAAGATGAATGTTTTGGAGGGGCCACCCCCATCCATCGCTGCCACAGCCCAACTCCGAGCATGTTTTGTCTCGGGAGGAGGGTGACTGGTTATTACAGGAGTTTATTGAGTTTTGCACGTGCCAGAGTCCCGGGATGAAGCACTTCTGGGTACCTGCTCTCTAATTCTTGCTCGGCATTAACGCCCCTTTGGAGGAGCAGCTCTGGGGCAATGGATGTGCTGCTGGAAGCCCCAGGCTGAGGTGGCTTCTGGGGACAACGTGGGGCCACGAGGACACAAGGCTGACCCATTTCCCACCACAGGCACTGCCTTTCCAGCCATCACTGCCCATTCCCAGTTTGAATTTGTGGCCTCCGAAGTTGAAAGGTTTCACATGCAGGAGCACAAACATCTCTCCTCCATCCCAACCCTCCTGCTCCCTGCTTCCATAACCTAATCCAGGACCCAGAGTTCCACAGCAGAGATCGAGTTGCAGCTGTTTGGCAGCCTCAGCCCTGTCAAATCTGGGTGCCAGAGGCAGGGCAAGAGCGATGCCAGCCCAGTTACCTTCACAAACACACACAGCCCAGCTCACGGTGCCTTTTGCTAGGGGAGGAACAAAAGAACCTCTCTCCACTGGAGCTACTGGGGCTGAGCAGGAGGAGCTGAACTCAGGGCTTGTTTATCAGAAACAAACTGGTACAAATCCTATTTGTGCAAAGCTGCTTAAAACCCTCTCGTTCGGAGCCTTTTCGTTTTGCCCGGTGCAGGCGCTGGGCACGTTTGCTGACCAGGGCCAGGGAAAAACAGGTCCACAGCCTGGGTTTGCCATCAGCCCCGGCACCTGAGGGCTGCATTTCAGGCAGGCAAGGCATTTGCAGCTCCCTGGGATTAAAATAATAAATAAATTGTGATTTCTGAGCTCTGTTACCTGCTGCTCAACGGAGCCTGAAAGGAAGATAGAGGCAGACGGGAGGGGGAGGGCAGCAAATAAATCCTCATAATTTCATCTGCCTTTCGGATTGTGAATGTTCATTGACTGGATGTGTCCTCAGCGAGCTGTGCTGTCATCCCAGGCTTTAGCTAGGATGAAGGGACTGTTTCCAGGGCATTCAAAAAAGCAGAAGATTTGGGCTTAAACTCTCAATTGTTTGGAGATTGCAAACTCCTCCATGTGCAGCACAACAGCCTTTAGTTGCAAAATTTTTGCCCTCTTCATTTTAACTTTGCTGAAGCTGAATTCTATTTAGAGAATACAATATTTAGAGGAAAGAGTGGAATGGCATATTTTTCCAAACAGGAACAAGATCCCCAGCATGTATTACACCAAGATCTGGACCTTCCCAAAGTCTGAAGTAATGCCATGGTGCAGCTCAGGCACCTTTCTCATCCTTTCTTTTGAGAAGGAATAAGTAAAATCTTTTGTGTTTTCAGCTCAAATCTCTCAAGCATGGGCTAAAACTGACCTACATCCAATACTTCCTGTCCACAGAGAGGCTTAAATCACATTTCTTTCCAACTCGGAGTAAAAACTTGGAATTTCAGAAATAAATATAAATCAAAGTCTGCATTCACTTGTGTGAGGAACACTTTCTGATTTTGGAAACACTAATTTTGTTATCAGTTTACTGTGATAAGGTGACTAGATCAAGGCAGCTGGAATCAACTTTACACCGTGTATCTCCTTAATAATGCATTTCCTCCTCTCTCTCAGGGATGGTTCCTGGTCTGGCTGGGCTCCAGGGATGATGCCTTTCTCCAAGTGGACCTAACGAGGTACCTGCCAGGCAGGGATGGGATAGACCTTGCTGGGAAGCCTCATCCACGGGATTAAATAGGCAATAAAAAAACCCCTTTTGCACCAGCAGCAAGATTCAACTTAATTTCGTTGAAATAATCAAACGGGTTTGGGTCATTTCAGAAACGCAGTAATGCAAGTCAGGCTGACCCGATCCAGCACGATGTGCTCTCTCAGCACTCCCCTGGCAGAGAACACGGCTGGGCTGAACTGGGACTGTGCCGAGCAATCCTGAGGGCTCGCAGGGTCACAGCTCCCCATCCCCTCCCACCGCGGCAGGGGAGCGGAGCAGCCCAGGGCTTTGCAGAACCACGCCTGATTTTAGATTATAGCAAAGAGATTTAACCAGGCATTAACATCCCGACGCTGCCTCGGGCTGGTTCCCGAGCACACCCCCAGGTAAGCGGCCCCAATTCCCAGCCCAGTTGCCCAAGACCCCCCATCAGCACAGCAGTGGGTACAGCTCAGGTTTTAACCTCGCTGGTGAGTGCTCCCCGTCCTCTGATCCCCCCCACAAAGGGTCAGAAGATTTGATGGAATCACGGATTTTCCCTTTTCCAACCTGGCAGAGAAGCCCAGAGCCGGGTGCTCAGTCACTGGAGCTCATTCATCTCCACCCTCTCGGCTTGTCCGTATCCAACAGCCCCATTCATTGCCAGAAAGTTAATTAACCAGCGCCGCGCGAGGGGCGGGTGAAGCCTTTTGCATAAAATACTTGTTTCCCGGGAAGAGGGGGAGGGGGGGACGCAGCTTAAAACATTCCTTGGGATGCCTAAATAATCCAGCCCAGATGGAAAATGCGTTCATAAAAGGAAGATGTTAAATACAAAGCAACTGCGGGGGAATGCAGAAATGCAGACAGGCAGGAATGGAAGGGGAACAGCCACAGCAACACAACTCACGGCCTGCTCCCTGCAGGTGATGCCCAGTCCCTGGAAAGCCAAAATCTGCTCCTCCCAATTTTATTTATTTAAATTTTTTCAACAGCACAACCAGGATTATTTTTCTCGTCGGGACAAGAGGACGTATGGCAAGAAAATAACAGCACAAACCACTTTGTGAGGGTAAATAGAAGGAAAGAAACTGCAGCTTAAAGAAGAGGAATGGGGTTAGAGGGAGAGGATGCAGGTGGACAGTCCTCTCCCTCCCACAGGCAGGAGCACCAAAAGCTTAGGGCACTTTAGAAAGAAAAAGGAGATGTGCAGATGAGCCACAACCCAAAATATAGACTGAAAACTCAGGGATAATTTAGAAACGGTGTTGAGAAGTGTGGATCTACTTTCCTTTTACTGTAGGGCTCCTTTTGTGACATTGCTCAGCATCTCAGCGATACCACACGCAAGAAAAAAGTACCACAGGACTCAAAAAACCCACATTTTTAAATGCAGTAATTGTACTTAGAGCAGTTAAAAGCAACAGCCACCATCACTTAATAATAACATAATAAAAATAACATAAACTGCCACAGAAATCTCTCAGCAGTGGATCAGACCTTCACCTCTGCAGAGGTTCAACACAGAGGCCGTGCTCCAAACTCCCTTCCAGTGCTGGGGCTCCTCTGCAGAGCCAACACTCTGCCATGTCCAGAGCAGCATTTTCAGGGCTCTCTGTCATCAGCACAATGATAACAGTGATCACTTCACAGCTCTTCAACCACCCAGAGCCTCTGCTATTACCAGCTCCCATCAGTGAGACCCTCTGTCCCTGGGACAACCAGTCAGACACTCAGTGGTTTATTTTTGTCAGGGAACAAGCACAAATTAACCCAAAGCCACAAAGAGATTCAGCAAAGAATACAGAAAGCTCATTCAAGCACCAGATGGTAGCAGTCCTGAGCAGACTCTAAGGCCTCTTCCCTGCTTAGTCTTCTCAGCCCTAATCTAGATAAAAGCCCTTGCTTCTTGAGCAAAGAGCTTATTTTCCCCACTAAGAAGATGAGGGTGTTAAATCGTGGAGAGCCAGGGGAGTATTGCTATTTAGAGAAGGTGATGAAACATGTTTCAGATATTGCACTAAACGTTCCCAATCTCACCCTCCCTCATAGCTGGAGGTAAATCACCAGGTGACCTGGGACAGGCTATATCCCCACCAGGAGAGAAGAGCCAAAGCTCTTCAAAGTAACTTCAGTTGGTTCTGACCACAGCTCAGACCCCTGAAATAAGGATTTTGCCAATTTTCAGACATTTTAGACCCAGGTTTGTAAGACTATACAGGACCCAAATGCTACAGTAAGGCCACCTGTAAGCAAATCCCAGGGGTAAAGCCAAGCTTGTGTCTCTTTGGATCACTCTGAAAGTGATTTCTCTCACTCTGCCCAGAAAAACTGTGGCTGCCCTATCCCTGGAAGTGTTCAAGGCCAGGGTGGATGAAGACCTGAGCAACCTGGTCTAGTGGAAGGTGTCCCTGCCCATGGCAATGGGTTGAAACAAGATGATCTCTAAGATCCCTTCCAACCCAAACCATTCTGTGATTTGCAGGGAATGGCATCTGGATTTCCATATGACACTTTCAGAAGGAAACCTGTGCTTGGATATGTTACCCAAGCAGCACATCTGGCACTGGAAGGTCAACCCACCTATGGACAACAGACACAACAGGCTTCCCTCTGTTGTCATGTGGGAACGCCCTGGCCATAAATAGGAGGGAAAACTTGTGAAAGCACAAGGGAGATCTCCACTCTCAGGCTGTCAACACAACCAGCCACATTCCTGCTGCTGAGGACAGGAGCAAGGTTTGCCAAGGTTGTCTGGCAGCTGCAGATAAGGGATGAGCAGATGGACGTGGTGTGGTGGATCCTGGGGGGTAGGAGGGGAAAGTTACAGGCCTGGAAGTCTTAAAAGGCACAAGAAGAAAGAGAAATCAAATCAAAGCTAAATGCTGCAGCTCTCCCTCTCACTACAACCTCCAGCGCTGAAATAATCCAGGAGTGCTTTGAATTCCTGCAGAGAGGGCTCTGAACATCTGATTTTGGATTCAAGCCACAGCACTGTGAGCACCAGCAGCATTAACCCCGAGCACAGCGGGAAGCAACGAGCCCTGCCTTTCCTCCTGGCCATCCCAGGGGGGCTTACAGACCTCACCACCCCCCCAAAATCCTTCCAAACACCACCTCTCCTTTAGCAAACATCGAGGCAGTGATGTGGGACTGCCACCCACAACTGCAGCAGCCTCACACCAGTGCTCTTCCTGGGGGGAGCATTGATCCCTTCCCAGTCCAAAGCTCTTTCCCCCTTCTCAACCATCAGGACAGAGAGGTTTTATCCCTGTTTTGCAGATGAGGACATGAAACAAGAGGCAGACTGGGCATGAGGTGGTCCCCAAAAAACAGGGTTTCTCTCCGATTCACCTGAGTTTGTATCTTTGCCAGAACAGGAGATTTGATAGTTTTTTATTTAAATACCTAAACTGCAGAGGTACAGCCATGCTTTGCTTCAAGTCTGCTTTATCTTAACACACCCCTAGCCCTGTAAAGCATTTCCCAACCCGAAACAGACTTCAATTCTTCATGAACAGCTTTTAGTCTGGCCACAATTTTTGTTGTGCATCATGAATTTTAATAGAAACACACACAAACCCCAATCCCTCAGCACCAAGGCATCGAGGCAGGTGAGGTTTGTACAAGGTGAGACATGATACTGGTTGTTTTTTTTTAACACAGTCACAGTAAATGGTTGTGGTGGGTGAGGGAAAGCCCAACAGAGCCACTTCCATCCATGGAAAGGGTAGAGCTGCAGCTTGGAATCCATCTGAGTCAGGTCCTACATCACAGCAGTGCAGCCTGACTTGGGTGCTCCGTATCAACATTCGTCAAAACTATGACAGCCCCAAAAAAACACCCCTAAAAGAAACCACTGGGGCTGCCCACTCCCATCTGGCATGCTGCCATTCCCACCCCATCTTTCCATCCATCCACCCAGGAGATGACCCCAGTCACCAGCAGCTACCCACTTGTAACAGCATCCCTGGATAAGCAAGGCCAAATGCCCCAAACAGACCCCCAAATCAATACAGAGACATCAAAGATTTTTGGATTAAATGATCTTTCTGGCTCTGCTGAGGGGGTTATTCTCTGTTGTGGCTTTGGTAGCAAATAAATCACTCTGCCTTCCCTTTGCATGAGCCTCAAAAATGCCCCCCTGCCATTCACAGACATCCACCCTGGCACGATGCAGATCCAGACCCCAGCCTTCCCACACGGGACGGATTAGTGATTCACCCTCTGGTTTCAGCACCTCTGGCAGCCCAAGAAATTAAATTAAACTCCTCTAACACATCCTTGGCATCTTCTCCCAGAAGGTTAAAGCAAACAAACAAATCCCAGTGCTTTCATTTGCCAGAAGGAAAAGCAATCCCTGCTAACACTCGGCGGGGAGAAGTTTGGGTGATGAGTTGGATGGACAGTCAGCCCAGTGGAGGGCTTCCCATTTCCAGGAATGGGCTCCCTCACAGCCATGCTGAAGGCTGCAGCCTTACTGGCAGCTTTCTGCAACAGCAGAAACCCCACAGCTCTGTGGCTGGAGGTGACCTGTTTAGGGGAAACGAGCAGAATGATGCCCAGAGCACCCTCTCCCCACAGAGAGAGCAGCAGGGAGGGATGTTTCCCAAAATCTCTTGGCAAGGTACCATCTGGTTTTGCAGTCAATGGCACACTTATGGGCAAGGCTGAGTGTCACATGACATGAGGCTGGGAGGAGGAGGAGGCAGCAGCATTGCCAGCATTACTAAAAGCCCCAGAAGAAGACCCCAACAGAGAGACCTCTCCAGCAGGCACCCAGTGGCTCTCCTGGGCTGTCCCAGCCAGCTCTTGGAAACTCTGTGCTTCCAACAACATGAACATCTGCAAGCTGCTCTCAGGAAATGTGGCCAAAAATAGCAGACGTGCTATCCTCAAGAGTCACAAACTTTTGACCCTCCTGAGGTCACACCATGAGACTCACATGGAGAGCACTCGTAACATCACACACCTACTGCTCAAAGTAGGTTATAAACCACACATGGAAGGACTCAATGCTACCAGAAACGTTGGATTCAGCAAGTTTCTGTTGCCCATGATCTGAAGCACCGACCCTGTTCATACACAGCAGCTCAGGCCACCCAGCAAACCTTCACCAGGCCTGTTCCCATCGCTGTCAGCCCCCAAAGGCTGATGCTCCCCACACCTGGGTAAAGACCACTGAGCTCTAATCTGACGATCAAGATATTCCCGTGGCAGCCAGATCTGCACAGCACCAGAAGGCCTGAGGGAACTTAGGGCTTTGGGAGAGTTCAGTGGAGATGCCAGCAGCAGATGGCAGGTATAGGGAGAAGCCCCTCACCTTCAGCAGCAGGGCTGCCAGCACCCACCCTGCACAGCCTGCTGCTCCTCCCAGGGAGCATCCCCATGTCCTCCCATCCAGGAATGGTAGCCTGGACTCTATTCTTGGGCAGCTATAAACCTTAGCTCACATTTATCTCTATCTGCTGCTGCAATGCCACAGATGACTCGAGGTGTTGATGCTGCAGTAGCCCAGGGTGTGTTCAGTGCATGCTCACACTCAGCCCTCCAGTTTTCAGCAGATCTGCTCAGATCCCAGTTGTCAACCACACAGAAGTGCTTCTCTAAGCATTTTGATTTTGTCAGGGCAACCGTTCTAGGGGGCCATTATGTGCCCCTGCATATTCAGCTACCACAGTCAAGCAGAAGCAGGCAAGTCCCGGCATGCTGGGCTCCAACAAGCCCTGGGCTCCGGGGGACTCCTTCCTCCTGCCAGTCACCTCCAACACAGCAGCTTTCAAGCTGCTC
This sequence comes from Pseudopipra pipra, assembly GCF_036250125.1. Classification (NCBI taxonomy): domain Eukaryota; kingdom Metazoa; phylum Chordata; class Aves; order Passeriformes; family Pipridae; genus Pseudopipra; species Pseudopipra pipra. The sequence continues at coordinate 6,156,553 of NC_087569.1, read as the reverse complement.
TGACTGACACCAGGGTCCCTGCCGGCCTCCAGCTGTGCCCAGGCTTTGAGGAGATGATGGGCACCTTGTGTGCCAGGGCACGGCTTCCCCTGTGCCACAGCCACTTGTTTGTTCCACACACGGACAGTCAATGCCCGGGGGAGAGAGATTTCCTTCTGAAAAACTGCTTTGTGTCGGTCTACATCCCTTCTGCACACAAAATGCTGGGGAGTCAGCAACCCTGCATGGTGCTCCAGCGATGGCAGAGCATCCTCATGCGAGTGACATTCCCAGGGCAGGCACTCCTGGGAGATTTCCCATGATTAAGGCTTCCTGTATTCCTACAAACCATTTTATTCATGCACAATGGAGTGTCATAAATAATTACAAGCAGGCTGTGCTCCCAGAGCACAGGGTGCAGCACAGTGTGCCAGGAGTTTGCCTCACTCCGTAAGAGCCAGAGGGAACCACGCACACAGCATCTTCATTCAAAAGCAGAGGGAGAAAGGAGAAGAGTTCCCTCATCCACCAGGGCCAGGAAACACAGAACTGTGGCTTTATTTGAAGTAGGAGACTGGGGAAAAGCTCAGATCCTCAAGAGAACAATTAGGTGACTAATTCCCACTGCCTTCAGGGCAAAGTTAGGCACGGGAGTTGGGTCCTGGTCAAGATGTACTAATGTCTTGCTGCCATCAGGGATCTGAGGCACAGACCTAGAAACACCATCTCTTTCCTCCCAATATCACCACTGATGTTAATTATGAATTAAGACAGACCCTGTGTGTGACAACCAGCACCAGCATCAGACCTGGGGGCTGAGGTTTACAATTGTCACAACAGAGAAAAGCAAATCCTATGGAATTCTTCCTTTAATCAAAAGCAGGAAAAGGTTTGTCTAGCTGCTTTGACCCTTGCTCAGTAAACCTTCTCCTCACCAGGCTGGGCTTCGATGGGGGAGATCCACAAGCCCAATTTATTCCTTACAAGTTTCCTGCTCTTCCTTTTCCCCACGCAGAAGCAAGACCTGGGAAAAACAAACTCATTCCCCAGACTTTCCACAAGCAACTGCAGATGTGGAGTGTTTGTAATTACAAGTGCATCCACCGCCTCGGATGCTGCTCAGAGGGACACCACGTGCCTGCTGCTAAGTGAGTGCTGAGGCTGGGTTTGCTGTTTATTGGAAATACAGATGGAGGGAAAGACACAAGGCATTTTGTCAGGTAGGTGTTTCGGCACAGCGTGGTCTCCTGCTGTGCTTGGAGGCAGTGGGGGGCACGGTGGAGAGCAGGGATGCAGGAGGGAGCACCAGAGCCCCCCCAGACACGCAGGTCTCCCTGTGCCGGCTGGGAATGCCTCTCCCATGGGGAGATCTCACAGCTCTCCCTCTCACCAGCACCTCAGCTGGGTCTGCTACAAGAGGGCCTGCCAAGGGACACGGCCTCGGCTAGGAGCTATAGATAAAGTCAACCTCGCTGGAAAATCCCCGTTTTCACTCCTACACCTGCGCTCAGCACACAGAACCTGAGAACTGACCCAAGTCCAAACAGCACCTGAAGTGAGAGACCACTGGGGAACATCGTGGGGGGGAAAAGGCTGGAAAACTGCTACTGTTCACACAGTTTTTCATCCCTTCCTAGACCAATACCCGCTAATTTAGGGGGTCCACAACATCGGACAAGGAGCCGGTCGCCAGGGGAAGGAGGGCAGCAGCCGCTCAGATGTGACATAACCCAACAGACACAGACCCCAGCCCGCAGCAGCCCCACGCAGGGGTGCCCCGCACACACCCCTCGGGGGAGCCTTTCCCGGCTCCATCGGCTCCTTTCGGCGCCTTCAGGCCGAGCTCCTGCCGCCACCTCGCGGTGCTGCGGGGGCAGAGCGGGGATAACCCCGAACACAGCCCTCCATCCGCAGGGATAACCCCGAACACGGCCCTCCATCCGCGGGGATAACCCCGAACACGGCCCTCCATCCGCGGGGATAACCCCGAACACAGCCCTCCATCCGCGGGGATAACCCCGAACACGGCCCCTCCATCCGCGGGGATACCCCCGAACACAGCCCTCCATCCGCGGGGATAACCCCGAACACAGCCCTCCATCCGCGGGGATAACCCGAACACAGCCCTCCATCCGCGGGGATAACCCCGAACACAGCCCTCCATCCGCAGGGATAACCCGAACACAGCCCTCCATCCGCAGGGATAACCCCGAACACAGCCCTTCCATCCGCGGGGATACCCCCGAACACGGCCCCTCCGGCCCCGGGGGCACCCTAAACACAGCCCCTCTGGCCACAGGGATACCCCAAATACAGCCCCTCCATCCGCGGGGATACCCCTCCTTTGGGCTCCCCCCCAGCCCCTCCCTCCGCAGGACTCCCCCAACTCCAGGTTCCCCGCTCCAGCCCCCACGTCCTCCGGGCTCCCTCTTCCAGCCCCGAGACCACAGGGCTCCCCTCACTCCGGGCTCCCCTTTCCAGCCCCTCTTCCCCGCTGACAGTTCTCAGCTCGCCTCAGTTCTCCCTTGCGGGAGGCTCAGGTTTCTTTTCCTGACCCAGATCAGTGCTGGGTTTCTCCTTGTTTCTAAGCATTTTCAGGTCACCTGCATTGCCTGTGAGAGGATTTCCTTGGAAATCTGCACTTTCAAGCTGTTTCCCTCCTCCCTGAGCCTTAAGGACCCCCCCTCCAGGCTGAGGAGAGTCAGGCTCAAGTTTAGGGCACATCCAGCCACCCTCGTTTGCTCTGAGGCCCCTGACAGTGGTCTCCTTATCCTCCCCTCACTACAGTGCCCCCCGAGCCCACTGACCACAGTCTCCTAAACCCCCCTGAGTTCCCTCCAAAGCTCAGTTTTGCCCCACAACAGCAAATACACCCCTGCAGCCCCCCACACCCACAGGGACTCACCAGGGCCGGAGGAATCCAGCAGCTCCAGTGCAGCCTGTTCACTTCCATCACACACAAACCATCAATTTACTGCTTAAAATACCTCTTTGGGGTCTCCCCGGGGAGACAAGTGACCCCCCTGACCACGGAGCAGCAGGGACTGCTGGGGGGTGACTCCCCTAGGTCTGGCACAGCCCCCACCACCCGGCTGAGGGGTTATCAGGGGGATTGGCATCACCTGTGGGGTTATCAGGGGGATTGGCATCACCTGTGAGGTTATCAGGGGGATTGGCATCACCTGTGGGCAAGGGCCAGGCTCCAGCTGGGCTGCCCAGGGTTCCAGCCTACCCGGCTATACCCCAACTGCAGAGCAAACCCTCTGCAGCTGCCCCTTGTCCTGCAGGATTGCTCATCCTCATTACTCTGCAAAACGGTGAATCCACCCACCTGGGACCCTCCACAACAGAGCAGGCAGTGACCAGTCTCAGCTGCTCCACCAATTCTGCTGGCAAGGGAAGGAGAGGGGAAGAGACCAGGGAAAACAATGAAATTCCAGGGTGAAAACCCCACCTGGGTGGCTGGGAGGAGCTGCACAAGGCCACAGCCCCATAATCACCTTTCTTACCCCTTTGTGCTTGCTCAAAGGTGACAATTTTGTGAAATGGGGTACAAGGACATCACGAGTTGAACCACTGAGTTTCTCAGTCACTCACCTTACTCAAGTTGCCCATGGGCTCTCATCCTTTCCCCAGTGACAAAACAACTCCATGGTGTGATTTACACCAAGACCACAGAAAATATATTGCCAGTCTCCTCTTGCTAGAAAATAGAGGTGATTACCAGCAAGGACCTTTCCAAAGGATAAGGTAGTGTGCTGTAAAATCTTTTATTCACAAACATTAGTAAGGTCTACTCAAAAGCTGGTCTCTGCCTTGCCCTACTCTTTTGTCACTACAGATTAAATCTAATGTTGTTATTTATTTCATTAAGGTGCAAGAATCATGTTGCAAGGAGCTAATAATAGAGACAGCACATGGAAGTCTATGCTTAGATCCCAACTGTTTCTTTAATATCCTGTAAAGAAACATCTTCCAAAGGTAAATGGGGAATATTGGTTCTGCTGGGAAGCCCTGCAGGGCAGGACAGTGTCTCTCCCTCCCTGTAGCAGCCTGGTTGGTCAGATGCATTGGCAAGCCAAGGATAAGTTCCTGCTATCAGTAAAGGTCACAGCACTTAGAGCTGTAAAACCCCTTTGTAAAGGAGAAACACAGAGCAGGCTGTCCCAGCAACCCAGCAAAAGGCACAGCAAGGAACCCAGATCTCCAGAGCAGGGCACTGAGGGACAGGGACACTGCTCAGCAACGGTGCTGGGGCAAGATCCAAACCCAGCCAGCTCCCACCTTGCTCCTCAGCACGGCTGGTTTATTTAGCTGAGCTGTTTTCAACCCAGGGTTAACAGACACCTCAAGGTCAGTCCACAGACTACATCCAAAAGGTTGGCAAAAGCTGACAGAAAGGATACCACAAAGGAACCTTTGTGTGTGCAGCTTCTGAGGACCTTCCAGGACAGTTGTGGGGCCCAGAAATCAAAAGTCTGAATGTCACCGAGTTAGCTGCTGCCAGCAGACAAACAAGTCACAAGAGCTTAACAGAAACATGGGTTTCTACCTTTAGCTACAGATTTATTTTCTGACTCTGCCAGGCAATTCATCACCAGCGAGGTTTTGATTAGTGCTGGAGGGAAAAGGAGAATTTACAATCCAAATTCCAGCAGCTGCCGGCACACTCATTCATATGAACTTTGGAGAGCAACATTTCATTGAAACTCTCCATTTTACGAAGAAAGCTGGAGCAATTTCCTTGCAGGAAGAAGATGCTGCTGCAAGGAGACAGATGCTGCTCCTAATTTTCAGCAACGCTTTCACGTAAGACCAAAATATTTGGCACAAAACACCCGATTAAAGAAATGCCATCGCTGATGGCAGATGGTCCCTCTCATCCCAGCCTGCTCACGTTGGGTGTAATCTGCTTGCAGACACAGCACGTGTGTGTTTTCCAGATGAGCAACCTTTATGTAAGTTTTCATTGCCCTTATTTCAGTTTGTTAACAAACACCATTGTTATGAGCAAACAGCCTGATTGCAGTGTTATCCAGTGAACCCCACCCTTCCAGCAGCTGGAAATATCAGCAGAATGGCCTCTTCCCCTCCCCTCCACCTCCTTAAAACACCTACTTCTAAGCTGCTCATACCATCAGGAGCCAGCTTTGGAAAAACCTGACTTAAGGCTGTGGCACTAAATTGCAGCAGGACTTTTGCTAAGTAAAAGGCTTTGGGAAATAGTCCAGGCAGCAGGTTGCTCACCTTTTAACTTTAGAACAAACCAAATTCAATCACCTATTGATTTGCTCAGTACTTTTCCCCCAGCAGGAACTCCCCACGGATCCTCCTGTCAGTTTACTCAAGTGTAACTCCATGAGTATGAAACCAGGACTTTCTTCAAGGAAGTTGCACTTGTATAAAACCCTTTGAACAAAGCCCTGCACTTGCCAAATAGTAGCTGCTCATTATGAAAAGAGAGTTTGTTTAACAAAACAAGTGGATACGTGTCCAACTGCCTTTCTCTTCCTCTCTGCTGGCTGAGGGACAGAATTCAGAGGAGGCCAAGACGACTGCTTTGCTCCCTGAAGTAGCAACATTCACCCAAACCTGGGACAGTGCTAACACAGGGCATTAAGGCTCATTCCAGGCATTTCAGAACTAGCCAGGTTTCCTAGACCCATCCCAAGGGGATTTGTAAAAAAAAAGAATTATATTAAAATCACTTTTTTTCTACTAATTCTCAGGGTCTCTCAGTAGAAATTATAAAACAGTGTCACAGATTTGCTTTTAAAAGATGCTCCCTTTCACCACCAGATGTGAATAGGCAGCATTTGGATGCTTTGAAGTGTTTTTCAGAGAAGCAAGGCAGGCTGGCCTTCCTGCACTTGTCAAACACACAGTGCCTGGCTCTTAACAAGCTTCCAAGAGCAAAACAAGGATGTTCCCACTCTGTCAAGCACTGAAAACATGCAGGTGCAAATTGTTCCAGCTGGGGTTAGAACTTAACAGGCCACATTATCTTCATTTCAACCCTCATCCATATAAATCCTCCAGCCACCTGCAGACACTGGGAAATGCTCAGCATCTGGTCTTGGTTCATCTGAGTAAGTTACCCAGTATTTGTAGAGAGGAGGCAGTGGAAGGAACGATCATCACCAAGGAATAGCAAGAGGAGAGGTGGGGCTAGGACACAAAGTCTGTGTGATGGGCATCAGGCTACATTCCCTACAGCACAAAACATGAAGAAAACAAGTCTACATAAGGTGCTCACTCCACCTTAGGTACACAAAGGTTTTGAAATTCCACGCTGCTGCAGATTGTCACTACTAATTTCCTCCAGTGGCCCAAATAACGTAGGTGATCTATGAAACCTCGGCAGCAACTGGGCTGTGGAAATAAAGACAACGGAATAAACTTCATAGTTTTTATTCTGCAAAGCAATATGCACATCTTACAAACACAAAATTAATCTAGGAGAGAAATGTCATTTCCAAATCAGCTATTAACCATCATGCAACAAGACAAGTGAAATGTAAGAACAAAACAAAACAAAACAGCCATCTTTAACCCTACAATCACCTGCAGAGGGTTGAAACCAAGGCTCAGATTTTCTATGTAATGCCAAAGAAAACGCAAAAGAAAACGGCAGCTTTCTAAGAACAAGAAAACACGTACAAATAGAATCAAAACTGATTCAAGTCATAGTTAAAAAGAAAAAAGAAAACAAAAAAAGGAAAGATCAATATGATCTGAACTTTAATATTAAGTTTTAACTCTTCTGTTTGGCTGCATTTAACTTTGTACACCGCGCCTAGGAACAATCCAATATCCCTCAGTATTACAGCACGTCCACCTGGAGGGACACTCTCACCTCTCTGCTGCAATACAGGGGTGCAAAGGGATAAACTAAGGCCAAAAATACAACTCTCTAACATCTTCCCTTTTGCATTTGTGGGTCACAATCTTAGTACTTCTGAGGGCTTCAATACAGTGGGTGAGAAGTTTTTGAGCAGGCTCCTTTAATTGTCAACTAGCAAAGCCAGATTAAAAAACCAAATCTCTTTTCCCCAGCAGACCAAATTCCAGTTTGGACATTTGGAGTTTGATTCTTAATTTTGTGAAAGGGAAAGGATTTGGCTTTGCTTTTCCAAAGGAGTCACATTACACTGGATGTTTTCTAGGTATTTCCAGAAATACCTCCCCCCCCAATCCATTTCCTATTTCCTGCCTTTGGTCCCCAGATCAAGCCACCCTTGTAGGCAACTCTCAAAGTCAGTATTAACACAGAAGGCTGGGCATGGGTGAATTAGGAACTGTTTTCAGGAGAAGCTGTCTACCTGTTTGACTCCTCTGACTCGTTTCAGGGAAGCAGCATTAGCCCATAGCAGCATCAGGAGAAAACTGGAAGCTTCGTTTTGTCCCTAGACTTCAAACTAGGCCATGTCTAAAGCTCTGCCTTAACATCCCTGGAGAAAACATGTTAGTTAATACCACTTAAGTAACTGAAACTCTAAAGGAAACATGTTCTGAAGAAAACTGTGACTCGCTTCAAACACTCTTAAGACTCGTGAAGTTACTGAAGTCCCACACACAGCCCAGTGGATACCAATCAATGGTGTCTGTAGGTAACAAACTGAGAATTTTATGCCAGCATAGTTGAGACTATGAGATTCTGAGTTGGCTTTTTTCTTTTGTGTAGTTTAGAGCAGAAGGAGGAGGAAAAAAAAGCCTGTGGGTATGAACGCAGACCTGTTACACTGATGAGAAAGCTGAGAGACGATGAAAGGTCAATTAAGGCAACCAGTGAGATTTTAAAAGCAGTGGTGGAAATGTCTGCAGGAAGACCCTGACTCCTGAAATCAAGGAGGCTACTCAATAAGGAACCAGAAAGAAAAACAGCAAAAGGCAGAATGGGAAAGAGAAGAAATGCACAGAATAAAACCTCGGATTTAAGAATGGACACAGAGAACAGAAAGTGTTTGACTGTGTGGTTTCTTTGACCTTAATCACAACAGCCCTACTCTTCTTGTCATTTTCCCCTGAGTGGACAGCATTAAATGGGAATGACAAAGCCAATCAAAGGGTCATTTTAGCTGCCCTTCGGAGATGGATGGAGAGTCCCAAAGTGAAGCTCTGTAACAGACTATGGGATTTCTTTTCCTTTCATTATTTGCACTTGCCCAAGGCTGTGCAGAGCCCTGACAGACTGTTAATACAATACATCTTTTTATTAAGTTTCACTTTCTAGAAAAAAAAAAAAAAAAGAAGAACTTTACAGAAAGCTGCTCTGCAGCAGAGACACACAATCCTGGCTTGAGGGCTGCGGATGGGAGGCCAAGTGGAAAGTTTTCCAGATAGTCTCTGTGCTGACTGGTTCTCTGGCATTCAGCAAGCCAAATGAAAAAACCAAAAAAACACCCAAAAAATAAATTACAAAAAAAAAAATCAATCAGTACTTTTCAGTAAGAAACATTTTAAAATGGGACTTCACTTCTTAATTTTTTTACTATGAATAAAAGCACAAGTTTGTCCTAAATAGAGCACTATTAAAATGTGAATATGTGTTTCTTTTTTTTTTTTGAAAAAAAATTCTAAAATGTCGATATCTTTTCTTGCAAGCAAGGAGCAAATGGAAGAAAGTATTAGGCCACACAAATACACATTTAAGTCATGTAGTAGATTGGTGGCTTTGGAAATGCAGTATTATATCAAAGGTGCATACTGTTTCAAACACACTGTACATATTGGGCAAAAAAAAATAACCAAAGATCTCTTGGTTTCTTTGAGACACTTGCAAAGGCATCTTAACCTGCCCAGATGCAGCTAGACAAAAATATCTTGCTCTGACTATAAGTAGCCATATCACTAAACATATCTACACAAACATTCCGCTATGTCCACAGGGAAAGACTGAAGGTTTCCGGCCGCACTACGATGCGGAACAAGTGCATCACCTGACCTAGTCTGAATATACTTTTATAAATATGTACAAATCAATTACAGGCACTTGAAATGTCTTTGGTTGGAATAAACCAACATTGCAAGGTAATGTATTCACAGAGTGTCAAGACCCATTCTGGGTTCAGCAGGCAATGATTACGGTTCTCGGTCGTTCTCGGTAAAAGGAGAGGATGGATTATGCTTCTGACAAAGCAACCTAAACAAAAGAGAAAGAAAACATTTAATTAAAGGCAAGTTCTTAATCCTGTTACAGTGATATTACTTATCTCTGTGCAGCTGGCATATCTGTGCTTGCCTTTTCAAAGAACCTTGGGAAGTCTAACTTGGAAAGGAAATCAAAGTAAGTCTGAAGGTGTTTTGTACTCAGCATAATCAATAAAATTAAAAAACTCAAACCATTCAAACCCAAAAAACCAAACCAGCTTATTCTACAAAACATCATTAAGATCAAAAGGTGTCAACAACGGCTTTCTACTTCACAAGTTAATAAATTTAATATTTAATCCTTCAAGCAAAGTGCAAATCCTCCAATGCACTACTGAACAATGACTGCTTCAATAGCTTTGTTATTGTTTTTAATTAAATTCTGATTAACAACCATTAGAAGTATGTATCATGTTTTAGTCAAAGCTTTCAGCCTGTTGTGATAAAAGATAAATAGAACTACTCAATGCCATCTATTCAGTGCTTCACACAAAACAGTTCAAGTAACATCAGAATTATGGCAGAAGAGCTGCAGCCCTGCACTTACTGAGCTGCAATAATCCACTTCTGTGGGACAGAAATCTAATTCTTAGGATGTACAAAGCACATATATGCCTTTTGTAGCACCCACCTATACTGTCCACAGTGAAACACCCATGTCTCTTTGGAAGGCCATTAAATCTACATCTCCAGAGACAAGAAAAACCAGTCTGTCCTGTGTAAAAAACATCTTCTGTGTTTTCTTATCAGAGTCAATATTTTGTTACCACCCAGACTCACCTTTTCAGAGCAGAATTCTGTATTGCTTTGCCTCAGTTTGCTTGGTCTGCCTTTAATAACTGCATAGCAGAACATTGTAATCACCATCACAAAAAGGAAGTAACTGGTGTGCATGAGATGCAGGTTTATTAGGGAGCGATCATCCTGCACAGAGAATTAAAACCATTTACTGACAGAGCACCAAAGGTTGGCATTTTATATTAAAGCAATAATTATCAGATCAACACGGAAATTACTTCATGAATCAAGTTTCCCCCCTTTATGCAGCTGGTGTAGTAATGAAAGCGATTCCTAATTGTGGCACAAAGAGCCAAAATGTTCCTTGTGTTAAAAACCTGTGTTATAGATCTTTTCCCAAATACTGGCAGAGGCTTTTAAATGATTTCAAAATATAAATGTTTGTTATTAAGAGCGGTGAGGCACATGGAGATTACATGAAGACCATCACTGGGGGCAGAGCATTCCCAGCTCTGTCTCAGCCCTGCATAATAAACCAGCACTGAACATGCCTATTTTAGGACGTGAACAGAACCACATTCAATTAAAACAGAGCTAAGCATTTATCCAAAATAACACATAGAAACACCCCAGCACTTACATCTGGAACTATAACAGTTAGTTTGGGATTTAAAGCATGATACACTTTTCCGATTGCTCCTTTGTAACACCAGAAAGGGTTATAATCTTGTGCATATTTGGTGTTAGAGTCCCTTGCTGTGGTGAAGATCTTGTACCACAGGGTAGCATTGCTGTATGTTTCAGGAACACAATGTGGTGGCTGACTGCAGAAAAAACAGAAATAATTAGCACCCTGAGCACATTCTCCATGTTCAGTAAGGACAACTTTTACTGCCCTCTCAAAACCCGGTTTTAATTTGGACCTTCCAAAACAACAGCAAAACCCAAAGCCTAACCAAAAGGGTCTATAAAAACCATATGATTCCCATACTAAGATTAGACTTTAACTGCATGTTGTTCCAGTAAGTCAACATCCCACAGCTTAATTGGGAAAACACTGGTTTTCATAAGGCTTCACACGTGTTAATCTATCTGGTGGTTCTCCAGCTTGGGTTGAACAGTGTCAGGGAATCCAGACAAGACAAAGGGAAACTATTTTATGGAAGGTCTGTGCCTGCTGGGGCAGGGGCATGGCAGCACAATAGCATTTTGCTGATTTCTCAGCAGGGAAGAGGATAAGAACCTTAGGGTCAAATCTTATCTCTCACCCAAGGCAGTGACATTAAATTATAGGGTATCTTTCTTAAATCTCCACGGATTGTTTTGCTCCCAGTGAAGTTTAGGTAGCATGTTGAAAGGCATGTTTAAAAAACATGCTATGGTTTAAAACACCCTCAGAAAAATCTAGTGCTGCTAAAAGACAGCAGAAGTTCCAAGACAAATGTTTTACTGTGGGGGAAGGAGGGAAGGGACATAATTTCCACGGTCAACAGGAATGTTCATCAGGAACTAACATCCTCAGAGAACCAGCTGAGGAATTAATCACCCAGGAACCAGTCTGGGAAGGAGTGTTTAAAAAGCACTTACACAGTGACAGGAAATACATTGCTGGCTGCTGTCACAGTCATGCAGGTTGTGAACACGACCTGCTCGCAGTGGCCATGAAGAACACAGTCATCTGAATTCCAGGCAGCTGGCAGGGTGAATGTAATATTTATTTCCTCATGGGATTCTCTGCCTTTGAGAAAGAGAGAAGGAAAGCTGGTTTTAGTTCACAAAAGTATCTGAGCAACAATCACCAGGATAAGGACAACACACAAAGGACTAAGGCAGCAACCACCACCCTGAATCTGTACCTTTGAAGTCATCCCGGATCTTTACTAGCAACAAAGAGAGCAAAAACAAAGTTAAAAACCAAAACAAACTACAAAAACCCCAGCTGCTGATCTTTCTAATCTCTCCTGCTCCAGAAGAACTGGGGTCACTAAGCTCCTTTCAGAAATTAAAAACTATTTATAAGTGAACTCCTGCATGTTCCAGAGAACTTTATTAGAAAGTAAAATCTTTAGATCTTTAGCCTTTCTCCTCTTAAAAACTTCGTTCCACATTTGTTTTTTCTGATGCTCACTTTTCAAATTGGAGGTATCTGTGTAGACAAAAAGGTACCAGCAGACACTGGACTGCAAATAAAGTCAGGTACAATAACTCCACGTGAATATATTCAGACTCAAAATAAATCCAGGCTGCTGGAAATGGAACTTGCATTTGATAGCTCTTAAAGCAGCAACAAAATAACAACAGGAAACACAATAATATAGATTTGCAGCTATGGGCAATGTCTCTCCACAGGTCTCTCAGGTTCAAGACTCCTTCAGGGATTATTATAAAATGCAACCCTGGCTAAAAGCTAAAATTCAGTGAGGTTCTATTATCAATTTCCATTAATTTTCTAAAAACTCCTGTCAAAACTTACTGGTAGGCAGCCACACAGCAGACTGGTCATTCCCCACCACAGAAACTGTAATCATCTTATCTGTTGCTGTTTGTGATATTAAAGCTTATTCACATATGTATTTCAGATAAACCACATTTTTTTAGACAACATGATACTTGCTCTCTAATGTATATTTGTCACTGCCTTTAAAATGTCAGTTAAGGACCTGAAGATGTATCAAGACAGATCTGAATACAGTCACTTTACAAGCTTTTGCTGTTTGGAATTCTGTTGGCTTAAAAATTACCTTCCATTGTTATTAGGTTAATCATTTAAAACTGCAAAGACTGATCTGGGTCCATCTGCAGGTTCTTTGCCACTCTGAATGCAGGGAAGAGTTCTTCTAACAAAGAAGTAAAGGGCTCTACACAGGAATATACTCACAACAAATCTGGAAACACATCTCTGTTGTACACAAAAGATTTATATACCAATAATTAGCTGGTGAACTTTGATTATACAGTTAGCATTCAAATGATAGAAGCATTTAAATCACAGAATAGTTTGGGTTGGAAGGGAAAATTCAACTCATTCCACGCCCCTGCCATGGGCAGGGAACCTTCCACTATCCCAGGCTGCTCCAAGCCCTGTCCAACCTGGCCTTGGACACTTCCAGGGATGGGGCAGCCACAGCTTCTGTGGGCAACCTGTGCCAGGGCCTCACCACCCTCACAGGGAAGAATTTCTTCCCTAATATCCAATCTAAGCCTACTTTCTTTCAGCTTGAAGCCAATCCCTCTTGAAATGAAAAAACCTCTAAGAGTCAACTGTAAACTGAATTTTTAAAGGCCCAGTCTTGCATACCTGAAAGTCCAATTTGGTGCCCAAAAATTGTGGAGCTCAGATGTGTGACATTGCGAGAATATCCTCCAAATGGTCTGAGTGGGTCCAGGGTCAGTGTGATGGTAACTGAGATGTTTATTGGGCCAGAGTCCTCCAGAGTCTGTGGGGACTGTGTGGAAGATCTCGCCTGTCCACTGGTCACGGTGCTCTCTGGAGTTGTGGTGTCGTTGATGAGATGCTTCAAGGTTTCATTCTCAGATATACAGAAGTCCAAATCATTAAACCTCAGGAGGAAAGTATTCCAGTCCTTAAAACAAACACAGAGATTTCAACCAGATTAGCCAGTTTCTGCTGGCTGCCACCTCTGGGGAGCTGTGCACGCCTTGAGAGGCACCATCCTGCCCTGTTCCAAGCCATTTAACAAAAATTACATGGCTCACAAAGCAAGCACAAACACCACCAGGGCTGTCTCAACAACGGGGCAAGCTGTTTGCAGAAGTCAGATGTGTTCAATCCCAGCCACTGCCTGACCACAGCTCAGCACAGCATCCTCTGAACTACAAAGGGAACATCCTAACTCGGTCTGTTCCCACCGTGCCCAGGGTAGGAGCGGTTTCTGGTGAGGTTTCCCTCATTACAGAACAGTCCTGCTAGGTAAGGAGTTCCCCAAAACAGCCAGCTGGGCCAACAGAGCAAGAAACAGGAAGGTTTCTAGACATAGTAGGGAAGATCCATGACAGATGATTTGGGCTCATTCTCGAAATAAAACAAGACTGCCAAACAGTGACACCAACAGCCTCTCCCCTGTTGAGAGGCAAGTATAAATGAAGACAATCTCCCACAAGACTCTGTGCTCTCCCATAATGTTCTGATTCTGGCCAGGACAGGGGTAATTTTTTGCAGGAGCTGAGTTATGCTACACCACCTCACATCATTGGTGGGGGAAAGAGTGTTCCTTCCAGCTGAGAAAACATGGTGGCGGGAGCTGTCCAGTGTTGTCTATTCTCGGGAATGTCAGTCCATGTAAATAATTTCTTTTCTTACACCTTTTGTCATTGATATTGTTGCTGTTACTGTTTGTTTTGCTATGTCATTGCTGTTTCCAGTAAACTGTTCTTATTTCAACCTGTGATCTTTGCCTTTTGTGCTTCCAGCTGGAGAGGGGGAGCAGGGAACACTCAGTGGGGGCACTGAACATTCCTAAACCACAACACAAGACAGAGTTCTTGGGGGGGGGGAAATAATCCACTGCTTAGCTCAGGAACTTTTTGTACCTACCTCTGTCATTTCTGGTGACTTGATCTCCTTGATTTTGAAGAAATAACCCAGTGTCAGGAAAGCTATTGCCATAGCACTGACACTGATCATAAAGACCACGAGCGGAGGTCGGCTGCTGATGTAAACCTTCAGGTTCTCCAACAGGTTTATGTAGAACATTATTCTGATTGTTCACCTGAAAAGAAAGAATATTACAACAGAGTGACTGGGCTGTGTGCTACAGTGTGGAGGGGCTGGCAGATCACACCAGACAAAAGTTTGACGACAAGAAATGGAATCGTACGCCGAAGTGAGATTCAATTATCCGACTGCACTGCTCACTGAACACAGACTGTGAGCCTTAAATACAGCATAAATCAAAACATGCTCGACATCACCTTCTCAGCACCTGAAACTGCCAGCTGGGAACAGATTTTAAGAAATGAGGAGAACTTCCAGCACAGCCCAGTATCACTGATAAGAAATAAACCCAGTTCTTTCCTTTCCCCACACCCCGAGGCAGGATATATACACACTGTTACACCTGAATTCCAGTGAGGTTTGGATTCACCAAATTACAGTGTGGACAGAGTTGTAACACAGCCCACAGGTCAAACCTTGTATACCCTTTCAAAACTGAGGCTGGAGCCTTAAGGATCCCTCTTTACACCATCCTTAGCCCCAAATGCCTCTACTTTCAAAACAGGATCTGAGAAGCATTTTAGGCTTCTGCATCAAGAATCCTGAGGTCAGAAACACCTAAGAACTGCACTAGGGTGGAGGCTGGAAGACTCTATTTGATTCTTGCAGGATCTAGAACTTTTGCTAGAGTCTGGAAGCAAAGACAGACTTACACATGCTGAGGAAATGTACTGCATCATTAATTTTTGTCCAAAATATAATATTTTGTCTGATTCCACTCCTGAATTTTCATTTACAGAGCAGAAAGACCCAAATTAACTTTACTGTATCAACTTCCCCATCTCCACTCAAAAGGAAAAGCAAACAGTCCAGTGTTAAAGGGCAGTCTTGTGACATCTACTTGAGAAGGTCTGCAAGGAGTTACTTCAAGCCAACCTCTTATCTATGTCATACCTAAAATCCTGGCTGAAAAGGCTTTTAACCCCAACTGAACTAGAAAGGCAGTTCCCACCAATGTGCTGCCTATCTCCAAAATTCATAGGGAAAGGCCAGCTTCAGAACCAGCATCTTAGAGAATTCCACACTGCTAGAGTTAATGTTTGAGCATCCATACAGGTCTGGTAACATTTAATTAAGTCAGGAACTCTGCTCCCTGCAGGTCTGGGTGATCCTCACTGACTCTTATTAAAAGCACACAGTTGTCATTTAGAATCCAGGTGCAGCAGGGCTGAGGATGAGAGGGACAGGTTTTGAGAAACAGGGCAAGGGAGGGAGTGATCTTTGATCTGATCTATTGATTTAAAAGAAAACAAAAGAAGGGTAAAGGACAAGCATTGAAACAAAGCCTTTTTCAGATCCTTCAGTATACAATGATCACAACTTCCTTGTGTATACTCAGGATTTTACTGGCAGAAATGCTCCCATTAGTATTAACAGAAGAAATACCGACAAAACCTGCAAAACTGCCCCAGAGAGAGGGAAAAATTCAGCTTACAGAGAAGAGCCCCGAGGTCCTGCAACAATAACACAACACTGAGTTGTGCCTGCTGACTCTCCCCACACACCTACTTGCTCTCCTGGGTGAAACCTGCTGAGACAGTGCTCTGCAGAGCACAAGACCACGTCCTGGGTTTACTATTTTGCACCATCAACCCATTTTCATCCACTCTGCAAAGACCAGGAAAGCCAGCAAGTTTTTATCAGGGAGAACAACCGGGTGCTGCAAACACCTCTCCAAAAATAAGGTGTGCCTCTGAGTGAGAGCACAGTGCAGGGGAAGGGGGGGAAGGAGAGAGGAAAGAAAAGGTGATGATAAATGTGCACCTTACCAGAACTCCTCTCTTTGTCCCAGACCAGCTGTGCCACGGCCAAACAGGCCAGTGAAGGTGTCAGAAGGCAGGAATGAGAGGGGAAGGCAGAGCTGGTGCTGGCAGGGATCATGCTGGGGACGATCCGCCCTCCCGCATGTTCTGCCTGTCTTGTCCCTGGCAGCAAATTTCTTAAATGAGCCCTAGTTAAAAATCCCAAACACTCCATCTAGAAACATTGGAGACACATGTTGAGATGGAAAAAGATCAAAAGATAAACCAAAAGCAGAGTTGTATTCAGTGCTCCCTTCTGAATTTCCTTTTGAAAACACCACAGATGCAGGGTTTATTGCAGCATTTAATCAGAGCTGAGTGTCACTCACAGCATATACAGGGCTGTGAGTCCTTTTTAAAGGGGCTTCCAACAGCTCCATTAGCATGTTTGTTTACCACAGGGCCTAAATTCAGCCATAAA